>NC_086123.1:34990000-35590000 GCF_963921235.1 Mobula hypostoma | reverse complement strand
AGGTCCGTGGCTTAGCTAGATCTGGCACTTAGCCTGGTCAGACACTGAGTTGGGTCTGACACTTGGCCGGGCCGGAAACTTAGCCGTATTGCACACTTACTCGGATCCAACACTTAGCCAGGTCGGACGCATGACCGGTTCAGACACTCAGCCGGGTCTGACAGTTAGCCTAGTCGGACACTGAGCTGAGTCAGACACTTTCCTGGTTCGCACACTTAGCCGAGTTGGACACAAAGCCGTGTCAGACATGTAGACGGATCAGACACTTAGCTAGGTCAGACACTTTAACCGGGTCAGACACTTACCCAGGTCCAACACTGAGCCAGATCAGGCTCTTAACCGGGTCAGACATTTATCTGGCTTGGACACTAAGCCGAGTCAGACACATAGCTGGGTCAGACACTTGGCTGGGTCCGATGCTTAGCCGGGTCAGACACTTAGCCGGGTTAGAGAGGTAGCCGAGTCAGAAACGTAGGCGGGTATGACACTTATCCGGGTCAGACACTTAGGCGTGCCAGACAGTTATCCTGGTTGCACACATAGCCGGGTTGGACACTCACTCGGGTCCAACACTTAGCCGGGTCAGACACATAGCCGGGTTGGACACTTAGCCGTGTCAGACACTTAGCTGGGACTGACACTTAGCCGGGTCCAACACTTCACCGGTTCAGACATATATCCGGGTCGGACACGTATCCTGGTCAGACACTTAGCCGGATCTGACACTTAGCCGAGTCAGACACATAGCCGGGTCTGACACTTAGCCGAGTCAGACACTTAGCCGAGTCTGACACTTGGCCGGGCCGGAAACTTAGCCGTGTTACACACTAACTGGGATCCAACACTTAGCCGGGTCGGAAGCACAGCCAGGTCGGACACTTAGCCGGGTCAGACACTCAGCCGGGTCAGGTACTTAGCCGGATCTGACACTTAGCTGGGTCTGACACTCAGCCGGGTCTGACACTTAGCCGGGCCGGAAACTAGGCCGTGATACACACTTACTCGGGTCGGACACATATCTGGGTCAGACACACACTGTGTCTGACAGTTAGCCTAGTCAGACACTGAGGTGATTCAGACACTTAGCTGGGTTGGACACTTAGCCGAGTTCGACACAAAGCCATGTCAGACACTTAGCTAGGTCAAACACTTTAACAAGGGTCAGAAACTTAGCCGGGTCCAACACTTAGCCGGGTCAGACACTTATCCAGGTCGGCACTTGGCCGAGTCAGAAACTTAGCTGGGTCTGACACTCAGCCGGGCTGGAAACTTAGCCGTGTTCAACACTTACCCAGGTCCAACTCTTCGCCGGGTCAGACACTTAGCCAGGTCAGATACTCAGCCGGGTCAGACACTTACTCGGGTCAGACACTGAGCTGAGTCAGACACTTTACTGGAACAGACTCTTAGCCGGGTCTGGCAGTTAGCTGGGTCTGACACTGAGCTGGGTCAGGCACTTAGCTGGGTCAGACACTTAGCCGAGTTGGACACAAAGCCATGTCAGACACTTAACCGGATCAGACACTTAGCCAGCTCAGACACTTGGCCGGGCCGGAAACTTAGCCGTGTTACAGACTGACTCGGATCCAACACTTAGCCGGGTCGGACACATAACCGGGTCAGACAGTTAGCCGGGCCTGACACTTAGCTAGGTCAGGCACTTAGCCAGGTTAACACTTGGCCGAGTCAGACAGATGGAGGGTCCGATGCTTAGCCGGGTCTGACTCTTAGGCAGGTCAGACACTTAGCCGGGTCGGACACTTAGCCGGGTCAGACACTCAGCCGGGTCAGGTACTTAGCCGGATCTGACACTTAGCTGGGTCTGACACTCAGCCGGGTCTGACACTTAGCCGGGCCGGAAAATAGGCCGTGATACACACTTACTCGGGTCGGACACATATCGGGGTCAGACACCCAGCTGTATCTGACAGTTAGCCTAGTCAGACACTGAGGTGATTCAGACACTTAGCTGGGTTGGACACTTAGCCGAGTTGGACACAAAGCCATGTCAGACACTTAGCTAGGTCAAACACTTTAACAGGGTCAGACACTTACCCGGATCCAACAATTAGCCGGGTTGGACACATAGCCGTGTCGGACACTTAGCCGGGTCTGACACTTAGCCGTTTCAGACACTTAGCTGGGACTGACACTTAGCCGGGTCCAAAACTTCACCGGTTCAGACATCTATCCGAGTCGGACACATATCCTGGTCAGACACTTAGCCGGATCTGACACTTAGCCGAGTCAGTCACTTAGCTGGGTCTGACACTTGGCCGGGCCGGAAACTTAGCTGTGTTACACACTAACAGGGATCCAACACTTAGCCGGGTCGGACGCATAGCCAGGTCAGACACTCAGCCGGGTTAGGTACTTAGCCGGATCTGACACTTAGCTGGGTCTGACACTCAGCCGGGTCTGACACTTAGCCGGGCCGGAAACTTAGCCGTGATACACACTTACTCGGGTCGGACACATAGCCGGGTCTGACACTCAGCTGGGTCTGACAGTTAGCCTATTCAGACACTGAGGTGATTCAGACACTTAGCTGGGTCGGACACTTAGCCGAGTTGGACACAAAGCCACGTCAGACACTTAGACGGATCAGACACTTATCCAGGTCGGCACTTGGCCGAGTCAGACACTGGGCTGGTTTTGACACTCAGCCAGGCTGGAAACTTAGCCGTGTTGGACACTTACCTGGGTCCAACTCTTAGCCGGGTCAGACACTCAGCCGGGTCAGACACTTAGCCGGGTCTGACACTTAGCTGGGTCAGGCACTTAGCCAGGCTGACACGTGGCCAAGTCAGAGAGATGGAGGATCTGACGCTTAGCCGGGTCTGACTCTTAGCCAGGTCAGACACTTAGCCGGGTTGGACACTTATCCGGGTCAGACACTGAGCCGGGTCAGAGAGGTAGCCAGGTCAGAAACGTAGGCGGGTATGACACTTATGCGGGTCAGACACTTAGGCGTGCCAGACAGTTATCCCGGTCGCACACATAGCCAGGTTGGACGCTTACCCGGGACCAACACTTAGCCGGGTCTGACTCTTACCCGGGTCCAACATTTAGCCGGGTCGGACAATTAGCCGTGTCGGACACTTAGCCGGGTCTGACACATAGCCGTGTCGGACACTTCACCATATAAAACATCTATCCGGGTCAAACACTAAGCCGGGTCAGACACGTATCCTGGTCAGACACTTAGCCGGCTCAGACACTTAACCACGTCCGAGGTTTAGCCGGATCAGGCTCTTAACCGGGTCAGACACTTATCTGGTCTGACAGTTAGCCTAGTCGGACACTGAGCTGAGTCAGACACTTTCCTGGGTCGCACACTTAGCCGAGTCGGACACAAAGCCGTGTCAGACATGTAGACGGATCAGACACTTAGCTAGGTCAGACACTTTAACCAGGTCAGACACTTACCAGGTCCAACACTTAGCCGGATCAGGCTCTTAACCGGGTCAGACACTTATCTGGTTTGGACACTAAGCCGAGTCAGACACATAGCTGGGTCAGACACTTGGCTGGGTCCGATGCTTAGCCGGGTCAGACACTTAGCCGGTTCAGACATATATCCGGGTCGGACACGTATCCTGGTCAGACACTTAGCCGGATCTGACAGTTAGCCGAGTCAGACACTTAGCCGGGTCTGACACTTAGCCGAGTCAGACACTTAGCCGAGCCTGACACTTGGCCGGGCCGGAAACTTAGCCGTGTTACACACTAACTGGGATCCAACACTTAGCCGGGTCGGAAGCACAGCCAGGTAGGACGCATAGCCAGGTCAGACACTCAGTCGGTTCAGGTACTTAGCCGGATCTGACACTTAGCTGGGTCTGACACTCAGCCGGGTCTGACACTTAGCCGGGCCGGAAACTAGGCCGTGATACACACTTACTCGGGTCGGACACATAGCCGGGTCAGACACACAGCTGTGTCTGACAGTTAGCCTAGTCAGACACTGAAGTGATTCAGACACTTAGCTGGGTTGGACACTTAGCCGAGTTGGACACAAAGCCATGTCAGACACTTAGCTAGGTCAAACACTTTAACAAGGGTCAGACACTTAGCCGGGTCCAACACTTAGCCGGGTCTGACACTCAGCCGGTCTGGAAACTTAGCCGTGTTCAACACTTACCCAGGTCCAACTCTTCGCCGGGTCAGACACTTAGCCAGGTCAGACACTCAGCCGGGTCAGATACTCAGCCGGGTCAGACACTTACTCGGGTCAGACACTGAGCTGAGTCAGACACTTTACCGGAACAGACTCTTAGCCGGGTCAGGCACTTAGCTGGGTCAGACACTTAGCCGAGTTGGACACAAAGCCATGTCAGACACTTAACCGGATCAGACACTTAGCCAGCTCAGACACTTGGCCGGGCCGGAAACTTAGCCGTGTTACAGACTGACTCAGATCCAACACTTAGCCGGGTCGGACGCATAACCAGGTCAGGCAGTTAGCCGGGTCTGACACTTAGCTGGGTCAGGCACTTAGCCAGGTTGACACTTGGCCGAGTCAGACAGATGGAGGGTCCGATGCTTAGCCGGGTCTGACTCTTAGGCAGGTCAGACACTCAGCTGGGTCTGACACTTAGCCGGGCTGGAAACTAGGCCGTGATACATACTTACTCGGGTCGTACACATAGCCGGGTCAGACACACAGTTGTGTCTGACAGTTAGCCTAGTCAGACACTGAGGTGATTCAGACACTTAGCTGGGTTGGACACTTAGCCGAGTTCGACACAAAGCCATGTCAGACACTTAGCTAGGTCAAACACTTTAACAGGGTCAGACACTTAGCCGGGTCCAACACTTAGCCGGGTCAGACACTTATCCAGGTCGGCACTTGGCCGAGTCAGACACTTAGCTGGGTCTGACACTCAGCCGGGCTGGAAACTTAGCCGTGTTCAACACTTACCCAGGTCCAACTCTTCGCCGGGTCAGACACTTAGCCAGGTCAGATACTCAGCCGGGTCAGACACTTACTCGGGTCAGACACTGAGCTGAGTCAGACACTTTACCGGAACAGACTCTTAGCCGGGTCAGACACTTAGCTGGCTCAGACACTTAGCCGGGTCTGGCAGTTAGCTGGGTCAGACACATAGCCGAGTTGGACACAAAGCCATGTCAGACACTTAACCGGATCAGACACTTAGCCAGCTCAGACACTTGGCCGGGCCGGAAACTTAGCCGTGCTACACACTGACTCGGATCCAACACTTAGCCGGGTCGGACGCATAACCGGGTCAGACACTCGGCTGTGTCTGACAGTTAGCCTAGTCAGAAACTCAGTTGAGTCAGACACTTAGCTGGGTCGAACACTTAGCCGGGTCCAACACTGAGCCAGGTCAGGCAGTTAGCCGGGTCTGACACTTAGCTGGGTCAGGCACTTAGCCGAGTTGGACACAAAGCCATGTCAGACACTTAACCGGATCAGACACTTAGCCAGCTCAGACACTTGGCCGGGCCGGAAACTTAGCCGTGCTACACACTGACTCGGATCCAACACTTAGCCAGGTCAGGCAGTTAGCCGGGTCTGACACTTAGCTGGGTCAGGCACTTAGCCAGGTTGACACTTGGCCGAGTCAGACAGATGGAGGGTGCGATGCTTAGCCGGGTCTGACTCTTAGCCAGGTCAGACACTTAGCCGGGTCGGACACTTAGCCGGGTTGGACACATAGCCGTGTCGGACACTTAGCCGGGTCTGACACTTAGCCGTTTCAGACACTTAGCTGGGACTGACACTTAGCCGGGTCCAACACTTCGCCGGTTCAGACATCTATCCGAGTCGGACACATATCCTGGTCAGACACATAGCCGTGTTACATACTAACTGGGATCCAACACTTAGCCGGGTTGGACGCATAGCCAGGTCAGACACTCAGCCGGGTCAGGTACTTAGCCGGATCTGACACTTAGCTGGGTCTGACACTCAGCCGGGACTGACACTTAGCCGGGCCGGAAACTTAGCCGTGATACACACTCGGGTCGGACACATAGCCGGGTCTGACACTCAGCTGGGTCTGACAGTTAGCCTATTCAGACACTGAGGTGAGTCAGACACTTAGCTGGGTCGGACACTTAGCCGAGTTGGACACAAAGCCACGTCAGACATTTAGACGGATCAGACACTTATCCAGGTCGGCACTTGGCCAAGTCAGACACTGGGCTGGTTTTGACACTCAGCCGGGCTGGAAACTTAGCCGTGTCGGACACTTCACCGGATAAAACATCTATCTGGGTCAAACACTAAGCCGGGTCAGACACGTATCCTGGTCAGACACTTAACCGGCTCAGACACTTAGCCGGGCCGGAAACTTAGACGTGTTACACACTAACTTAGATCCAACACTTAGCAGGGTCGGACGCTTAACCGGGTCAGACACTCAGCCAGGTCAGGTACTTAGCCGGATCTGACACCTAGCTGGCTCTGACACTCAGCCGGGTCTGACACTTACCCGGGTCAGACAGTGTGCTGGGTCAGACACTTACCCAGATCAGACACTCAGCCGAGTCAGACACTTAGCCGGAACAGACTCTTATCCGGGTCAGACACTGAGCTGTATCAGACACTGAGCCGGGTCAGGTAATTATCCGGATCCGACATTTATCCCCGTCGGACACTAAGCCGTGTCAGACACTTGGCCGGGTTGACACTTAGCCGGGTCAGACGCTTAACCAGCTCAGACACTTAGACAGGTCTGACACTTAGCCGGGTCTAACACTTCACCGGATAAGACATCTATCCGGGTCAAATACTAAGCCGGGTCGGACACGTATCCTGGTCAGACACTTAGCCGGGTCAGATACTTAGCCGGCTCAGACACTTTCCCGGGCCGGAAACTTAGCCGTGTTACACACTAACTCGGATCCAACACTTAGCTGGGTCAGATGCATAACCGGGTCAGACACTCAGCCGGGTCAGGTACTTAGCCGGATCTGACACTTAGCTGGGTGTCATACTCAGCCGGGTCTGACACTTAGCCGGTCCGAAAACTTAGCCATGATACACACTTACTCGGGTCAGACACATAGCCGGGTCTGACACTCAGCTGGGTCTGACAGTTAGCCTAGTCAGACACTGAGGTAATTCAGACACTTAGCTGGGTCAGATACTTAGCCGAGTTGGACACGAAGCTATGTCAGACACTTAGCCGGATCAGACACTTAGCTAGATCGGACACTTTAACAGGATCACACACTTATCCAGGTTGGCACTTGGCTGAGTCAGACACTCAGCCGGGCTGGAAACTTAGCCGTGTTGGACACTTACCCGGATGAACACTTAGCCGGGTCAGGCACTCAGCCGGGTCTGACACTTAGCCGGGCCGGAAACTAGGCCGTGATACACACTTACTCAGGTCGGACACATAGCCGGGTCAGACACACAGCTGTGTCTGACAGTTTCCCTAGTCAGACACTGAGGTGATTCAGACACTTAGCTGGGTTGGACACTTAGCCGAGTTCGACACAAAGCCATGTTAGACACTTAGCTAGGTCAAACACTTTAACAGGGTCAGACACTTAGCCGGGTCCAACACTTAGCCGGGTCCAACACTTAGCCGGGTCAGACACTTATCCAGGTCGGCACTTGGCCGAGTCAGACACTTAGCTGGGTCTGACACTCAGCCGGGCTGGAAACTTAGCCGTGTTCAACACTTACCCAGGTCCAACTCTTCACCGGGTCAGACACTTAGCCAGGTCAGATACTCAGCTGGGTCAGACACTTACTCGGGTCAGACACTGATGAGTCAGACACTTTACCGGAACAGACTCTTAGCCGGGTCAGACACTTAGCTGGCTCAGACACTTAGCCGGGTCTGGCAGTTAGCTGGGTCTGACACTGAGCTGGGTCAGACACTTAGCTGGGTCAGACACTTAGCCGAGTTGGACACAAAGCCATGTCAGACACTTAACCGGATCAGACACTTAGCCAGCTCAGACACTTGGCCGGGCCGGAAACTAGGCCGTGATACACACTTACTCAGGTCGGACACATAGCCGGGTCAGACACACAGCTGTGTCTGACAGTTACCCTAGTCAGACACTGAGGTGATTCAGACACTTAGCTGGGTTGGACACTTAGCCGAGTTGGACACAAAGCCATGACAGACACTTAGCTAGGTCAAACACTTTAACAGGGTCAGACACTGAGCCGGATCCAACACTTAGCCGGGTCAGACACTTATCCAGGTCGGCACTTGGCCGAGTCAGACACTTAGCTGGGTCTGACACTCAGCCGGGCTGGAAACTTAGCCGTGTTCAACACTTACCCAGATCCAACTCTTCGCCGGGTCAGACACTTAGCCAGGTCAGATACTCAGCCGGGTCAGACACTTACTCGGGTCAGACACTGAGCTGAGTCAGACACTTTACCGGAACAGACTCTTAGCCGGGTCAGACACTTAGCTGGCTCAGACACTTAGCCGGGTCTGGCAGTTAGCTGGGTCTGACACTGAGCTGGGTCAGGCACTTAGCTGGGTCAGACACTTAGCCGAGTAGGACACAAAGCCATGTCAGACACTTAACCGGATCAGACACTTAGCCAGCTCAGACACTTGGCCGGGCCGGAAACTTAGCCGTGTTACACACTGACTCGGATCCAACACTTAGCCGGGTCGGACGCATAACCGGGTCAGACACTCGGCTGTGTCTGACAATTAGCCTAGTCAGAAACTCAGGTGAGTCAGACTGGGTCGAACACTTAGCTGAGTCCAACACTTAGCCAGGTCAGGCAGTTAGCCGGGTCTGACACTTAGCTAGGTCAGGCACTTAGCCAGGTTGACACTTGGCCGAGTCAGACAGATGGAGGGTCCGATGCTTAGCCGGGTCTGACTCTTAGCAGGTCAGACACTTAGCCGGGTTGGACACTTAGCCGGGTCAGACACTTAGCCGGGTCAGACACTTAGCCGGGTCAGAGAGGTAGCCGAGTCAGAAACGTAGGCGG
Organism: Mobula hypostoma; assembly: GCF_963921235.1. Taxonomy (NCBI): domain Eukaryota; kingdom Metazoa; phylum Chordata; class Chondrichthyes; order Myliobatiformes; family Myliobatidae; genus Mobula; species Mobula hypostoma. The sequence goes on along the minus strand of NC_086123.1, from coordinate 35,581,047 downwards.
GTATGACACTTATCCGGGTCAGACACTTAGGCGTGCCAGACAGTTATCCCGGTCGCACATATAGACGGGTTGGACACTTACCCGGATCCAACACTTAGCCGGGTCGGACACTTAGCCGGGTTGGACACATAGCCGTGTCGGACACTTAGCCGTGTCTGACACTTAGCCGGGTTGGACACTTAGCCGTGTCAGATACTTAGCCGGGACTGACACTTAGCCGGGTCCAACACTTCACCGGTTCAGACATCTATCCGTGTCGGACACATATCCTGGTCAGACACTTAGCCGGATCTGACACTTAGCCAAGTCAGACACTTAGTCGGGTCTGACACTTGGCCGGGCCGGAAACTTAGCCGTGTTACACACTAACTGGGATCCAACACTTAGCCGGGTCGGACGCATAGCCAGGTCAGACACTCAGCCGGGTCAGGTACTTAGCCGGATCTGACACTTAGCTGGGTCTGACACTTAGCCGGGCCGGAAACTTAGCCGTGATACACACTTACTCGGGTTGGACATATAGCCGGGTCAGACACTCAGCTAGGTCTGACACTTAGCCGAGTCAGACACTTAGCTGGGTCTGACACTTTCTCGGGCCGGAAACTTAGCCATGTTACACACTAACTCGGATCCAACACTTAGCCGGGTCGGATGCATAACCGGGTTAGACACTCAGCTGGGTCTGACAGTTAGCCTATTCAGACACTGAGGTGAGTCAGACACTTAGCTGGGTCGGACACTTAGCCGAGTTGGATACAAAGCCACGTCAGACACTTAGACGGATCAGACACTTATCCAGGTCGGCACTTGGCAGAGTCAGACACTGGGCTGGTTTTGACACTCAGCCGGGCTGGAAACTTAGCCGTGTTGGACACTTACCTGGGTCCAACTCTTAGCCGGGTCAGACACTCAGCCGGGTCAGACACTTAGCCGGGTCAGACACTTGGCCGTGCCGGAAACTTAGCCGTGTTACACACTAACTGGGATCCAACACTTAGCTGGGTCGGACGCATAGCCAGGTCAGACACTCAGCCGGGTCAGGTACTTAGCCGGATCTGACACTTAGCTGGGTCTGACACTCAGCCGGGTCTGACACTTAGCCGGCCCGGAAACTTAGCCGTGATACACACTTACTCGGGTCGGACACATAGCCAGGTCAGACACTGGGCTGGTTTTGACACTCAGCCGGGCTGGAAACTTAGCCGTGTTGGACACTTACCTGGGTCCAACTCTTAGCCGGGTCAGACACTCAGCCGGGTCAGACACTTAGCCGGGTCAGACACTTAGCCGGGTCAGACACTGAGCCGAGTCAGACATTTAGCCGGAACAGATACTTAGCCGGGTCAGACACTTAGCTGGGTCAGGCACTTAGCCAGGTTGACACGTGGCCAAGTCAGAGAGATGGAGTATCCGATGCTTAGCCGGGTCTGACTCTTACCCAGGTCCAACTTAGCCGGGTCGGACACTTAGCCGGATCCAACACTTCACCGGTTCAGACATCTATTCCGGGTCAAACACTAAGCCGGGTCGGACACATACCCTGGTCAGACACTTACCCAGGTCCAACACTAAGCCGGGTCGGACACGTAGCCTGGTCAGACACTTAGCCAGGGCAGACACTTAGCCAGGTCGGACTGTTAGCCTGTTCGGACACTTAGCTGGGTCAGGCACCTAGCCAGGTCAGATATTTAGCCGGGTGAGAAACATAGCCGGGTCAGACACTCAGCCGGGCCAGACACTTAGCCGGGTCAGACATTTAGCTGGGTCAGACACTTAGCCGGGTCGGACACTAAGCCATGTCAGACACTTAGCCAGGTTGACACATGGCCGAGTCAGACACATAGCCGGGCCAGACATTTAACTGGGTCTGATGCTTAGCCGGGTCTGACACTTAGCCGGGCTGGAAACTTAGCCGTGTTGGACACTAACCTGGGTCCGACAAATTAGCCGGGTCGGACAAATTAGCCGGGGTCAAACACTAAGCCGGGTCGGACACTTAGACAGGTCAGACACTTCACCGGTTCAGACATATATCCGTGTCAAACACTAAACCAGGTTGGACACGTAGCCGGGTCGACATTTAGCTGGGACAGACACTTAGCCGGGTCAGACTCTTTGCCGGGTCAGACATTTAGCCGATCCGGACACTTAGCCGGTTCAGACATACATCCGGGTCAAACACTAAGCCGGGTCGGACACTTAGACAGATCAGACACTTCACCGGTTCAGACATATATCCCTGTCAAACACTAAACCAGGTCGGACACGTAGCTGGGTCGGATTCTTAGCCTGTTCGGACACTTAGCTGGGTCAGGCACCTAGCCGGGTCAGACTCTTAGCCGGGTCAGACACTTAGCCGGGTCGTACACTTAGCCGAGTTGGACACAAAGCCATGTCAGACACTTAGACCGATCAGACACTTATCCAGGTCGGCACTTGGCCAAGTCAGAAACTTGGCTGGGTCTGACACTCAGCCGGGCTGGAAACTTAGCCGTGTTGGACACTTACTCGGGTCCAACTCTTAGCCGGGTCAGACACTTAGCCGGGTCAGACACTCAGCCGGGTCAGACACTGAGCCGGATCAGACACTTAGCCGGGTCTGGCAGTTAGCCAGGTCTGACACTTAGCTGGGTCAGGCACTTAGCCAGGTTGACACGTGGCCAAGTCAGACAGATGGAGGATCCGATGCTTAGCCGGGTCTGACTCTTAGCCATGTCAAACACTTAGCCAAGGCCAGACACTTAGCTGGGTCAGACACTTACCCGAGTTGGACACAAAGCTATGTCAGACACTTAACCGGATCAGACACTTATCCAGGTCGGCACTTGGCTGTGTCAAACACTCAGCCGGGCTGGAAACTTAGCCGTGTTGGACACTTACCCGGATCCAACTCTTAGCCGGGTCAGACACTTGGCCGGGTCAGACACTTACCCAGGTCCAACACTTAGCCGGATCAGGCTCTTAACCGGGTCAGACACTTATCTAGTTTGGACACTAAGCCGAGTCAGACACTTAGCCGGGTCAGACACTGAGCATTGTCCGATGCTCAGCCGTGTCTGACACTTACCCGGGTCCAACACTTAGCCGGGTCAGACATATAGCCGGGTCTGACAGTTAGCTGGGTCAGGCACATGGTTGGCCAAGACATTTAATCGGGTCCGATGCTTAGCCGGGTCTGACACTTAGACGGGTCAGGTATTTAGCCGGGCCGGAAACTTAGCCATGTTGGACACTTAAACCTGCGTCCAACACTCGGCCGGGTCGGACACTTACCCGGGTCAGACAATCTGTCGAGTCTGACAGTTAGCCTGGTCAGACACTGAGCCTAGTCGGACAGTTAGCTGGGTCAGACACTTGGCTAGGTCAGACACTTAACCGGGTCCAACACTTAGCAGGGTCGACACTTGGCCGAGTCAGACACATAGCCGTGTCAGACTCTTGGCCGGGTCAGACACTTACCGGGTCAGACATTTAGCCGATCCGGACACTTAGCCAGTTCAGACTTATAGCCGGGTCAAACACTAAGCCGGGTCGGACACTTAGACGGGTCAGACACTTCACCAGTTCAGACATATATCCGGGTCAAACACTAAACCGGGTCGGACACATAGCTGGGTCGGACACTTACCCGAGTTGGACACAAAGCTATGTCAGACACTTAGCCAGATCAGACACTTAGCTAGGTCAGACACTTTAACAGAGTCAGACACTTAGCCGGGTCAGACACTTAGCTAGGTCAGACACTTTAACAGAGTCAGACACATAGCCGTGTCAGACTCTTGGCTGGGTCAGACACTTACCGGGTCAGACATTTAGCCGATCCGGACACTTAGCCAGTTCAGACATATAACCGGGTCAAACACTAAGCCGGGTCGGACACATAGCTGGGTCGGACTCTTAGCCTGTTCGGACACTTAGCTGAGTTGGCACTTGGCCGAGTCAGACACGTAGCCGGGCCAGACACTTAACTGAGTCCGATGCTTAGCATGGGTCTGACACTTAACCGGCAAGAAACTTAGCCGTGTTGGTCCCTTACCCGGGCCCAACACTTAGCCGGGTCAAACAATCTGCCGTGCATGACAGTTAGCCTGGTCAAACACTGAGCCGAGTCGGACACTTAGCTGGGTCAGACACTTGGCTAGGTCAGACACTTAGCCGGGTCAGACACTTAACCGGGTCCAACACTTAGCAGGGTCAACACTTGGCTGAGTCAGTCACATAGCCATGTTAAACTCTTTGCCGGGTAAGACACTTAGCCAGGTCGGACACTTACCCGGGTCCAACACTTAGCCAGGTCGGACACTTAGCCGGGTCGGACATTTACTCGGGTCCAACACTTAGCCAGGTCTGACAGTTAGCCTCGTCAGACACTGAGCCAAGTCGGACACTTAGCTGGGTCAGACACATAGCCGAGTCGAACACAAAGCCATGTCAGTCACTTAGCCGGGTCGGACAGTTAGCAGGTCCAACACTTCACCGATACAGACATATATCCGGGTCAAACGCTAAGCCGCGTCAGACACTTACCCGGGTCCAACACTTAGCCGGGTCTGAAAGTAAGCCAGGTCGGACACTAAGCCGAGCCAGACACTTATCCGGGTCGGACACTAAGCCGTGTCGGACACTTAGCCGGCTCAGACCCTTAGCTGGGTCGGCACTTGGCCGAGTCAGACATTTAGCCGGGTCAGCACTTGGCCAAGTCAGACACATAGCCGGGTCAGACACTCAACTAGGTCTGATGGTTAGCCTAGTCAGACACTGAGCTGAGACAGACATTTAGCTGGGTCAGACACTTAGCTGGGTCTGACTTAGCCGGGCCGGAAACTTAGCCGTGACACACACTTACTCAGGTCGGACACATAGCCGGGTCAGACACTCAGCTGGGTCTGACAGTTAGCCTAGTCAGACACTGATCTGAGTCAGACACCCAGCTGGGTCGGACACTTAGCCGAGTTGGACACAAAGCTGTGTCAGACACTTAGCCGGATCAGACACATAGCTAGGTCAGACACTTTAACACGGTCAGACACTTAGCCAGGTCCAACACTTAGCCAGGTCAAACACTTAGCCAGGTCAAACACTTAGCCAGGTCAGACACTTATCCAGGTCGGCACTTGGCCGAGTCAGACACTTAGCTGGGTCAGACACTCAGCTGGGTTTGAAAGTTAGCCAGGTCAGATACTGAGCCCAGTCAGACACTTATCCAGATCGGATACTTATCCAGCTCAGACACTTAGCCGGGTCGGCACTTGTCCGAGTCAGACACTTACTGGCTCAGACACTTAACCAAGTCCGAGGCTTAGCTGGATCTGACATTTAGGCTGGTCAGACACTGAGCCGGGTCTGACACTTGGCCGGGTCGGAAACTCAGCCATATTGCACACTTACTCAGATCCATCACTTAGCCGGTTCAGACTCTTATCCAGGTCGGCCTTTGGCCGAGTCAGACACTTATCCGGGTCAGACACTCAGCCATGTCAGACACTTATCCAGGTCGGACTTGGCTGAGTCAGATACTTAGTCGGGTCTGACACTCAGCCGGGCTGGAAACTTAGCCGTGTTGCACACATACTGGGATCCAACACGTATCCGGGTCAAACACTTAGCCGGGTCAGACACTCAGCCGGGTCAGACACTTACTCGGGTCAGACACTGAGCTGAGTCAGACACTTAGCCGGAACAGACTCTTAGCCGTGTCAGACACTTTGCCGGAACAGACTCTTAGCCGTGTCAGACACTGAGCCGGGTCAGGTACTTATCCGGGTCAGACACTAAGCCGTGTTTGACACTTAGCTGGGTTGACACTTAGCTGGGTCAGATACTTAGCCGTCTCAGACACTTAACCAGGTCCGAGGCTTAGCCGGGTCTGACACGTAGCAGGGTCAGACACTTAGCTGGGTCTGAAAGTTAACTAAGTCAGACACTGAGTCGAGCCAGACACTTATCCGGATTGGACACTTATCCAGGTCGGACACTAAGCCGTGTCAGACACTTAGCCAGATCGGCACTTGTCCGAGTCAGACACTTAGCCGGCTCAGACACTTAACCAGGTCCGAGGCTTAGCCGGATCTGATACTCAGCCTGGTCAGACACTGAGCCGGGTCTGACACTTGGCTGGACCGGAAATTTAGCCGTGATACACACTTACTCAGATCCAACACTTAGCCTGGTCGGACGCATAGCCGGTTCAGACACTCAGCCGGGTCTGACAGTTAGCCTAGTCAGACACTGAGCTGAGTCAGATACTTAGCTGGGTCGGACACTGAGCCGAGTTGGACACAAAGCCGTGTCAGACATGTAGCCGGATCAGACACTTAGCTAGGTCAGACACTTTAACCGGGTCAGACACTTACCCGGGTCCAACACTTAGCCAGATCAGACTCTTAACCAGGTCAGACACTTATCCGGTTTGGACACTAAGACGAGTCAGACACATAGCTGGGTCAGACACTTTGCTGAGTCCGCTGCTCAGCCATGTTAGACACTTAGCCGGGTTGACACTTAGCCGACTCAGACACTTAGCCGGGTCGGCACTTGTCCAAATCAGACACTTAGCCGGCTCAGACACTTAACCAGGTCCGAGGCTTAACCGGATCTGACACTTAGCTGGGTCAGACACTCAGCCAGGTCTGAAAGTTAGCCAGGTCAGACACTGAGCCCAGTCAGACACTTATCCAGATCGGACACTTATCCAGCTCAGACACTTAGCTGGGTCGGCACTTGTCCGAGTCAGACACTTACTGGCTCAGACACTTAACCAAGTCCAAGGCTTAGCTGGATCTGACATTTAGGCTGGTCAGACACTGAGCCGGGTCTGACACTTGGCCGGGTCGGAAACTCAGCCGTATTGCACACTAACTCAGATCCATCACTTAGCCGGGTCGGACACTTATCCAGGTCGGCCTTTGGCCGTTCAGACACTTAGCCGGTTCAGACTCTTATCCAGGTCGGCCTTTGGCTGAGTCAGACACTTAGCCGGGTCAGACACTCAGCCGGGCTGGAAACTTAGCCGTGTTGGACACTTACCCGGGTCCAACTCTGAGCCGGGTCTGACACTTGGCCGGGCCGGAAACTTAGCCGTGTTGCACACATACTGGGATCCAACACGTATCCGGGTCAAACACTTAGCCGGGTCAGATACTCAGCCGGAACAGACTCTTAGCCGGAACAGACTCTTAGCCGGGTCAGACACTGAGCCGGGTCAGGTACTTATCCGGATCGGATACTTATCCTGGTCAGACACTAAGCCGTGTTTGACACTTAGCTGGGTTGACACTTAGCCAGGTCAGATACTTAGCCGTCTCAGACACTTAACCAGGTCCGAGGCTTAGCCGGGTCTGACACTTAGCTGGGTCAGACACTCAGCCAGGTCTGAAAGTTAGCCAGGTCAGACACTGAGCCCAGTCAGACACTTATCCAGATCGGACACTTATCCAGCTCAGACACTTAGCTGGGTCGGCACTTGTCCGAGTCAGACACTTACTGGCTCAGACACTTAACCAAGTCCAAGGCTTAGCTGGATCTGACATTTAGGCTGGTCAGACACTGAGCCGGGTCTGACACTTGGCCGGGTCGGAAACTCAGCCGTATTGCACACTAACTCAGATCCATCACTTAGCCGGGTCGGACACTTATCCAGGTCGGCCTTTGGCCGTTCAGACACTTAGCCGGGTCGGACACTTAGCCGGTTCAGACTCTTATCCAGGTCGGCCTTTGGCCGAGTCAGACACTTAGCCGGGTCAGACACTCAGCCGGGCTGGAAACTTAGCTGTGTTGGACACTTACCCGGGTCCAACTCTGAGCCGGGTCTGACACTTGGCCGGGCCGGAAACTTAGCCGTGTTGCACACATACTGGGATCCAACACGTATCCGGGTCAAACACTTAGCCAGGTCAGATACTCAGCCGGAATAGACTCTTAGCCGGAACAGACTCTTAGCCAGGTCAGACACTGAGCCGGGTCAGGTACTTATCCGGATCGGATACTTATCCTGGTCAGACACTAAGCCGTGTTTGACACTTAGCTGGGTTGACACTTAGCCAGGTCAGATACTTAGCCGTCTCAGACACTTAACCAGGTCCGAGGCTTAGCCGGGTCTGACACGTAGCAGGGTCAGACACTTAGCCGGGTCTGAAAGTTAACTAAGACAGACACTGAGTCGAGCCAGACACTTATCCGGATCGGACACTTATCCAGGTTGGACACTAAGCCGTGTCAGACACTTAGCCAGATCGGCACTTGTCCGAGTCAGACACTTAGCCGGCTCAGACACTTAACCAGGTCCGAGGCTTAGCCGGATCTGATACTCAGCCTGGTCAGACACTGAGCCGGGTCTGACACTTGGCTGGACCGGAAACTTAGCTGTGATACACACTTACTCAGATCCAACACTTAGCCTGGTCGGACGCATAGCCGGTTCAGACACTCAGCCGGGTCTGACAGTTAGCCTAGTCAGACACTGAGCTGAGTCAGACACTTAGCTGGGTCGGACACTTAGCCGAGTTGGACACAAAGCCGTGTCAGACATGTAGCCGGATCAGACACTTAGCTAGGTCAGACACTTTAACCGGGTCAGACACTTACCTGGGTCCAACACTTAGCCAGATCAGACTCTTAAGCAGGTCAGACACTTATCCGGTTTGGACACTAAGCCGAGTCAGACACATAGCTGGGTCAGACACTTAGCTGGGTCCGCTGCTCAGCCATGTTAGACACTTAGCCGGGTTGACACTTAGCCGACTCAGACACTTAGCCGGGTCGGCACTTGTCCGAATCAGACACTTAGCCGGCTCAGACACTTAACCAGGTCCGAGGCTTAACCGGGTCTGACACTTAGCCGGGCCGGAAACTTAGCCGTGATACACACCTACTCGGGTCAGACACATAGCCGGGTCAGACACTTAGCCTGGCCAAAAACTTAGACCTGTAGGACACTTACCCGGGTCCAACACTTAGCCGTGTCGGACACTTAGCCGGTTCCAACACTTCACCGGTTCAGACATCTGTCCGGGTCCAATATTAAGCCGGGTCGGACACTTTGCTGGGTTGGCACTTGTCCGAGTCAGACACTTAGCCGGCTCAGACACTTAACCAAGTCCGAGGCTTAGCCGGATCTGACTCTTAGCCTGGTCAGACACTTAGCCGGGTCAGACACTTGGCCGGGCTGGAAACTTAGCCACGTTGCACACTTACTCGGATCCAAAACTTAGCTGGGTCGGACACATAGCAGTGTCAGATACTTAGCTGGGTTGACACTTAGCCAGGTCAGAACCTTAGCCGGCTCAGACTCTTAGCCGGGTCAGCCCTTGTCCGCGTCAGACACTTAGCCGGCTCAGACACTTAACCAGGTCCGAGGCTTAGCCAGATCTGACATTTGGCCGGGTTGGCTATTTAGCCACGTTGCACACTTACTCGGATCCAAAACTTAGCCGGGTCGGACACATAGCCGGGTCAGACACTCAGCCGGGTCTGACAGTTAGCCTAGTCAGACACTGAGCTGAGTCAGACACTTAGCTGGGTCAGACACCTAGCCAGGTCGGACACATAGCTGGGTCGGACTCTTAGCCTGTTCGGACACTTAGCAAAGTCGGACACTTAGCTGGGTCAGGCACCTAGCCAGGTCAGATATTTAGCCAGGTGAAAAACATAGCGGGGTCAGACACTCAGCTGATCCGGACGCTTAGCCGGTTCAGACATACATCTGGGTCAAACACTAAACCGGGTCGGACATGTAGCTGGATCGGACCCTTAGCCTGTTCGGACACTTAGCTGGGTCAGGCACCTAGCGGAGTCATATATTTAGCCGGGTGAGGAACATAGCCCGGTCAGACACTGAGCCGGGTCCGATGCTCAGCCGTGTCTGACACTTAGCCGGGTCCAACACTGAGACGGGTCGGACATATAACCGGGTCAAACACTCAGTCGAGTCTGACACTCAGCTTGGTCCGGTACTACACCGGGTCTGACACTTAGCCGGGTCTGACAGTTAGCCGGGTCAGAGACACATAGCCAGCCCGGACACTTAACCGGGTCCGATGCTTAGCCGGGTCTGACACTTAGATGGGTCAGGTATTTAGCCGGACCGGAAACTTAGCCATGTTGGACACTTACCCGGGTCCAACACTCAGCCGGGTTGGACACATAGCCGGGTCAGACAATCTGCCGAGTCTGACAGTTAGCCTGGTCAGACACTGAGCCTAGTTGGACACTTAGCTGGGACAGACACTTGGCTAGGTTAGACACTAAGCCGAGTCAGATACTTAGCTGGGTCGGCACTTGCCCGAGGTCAGACACTAAGCCGTGTCAGGTACTTAGCCGGGTCTGACACGTAGCAGGGTCAGACACTTAGCCGGGTCTGAAAATTAGCCAGGTCAGACACTGAGCCGAGCCAGACACTTATCCGGGTCGGACACTAAGCCGGGTCAGACACTTAGCCGGCTCAGACACTTAGCCGGCTCAGACACTTAACCAGATCCGAGGCTTAACCGGATCTGAAACTCAGCCTGGTCAGCAACTGAGCCGGGTCTGACACTTGGCCGGGCCGGAAACTTAGCCGTGTTGCCACTCGGATCCAACACTTAGCTGGGTCGGACGCATAGCCGGTTCAGACACTCAGCCGGGTCTGACAATTAGCCTAGTCAGACACTGAGATGAGTCGACACTTAGCTGGGTCGAACACTTAGCCGAGTTGGACACAAAGCCGTGTCAGATACGTAGCCAGATCAGACACTTAGCTAGGTCAGACAGTTTAACAGGGTCAGACACTTACCCGGGTCCAACACTTAACCGGGTCAGACACTTATCCGGTTTGGACACTAAGCCGAGTCAGACATTTAGCTGGGTCCGATGCTTAGCTATGTCAGACACTTAGCCGGGTCTGACACTTAGCCGGGCCGGAAACTTAGCCGTGTTGGACACTTAGCCGTGTCAGATACGTAGGCGGGTATGACACTTATCTGGGTTAGACACATAGGTGTTCCAGACAGTTATCCTGGTCGCACACATAGCCGGGTTGGACACTTACCCGGGTCCAACACTTAGCCGGGTCAGACACATAGCCGAGTCGAACACAAAGCCATGTCAGACACTTAGCCGGATCAGACACTTAGCTAGGTCAGATACTTACCCGGGTCCAACCCTCAGCCGGATCAGACACTTAGCCGTGTCAGACACTTACCGTGTCAAACACTGAGCTGGGTCAAACACTGAGCTGGGTTCAGACACTTAGCCGGGTCAGACACTGAGCCGAGTCAGACACTTAGCCGGGTCAGGTACTTAGCCGGGTCTGAAACTCAGCCGGGTTTGACACTTTGCTGGGCCGGAAACTTAGCAGTGATACACACATACTCGGGTCTGACACGTAGCAGGGTCAGATACTTAGCTGGGTCCAAAAGTTAGCCAGGTCAGACACTGAGCCGAGCCAGACACTTATCCGGATTGGACACTTATCCGGGTCAGACACTAAGCCGTGTCAGACACTCAGCCGGGCTGGAAACTTAGCCGTGTTGGATACTTACCCGGGTCCAACTCTTAGCCGGTTCAGATACATAGCTGGGTCAGGTACATAGCCGGTACTGACACTTGGCCAGCCGGAAACTTAGCCGTGTTGCACACTTACTGGGATCCAACACTTAGCCGGATCAGACACTTACCCGGGTCAGACACTCAGCCGGGTCAGGTACTTATCCGGATCGGACACTTATCCGGGTCGGACACTAAGCCGTGACAGACACTTAGACGGGTTGACACTTAGCCGGCTCAGACATTTAACCAGGTCCAAGGCTTAGTCGAATCTGACACTCAGCCGGGTCAGACACTTAGCCGGGTCTGACACTTGGCCGGGCCGGAAACTTAGCCGTGTTGCACACTTACTCGGATCCAACAATAAGCCGGGTCGGACGCATAGCCGGTTCAGACACTCAGCTGGGTCTGAAAGTTAGCCTAGTCAGACACGTAGCCGGATCAGACACTTAGCTAGGTCAGACAGTTTAACAGGGTCAGACATGTACCTAGGACCAACACTTGGCTGGATCAGACACTTAGCTGTGTCAGACACTTAGTCGGGCCAGACACTTAGCCGGGCCGGACACTTAGCCGGGTCTCACACTTAGCCGGGTCGAACACTTCACCGGTTCAGACATCTATCCAGGTCAAACACTAAGCCGGGTTGGACACGTGCCCTGGTCAGACACTTAGCCGGGTCCGACACTTAGCCGGCTCAGACACTTAGCCGGTTCAGCACTTGTCAAAGTCAGACACTTAGCTGGATCAGACTCTCAGCTGGGCTGGAAACTTAGCCGTGTTGGACACTTACCCGGGTCCAACTCTTAGCTGGGTCAGACACTCAGCCAGGTCAGACACTTACCCGGGTCAGACACTGAGCCTAGTCGGACACTTAGCTGGGTCAGACACTTGGCTAGGTTAGACACTTAGCTGTGTCAGACACTTAACCGGGTCCAATACTTAGCAGGGTCGACACTTGGCCGAGTCAGCCACTTAGCCGGGTCTGCACTTGGCCGAGTCAGACGCTGAGCTGGGTCAGAGACAGAACGGGGTCAGGTACATAGCTGGGTCTGACACGTAGCAGGGTCAAACACTTAGCCAGCTCAGACACTGAGCCGAGCCAGACACTTATCCGGGTCAGACACTAAGCCGTGTCAGACACGTAGCCGGCTCAGACACTTAGCCGGGTCGGCGCTTGTCTGAGTCAGACACTAAGCCGGCTCAGACACTTAACCAGGTCCGAGGCTTAGCCGGATCTGACACTTAGCCTGGTTAGACACTGAGCCGGATCTGACACTTAGCCTGGTCAGACACCTAGCTGGGTCAGACACTTAGCCAGGCCGAAAACTTAGCCCTGTTGGACACTTACCCGGCTCCAACACTTAGCCGGGTCGGACACTTAGTCGGGTCAGACACTCAGCCTGGTCAGGTACTAAGCCGGGTCTGACACTTAGCCGGGTCAGACACATAGTTAGGTCAGACACATAGCCGAGTCGAACACAAAACCATGTCAGACACTTAGCCAGATCAGACACTTACCTAGGTCAGACACTTACCCGGGTCCAACACTTAGCCGGGTCAGACACTTAGCCGAGTCAGACACTGAGCCGGGTCAGGTACTTAGTCGGGTCTGAACTCAGCCGGGTTTGACACTTAGCCGGGCCGGAAACTTAGCCGTGATAAACACTTACTCGGGTCTGACACGTAGCCAGGTCAGACACTGAGCCGAGCCAGACACTTATCCAGATCGGACACTTATCTGGGTCGGACACTAAGCTGTGTCAGACACTTAGCCGGGTTGATACTTAGCCGGGTGAGACACTTAGCCGGGTCAGGAGATAGCCGAGACTGACACTTGGCCGGGCCGGAAACTTAGCCGTGTTGCACAGTTACTGGGATCCAACACTTAGCCGGGTCAGGTACTTATCCGGATCGGACACTTATCCGGGTCGGACACTAAGCCGTGTCAGACACGTAGACGGGTTGACACTTAGCCGGCTCAGACACTTAGCCGGGTTGGCATTTGTCTGAGTCAGACACATAGCCGGTTCAGACACTCAGCCAGGTCTGACAGTTAGCCTAGTCAGACACTGAGCTGAGTCAGACACTTAGCTGGGTCGGACACTTAGCCAGGTTGGACGCAAAGCCGTGTCAGACACGTAGCCGGATCAGACACTTAGCTAGGTCAAATAGTTTAACAAGGTCAGAAACTTGCCTGGGTCCAACAGTTAGCCGGGTCAGACACGCCGAGTCAGACACTTAGCCGGGTCAGACACTGAGCCGGGTAAGACACTGAACTGGGTCAGACACTGAGCTGGGTTCAGACACTTAGCCGGGTCAGACACTGAGCGAGTCAGACACTTAGCCGGGTCAGGTACTTAGTCGGGTCTGAAACTCAGCCGGGTTTGACATTTAGCCGGGCCGGAAACTTAGCCATGATACACACTTACTCGGGTCTGACACGTAGCAGGGTCAGATACTTAGCAAAGTTAGCCAGGTCAGACACTGAGCCGAGCCAGATACTTATCCAGATTGGACACTTATCTGGGTCGGACACTAAGCCGTGTCAGACACTTAGCCGGGTTGATACTTAGCCGGGTCAGACACTTAGCCGGGTCAGACATCTGGCCGGGCCGGAAACTTAGCCATGTTGCACAGTTACTGGGATCCAACACTTAGCCGGGTCAGGCATTTAGCCGGGTCAGACACTCAGCCGGGTCAGACACTTAGACGGGTTGACACTTAGCCGGCTCAGACACTTAGCCGGCATTTGTTTGAGTCAGACACTTAGCCGGGTCTGACACTTGGCCGGGCCGGAAACTTAGCCATGTTGCACACTTACTCGGATCCAACACTTAGCCGGGTCGGACGCATAGCCGGTTCAGACACTCAGCCGGGTCTGACAGTTAGCCTAGTCAGACACTGAGCTGAGTCAAACACTTAGCTGGGTCGGACACTTAGCCGGGTTGGACACAAAGCCGTGTCAGACACGTAGCAGGATCAGACACTTAGCTAGGTCAAATAGTTTAACAGGGTCAGAAACTTACCCGGGTCCAACAGTTAGCCGGGTCAGACACTTAGCCGTGTCAGACACTGAGCTGGATCAGACACTGAGCTGGATCAGACACTGAGCCGGGTCAGACACTGAGCTGGGTTCAGACACTTAGCTGGTTCAGGTACTTTGCCGGGTCTGAAACTCAGCCGGGACTGACACTTAGCCGGGCCGGAAACCTAGCCGTGATAGACACTTACTCGGGTCTGACACGTAGCAGGGTCAGTCACTTAGCTGGGTCAGACACTTAGCCAGGCCAAAAACTTAGCCCTGTTGGACACTTACCCGGGTCCAACACTTAGCCGGGTCGGACACTTAGTCGGGTCAGACACTCAGTCTGGTCAGGTACTAAGCCGGGTCTGACACTTAGCCGGGCCGGAAACTTAACCGTGTTGGACACTTACCCAGGTGCAACATTTAGCCGGGTCAGATGCTCAACCGGGTCAGACACTTAGCCGGGTCTGAAACTCTGCTGGGCTTGGCACTTAATTGGGCCGGAAACTTAGCCGTGATACACACTTACTCAGGTCTGACACGTAGCAGGGTCAGATATTTAGCTGGGTCCAAAAGTTAGCCAGGTCAGACACTGAGCCGAGCCAGACACTTATCCGGATCGGACACTTATCCGGGTCGGACACTAAGCCGTGTCAGACACTTAGCCGGTTGACACTGAGCTGAGCCAGACACTTAGCCGGCTCAGACACTTAACCAGGTCCAAGGCTTAGCAGGATCTGACACTTAGCCGGGTTAGACACTTAGCCGAGTCTGACACTTAGCCGGGCCGGAAACATAGCCGTGTTGCACACTTACTCGGATCCAACACATAGCCAGGTCAGACGCATAGCCAGGTCGGACACTTAGCCGGGTCGGAAACTTAGCCGGGTCAGACACTTAACCGGGTCCAAAATTTAGCCGGGTCGGACACTTAGCCAGGTCAAACACTTCTCCGGTTCAGACATCTATCCGGGTCAGACACTAAGCCGGGTCGGACACGTACCCTGGTCAGACACTTAGCTGGATCCGACACTTAGCCGGCTCAGACACTTAGCCGGATCAGACTCTCAGCCAGGCTGGAAACTTAGCCGTGTTGGACGCTTAGCCGGGTCCAACTCTTAGCCGGTTCAGGTACATAGCCGGGACTGACATTTGGCCAGGCCGGAAACTTAGCCATATTGCACACTTACTGGGATCCAACACTTAGCCCGGTCAGACACTGAGCCTAGTCGGACACTTAGCTGGGTCAGACACTTAACCGGGTCCAATACTTAGCAGGGTCGACACTTGGCCGAGTCAGACACTTAGCCGAGTCAGACGCTGAGCTGGGTCAGACACAGAGCCGGGTCAGGTACTTATCCGGGTCTGACATGTAGCAGGGTCAGACACTTAGCCGGCTCTGAAAGTTAGCCAGGTCAGACACTGAGCCGAGCCAGACACTTATCCGGATCGGAAACTTATCCGGGTCGGACACTAAGCCGTGTCAGACACATAGCCGGGTCAGACACTTGGCCGGCTCAGACATTTAGCTGGGTCGGCACTTGTCTGAGTCAGACACTTAGCCGGCTCAGACACTTAACCAGGTCCGAGGCTTAGCCGGATCTGACACTTAGCCTGGTCAGACACTGAGCCGGATCTGACACTTACCATAGAAACCATAGAAACTACAGCACAGAAACAGGCCCTTTGGCTGTGCCAAAACATTTTCTGCCTAGTCCCACTGACCTGCACACGGACCATATCCCTCCATACACCTCCCATCCATGTATCTGTCCAATTTATTCTTAAATGTTAAAAAAGAACCCGCATTTACCACCTCGTCTGGCAGCTCATTCCATACTCCCACCACTCTCTGTGTGAAGAAGCCCCCCCCCAATGTTCCCTTTAAACTTTTCCCCCCTCACCCTTAACCCATGTCCTCTGGTTTTTTTCTCCCCTTGCCTCAGTGGAAAAAGCCTGCTTGCATTCACTCTATCTATACCCATCATAATTTTATATACCTCTATCAAATCTCCCCTCATTCTTCTACGCTCCAGGGAATAAAGTCCTAACCTATTCAACCTTTATCTGTAACTGAGTTTCTCAAGTCCCGGCAACATCCTTGTAAACCTTCTCTGCACTCTTTCAACCTTATTTATATCCTTCCTGTAATTTGGTGACCAAAACTGAACACAATACTCCAGATTCGGCCTCACCAATGCCTTATACAACCTCATCATAACATTCCAGCTCTTATACTCAATACTTTGATTAATAAAGGCCAATGTACCAAAAGCTCTCTTTACGACCCTATCTACCTGTGACGACACTTTTAGGGAATTTTGTATCTGTATTTCCAGATCCTTCTGTTCTACTGCACTCCTCAGTGCCTTACCATTAACCCTGTATGTTCTACCTTGGTTTGTCCTTCCAACATGCAATACCTCACACTTGTCAGTATTAAACTCCATCTGCCATTTTTCAGCCCATTTTTCCAGCTGGTCCAACTCCCTCTTCAGGCTCTGAAAACCTTCCTCTCTTTCTACTACATCTCCAATCTTTGTATCATCAGCAAACTTGCTGATCCAATTTACCACATTATCATCCAGATCATTGATATAGATGACAAATAACAATGGACCCAGCACTGATCCCTGTGGCACACCACTAGTCACAGGCCTCCACTCAGAGAAGTAATTCTCTACCACCACTCTCTGGCTTCTTCCATCGAGCCAATGTCTAATCCAATTTACCACCTCTCCATGTATACCTAGCGACTGAATTTTCCTAACTAACCTCCCATGCAGGACCTTGTCAAAGGCCTTACTGAAGTCCATGTAGACAATATCCACTGCCTTCCCTTCATCCACTTTCCTGGTAACCTCCTCGAAAAACTCCAACAGATTGGTCAAACATGATCTACCACGCACAAAGCCATGTTGACTCTCCCTAATAAGCCCCTGTCTATCCAAATGCTTGTAGATTCTGTCTCTTAGTACTCCCTCCAATAACTTACCTACTACTGACGTTAAACTCACCGGCCTATAATTTCCCAGATTGCTTTTCGATTCTTTCTTAAACAACGGAACAACATCCAATCCTCCGGCACTTCACCCGTAGACAGCGACATTTTAAATATTTCTGCCAGGGCCCCCGCAATTTCAACACTAGTCTCCTTCAAGGTCCGAGGGAACATCCTGTCATGTCCTGGGGATTTATCCACTTTAATTTTCCTCAAGACAGCAAGCACCTCCTCCTTTTCAATCTGTACAGTTTCCATGGTCTCACTACTTAGCCTGGTCAGACACTTAGCCAGGCCGAAAACTTAGCCCTGTTGGACACTTACCCAGGTCCAACACTTAGCCGGGTCAAACACTTAGTTGGGTCAGACACTCAGCCTGGTCAGGTACTAAGCCGGGTCTGACACTTAGCCGGGTCTGACACTAAGCCGGGTCTGACACTCAACCGGGTCAGACACTTAGCCGGGTCAGACACTTAGCCGGGTCAGTCACTTAGCCAGGTCAGACACTGAGCTGAGCCAGACACTTATCCGGATTGGACACTTATCCGGGTCAGACACTTAGCCGGGTCAGATACGTAGGCGGGTATGACACTTATCCGGGTCAGACACTTAGGCGTGCCAGACAGTTATCCTGGTCGCACACATAGCCGGGTTGGACACTTATCCGGGTCCAACACTTAGCCGGGTCAGACACATAGCTAGGTCAGACACATAGCTGAGTCGAACACAAAGCCATGTCAGACACTTAGCCGGATCAGACACTTAGCTAGGTCAGACACTTACCCGGGTCCAACACTTAGCCGGGTCAGACACTTGGCCGGGCTAGAAACTTAGCCGCGTTGCACACTTACTCTGATCCAAAACTTAGCCGGGTCGGACACATAGCCGGGTCAGACACTCAGCCGGGTCTGACAGTTAGCCTAGTCAGACACTGAGCTGAGTCAGACACTTAGCTGGGTCAGACACTTAGCCAGGTCAGACACATAGCTGGGTCGGACTCTTTCTGGCACCTAGCCAAGTCAGATATTTAGCCGAGTGAAAAACATAGCGGGGTCAGACACTCAGCCGGGTCAGACACTTAGCTGATCAGGATGCTTAGCCGGTTCAGACATACATCCGGGTCAAATACTAAGACGGGTCGGACACGTAGCTGGATCGGACTCTTAGCCTGTTCGGACACTTAGCTGGGTCAGGCACCTAGCGGGGTCATATATTTAGCCGGGTGAGGAACATAGCCCGGTCAGACACTGAGCTGGGTCCGATGCTCAGCCGTGTCTGACACTTAGCCGGGTCCAACACTGAGACGGGTCGGACATATAACCGGGTCAGACACTCAGTCGAGTCTGACACTCAGCTTGGTCCGGTACTACACCGGGTCTGACAGTTAGCCGGGTCAGAGACACATAGCCAGCCCAGACACTTAACCGGGTCCGATGCTTAGCCGGGTCTGACACTTAGATGGGTCAGGTATTTAGCCGGACCGGAAACTTAGCCATGTTGGACACTTACCCGGGTCCAACACTCAGCCGGGTTGGACACATAGCCGGGTCAGACAATCTGCCGAGTCTGACAGTTAGCCTGGTCAGACACTGAGCCTAGTCGGACACTTAGCTGGGTCGGCACATGGCCGAGTCAGACACTAAGCCGTGTCAGGTACTTAGCCGGGTCTGACACGTAGCAGGGTCAGACGCTTAGCCGGGTCTGAAAGTTAGCCAGGTCAGACACTGAGCTGAGCCAGACACTTATCCGGATCGGACACTTATCCGGGTCGGACACTAAGCCGTGTCAGACACTTAGACGGGTCAGGCACTTAGCCCGCTCAGAAACTTAGCCGGGTCGACACTTCTCTGAGTCAGACACTTAGCCGGCTCAGACACTTAACCAGATCCAAGGCTTAGTCGGATCTGAAAGTTAGCCTGGTCAGAAACTGAGCCGGGTCTGACACTTGGCCAGGCCGGAAACTTAACCGTGTTGCACACTTACTCGGATCCAACAATTAGCTGGGTCGGACGCATAGCCGGTTCAGACACTCAGCCGGGTCTGACAGTTAGCCTAGTCAGACACTGAGCTGAGTCAGACACTTAGCTGGGTCGGACACTTAGCCGAGTTGGACACAAAGCCATGTCAGACACGTAGCCGGATCAGACACTTAGCTAGGTCAGACAGTTTAACAGGGTCAGACACTTACCCGGGTCCAACACTTAACCGGATCAGACACTTATCCGGTTTGGACACTAAGCCGAGTCAGACACTTAGCCGGGTCAGACATTTAGCCAGGCCGAAAACTTAGCCCTGTTGGACACTTACCCGGGTCCCACACATAGCCGGGTCTGACACTTAACCGGGCCGGAAACTTAGCCGTGTTGGACACTTAGCCGGGTCAGAGAGGTAGCCGGGTCAGATACGTAGGCGGGTATGACACTTATCCGGGTTAGACACATAGGCGTTCCAGACAGTTATCCTGGTCGCACACATAGCCGGGTTGGACACTTACCCGGGTTTAACACATAGCCGGGTCAGACACATAGCCAAGTCGAACACAAAGCCATGTCAGACACTTAGCCGGGTCAGACACTTAGCCGGGTCAGACACTGAGCTGGGTCAGACACTGAACTGGATCAGACACTGAGCTGGGTTCAGACACTTAGCTGGGTCAGACACTGAGCCGAGTCAGACACTTAGCCGGATCAGGTACTTTGCTGGGTCTGAAACTCAGCCGGGTCTGACACTTAGCGGGCCGGAAACTTAGCAGTGATACACACTTACTCGGGTCTGACACGTAGCTGGGTCAGACATTTAACCGGGTCCAAAAGTTAGCCAGGTCAGACACTGAGCCGAGCCAGACACTTGTCCGGATCGGACACTTATCCGGGTTGGACACTAAGCCATGTCAGACACTTAGCTGGGTTGATACCTAGCCTGGTCAGACACATAGCCGGGTCAGACACTTAGCCAGGCCAAAAACTTAGCCCTGTTGGACACTTACCCGGGTGCAACATTTAGCTGTGTCAGATACGTAGGCGGATATGACACTTATCCGGGTTAGACACTTAGGCATGCCAGACAGTTATCCTGGTCGCACACATAGCCGGGTTGGACACATACCCGGGATCAACACTTAGCCGGGTCAGACACATAGCTAGGTCAGACACAAAGCCGAGTCGAACACAAAGCCATGTCAGACACTTAGCCGGATCAGACACTTAGCTAGGTCAAACACTTACCCGGGTCCAACACTTAGCCGTGTCAGACACTGAGCCGGGTCAGACACTGAGCTGGGTCAGACACTGAGCCGGGTCAGACACTGAACTGGGTCAGACACTGAGCTGGGTTCAGACACTTAGCCGGGTCAGACACTGAGCCGAGTCAGACACTTAGCCGGGCCGAAAACTTAACCATGATACACTCATACTCGGGTCTGACACGTAGCAGAGTCAAATACTTAGCTGGGTCCAAAAGTTAGCCAGGTCGGACACTGAGCCGAGCCAGACACTTATCCGGATCGGACACTTATCCGGGTCCGACACTAAGAGGTGTCAGACACTTAGCCGGGTTGATACTTAGCCGGGTCAGACTCTCAGTCGGGCTGGAAACTTAGCCGTGTTGGATGCTTACCCGGGTCCAACTCTTAGCCGGGTCAGGTACATAGCCAAGACTGACACTTGACCGGGCCGGAAACTTAGCCGTGTTGCACACTTACTAGGATCCAACACTTAGCTGGTTCAGACACTTAACCGGGTCCGACACTTAGCCGGGTTGGACACTTAACCGGATCCAACACTTAGCCGGTTTGGACATTTAGCCGTGTCGGACACTTAGCCGGGTCGGACACTAAGAGGTGTCAGACACTTAGCCGGGTTGATACTAAGCCGGGTCGATACTCAGCCGGGTCAGACACTTAGCCGGATCAGACACTCAGCCGGGCTGGAAATTTAGCCGTGTTGGACGCTTACCCAGGTCCAACTCTTAGCCGGGTCAGGTACATAGCTGGGACTGACACTTGACCGGGCCGGAAACTTAGCCGTGTTGCGCACTTACTGGGATCCAACACATAGCCGGTTCAGACACTTAGCCGGGTCTCACACTTAGCCGGGTCGAACACTTCACAGGTTCAGACATCTATCTGGGTCAAATACTAAGCCGGGTCGGACACATACCCTGGTCAGACACTTAGCCGGCTCCAACACTTAGCCGGGTCAGCACTTGTCCAAGTCAGACACTTAGCCAGATCAGACTCTCAGCCGGGCTGGAAACTTAGCCGTGTTGGACACTTACCCGGGTCCAACTCTTAGCCCGGTCAAACACTTAGCCGGGTCAGGTACATAGCCGGGACTGACATTTGGCCGGGCCGGAAACTTAGCCGTGTTGCACACCTACTGGGATCCAACACTTAGCTGTGTCAGACACTCAGCCGGGTCAGACAATTACCCGGGTCAGACACTGAGCCTAGTCGGACACTTAGCTGGGTCAGACACTTGGCTAGGTTAGACACTTAGCTGGGTCAGACACTTAATCGGGTCCAATACTTAGCCGGGTCTACACTTGGCCGAGTCAGCCGCTGAGCTGGGTCAGACACAGAGCCGGGTCAGGTACTTAGCCGGGTCTGACACGTAGCAGGGTCAGACATTTAGCCGGCTCTGAAAGTTAGCCAGGTCAGACACTGAGCCGAGCCAGACACTTATCCGGATTGGACACTTATCCGGGTCGGACACGAAGCCGTGTCAGACACGTAGCCGGGTCAGACACTTGGCCGGCTCAGACATTTAGCCGGGTCGGCACTTGTCTGAGTCAGACACTTAGCCGGCTCAGACACTTAACCAGGTCCGAGGCTTAGCCGGATCTGACACTTAGCCTGGTTAGACACTGAGCCGGATCTGACACTTAGCCTGGTCAGACACATAGCCGGGTCAGACACTTAGCCAGGCCGAAAACTTAGCCCTGTTGGACACTTACCCAGGTCCAACACTTAGCCGGGTCTGACACTTAACCGGGCCGGAAACTTAGCCGTGTTGGACACTTAGCCGGGTCAGACACTTAGCTGGGTCAGACACTGAGCTGGGTTCAGACACTGAGCTGAGTCAGACATTTAGCCGGGTCTGAAACTCAGCCGGGTCTGACACTTAGCCGGGATGGAAACTTATCAGTGATACACACTTACTCGGGTCTGACACGTAGCCGGGTCAGACACTTAGCTGGGTCAGATACGTAGGCGGGTATGACACTTATCCGGGTTAGACACTTAGGCGTGCCAGACAGTTATCCTGGTCGCACACATAGCCTGGTTGGACACTTACGTAGGTCCAACACTTAGCCGAGTCGAACACAAAGCCGTGTCAGACATTTAGCCGGGTCAGACACTGAACTGGGTCAGACACTGAGCTGGGTCAGACACTGAGCCGAGTCGGACACTTAGCCGGGTCAGGTACTTTGCCGGGTCTGAAACTCAGCCGGGTCTGACACTTAGCCAGGCCGGAAACTTAGCAGTGATACACACTTACTCGGGTCTGACACGTAGCTGGGTCAGACATTTAGCCGGGTCCAAAAGTTAGCCAGGTCAGACAATGAGCCGAGCCAGACACTTACCTGGATCGGACACTTATCCGGGTCGGACACTAAGCCATGTCAGACACTTAGCCGGGTTGATACCTAGCCGGGTCAGACACATAACCAGGTCCGAGGCTTAGCCGGATCTGACACTTAGCCGGGTCAGACACTTAGCCGGGTCAGACACTTAGCCGTGTCAGACACTTAGCCGTGTCAGACACTGAGCCGGGTCAGACACTGAGCCGGGTCAGACACTTAGCCAAGTCTGACACTGAGCTGGTTTCAGACACTTAGCCGGGTGAGACACTGAGCCGAGTCAGACACTTAGCCGGGTCAGGTACTTAGCCGGGTCTGAAACTCAGCCGGGTCTGACACCTCACCAGGTCTGACACATAGCTAGGTCAGACACATAGCCGAGTCGAACACAAAGCCATGTCAGACACTGCGCCGGATCAGACACATAGCTAGGTCAGACACTTACCCGGGTCCAACACTTAGCCGGGTCAGACACTTAGCCGGGTCAGACACTTAGCCGGGTCAGACACTGAGCTGGGTCAGACACTGAGCCAGGTCAGACACTGAACCGAGTCAGACACTTAGCCGGGTCAGGTACTTAGCCGGGTCTGACACGTAGCAGGGTCAGGTACTTAGCCGGGTCTGAAACTCAGCCGGGTCTGACACTTAGCCGGGACCAAAAGTTAGCCAGGTCAAACACTGAGCCGAGCTAGACACTTATCCGGATCGGACACTTATCCGGGCCGGACACTAAGCCGTGTCAGACACTTAGCCGGGTTGATACTTAGCCGGGTCAGACACTTAGCCGGGTCTGCACTTCTCCAAGTCAGACACTTAGCCGGCTCAGACACTTAACCAGGTCCGAGTCTTAGCCGGATCTGACACTTAGCCGGGTCAGACGCTGAGCTGGGTCAGACACAGAGCCTGGTCAGGTACTTGGCCGTGTCTGACACGTAGCCGGGTCTGAAAGTTAGCCAGGTCAGACACTTAGCCGGGTCAGACACTGAGCTGGGTCAGACACTTAGCCGGGTCTGAAAGTTAGCCAGGTCAGACACTGAGCCGAGCCAGACACTTATCCGGATCGGAGACTTATCCGAGCCGGACAATAAGCCGTGTCAGACACGTAGCTGGGTCAGACACGTAGCCGGCTCAGACACTTAGCCGGGTCGGCACTTGTCCGAGTCAGACACTTAGCCAGCTCAGACACTTAACTAGGTCCGAGGCTTAGCCGGATCTGACACTTAGCCTGGTCAGACACTGAGCCGGATCTGACACTTAGCTGGATTGGACACTTAGTCGGGTCAGACTCTCAGCCGGGTCAGACACTGAGCTGGGTCAGAAAGTTAGCCAGGTCAGACACTGAGCCGAGCCAGACACTTATCCGGATCGGACACTTATCCGGTTCTGCACTTGTCTGAGTCAGACACTTAGCCAGCTCAGACACTTAACCAGGTCCGAGGCTTAGCCGGATCTGACACTTAGCCGGGTCAGCACTTGTCCAAGTCAGACACTTAGCCAGATCAGACTCTCAGCCGGGCTGGAAACTTAGCCGTGTTGGACACTTACCTGGGTCCAACTCTTAGCCGGGTCAGACACTCAGCCGGGTCAGACACTGAGCCTAGTTGGACACTTAGCTGGGTCAGACACTTGGCTAGGTTAGACACTTAGCTGGGTCAGACACTTAACCGGGTCCAATACTTAGCAGGGTCGACACTTGGCCGAGTCAGACACTTAGCCGGGTCTACACTTGGCCGAGTCAGACGCTGAGCTGGGTCAGACACAGAGCCGGATCAGGTACTTAGCCGGGTCTGATACGTAGCAGGGTCAGACACTTAGCCGGCTCTGAAAGTTAGCCAGGTCAGACACTGAGCTGAGCCAGACACTTATCCGTATCGGACACTTATCCGGGTCGGACACTAAGCCGTGTCAGACACGTAGTCGGGTCAGACACTTAGCCGGGTCGGCACTTGTCTGAGTCAGACACTTAGCCGGGTCAGGTACTTAGCCGGGTCTGAAACTCAGCCGGGTCTGACACCTCGCCGGGTCAGACACATAGCTAGGTCAGACACATAGCCGAGTCGAACACAAAGCCATGTCAGACACTTAGCCGGATCAGACACATAGCTAGGTCAGACACTTACCCGGGTCCAACACTTAGCCGGGTCAGACACTTAGCCGGGGCTGACACTTCGCCGGGTCAGACACATAGCTAGGTCAGACACTTACCCGGGTCCAACACTTAGCCGGGTCAGACACTTAGCCGGGGCAGACACTGAGCTGGGTCAGACACTGAGCCGAGTCAGACACTTAGCCGGGTCAGGTACTTAGCCGGGTCTGACACGTAGCAGGGTCAGGTATTTAGCTGGGTCTGAAACTCAGCCGGGTCTGACACTTAGCCGGGCCGGAAACTTAGCAGTGATACACACTTACTCGGGTCTGACACGTAGCAGGGTCAGACACTTAGCTGGGACCAAAAGTTAGCCAGGTCAAACACTGAGCCGAGCTAGACACTTATCCGGATCGGACACTTATCCGGGCCGGACACTAAGCCGTGTCAGACACTTAGCCGGGTTGATACTTAGCCGGGTCAGACACTTAGCCGGGTCTGCACTTCTCCAAGTCAGACACTTAGCCGGCTCAGACACTTAACCAGGTCCAAGTCTTAGCCGGATCTGACACTTAGCCGGGTCAGATTGCTGAGCTGGGTCAGACACAGAGCCTGGTCAGGTACTTGGCCGTGCCTGACACGTAGCCGGGTCTGAAAGTTAGCCAGGTCAGACACTTAGCCGGGTCAGACAATGAGCTCGGTCAGACACTTAGCCGGGTCTGAAAGTTAGCCAGGTCAGACACTGAGCCGAGCCAGACACATATCCGTATCGGACACTTATCCGGGTCGGACACTAAGCCGTGTCAGACACGTAGTCGGGTCAGACACTTAGCCGGGTCGGCACTTGTCTGAGTCAGACACTTAGCTGGCTCAGACACTTAACCAGGTCCGAGGCTTAGCCAGATCTGACACTTAGCCTGGTCATACACTGAGCCGGATCTGACAATTAGCCTGGTCAGACGCATAGCCGGGTCAGACACTCAGCCGGGTCAGACACTTAGCCGGAACCAACACTTCACCGGTTCAGACATCTATCCAGGTCAAACAGTAAGCCAGGTCGGACACGTAGCCTGCTCAGACACTGAGCCGGCTCAGACACTTAACCAGGTCCGAGGCTTAACCGGATCTGACAGTTAGCCTGGTCAGACACTTAGCTAGGCAGAAAACTTAGCCCTGTTGGACACTTACCAGGTTCCAACACTAAGCCGGATCGGACACTTAGTCGGGTCAGACATTCAGCCTGGTCAGTTACTAATTCGGGCCTGACACTTTGCCGGGCCGGAAACTTAGCCATGTTGGACACTTACCCGGGTGCAACATTTAGCCGGGTCAGACACATAGCCGAGTCGAACACAAAGCCATGTCAGACATTTAGCCGGGTCAGACACTTAGCCGTGTCAGACACTGAGCTGGGTCAGACACTGAGCTGGGTCAGACACTGAGCCAAGTCAGACACTTAGCCGGGTCAGGTACTTTGCCGGGTCTGAAACTCAGCCGGGTCTGACACTTAGCCGGGCCGGAAACTTCGCAGTAATACACACTTACTCGGGTCTGACACGTAGCTGGGTCAGACATTTAACCGGGTCCAAAAGTTAGCCAGGTCAGACAATGAGCCGAACCAGACACTTATCCGGATCGGACACTTATCCGGGTCGGACACTAAGCCGTGTCAGACACTTAGCTGGGTTGATACCTAGCCGGGTCAGACACATAACCAGGTCCGAGGCTTAGCCGGATCTGACACTTAACCGGGTCAGACACTTAGCCAAGTCTGACACTTAGCCGGATCAGACACTGAGCTGGTTTCAGACACCTAACCGGGTGAGACCCTGAGCCGAGTCAGACACTTAGCCGGGTCAGGTACTTAGCCGGGTCTGAAACTCAGCCGGGGCTGACACTGCGCCGGGTCAGACACATAGCTAGGTCAGACACTTACCCGGGTCCAACACTTAGCCGGGTCAGACACTTAGCCGGGGCAGACACTGAGCCAGGTCAGACACTGAGCTGGTTTCAGACACCTAACCGGGTGAGACCCTGAGCCGAGTCAGACACTTAGCCGGGTCAGGTACTTAGCCGGGTCAGGTACTTAGCCGGGTCTGACACGTAGCAGGGTCAGGTACTTAGCTGGGTCTGAAACTCAGCCGGGTCTGACACTTAGCCGGGCCGGAAACTTAGCAGTGATACACACTTACTCGGGTCTGACACGTAGCAGGGTCAGACACTTAGCTGGGACCAAAAGTTAGCCAGGTCAAACACTGAGCCGAGCTAGACACTTATCCGGATCGGACACTTATCCGGGCCGGACACTAAGCCGTGTCAGACACTTAGCCGGGTTGATACTTAGCCGGGTCAGACACCTAGCCAGGTCTGCACTTGTCTGAGTCAGACACTTATCCGGCTCAGACACTTAACCAGGTCCGAGTCTTAGCCGGATCTGACACTTAGCCGGGTCAGACGCTGAGCTGGGTCAGACACAGAGCCCGGTCAGGTTCTTGGCCGGGTCTGACACGTAGCCAGGTCTGAAAGTTAGCCAGGTCAGACACTGAGCCGAGCCAGACACTTATCCGGATCGGAGACTTATCCAGGTCGTCACTAAGCTGTGTTAGACACGTAGACGGGTCAGACACTTAGCCGGCTCAGACACGTAGCCGTGTCAGACACTTAGCCGGGTCAGACGCTGAGCTGGGTCAGACACAGAGCCGGGTCAGGTACTTATCCGGGTCTGACACGTAGCAGGGTCAGACACTTAGCCGGCACTGAAAGTTAGCCAGGTCAGACACTGAGCCGAGCCAGACACTTATCCGGATCGGACACTTATCCGGGTTGGACACTAAGCCGTGTCAGACACTTAGCCGGCTCAGACACTTAGCCGGGTCGGCACTTGTCTGAGTCAGACACTTAGCTGGCTCAGACACTTAACCAGGTCCAAGGCTTAGCCGGATCTGACACTTAGCCTGGTCAGACACTTAGCCGGGTCCAACACTTAGCTGGATCGGACACTTAGCCGGGTCAGTCACTCAGCCGGGTCAGACACTGAGCTGGGTCAGACACTTATCCGGATCGGACACTTATCCGGGTCGGCACTTGTCTGAGTCAGACACTTAGCCGGCTCAGACACTTAACCAGGTCCGAAGCTTAGCAGGATCTGACACTTAGCCTGGTCAGACACTGAGCCGGATCTGACACTTAGCCTGGTCAGACACATAGCCGGGTCAGACACTTAGTCAGGCCGAAAACTTAGCCCTGTTGGACATTTACCCGGGTCCAACACTTAGCCGGGTTGGACACTTAGTCGGGTCAGACACTCAGCCTGGTCAGGTACTAAGCCGGGTTTGATACTTAGCCGGGCCGGAAACTTAGCCGTGTTGGACACTTACCCGGATGCAACACTTAGCCGGGTCAGACACTGAGCTGGGTCAGACACTTGGCCGGGTCAGACACTGAGCCGAGTCAGACACTTAGCCGGGTCAGGTACATTGCCGTGTCTGAAACTCAGCCGGGTTTGACACTTAGCCGGGCCAGAAACTTAGCAGTGATACACAGTTACTCGGGTCTGACACGTAGCAGGGTCAGATACTTAGCCTTGTCCAAAAATTAGCCAGGTCAGACACTGAGCCGAGCCAGACACTTATCCGGATTAGACACTTATCCGGGTCGGACACTAAGCCGTGTCACACACTTAGCCGGGTTGATACTTAGCCGGGTCAGACACTTAGCCGACTCAGACACTTAGCCTTGTCGGCACTTGTCTGAGTCAAACACTTAGCCGGTTCAGACACTTAGCCGGGTCCAACACTTAGCCGGGTCAGACACATAGCCGAGTCGAACACAAAGTCATGTCAGACACTTAGCCGGATCAGACACTTAGCTAGGTCAGACACTTACCTGGGTTCAACACTTAGCCGGGTCTGACACTTAGCTGAGTCAGACACTTAGCCGGGTCAGACAATTAGCCTTATCAGACACTTAGCCGGGTCAGACACTGAGCTGGGTCAGACACTCATCCAGGTCAGACACTGAGCCGAGCCAGACACTTATCCGGATCGGACACTTATCCGGGTCGGACACTAAGCCGTGTCAGACACTTAGCTGGGTTGATACCTAGCCGGGTCAGACACATAACCAGGTCCGAGGCTTAGCCGGATCTGACACTTAACCGGGTCAGACACTTAGCCGGGTCCAACACTTAGCTGGATCGGACACTTAGTCGGGTCAGACACTCAGCCGGGTCAGACACTGAGCTGGGTCAGAAAGTTAGCCAGGTCAGACACTGAGCCGAGCCAGACACTTATCCGGATCGGACACTTATCCGGGTCGGCACTTCTCTGAGTCAGACACTTAGCCAGCTCAGACACTTAACCAGGTCCGAGGCTTAACCGGATCTGACACTTAGCCGGGTCAGCACTTGTCCAAGTCAGACACTTAGCCGGGTCAGATACGTAGGCGAGTATGACACTTATCCAGGTTAGACACTTAGGCGTGCCAGACAGTTATCCTGGTCGCACACATAGCTGGGTCGGACACTTACCCGGGTCCAACGCTTAGCCGGGTCAGACACATAGCTAGGTCAGACACATAGCCTAGTCGAACACAAAGTCATGTCAGACACTTAGCCGGATCAGACACTTAGCTAGATCAGACACATAACCGGGTCCAACACTTCGCCGGGTCAGACACTTAGCCAAGTCAGACACTTAGCCGGGTCTGACACGTAGCAGGGTCAGGTACTTACCCGGGTCTGAAACTCAGCCGGGTCTGACACTGAGCCGAACCAGACACTTATCCAGAGCTGACAGTTATCCAGGTCGGACACTAAGCCGTGTCAGACACTTAACCGGGTCAGACACTTAGCCGGGTCAGACACTTAACCAGGTCCGAGGCTTAGCCAGATCTGACACTTAGCCTGGTCAGACACTGAGCCGGATCTGACACTTAGCCTGGTCAGACACTTAGTCGGGTCAGACACTTAGCCAGGCCGAAAACTTAGCCCTGTTGGACACTTACCCGGGTCCAACACTTAGCCGGGTCGGACACTTACTTGGGTCAGACACTCAGCCTGGTCAGGTACTAAGCCGGGTCTGACACTTAGCCAGGCTGGAAACTTAGCCGGGTCAGAAACGTAGGTGGGTATGACACTTAGCCGGGTCAGACACTTAGGCGGGTATGACACTTATCCGGGTCAGACACTTAGGCGTGCCAGACAGTTATCCTGGTCGCACACATAGCCGGGTTGGACACTCACTCGGGTCCAACACTTAGCCGGGTCAGACACATAGCCGAGTCGAACACAAAGCCATGTCAGACACTTAGCCGGATCAGACACTTAGCTAGGTCAGACACTCACCCGGGTCCAACACTTAGCCGGATCAGACCCTTAGCTAGATCAGACACTTACCCGGGTCCAACCCTCAGCTGGGTCAGACACTTAGCCGTGTCAGACACTTACCGTGGCAAACACTGAGCTGGGTCAAACACTGAGCTGGGTTCAGACACTTAGCCGGGTCAGACACTGAGCCGAGTCAGACACTTAGCCGGGTCAGGTACTTAGCCGGGTCTGAAACTCAGCCGGGTTTGACACTTAGCCGGGCCGGAAACTTAGCAGTGATACACACATACTTGGGTCTGACACGTAGCAGGGTCAGATACTTAGCTGGGTCCAAAAGTTAGCCAGGTCAGACACTGAGCCGAGCCAGACACTTATCCGGGTCGGACACTAAGCAGTGTCAGACACTTAGCCGGGTTGATACTTAGCCGGGTCAGACACTTAGCCGGGTCAGACACTTAGCCGGGTCAGACACTTAGCTAGGTCAGACACTTACCCGGGTCCAACATTTAGCCGAGTCAGACACTTAGCCGGGTCAGACACTTAGCTGAATCAGACACTGAGCTGGGTCAGACACTGAGCCGGGTCACACACTGAGCTGGGTTCAGACATTTAGCCGGGTCAGACACTGAGCTGAGTCAGACACTTAGCCGGGTCAGGTACTTTGCCGGGTCTGAAACTCAGCCGGGTCTGACACTCAGCCAGGCTGGAAACTTAGCCGTGATAGACACCTACTCGGGTCTGACACGTAGCAGGGTCAAACACTTAGCCGGGTCCAAAAGTTAGCCATGTTAGACACTGAGCCGAGCCAGACACTTATCAGGATCAGACACTTATCCGGGTCGGACACTAAGCCGTGTCAGACACTTAGCCGGGTTGACACTTAGCCGGCTCAGACACTTAGCCGGGTCGGCACTTGTCCGAGTCAGACACTTACCTGGCTCAGACACTTAACCAGGTCCAAGGCTTAGCCGGATCTGACACTTAGCTAGGTCAGACACTTAGACGAGTCTGACACTTAGGCTGGCCGGAAACTTAGCCGTGTTGCACACTTACTCGGATCCAACACATAGCCCAGTCGGACGCATAGCGGGGTCAGACACTCAACTGGGTCAGACACTTAGCCGGGTCTGGCCCTCAACCGGGTCTGACACTTAGCTGGGCCGGAAACTTAGCCATGTTGCACACTTAGTCAGATCCAACACTTAGCTGGGTCAGACACTTACCCGGGACCCACACTTAGCCGGGTCGGACACTTAGCCAGGTCTGACACTTAACCGGGTCCAACACTTCACCGGTTTAGAAATCTATCCGGGTCAAACACTAAGCCGGGTCGGACAAGTAGACTAGTCAGACACTTTGCCGGCTTAGACACTTAACCAGGTCCGAGGCTTAGCCGGATCTGACACTTAGCCAGGTCTGACACTTGGCCGGGCCGGTAACTTAGCCGTGTTGCACACCTACTCGGATTCAACACTTAGCCGTGTTGGACGCATAGCCGGTTCAGACACTCAGCCGGGTCTGACAGTTAGCCTAGTCAGACACTGAGCTGAGTCAGACACTCAGCCGGATCAGACACTCAGCTGGGCTGGAAACTTAGCCGTGTTGGACACTGACCCGGGTCCAACTCTTAGCCGGGTCAGACTCTTAGCCGGGTCAGGTACATAGCCGGGACTGGCACTTGGCCGGGCCGTAAACTTAGCCGTGTTGCACACTTACTGGGATCAAACACTTAGCCGGGTCACACACTTAGCTGGGTCAGACACTCAGCCGGGTCAGACACTTAACCGGGTCAGACACTGAGCCGAGTCAGACACTTAGCCGGAACATACTCTTAGCCGGAACAGACTCTTAGCTGTGTCAGACACTTAGCCGAAATAGACTCTTAGCCGGGTCAGACACTGAGCTGGGTCAGACACTGAACCGGGTCACGTACTTATCCGGATCGGGCACTTATCCGGGTCGGACACTAAGCCGTGTCAGACACTTAGCTGGGTTGACACTTAGCCGGCTCGGACACTTAACGAGGTCCGAGGCTTAGCCGGATCTGACACTTAGCCGGGTCAGACACTGAGCCGGGTCTGACACTTGGCCGGGCCGGAAACTTAGCCGCGTTGCACACTTACATGGATCCAAAACTTAGCCGGGTCGGACACATAGCCGGGCCTGCATTTGTCCGAGTCAGACACTTAGCCAGCTCAGACACTTAACCAGGTCCGTGGCTTAGCCGGATCTGACACTTAGCCGGGTCAGACACTTAACGAGGTCCGAGGCTTAGCCGGATCTGACACCTAGCCGGGTCAGACACTAAGCCGGGTCTGACGCTTGGCCGGGCCGGAAACTTAGCCGCGTTGCACACTTACACGGATCCAAAACTTAGCCGGGTTGGACACATAGCCGGGCCTGCACTTGTCCGAGTCAGACACTTAGCCAGCTCAGACACTTAACCAGGTCCGTGGCTTAGCCGGATCTGACACTTAGCCGGGTCAGACACTTAGCCGAGACTGACACTTAGCCAGGTCAGACACTTAGCCGGGTCGGCACTTGTCCAAGTCAGACACTTAGCCGGTTCAGACACTTAACCAGGTCCGAGGCTTAGCTGGATCTGACACTTAACCGGGTCCGATGCTTAGCCGGGTCTGACACTTAGACGGGTCAGGAATTTAGCCAGGCCGGAAACTTAGCCATGTTGGACACTTACCCGGGTTCAACACTCAGCCGGGTTGAACACATAGCCGGGTCGAACACATAGCCGGGTCAGACAATCTGCCGAGTCTGACAGTTAGCCTGGTCAGACACTGAGCCTAGTCGGACACTTATCTGGGTCAGTCACTTGGCTAGGTTAGACACTTAGCTGGGTCAGACACTTATCCGGATCGGATACTTATCCGGGTCAGAAACTTAGCTGGGTCAGACACTGAGCTGGGTCAGCCACTGAGCCGGGTCAGACACTTATCCGGATCGGACACTTATCCAGCTCAGACACTTTCCCGGCTCAGACACTTAGCTGGGTCGGCACTTGTCTGATTCAGACACTTAGCCAGTTCAGACACTTAGCTGGGTCGACACTTCTCTGAGTCAGACACTTAGCCGGCTCAGACACTTAACCAGATCCGAGGCTTAGCCGGATCTGAAACTTAGCCTGGTCAGACACTGAGCCGGGTCTGACATTTGGCCGGGCCGGAAACTTAGCCATGTTGCACACTTACTCAGATCCAACACTTAGCCGGAACAGACGCATAGCCGGTTCAGACACTCAGCCGGGTCTGACTTTTAGCCTAGTCAGACACTGAGCTGAGTCAGACACTTAGCTGGGTTGGACACTTAGCCGAGTTGGACACAAAGCCGTGTCAGACACGTAGCCGGATCAGACACTTAGCTAGGTCAGACACTTTAACTGGGTCAGACACTTACCCGGGTCCAACACTTAGCCGGATCAGACACTTAATCGGGTCAGACACTTATCTGGTTTGGACACTAAGCCGAGTTAGACACTTAGCTGGGTCAGACACTTAGCTGGGTCCAATGCTTAGCCATGTCAGACACTTAGCCGGGTCAAACACTTAGCCAGGCCAAAAACTTAGCCCTGTTGGACATTTACCCAGGTCTAACACTTAGCCGGGTCGGACACTTAGTCGGGTCAGACACTCAGTCTGGTCAGGTACTAAGCTGGGTCTGACACTTAGCCAGGCCGAAAACTTAGCCCTGTTGGACATTTACCCAGGTCTAACACTTAGCCGGGTCGGACACTTAGTCGGGTCAGACACTCAGTCTGGTCAGGTACTAAGCTGGGTCTGACACTTAGCCAGGCTGAAAACTTAGCCCTGTTGGACATTTTCTCAGGTCTAACACTTAGCCGGGTCGGACACTTAGTCGGGTCAGACACTTAGCTGGGTCAGGTACTAAGCTGGGTCTGACACTTAGCCGGGCCGGAAACTTAGCCGTGTTGGACACTTACCCGGGTCCAACACTTAGCCGGGTCAGATACGTAGGCGGGTATGACACTTATCCGGGTTAGACACTTAGGCGTGCCAGACAGTTATCCTGGTCGCACACATAGCTGGGTTGGACACTTACCCGGGTCAGACACTTAGCTGGGTCTGACACTTACCCGGGTCAGGCACTTAGCCGGGTCAGCCACATAGCTGGGTCAGATACGTAGGTGGGTATGACACTTACCCGGGTTAGACACTTCACCGGTTCAGACATCTATTCCGGGTCAAACACTAAGCCAGGTCGGATACGTACCCTGGTCAGACACTTACCTGGGTCCAACACTAAGCCGGGTCAGACACTCAGCCGGGTCAGACACTTACCCAGGTCAGACACTGAGCCGAGTCAGACACTTAGCCGGAACAGACTCTTAGCTGTGTCAGACACTTAGCCGGGTCAGACACTTAGCCGGGTCAGACACTTAGCTGGGTCAGGCACCTAGCCGGGTCATATATTTAGCCTGGTGAGGAACATAGTCCAGTCAGACACTTGGCCGAGACAGACACTGAGCCGGGTCCGATGCTCAGCCGTGTCTGACACTTAGCCGGGTCCAACACTTAGCCGGGTCAGACAGTTAATCGGGTCAGACACTCAGTCGAGTCTGACACTCAGCTTGGTCCGGTATTACACCGGGTCTGACACTTAGCCGGGACTGACAGTTAGCCGGGTCAGACACATAGCCAGCCCAGACACTTAACCGGGTCCGATGCTTAGCCGGGTCTGACACTTAGACGGGTCAGGTATTTAGCCAGGCCGGAAACTTAGCCATGTTGGACCCTTACCCGGGTCCAACACTCAGCCGGGTCGGACACATAGCCGGGTCAGACAATGTGCCGAGTCTGACAGTTAGCCTGGTCAGACACTGAGCCTAGTCGGACACTTAGCTGGGTCAGACACTTAACCGGGTCAGACACTTATCCGAGTCAGACACTTAGCCGGGTCAGACACTTAGCTAGGTCAGACACTTTCCCGGGTCCAACACTTAGCCGAGTCAGACTTTTAGCTGGGTCGGCACTTGGCCGAGTCA
This sequence comes from Mobula hypostoma, assembly GCF_963921235.1. Taxonomy (NCBI): domain Eukaryota; kingdom Metazoa; phylum Chordata; class Chondrichthyes; order Myliobatiformes; family Myliobatidae; genus Mobula; species Mobula hypostoma. The sequence continues at coordinate 35,545,489 of NC_086123.1, read as the reverse complement.
GACACATAGCCGGATCAGTCATTTAGCTAGGTCAGACACTTTAACCGGGTCAGACACTTACCCAGGTCCAACACTTAGCTGGATCAGACTCTTAACCGGGTCAGACACTTATCCGGTTTGGACACTAAGCCGAGTCAGACACATAGCTGGGTCAGACACTTAGCCGGGTCAGACACTTAGCCAGGCGGAAAACTTAGCCGTGATACACACTTACTCAGGTCGGACACATAGCCGGGTCAGACACATAGCTGGGTCAGACACATAGCCGGGTCAGACACATAGCCAGGTCAGACACATAGCTGGGTCAGACACTTAGTTGGGTCAGACACTTAGTTGGGTCAGATACTTAGCCGGGTCCAACACTTCACCGGTTCAGACATCTAACCGGGTCAAACACTAAGCCGGGTCCGACACGTAGCCTGGTCAGACACTTAACCGGGTCCAACACTAATCCGGTTCGGACACATAGCCTCATCAGACACTTAGCCAGGTCAGACACCTAGCCAGGTCGGACACTTAGCTGGGTCGGACTCTTAGCCTGTTCGGACACTTAGCAAAGTCAGTCACTTAGCTGGGTCAGGCACCTAGCCAGGTCAGATATTTAGCAGGGTGAGAAACATAGCCGGGTCAGACACTCAGCCAGGTCAGACACTTAGCCGGATCAGACAGTTAGCCGGGTCAGACACTTAGCTGATCCGGACACTTAGCCGGTTCAGACATATATCCGGGTCAAACACTAAACTGGGTCGGACACGTAGCTGGGTCGGACTCTTAGCCTGTTCAGAAACTTAGCCGGATCTGACAGTTAGCCGGGTCAGACACATAGCCAGCCGAGACACTTAACCGGGTCCAATGCTTAGCCGGGTATGACACTTAGACGGGTCAGGTATTTAGCCGGGCCGGAAACTTAGCCATGTTGGACCCTTACCCGGGTCCAACACTCAGCCGGGTCGGACACATAGCCGGGTCAGACAATCCGCCAAGTCAGACAGTTAGCCTGGTCAGACACTGAGCCTAGTCGGACACTTACCTGGGTCAGACTCTTGGCTAGGTTAGACACTTAGCTGGGTCAGACACTTAACCGAGTCAGACACTTAGCCGGGTCAGACCTTTAGCCGGGTCGGCACTTGGCCGAGTCAGACACATAGCCGGATCAGTCATTTAGCTAGGTCAGACACTTTAACTGGGTCAGACACTTACCCAGGTCCAACACTTAGCTGGATCAGACTCTTAACCGGGTCAGACACTTATCTGGTTTGGACACTAAGCCGAGTCAGACACATAGCTGGGTCAGACACTTAGCCAGGTCAGACACTTAGCCAGGCGGAAAACTTAGCCGTGATACACACTTACTCAGGTCGGACACATAGCCGAGTCAGACACTCAGCTTGGTCAGACACTTTAACAGGGTCAGACACTTACCCGGGTCCAATACTTAGCCGGGTCAGACACTTAGCTGGGTCGGACTCTTAGCCTGTTCGGACACTTAGCTGGGTCAGATATTTAGCCGGGTGAGAAACATAGCCCGGTCAGACACTCAGCCGGGTCAGACACTCAGCCGGGTCAGACACTTAGCCGGGTCAGACACTTAGCTGGGTCAGACACTCAGCCGGGTCAGACACTTAGCCGGGTCAGACACTCAGCTGGGTCAGACACTCAGCCGGGTCAGACACTCAGCTGGGTCAGACACTTAGCCGGGTCAGACACTTAGCCGGGTCAGACACTCAGCCGGGTCGGACACTAAGCTGTGTCAGACACTTAGCCGGGTCAGACACTCAGCCGGGTCGGACACTAAGCTGTGTCAGACACTTAGCCGGGCCGGCACTTGGCCGAGTCAGACACGTAGCCGGCCCAGACACTTGACTGGGTCCGATGCTTAGCCGGGTCTGACACTTAGACGGGTCAGGTATCTAGCCGGGTCTGACACTTAGCCGGGCTGGAAACTTAGCTGTGTTGGACATTAACCTGGGTCCGACAAATTATCCGGGTCGGACACATAGTCGGGTCAGACACTTAGCCAGGTCGGCACTTGGCTGAGGCAGACACATTGCTGGGTCAGACACTTAGCTGTGTCCCACACTGAGCCGGGTCAGACACCTCGCTGTGTCCGATACTGAGCCGGGTCAGACACATAGCCAGGTCGGACACATAGCTGTGTCGGACTCTTAGCCAGTTCGGACTCTTAGCCAATTCGGACACTTAGCAAAGTTGGGCACCTAGCTGGGTCAGACACTCAGCCGGGTCTGACAGTTAGCCGGGTCAGTTACTGAGCCGAGTTGACACTTGGCCGAGTCAGACACTTTGCAGGGTCCGATGCTTAGCCAGGTCTGACTCTTAGCCAGGTCAGACACTTAGCCGGTTCAGACACATAGCTGGGTCGGACTGTTAGCCTGTTCAGACACTTAGCTGGGTCAGGCACCTAGCCGGGTCAGATATTTAGCCGGGTGAGAAACATAGCCCGGTCAGACACTCAGCCGGGTCAGACACTTATCCGGGTCAGACACATTGCCGGGCCAGTCACTTAACCAGGTCTGATGCTTAGCCAGGTCTGACACTTAGACGGGTCAGGTATTTATCCGGGTCAGACACTTAGCCGAGTCAGACACTTATCCGGGTCAGACACATAGCCGGGCCAGACACTTAACCAGGTCTGATGCTTAGCCGGGTCTGACACTTAGACGGGTCAGGTATTTAGCCGGGTCTGACACATAGCCGGGCCGGAAACTTAGCCGGTCATGGAGTGAACGTTCAGACTCCTTGCAGACAATGACAGCATTTGAACTCCTTTTCTCACAGCCAAGACAGTGAAGTGGTTGTGCTATCTGCTGCCATACCACACCACCCCCAAAGAAGGGAGTAAGAAAATTAAACAAGTTTGTACTTATATAATTCCTTTTACAAATCGGGCTCCCTTTGAATATCCCACGAAGTGGACAGAAACATCCAGCGGGAAGATGAGTAAGATTGTCATCGAGCCTGCTGGGAGTTTCAGTAGTTTATTTCAATGGATGGGAAATCAGACAGCTTTATTGCTGGTGTGCGTTTCTCCTTTCTGCACTGTAATACAATGGCAGCATAGGGATGCTGCTGGTAGACCTGTTGCCTCACACCGCCATTAATGCAAGTTCAAACGTGACCTCCAGTGCTGAGAGTATAGAGTTTGCATGTTCTCCCTGTGACCGTGCAGATTTCCTCCCACACCAATAATGTGCCAGCTGGGTGGTTACTTGTCCCCAGTGCATTGCCTTTGGTGGTAGGTTTAGCATTCCCATAAATATGGGGAGAATTTATGGGAATGCCGGGAAAATAATATGAATTCCGGAAGGGTCCGTGTGAATTTGGATGTTGGTCAGTGAGAAATAGGTTGGCTGAAGGTCGTATGCTGTACAGTATCACTCTATGGTTCGAAACAATTGGGATCAGGGATGGCCACTCTGTCCCTCAAACCTGCTCTCCCATTCAATCTCCCACATGGCTGGTTTGGTTGCAACTCAACTTTGCATTTCTGTCCAGCACATTCACCCTTCTCTGGTCATAAAAATACTCTGCTTCTTCACTCCTTTGAGGGAGTTCCAATGATTCAAAACCTCAAGAGAAAAATGTTTCAGCTTATTTCTGTCTTAAATGGGTACCACCTTATTTATATATTATGACCTCCCGCCTCAATTCAAGATTCTTCCAAAAGACTTGCCATTTTCTCCACAGCAGCTTTAAATTCCTCGGTGTTATTATTTCAGAGAACCTGTCCCAGGCCCAGCAAGTAAGTCCGATTACGAAGAAAGCACGGCACCACCTCTACTTCCTTAGGAGTTTGTGAAGATTCGGCATGACATATTAAACTTTGACAAACTCCTATAGGTGTGTAGTAGAAAGTATTTTGACTGGCTGCATCACGGCCTGGTGTAGAAACACCAACGCTATAGAAACAGAATCAGAATCTGGTTTATTATCACCGACATGTGACGTGAAATGTGTCAACTTAGCAGCAGCAGTTCAATGCAATGCATGATCTATCGGACAGAGAAAAAATAATAATTATTATAAATAAAATAAAACATAATAAATAAACAAGTAAACCAATTACGTATGTGAATAGATTTTTTAAAATGTGCAATAACAGAAATACTGTATATTAAAAAAAAGTGAGGTAGTGTCCAAGGGTTCAATGTCCATTCAGGAATCAGATGGCAGAGGGGAAGAAGCTGTTCCTGAATCACTGAGTGTGCGCCTTCAGGCTTCTGTACCTCCTACCTGATGGTAACAGTGAGAACAGGGCATGCCCTGGGTGCTGGAGGTCTTTAATAATGGATGCTGCCTTTCTGAGACACTTCTCCCTGAAGATGTCCTGGGTACTTTGTAGATTAGTGCCCAAGATGGAGTTGACTAGATTTACAACCTTCTGCAGCTTCTTTCCTACAAAAAATCCTACAAAAAGTAACGAATACAGCCCAGTCCTTTGGGGTAAAACCCTCCCACCATTGAGGACATCTACAGAAACATTGTCACAGGAAAGTAGCATCCATCATCAGGGACCCCCACCATCCAGGACATGCTCTCTTCTCACTGCTGCCATAGGAAGAAGGTACAGGAACCTCAGGACTCACACCACCAGGTTCAGGAACAGTTATTACCCCTCAGCCATCAGGAAGAAGGTACAGGAACCTCAGGACTCACACCACCAGGTTCAGGAACAGTTATTACCCCTCAGCCATCAGGAAGAAGGTACAGGAGCCTCAGGACTCTCACCACCAGGTTCAGGAACAGTTATTACTCCTCAGCTATCAGGAAGAAGGTACAGGAACCTCAGGACTCACACCACCAGGTTCAGGAACAGTTATTACCCCACAACCATCAGGAAGAAGGTACAGGAGCCTCAGGACTCTCACCACCAGGTTCAGGAACAGTTATTACTCCTCAGCTATCAGGCTTTTGTACCAGAGGGGATAACTTCACTTCCCTCAACTTCACTTGCCCCATCACTGACATGTTTCCTCAACCTATAGACTCACTTTCAAGGACCCATCATCTCATTTCTCGATATTTATTGCTTGTTGATTTATTATTTCTTTCTTTTTGTATTTGCACAGATTGTTGTCTTTTGCACACTGGTTGAATTCCCAAGTTGGAGTGGTCTTTCATTGATTCTATTATGGCTATTATTCTATTGTTGATTTTTGAGTATGCCTGTAAGAAAATGAATTACAGTGCTGTATATGGTGGCATAGATGGTACTTTGATAGTCAATGTACTTTGATCTTTGAACTTTGACATACACGTTGTCAAGAGCCCTAAGGATCATTTATGTTTTTCCAACAGAACACCACTCCTGCTGCTCATCTCCCTCATTTTCAAACCTAGCCCATCAATTTGATTTTCACTCAGCATTATAGATGAATCAGGATGAAATTCAGGATTAATACATTGACGTATATTGTGAAATCTGTTGTTTTGTGGTAGTAGTACATTACAATCATAATAATATAAAATATATAAATTACATTAAGTAGTGCAAAAAGGAGAGCAAATAAAGAGAAAGGGTAGTGAGGTAGTGATCATGGGTTCAAGGTCCATTCAGAACTCTGATGGCAAAGGGGAAGAAGCTGCTCTGAAAATGTTCAGTGTGTGTCTTCAGGCTCCTGTACCTCCTCCCTGATGGTAGCAATGAGAAGAGGGCATGTCCTGGGTGATGGGGGTCCTTAATGATGGATGCCACTCTATTGAGGCATCGCTCCTTGAAAACGTCCTCGATGCTGGGGAGGCGAGTGCCCATGATGGAGCTGGCTGAGTTTACAATTTTCTGCAGCGTTTTCCGATCCTGCGCTCCGGCCCTTCCATACCAAGCGCTGATGCAACCAGTTCGAATGCTCTCTGTGATACATCTGTAGAAATCTGCAAGAGTCTTTGGTGACACACCAAGTCTCTTCAAACACCAAATGAAATATAGCCACTGTTGTGCCTTCTTTGTAATTGCATATGTTGGGCCCAGAGGTATTAACACCCAGGAACTTGAAACTGCTCACCCTTTCCACTAATGATCTCTCAATGAGGACAGGTGTGTTTTCCCTCAACTTCCCCTTCCTGAAATCCACAATCAATTCCTTGGTTTTACTGTTGTTGAATGCAAGGTTGTTGCAACACCTCTTAATCATCTGATCTGCCTCAGTCCTTAATGCCTCCTCATCGCCGTCTGAAATTTTGCCAACAATAACTGTGTCCACTTGAATAGCTGAATCCATTTACTAACCTCTTAACATTTTGCCTACCACAACTAAGTGCAAATAGAAAGACTTGTTTTAATAAAACCTGTCTTAAGCACTTTACAGCCAACAGCACAGCAAGTTCCTTTGAACAGTAAAAAAGAATTATTAAAGTGAACGCTGAGATGATTCATCAGTCATTGCTCCTCTGAAGCTTTGAATTTTAGTGCTTTTTTGAAAGTGGAACTGAATAAATTAGTGTTGAATAAAATAACTGTGAAAAGAATTATATCCATAGGATTTATTGACACCCTCACTTTATAAGCTGTGAGGAGTGGAAGTGGGCGACTCACAGTCCGAGTGTTTGAGCTTGTGCAATATAGTTAGTCAGTAGGAAAGTCAGTCAAAAGCATGTGAAGCTAAACCAAGTCTACAGTGTATTAATATTTCAGTAATATTCAAGCAGTATTGTAAATATATTGTTTGATTTAGCATTCTTTGTTTACATAATTTATTATGGGTTATATGTAAAAGTACAAGAATGGCATACGTTATCACATCACCACGTCATGTGTAAGTGCTTTACTAAAACAAGAGGGGAAAAAGGCTAAGCAGACAGGTACTCTGGCTCCTGTGTTTTTCTTTCAATTAGTTTCTGGAGTTACAAAACATAACAAAGTGCAGGTTCAGAAAGTAACCAGAGAAACTGTTACTCTTTCCCTTGTTGCTGAATTGTCACTTCATTCTTAATATTCTTTTATCACGTTACTCATCCCAAATAACCTATGAAATTTATGCTTGATTCACTTTTTTCTGTGTTGCTACTTTGCGCTGTAAGACTCTAATAAAACAATTCTAACATTGTACAAAGGAATATATGAAATGGAGAAGGCCAATCTGTCCATCATGTCTGCTCTGCTATTCAACAAGACAGAGCCTGATCCAATTTTGGCCTCACCATCACCTCCCTCCTCTGTTCCCACACCTCTTGATCCCCGTGTGTCTCAGCTGTCTCTTAATCTCGATGACCTGATCTGACTTTTTTCTGATACTTACCTCTAACACCTGTTTTCTGACTGTCACTCCTCAGCTCCTACGGAAAACTTCATTTTTCTGGTATTCTCTCCAGCTTTCTCACAAGCATTTATAAGACTTCTTTATTACTCTCTCCCTCTACTCAATGACTTGCAGTTTTACAAATAATCCCATTTCATCCAGTACATCAAATGTCATTGAACAGAATCCCACCAGCCCCATTGCTCTAGTCTTTTTCTCATAGCACTGCAAATTATTTTCTGTCCTGAGTCCCTTTTAATTCCCTTTTGAAGGCAGTGTCTCCTCACAGGCAGAGAATTCTTCACCATGCCTATTCTCTACCATAAAAAGGAGGAGGAGAAGATGGCGGCACGATGCAGTGCACGCTGCCACTTCGGTGGTGATGTCTGTTATTTGTCAAGTAGGGGACTGTGCACAATTCTGATTTGATGGAGACAGACGTGAGAGTACGGGGGAACATCTGGAGAAACTTCTGAAATGCCCGCTTCGCTGACGCTGTTTCTGTGTGATCTGGAATCTCCAGAGGAGAAGGCCCCAAATCCTGGGCTTTGCTTGTTTCGGCGGCTGGGGCAAGATTGAAGGCGCTCGGCAGAGGATGGCACTCGGGAGGCTGTATCAGAGCGCTGGTCGGAGGCTCGAAGTTTTCGGATGGCCGGACTCAAGAGTCGGCTGTGGTCGGGTGCTTCCAATGCATCGGCAAGTTGTCGGTGCCTGGAGGTTTACGGCAGGGAGTTTCTCCCTTTTGCCGCCTGCTATCGGGGACTCGGGAGTCGATCGGGACTTGAGACTTTTGTTTACCGTGCCCATGGTCTGTTCTTTATCAAATTATGGTATTGTTTTGCACTGCTGTAACTATATGTTATAATTATGTGGTTCTGTCAGTGTTAGTCTTTGGTTTGTCCTGTTTTTCTGTGATATCACTCTGGAGAAACATTGTATCATTTCTTAATGCATGCATGCATTTCTAAATGACAATAAACGAGGACTGAGTGTTCTCATAATCTAAAAGTGTTTCCTTTGATCTGTTTTATATCTTTGGTCCTGAATTTGAAATCTGTGTACCCTGAGTCCCTGGCAGTGGATCTGGAGCCACCATGCAACAGTCTATCAAATCACATATTGAGCTTTCTGTCACAGCCATAAACAAACATCGGAGACTAACCAAACTTGTCACATCTCCTTAATTCTGCAAGATGCTTGATGGCTTTCTGTAGTGGTTTACAGTCTGGGGAGTAGGTACTACCACACAGTTTCAGTCACATTCACACTGTACGTCAAAGTAGATGAGGAGGACGTGTTTGTGGCATGAGTTCGGACTTTCAGAGTCACCGTTACACAGGGCTGTCAGCACAACCCGCCCATGTCAACCAGGTTGCCCAACTGAGTTAGTCGCATCTACCCATGTTTATCCCACCACCCTCTAAACCTTTCTGATCCATGTAGATATCTAACTGTTTTTGGACGGCACAGTAGTGTAGTGGTTAGCACATTAACAGCGACCTGGGTTCAATTCCCAGCACTGCCTGTAAGGAGCTTGTCCCTTCTCCCTGTGACCGCGTGGGTATCCTCCAGCTTCCTCCCACAGTCCAAAGGTGTACCGGTTGGTAGGTTAACTGGTCATTGTAAATTGTCCCATGATTAGGCTAGGGTTAAATTGGGGGTTTGCTGGGTGGTGAAGGGCAGGAAGGGCCTATTTCGCAATCCATCTCAATAAGTAAACTAATTAATTGTCATAATGTAGCCATTTCTACCACTGCCTCTGCCAGCTTGTTCCATACGTGCACCACCCTCTGTGTGGAAAAAGTTGCCCCCCCCCCATTAAACCTTTCCCCTCCCATTTTAAACTTATGCCCTTTAGTTTTGGAACCCCCTAAACTAGACAAAAGATTGTGGACATTCACCAATCATGATTTTATAAATCTGTAGAGCAGCGGTTCCCAACCATTTTTATGCCAATCATTGACCAAGGGGTCCGTGAACCCCAAGATGGGGACCCTTGTTCTATGGGGAAACACCCTGTAGAATATGAACCCTTGGCCAGTAGCATCTCCTTAATTTCTTCTTCAGAAGTGGAACAACTAGTTTAAAGAGTGCATCTAATTTTTCTGACTATTGTTTATTTTAGAATACCAGCGAGTTGCTGTTTTATATATAGAACAATTATTAGTTGCAGGGGCTCAGTCCTTTATGCAAGAATTACCCTTAAGATTCATAAAAATGGATTCCTCCATGATTAATTATTGATTTTGTCTTCTCTTTTATATAATTTATCTTGCATTCACAAACAGTATGTCCATTAAAACAACATTGGTTAGTTAATAATCATATTATGCATAACAGCATGACAACAAGGAGATTAAATATGGCACTGCTCACAATGAACAGATATGGCTCTATAAATATTTTCAAGATCTACTGTTGGCTGTGACAGTTCTCACATTCCAATGTTCTGCTCACAGTTGATGTAAATAATTGACAGAAGGCCAAAAATACTAGCTGTTGGTTCCTAACTCTGAAAAGGGAATAAACAGGGGGGGGGGGGGGGCAGAGTGTAACATTTGCGTAAATTTTGAATACTATTCATGTTAACTTTGTGAGCTGAATTCCCTCTTATAAGGGTAGATTGGCTCCTGACATTGAGTGCTGTCAGTGGGAACACAGGTCTTCACAGAAGTGCAGACCATGCAAGTGTCTCTAGTGATGGGTGCTCTGTGTCCAGGAGTCAGACTTCTACCTGTCAGACTGTCTGTCTACCATTACCAGCTGACATAAGAATCTGATACTGCTGTATTTTCCCAGCATGCTCAGAGTGTCTTTCCTTTGCATGTTTTCTACTAAAGTCCCATAACAGACCAGTACTTCAACATATGGAATCTTCAAGGCATCAGAGCTTTTCTTCTTGTCAAGTTCAGATGTGGCAGCTTTAAAAGAGCCTGATCACCATTTTGCCTGATATTCTAGCCAAGTCTCTAACCCTCCACCTTGTCTTCAGATAGCCACAAGTTAAAGCGTAATGTTCAGCAATCTGGGCAAGCAAGCTCGGAGAAAACTCACTAAAAGTTACAAAGAAAGAAACTTGGAACATTCTATTGATTAATTATAAAAGTATTTTAGTAAGCGTAGTAATTTTAGTAAGTGGTTTGAATGCTATCACCTCCTACAAAGTGAAACCAAGCGATATACTGTAGATGACAGCAAGATTTCGCTCAATGCCTGTGACTGTCAAAACAAGGAGGTGCCTTCATAAACTTCCACAGCCCACGCTGACCATGTGATTTCAGGCTCTGAGGGCAATATGAAGGCATCTTTCGGGAGGGAGAACCCATGGAAAACATCTGGCCCAGACACTGTAGCTGGCTGTGAGACACTGTAAGACCTGTGCCTTATCAACTGGCTGGAGTGTTAACTGATATATCAGTTAACTTCAGCAGTCTGAAGTACTCACCTGATTCAAGCAGGCTTCAATTATACCAGTGCCTAAGAACATGGCAATCCGACTCAATGATTATTGTCCAGTAGCACTTACATCCACTGTGATGAAGTGCTTTGAGAGGTGAGTGATGAAACATATCAACTCCTGCCTAAGAAGTGACTTGAATCTGCTCGAATTTGCCGACAATTGCAACAGATTAACAGCAAATGCTATTTCATTGGCTCTTCACTTATACTTTATTGTTGCCAAACAATTGGTACTAGAATGTACAATCGTCACAATCGTTCCACTCAGCCCCGGAACATCCAGACAGTGAAGGTGCATGCATCACAATGCTCTTCACTGACTACAGCTCACCATTCGATAGTATCATCCCCTCAAAACTAATCCTAGGCTCAATACCTGCTTGTGTAACTGGATCTGCGATTTCCTCAGTCAGCTCGGATTGGCAACAACATCTCCACAATCTCCATCAACACAGATGCACTCCCCTGCTCCACTCACTTTACACTTATGGCTGCGTGGCTAAGCACAGCTGCAATGCCATTTTCAACTTTGCTGGCAACACCACTGTTGTAGGCCGAATCAAAGGAGGTGACGAATCAGCATATGGGAGAGAGATTGAAAATCTGTCTGAGTGGTGCCACAAGAACCACCTCTCACTCAATGTCAGCAAGACCAAGGAGCAGATTATTGACTTCAGGAGGAAGAAACCAGAGGTCCATGAGCCAGTCCTCATCAGGGGATCAATGGTGGAGAGAAACGGTAAATTCCTCAGTGTTATCATTACAGAGGATCTGCCCTGGGTCCAGCATGCAAGTGAATCACAAAGAAAGCACAGCAATTGCTCTAATTTCTCAGAAGTTTGTGAAGGTTTGGCATGTCATCAAAAACTTTGACAAACTTCTATAGGTGTGCAGTACTGAGTATACTGACTGGCTGCATCATGGCCTGGTATGGAAACACCAATGCCCTTAATGGAAAATCCTATGAAAAGTATTGGGTACAGCTCAACCCATCATGGGTAAAGCCCTCCCCACCACTGAGGACATCTACACGGAGCACTGTTGCAACAAAGCGGCATCCATCAAGGACCATCAACACCCAGGTCATGCTCTCTTCTTGCTGCTGCCATCGGAAAGAAGTACAGGAGCCTCAGGACCCACACCACCAGGTTCAGGAACAATTAAACCCCCAACCATCAGGCTCTTGAAACAGAGAGGATAACTTCACTCTTCTTCACTCACCCCATCACTGAACTGTTCCCACAACCTATGGACTCACTTTCAAGGTCTCTTTATTGCTTATTTATTACTATTTTTATGTTGTCTCAGCTCAAGCTGGTAAAACCTGAGATCGTGGCATAGTCAAGCACGCTCACTTCTCAATTGCTAGGAATTGAGCCTAAGCCTCATTGTTTAATGCTATTGTGTAGGGAGTGAGGGATGATAACCAGTTGTAGACATGGGACAATGTACACCCTGCATATTTCATAGTCTTTCAATTTCCTCTTTTAATTCAGCATATTTCTGGTGCTTTTCAATTATTGGCTTCTGTATGTTATGTGTGCTTGGAATGGCTATATCTAATAAGTAAGTTGTTCTTGCTTATTTATTCTGTATTATTATAACCAGCTGGTTATTATGCATTGTCCTATCTGTAATAACAGATCGGTCGCAATATAATTTGTAGGACTTTCAAAGTTCAAAAGTTCAAAGTAAAATCAGCGTACGTACAAACCACCACACAGAACCCTGAGATTCTTTTCCTGCGGAGCACCCTTTTCTATAGACTCACTCAGCTCCACTGTCACAGAGATCGTTACAGAAACTCTTTCCTTCCAAATGCAGCAGTTCATCTCTGTGCAACAGGAGAACACACATCCTAGTACAAAAGTTTCTGCTTTGCTATTTCATACATTTTTATTGCACATTGGAAAAAAATTATTATTGTGTACATTATTCTATATTTTATTATTAGCTAACATTACAATTATTATATTTATTATTATTGCTAAGTATGTTTTTAAATGTTGCTGCTGCAACTAAATAATTTCTCACTAGGGATCAGTAAAGTAATTATTATTATTATTATACTTAGCCAATCTATAGAACAGTAACTGTTAATGGTGAACAAACTGCGCAAATGTAGATATAAGTAAATAGCAGTAAGTAACAAGCATTAAATTACAATATAACAGAGACCTTTGCTGACTATAGCTATCCCTTTTGTTCTAGAGGCTGATGGTTGAGGGGTAGTAACTGTTCTTGAACATGGTGCTGCAAGTCCTGAGGCTCTTGTATCTTCTACTTGACGGCAGAAGAGAGAAAAGAGCATGGCCAGGGTGGTGAGGATCTTTGATGATGGATGTTGGTTTTCTAAGGCAACATTTCATGGTTGGGAGGATTTTATCTGTGATGTACTGTGCCAAATGCACTACCTTTTGTAGGATTTTCTGTTCAGAAGCATCGGTGTTCCCATACCAGGCAGTAATGCAGCCAGTCAGCACACTTTCCACCATTCATCTGTAGAAGTCTGCCAAGGTTTTCAGTGACATGCCAAATCTCTGCAGGCTCCTGAGAAAGTAGAGGTGCTGTTGTGCTGTCTTCACAATATTACTTACATGATGGGTCCAGGACAGGTCCTCTGAGATAGTGACACCCAGGGATTTAAAACTGGCTCTAAAGTGGGATCAGCCTGTATTTATACTAAAGTATCATGTCTTTTATGAGTTTGTATTTTAAAGCAAGATTTTTGTGAAGGAAGTTTGCCACTTGAACATGCCTGTGTCAGTAATCAGATTGAGTTAAACTGCTACAGGATCCTGTAATACGTTGGATTCTTTATAGTTTCTCTTGACATTTTCTGCATTTATCATCTTGAATTTGTTGGTCTTTTATTACATATTTTTGATTTTTTTTGTGTCAACCACCTGGTTCTGCATTGCCACAAGGAACCCCTCTGTTTCTGCCAACTCTCACGCAGGCATTCGACGTTTCATTGTTGACATCTAATCTGCTTAGAACACGGAGATGTCTTCCATGGAGGGTCATGCTCTTCCGTTAGTTAGCTTTTCTCAGTAGAAATAATTTCTTCATTCTTCTGGGTTGTGCTTTCATTTTAAGTTTAGTGGTGTGTACTTAACAGAATCGCACGTGCTTGCGTGGTGCACCAAATCCTGCTTTCATTGATGAAAATATATCCTTGTAAGTTTTACCTGACTGCTGTATAAATTTTTGAAGTCTGTTATTCCTCTTCCTCCCTCTGTCCCAGGTAGTGTTAACCTAAGTGTGTTTGAGTGTACAAAGCATTTTCTGAAGTTTTATTTTTCTTTACGAATTTTCCAGATCAGTTTCAGACCAAGGTATTAAGCCTTTTAAAAAGTACATTAATATTGGTAGAGCAGAAGTGTTTATTGCCTTTGTTATACTTTTACTATTGAGCTCTGGCAGATTTTCTTAAACTGTGAAGTAAATTATTATTATTATTTCTTCTTTTCTTTCTTTCTGTATTTGCAGAGTTTGCTGTCTTTTGGACACTGGTTATTTGTCCATCCTGTTGAGTGCACAAGAAGATGAATCTCAGGGTTATGCAGGTGCCATATATGTACTTTGATAATAAATTTATTTCAAACTTTGAACTCTGTCAGTCTTTTGGTGTCGTGTTTCATTGATTTCATTTCTGTGTTGTACTGTGAATGCCTGCAAGAAAACAAGTCTCAGAGTAGAATATAGAAACATAGAAACATAGAAAATAGGTGCAGGAGTAGGCCATTCAGCCCCTCAAGCCTGCACCACCATTCAGTATGATCATGGCTGATCATCCAACTCAGATCCCTGTACCAGCCTTCCCTCCATACCCCCTGATCCCTTTAGCCACAAGGGCCATATCTAACTCCCTCTTAAATATAGCCAATGAACTGGCCTTAACTGTTTCCTGTGGCAGAGAATTCCACAGATTCACCACTCTCTGTGTGAAGAAGCTTTTCCTCATCTCGGTCCTAAAAGACTTCCTCTTTATCCTCAAACTGTGACCCCTAGTTCTGGACTTCCCCAACATCGGGAACAATCTTCCTGCATCTAGCCTGTCCAATCCCTTTAGGATTTTATACGTTTCAATAAGATCCCCCCTCAATCTTCTAAATTCCAACGGATATAAGCCTAGTCGATCCAGTCTTTCATCATATGAAAGTCCTGCCATCCCAGGAATCAATCTGGTGAACTTTCTTTGTACTCCCTCTATGGCAAGGATGTCTTTCCTCAGATTAGGGGACCAAAACTGCACACAATACTCCAGGTGTGGTCTCACCAAGGCCTTGTACAACTGCAGTAGTACTTCCCTGTTCCTGTACTCGAATCCTCTCGCTATAAATGCCAGCATACCGTTCGCCTTTTTCACCGCCTGCTGTACCTGCATGCCCACTTTCAATGACTGGTGTATAATGACACCCAGGTCTCGTTGCACCTCCCCTTTTCCTAATCAGCCACCATTCAGATAATAATCTGTTTTCCTGTTTTTGCCACCAAAGTGGATAACCTCACATTTATCCACATTAAATTGCATCTGCCATGAATTCGCCCACTCACCTAACCTATCCAAGTCACCCTGCATCCTCTTAGCATCCTCCTCACGGCTAACACTGCCGCCCAGCTTCGTATCATATGGTGACATATACATTCAATACTTTGATAATGAATTTACTTTGGATGCTGCAGTATTGGAGAATGATAGAGGATGATTGACAGACAAACATCATCTAAAGTGATTTCAAGCACCCGTTCATTGTCTAATTGGCAGAGGTAGTCATGTTCCAGGAGCATGGGGGAGAGATAAGTGCACATCATGTGATAACATTTTCATGAATACGTGCAGAAAATAATGTGAAAACACACCCAGCTTTTTATTTACAGAGGAAAATCCTTCCCAGCTGGAGTAACTGGAGATGTACAGAGAAAGTGATCCAATTAACTTCTACTCTATTGCCCTGAGGCAGTAGAGAAAGTAACCCAGGTCTTCAAATACTCAGTATGAAGAAACTACCCTTTGGATCTTCAACGCTTGAAGTATATTTATCATCAAAATATGTATGCAGTATACCACCCTCAGGTTTGTCTTCCTGCAGAGAGCCACGAAATGAAGAAACACCATGGAACCTGTTCAAAAAAAAACATCAAACAGCCAATGGTTTAAACTTCCAGTTTAAGATGGTGCTGGTGAACCTCAGTGACTTCTCGCTGTTAGCTAATGAAACAAGGAAAATAACTAAATACTTTGTTAATCACACCTTTTCTGGCAAATGATCATTGCAAGTAATTTCCCTTTGGACTTGCAGGCAATTCGATGTGGCAGAACTGAGGCAAGGCAGGTGGTCTCTGCGAGCAAGGAAAACCTGAGTTCGAGCGTTTTAAGCACCATGCCGAATCAGAGAAGTCAGTTACAGGCTGAGCTGAGATGGCAGCGTCCAGGCCCCAGAGCATATCAAAATGATTGAACCCGATGTATGGACAGAGATTCAGGTGCCAGGCCAGATTGAAAAGGTCAGGCTGTCAGGGCCCAAGGTCCACAACGTAGCTCTGCACTGAACTACGTCGAACTATGGGACTCTCTGGACTACAGTTTACAACACTATTTGCTTGCAATTGTTGTTTGCATTATGTTTTTTTTTCTCTGCATATTGGGCGTTCGACAGTCTTTTTTAAATGGGTTAAATAACATAGAATATTAAACATCCAACGGCAGAGTCCTTGAAGCAATCCAGGAATGCACAGTTCAGTTTATTTCAGTCCAGTTCAATTTAGCCCTGTGTCGTTTGTTTACTGCAGGCGGTGGCGCCAGTCTGCCTAAAATCGTGCAAGATAGCAATAAACAAAAAGAGTAACCAGCAACCAGAAGTACACATAACATGAGATAAGTACTAGTCAATTACTTGTCATGTGATGCACTTACTGACCAGTGGGATGTCTCACATCTGCATCTTTCTGTACATGTTTACTCACAGCTGAAAAGAACCCACAAACTAGGCAAAAGCTGAAGGAAAGCACAGAGGGCGGAGCTTAGGATGATGGCACCTAACAGCGATTCCTTTGCTTGCATCTTCGGAACCAGCTCTATTTCCATCTTTAGTATCTTTTTTTTTCCTTTCCAAGGTTCTTTTGAAGACCCTGACCTGAAGTTACATGCTAACTTTGTGGAAATGGGACCCGCTCTCAGGGCCTCATGATCGGCTGCTTTTCAATCTACCAAGGACGTGGCCTGGAAGACAAGTACGCCTTCAGGGTGCTGGATTTTCGTGGCTCTGGAGGCGGGCAGATTCGAGGTCAGTGCCGCCGCCTGGTGTGTTGTGGGAGATGGAAGATCGAAAGCAGCGAGCTGGCTGCTGGCTGTGCGCCCAGAGACCCAAGATCTTTGGGCACAGGGCTCGGAAAAAGTGACACTACAGACTTTTAACACCATAAATCGGCGATTTGTTTTGTTATGTCTCCCCTCTCGCAGTGAAATGGGGATACCCCTTTTTCCCTTATAAGGGAGAGAGAGAGAGAGAGCCTGTGGTACATCAAATTACCAGGTGAACGAGTAGTCTTTGGGGTACTGCAAGTCTGTGCCTTGATGATTTTCTGCATCTTTGCGGGCTCAGTGTGGGGTGCCGATGCTTTTTTTGCTGGTGGGAGAGGGGGGTCGTTGCTTTGCTGCTGCTTACGCGTGGGAGGGGGGAGCTGGGGAAGCTTTGGGGTTCTAACATTTAACTGTCATTCATTCTTTGGAGCACTCCTCTGTTTTCGTGGCTGTTTGCAAAGGGTTTCAGTCGAAGCAAGCAGCTGAGAAGAAGGGTGTGAAGAAATCGGGTAGAAAAAGTCTTTTTTTTTAAACACCGCTCGGGGAGAAGGGTATGCACCACGCAAGCTCATGACGTAGCGTGCCAAGGTTTAAAAACAGACTACCATATACAGCGGCCATCGTCGGAGTGGACTGAGTCAGAGTGGGACGGCTTTGGCTCTACAGGCTTCGACGAGAACAGGCAGAGGCCAGGGTAGGTTCCGGTAAGTTTTTGTTTAGATTGTTTAGTGCAGTGAGAATGCCAGGCAGGATGTTGGAATGCTCCTCTTGCAGGATGTGGGAAGTCAGGGAGCCCTCCGGTGTCCCTGACAATGACACCTGCAAGAAGTGCATCCAGCTGCAGCTCCTAACAAACCGCGTTAGGGAACTGGAGCAGGAGCTGGATGACCTCCGGATCATTCGGGAGGATGGGGAGATTGTAGATAGTAGCTACAGGGAGGTAGTTATGCCAAAGGAGCAAAGCACAGGAAATTGGGTCACTGTCAGGCGAGGGAAGAAGAAAGGGCAGGCAGAGTGGCCATTCCCCTCAACAACAAGTATACCGTATTGGTTACTGTTGGGGGGGGATGACTTACTTGGGACAAGTTGCGGCGGCCGGATCTCTGGCACTGAGTCTGGCTCTGTAGTACAGAAGGGAAGGTGGAAGAAGAGGAGAGCGGTAGTGATAGGGGACTTGATAGTTAGAGGTACAGAAAGGAGATTCTGTGGTCATGACAGAGAATCCAGGATGGTTTGTTGCCTCCCGGGTGCGTTGAGGATATCTCTGCTCGCTTGCATGACATTCTCAAGTACGAGGGTGATCAGCCAGATGTCGTGGTGCACATCGGTACCAATGACATAGCAAGGAAGAGTGAGGAGGTCCTGGAGAGTGAGTATAGAGAGCTTGGTAGGAAGTTGAAAAGCAGGACCTCGAGGGTGGTAATCTCAGGATTGCTACCTGTGCTAGGTGCCAGTGAGGGTAGGAATAGGATGCTCTGGAGGATGAACAAGTGGCTGAGGAACTGGTGTAGGGGGCAGGGTTTCAGATTTCAGGATCATTAGGACCTCTTCTGGGGCAGGTGGGACCTGTACCAGAGAGACTGGTTACACTTGAACTACAAGGGGACCAATATCCTTTCAGGGAGGTTTGTTAGTGCTATTGGGGAGGGTTTAAACTAGATTTGCAGGGGGATGGGAATCAGAGTGCCAGAGCGGACAGTGTGACTGGGGTGAAAATAAATGATGTTAAAAGTTCAAGCAAAGCAACAAATAGAAATGTTGTGAGTGGTGGTAAAAATCTTCTGAGGTGTATATATTTCGATGCTAGGAGTATTGCGGGGAAGGCGGATGAGTTGAGGGCGTGGATTGACACGTGGAATTATGACGTTATAGCAACTAGTGAAACTTGGCTACAGGAGGGGCAGGACTGGCAGTTTAATATTCCAGGTTTCCGATGTTTCAGATGTGATCGAGGCAGAAGAATGAAAGGTGGGGGGGGGGTAGCATTGCTTGTCAGGGAAAATGTTACAGCAGTGCTCAGGCAGGGCAGATTAGAGGGCTTGTCTACTGAGTCCTTATGGATGGAGCTGAGAAACAGGAAAGGTATGGCCACATTAGTGGGGTTGTATTATAGACCACCCAATAGTCAGTGAGAATTGGAGGAGCAAATCTGCAGAGAGATAACAGGCAACTGCAGGAAACATAAAGTTGTGGTGGTAGGGGATTTTAATTTTCCATGTATTGATTGGGACTCCCATACTGTTAGGGGTCTAGATGGTTTAGAGTTTGTAAAATATGTTCAGGAAAGTTTTCTAAATCAATATATAGAGGTACCGACTAGGGGGGATGCAATATTGGATCTCCTGTTAGGAAACGAGTTAGGACAAGTGACAGAAGTGTGTGTAGGGGAGCACTTTGGTTCCAGTGATCATTAACACCATTAGTTTCAACTTGATCATAGACAAGAATAGATCTGGTCCTAGGGTTGAGGTTCTGAACTGGAAGAAGGCCAAATTTGAAGAAATGAGAAAGGATCTAAAAAGCGTGGATTGGGACAGGTTGTGCTCTGGCAAGGATGTGATTGGTAAGTGGGAAGCCTTCAAAGGAGAAATTTTGAGAGTGCAGAGCTTGTATGTTCCTGTCAGGATTAAAAGCAAAGTGAATAAGAATAAGGAATCTTGGTTCTCAAGGGATATTGCAACTCTGATAAAGAAGAAGAGAGAGTTGTATGACATGAAAAGGAAACAGGGAGTAAATAAGGTGCTTGAGGAGTATAAAAAGTGCAAGAAAATACTTAAGAAAGAAATCAGGAGGGCTAAAAGAAGACATGAGGTTGCTTTGGCAGTCAAAGTGAAGGATAATCCAAAGAGCTTTTACAGGTATATTAAGAGTAAAAGGGTTATAAGGGATAAAATTGGTCCTCTTGAAGATCAGAGTGGTCGGCTTTGTGCGGAACCAAAGGAAATGGGGGAGATCTTAAATAGGTTTTTTGCATCTGTATTTACTAAGGAAGCTGGCATGAAATCTATGGAATTGAGGGAATCAAGTAGTGAGACCATGGAAACTGTACAGATTGAAAAGGAGGAGGTGCTTGCTGTCTTGAGGAAAATTAAAGTGGATAAATCCCCGGGACCTGACAGAGTGTTCCCTCGGACCTTGAAGGAGATTAGTGTTGAAATTGCAGGGGCCCTGGCAGATATATTTAAAATGTCGGTGTCTATGGATGAGGTGCTGGAGGATTAGAGAGTGGCTCATGTTGTTCCGTTGTTTAAAAAAGGATCGAAAAGTAATCTGAGAAATTATAGGCTGGTAAATTTGACGTCGGTAGTGGGTAAGTTATTGGAGGGAGTACTAAGAGACAGAATCTACAAGCATTTGGATAGACAGGGACTTATTAGGGAAAGTCAACATGGCTTTGTGCGTGGTAGGTCATGTTTGACCAAACTATTGGAGTTTTTCGAGGAGGTTACCAGGAAAGTGGATGAAGGGAAGGCAGTGGATGTTGTCTACGTGGACTTCAGTAAGGCCTTTGACAAGGTCCTGCATGGGAGCTTAGTTAGGAAAATTCAGTCGCTAGGTATACATGGAGAGGGGGTAAATTGGATTAGACATTGGCTCAATGGAAGAAGCCAAAGAGTAGTAGCAGAGGATTGCTTCTCAGAGTGGAGGCCTGTGACTAGTGGTGTGCCACAGGGATCAGTGCTGGGTCCATTGTTATTTGTCATCTATATCAATGATCTGGATGATAATGTGGTAAATTGGATCAGCAAATTTGCTGATGATACAAAGATTGGAGGTGTAGTGGACAGTGAGGAAGGTTTTCAGAGCCTGCAGAGGGACTTGGACCAGCTGGAAAAATGGGCTGAAAAATGGCAGATGGAGTTTAATACAGACAAGTGTGAGGTATTGCACTTTGGAAGGACAAACCAAGGTAGAATATACAGGGTTAATGGTAAGGCACTGAGGAGTGCAGTAGAACAGAGGGATCTGGGAATACAGATACAAAATTCCCTAAAAGTGGCATCACAGGTAGATAGGGTCGTAAGGAGAGCTTTTGGTACGTTGGCCTTTATTAATCAAAGTATTGAGTATAAGCGCTGGAATGTTATGGTGAGGTTGTATAAGGTATTGGTGAGGCCGAATCTGGAGTATTGTGTTCAGTTTTGGTCACCAAATTACAGGAAGGGTATTAATAAGGTTGAAAGAGTGCAGAGAAGGTTTACAAGGATGTTGCCGGGACTTGAGAAACTCAGTTACACAGAAAGGTTGAAAAGGTTAGGACTTTATTCCCTGGAACGCAGAAGAATGGGGGGAGATTTGATAGAGGTATACAAAATTATAATGGGTATAGATAGAGTGAATGCAAGCAGGCTTTTTCCACTGAGGCAAGGGGAGAAACAAACCAGAGGACATGGGTTAAGGGTGAGGGGGGAAATGTTTAAAGGGAACATTAGGGGGGGACTTCTTCACACAGAGAGTGGTGGGAGTATGGAATGAGCTGCCAGACGAGGTGGTAAATGCGGGTTATTTTTTAACATTTAAGAATAAATTGGACAGATACATGGATGGGAGGTGTATGGAGGGATATGGTCCGTGTGCAGGTCAGTGGGACTAGGCAGAAAATGTTTTGGCACAGCCAAAGGGCCTGTTTCTGTGCTGTAGTTTTTCTCTGGTTTTCTAAGAAAAAGAATTTCAGGATGTATATTGTATACTGCACATTTCTTTGACATTAAATGTACCTATTGATCTATTGCTATTCCTCCAGGCCCATGAAATTCAAAGAGAACTAGTTAACAATTGGAACATATACAGAGAATTGGTAAATTGGTTTATAATCGTTGAATGTACTGAGGTACAGTGAAAACCTTGCCACCATACAAATCAATTCATTACAACTGTGCATTAAGGTAGTACAAGGTAAAGCAATAGCAGAGTGCAGAATAAAGTGTTACCGTTACAGAGAAGTGCAATGCAGGTAGAAAATAGGATGTCAGGTCCAGAATCTATCCCTTTACCGCTTCCACCTATCCTTTCCCAGCTTCTTATTTCATCCCCCCATCCCCCCATCCCCCATCCCCCACCCACCCACCTCCCCGCCCCACCCACGTTTTAGCTTGTATTCCTTCCAGTCCCCCACCTTCTTATTCAGGGTCTGCCCCCTACCTTTCCAGTCCTGATCTCGGCCTGAACTGTCAACAGTTTGTTACCCTCCACAGATGCTGCCTGACCTGCTGAGTTCCTCTCCCACTTTACTTGTGTTGCTCAAGATTTCCAGCATCTACAGAATCTCTTGAGTCTATGACAGATTTGAAGTATATCAACAGAACTGGGTGAAACCCCCTGGTTTCCTTGGCTGCATAAGTCTGGTGAAAACATTCTCCTGTCCCGCCAAACTCGTGAGATCGAAACCCCGGTTTGTGTGGAGGGGGTGTAATTTGCTGCGCCGTTACACATTAGTACCACAAAATAACAGAGAGTACACTGCTTATGATTAAAGGAATTATATTTATGAATCTTAACTAAAGGGTTAGTAAAAAAAAACAGAAAAAAAGGGGCCCATTTTAATTAAATAGTCAAATATCCACAAGTTGGAGCTCATCTTGATCCTCTCTGTCACTCACATGCTGGACCCTCGGTCTGTGTGAAAGCACACACCATCTTCCGAACGTTGCTCGCAATTCATCTCAAACAAACGGGTCTCCTGCCAGATTGTATCCTGAAGTTCTCCACAGCATTTTCTCTCTTCATCTCTCCCCGAACCAAAAGAAAACCAAGACCAACCTTAGAGTCCCTCACCAAGTAAACCTCCCCTAATTTCTACCATCCTGATTGGATGGGACACATTCCTCCTCATTCCTTATCTTCAACAATAACCCAAACAGGCTGAACGCAGAACAGGGAGCTCTTTATTCTTGTTGTTCAGTCGTTAAGTCGAGTCTGGCTCTTCGTGACCTCATGGACCAGAGGGTCCACAGGGTTTTCACGGCGAGATACGGAAGTAGATTGCCGGGCCTTTCTTCCGCACAGATACTGCTGCTGCCCGGGAACTCAGCACCCGGCTGGGTTTGAACTCAGAACCATCTGCCTTGAAGTCCAGTGTTGATGCCACTACGCCAACAGCCAGCTCAGACTGCTCTTACAGAACTGCTAAATGAAATGCATACAGCATAACAGTAAAAATATGAACCAAGACATTACACTCCTCCCCCCACCACAAGTTGTCACGTCCTCATGACTAGTCATCCCATCATTAATAACACCGTTGTCAAAGGAAGTTTGTGATGTCAGAGCCTCCAATCCATTTGTAAAAGGTAGTGACATATCTCACTAGGTGGATAGCATTAGCACTCTGTTCCCCTGAGGCTACATAGGCCAGCCTATCTGGGGGCCTCCTGTCTCTTTGAGACCTCCTTATCTCATCATCTACTTCCTCAGTTTCAGACACTCCTTGGGATACTTCTGGTCTACATGGTGAGGCCTCCCCCGGTCTATCACTCGTGCCTTCCAGCAGCTCAGGCCCCTCTGCCACTTAGCTGAGCTCAGCTTCATTCCAAGTTACTTTAGAGCCCAGCCCCCCTTCGTAGTGCAGCTGCACACCCGCCTGCCTGCCTGCTGTTAGTGCCCCCCATTTCACCTGCCTCAGCATGAGAATGGTTGGGAATCTCTTCCTCAGTTAGTGGGGAGTCAGCAAAAGGCAGCATATACTACACCCCCATTTCCTCTTCTCCGATTCCATATCCCACTCAGGGTCAGGGGCCGGTCAGGGTCAGTCTCCCCACATCACCTTTGAGTCCTCTTACTAGGTGTAGGGTCCAGGTCAGGGTCTGGATCAACACTCACCTCTTGTCCCAGATGTAGAAGGTGGTTCTGATGGAGAAACTTGACAGGCCCATTCCCATCCTTTGGTTTCACCCAGAAAACTGCTATATTTGACATTCGACTCTCCACTACATAGGGCATGGCCACCCAGCAGTCAGCCAGCTTATGCCTCCCAAGTAGCCCCAATTTTTTAATGAGGATTTGATCTCCAGGCATGAGTTGGGAGAACCTCACCTTTTGATCATACCTCCTCTTATTTCCTTGATTCTGCTTGGTAGCCAAGACCTCAACTCATAAGCTTTTTTCAGCTCCCTTCTCATATCAGACACATACTTCAGATTAGTCTTCTGTTGTAGATCTTCCTTGCCAGTCCCAAAGCAGAGGTCAACAGGCAACCTTGCCTTGTGCATAAATATCAGATAATATAGCGAGTACCCAGTAGCTTCATTCTGTGTGCAGGTGTAGCAGTGGACATGATGTCCAGCATGTTCACTCCACTTGTTCTTTTTGCTGATCTCCCAGGTTCCGAGCATGTCTAGCAAGGTCCAATTAAACCTCTCGGGCTGGGGATCAACCTGCAGGTGATAAGGCATAGTCCTTGACTTCTCAACTCCAAGCATGCTCTGGAACTCAAGTATGAGCCTACTCTCGAAATCCTGTCACTGATCGCTATGTAACTGCCTGGAGAGGCCGTAATAAATGAAATACTTCACCCATAACGCTTTGGCCATGGTGAATGCCCTCTGGTCCTTGGTAGGAAAGGCTTGCGCATATCTGATGTAGTCATCCGCAATAGCCAAGCCAGTCGCCATGTTGCTGGCATCTGGCTCTATTGACAGGAAATCCATACACACCAGGTCAAGTGGCCCTGCACTCTGCAAGTGGGGCAATGGAACGGCCCTCGTAGGCAGCGTTCTCCTCTGTATACATAAATGAACGACTTGCAGTACTCACAAAATGCTGGTGGAACGGGCCAGGCAGCATCTATAAGAAGAGGTACAGTTGACGTTTCAGGCCGAGACCCTTCGTCAGGACTAACTGAAAGAAGAGATAGTAAGAGATTTGAAAGTGGGAGGGGGAGGGGGAGATCTGAAATGATAGGAGAAGACAGGAGGGGGAGGGATGGAGCCAAGAGCTGGACAGGTGATTGGCAAAAGGGATACAAGGCTGGAGAAGGGAAAGGATCATGGGACGGGAAGCCTAGGGAGAAAGGGGAAGGGGAGCGCCAGAGGAAGGAGCAGGCAAGAAGTTATTGTGAGAGGGACAGAGAGAGAAAAAAGAGAGAAAGGCAGGGGGGAATAAATAGATAAATAAATAAATCAACAAACAAACAAACAAATAAATAAGTAGATAAATAAATAAATAAAGGATGGGAGGTGGGGCATTAAAGGAAGTTAGAAAAGTCAATGTTCATGCCATCAGTTTGGAGGCTACCCAGACGGAATATAAGGTGTTATTATATTCTCCCCTCCTCCCGTTCTTACCCCATTCCTTATTTAATTATTTATTTGTTTATTTATTTATTCCCTCTCTCTCTTTTCTCTCTCTGTCCCTCTCACAATCACTCCTTGCCTGCTCTCCATCTTCCTCTGGAGCTCCCCTCCCCCTTCTCCTTCTCCCTGGGCCTCCTGTTCCATGATCCTCTCATATCCCTTTTGCCAATCACCTGTCCAGCTCTTGGCTCCATCCCTCCCCCTCCTGTCTTCTCCTATCATTTTGGATCTCCCCCTCCCCCTCCCACTTTCAAATCTCTTACTAGCTCTTCCTTCAGTTAGTCCTGACGAAGGGTCTTGGCCCGAAAAGTCGACTGTGCTTCTCCCTATGGATGCTGTCTGGCCTGCTGCGTTCACCAGCAATTTGTGTGTGTTGCTTGAAATTCGAGCATCTGCAGATTTCCTCATACTTGCAGTGCTCTTTGACATCTGGCTTCATTCGGGCCAGTAGAACCGATCTCTGAGCAATCCATAGGTCTTGTCAACCCCCAAATAGCCAGAATCATCATGAAGTGACTTCAACACAATCCTCCAATACTTCTCAGGTAGAATCATCTGGGTGCCAAGGCCAGTCCGAAGCTGACATGACCTGGTATAGGATCTGGTTCCTCAACTCCAATCTGGGCCATTCTCTCAGTAGTAGAGACACAGCAGAGTGTTTCATCTTGTCTGCTTGGGCCATGTCCCTTTTGCAACTGCTGACCAAACAGTACCGATGACCAGGTCATCTTGCTGAGCAGCTTCCACTTCCACAGGGCTCAATTCTGGCAACTGTTTTGTCTTCAGAACAGTCAGGTTACAGTAAGTTTGTGGAATGGCACCATCAGAAGCTCCCAATTGATCTACCACTCGATTCTGCCCCTTGCCTTACCCTGACTTCCCCGTGATGGAAAATTGGCGCATGGCTTTCACTCCAGGGGCAGGAACGCTCTCCCACTCTCTGTTCCTGTCCAGCCCTCATGTGCACATCCAGACAATGCATTGGCATCGATGTTCTGACTCCTCAGCAGGTACTTCAGGCTGAAATCATAGGCAGACGACGCCGCCAACCACCGATAACCTGTGGCATCTGATCGCCAAGATCAGGATACAAGTTAATGGATTGTTGTCTGTCCTCACCTCGAACTTGGCACCATAAAGATAGTCACTTAGCTTATCCTCCACAGCCCACTTCAATGCCAGGAACTCCAATTTGTGCATGGGGTAGTTTTGCTCAGAGAGTGACAGACTATGGATGACAAATGTAACAGGTTTCAACCCTGTGCCCTGATCCTGATACAGAACACCCGCTAAGCCCTCTTTGCTGGCATCTGTACGCAATACATATGGCAACCGAGGGTCTGTAAACCCAGCACATGTGCTTTGATCAGCAGCTTCTTCAGCAACTGAAAGGCCTTTTCACATTTCGCATCCCATCTCACTCCAAAAAGCTCCAAAGGTCTAAGATAATCTTTACCATCCTCTTTTTTCATCCTCCCTTTCTTCCCGAAGGGAGGGTAACTGCACAGGAGCTGATTTAAAGGGTGACTCACTTTAGAGTCGTCCTTCATGAACCTCCGATTGTACCCTCAGAATCCAAGGATTGAGCGCAAGGCCCTCACAGTCTGGGGCCTTGGCCATGTGGTCATCACCTCCATGTTAGACGGATCCGTAGCTACTCCTCTGTGAGACTATGTGCCCAACATAGTTGACAGACGTCTTGCAGAACTGGCAATTGTCCAGGGAAAGTTTTAGCCCTTCAGATTTCAGGCGGCCCATCACCTTCAGTTACCTCGTTTCATGATTCTCAAAGGTGGACCCAAACACTATGAGGTCATCCAGACACACTGATACCTCAAGCAAGTTCATATACCCACCGTTTTCTCCATGACATGCTGGAAAGTTGCAGGGGCTTCCGATATGCCTTGGGGCATCCTTTCGAACTGGAAGAATCCCAATAGACATATGAATGATACCTTCTCTTTGTCAGCCTCACTCATGGGGATTTGGTAATACCCGCTCCTCAAGTCCGGCACACTGAACCAGTTCGCCCCACTCAGGCAGGCCAGCACGTCCTCGATTCTCGGGACCATATACGGGTCAGGAACTGTACGCCTGTCCAGAGTCCGATAGTCCACACACATCCATACCTTCCCATTCTTCTTCCTGGTCACCACCAGTACCCCAGCAGGTAAGCAGAACTCCTCTTCGTGGTCTTCCGGAGCATGCACCGAGGGCCTTGGCATCAGGCATTCCGGGAAACTTGGGGCTTCCTGTCACTCTAGCTACTTCCCCAAGCTGTAACACAACCGGTTTGGACTGGGTGTACCACACAGTCCCTCATTTATGCTCATCATTCAGCCCAGTGCAGCCACGTCCTTCCTCAAAAGCAGCTCAGAACACAGGGTGAATGAACAATGCTTTCAGAAAGCTCTCCCCAGCTTTCTTCTTGCAGGCTCCCACTAGCCTCCTCACAATAGGAGTATTTGACCCCAGGAGGATTCACCCTTCTTGCCCAGGTCCGGTGTCAAGTATGGCTCTAGCATAAATACCCTCAATCTGTGGTGATACCCTGGAGCTTGGCCCCACTAAGTCTTCAGGAATAGGGCTTTTTGTTTTAAGTTCCCTGATATATTGCTGCGAATGTGTTCCCCCCAAGACGCCAAGCTGTTCCGTCACTGGGTCTTTCTGCTTAGGTACCTGGGGGCTCACTCTCTGAAGGTTTTCCTGTCCTTCACTCTCCTGCTTGACGTGTCCCTGCTCACCACGTTATAATAGACAATACTGGTCACAACCCCCCACCTTTTTCGCGGCTCCCCATTCACTTGCGGCCCTCTGCTTAATCCATCCCCTCAGCGGGACACTCCTCTCCCAAAGGAGATGTAAGGTGCCTCTTTCATCCACCAGCCCTCAGGTCACCCTTGGGTGACGTGTAGCATCTGTTTAGCCCCTTGATCAGGGTCATCTGAAGCCATGGGGGCAGGTGGTGGATGGTCGTACGAGCAGCTGGTGCATATCACAAGTCCTGGTTATGCGACCACTGATGCCAGGCAGACAATTTCTGAAGAGTATTGATAATGGCTGGGGTCACCCATTTTGTAAAGACACTGACCAGAAGAAGGCAATGGCAAACCACTTCTGTAGAAAAATTTGCCAAGAGCAATCATAGTTAAAAACTGTGATTGCCCACATTGTGGGACGTGGCACATAATGATAATGACGATATTCAATAAATCCAATAACCGTAATAGAATCAATGAAAGATAATCAATGAACTGCTGACTCTTCTGGAGGGCTCGGCTTCCAACTGGCTCCACCGGGTAATGATCAGGAGTGGCTGGTTCTTTTCTCTGCTTTTTTCAGTACAGTAGAGGCAGTAGAGGTGTTGGCAGGTGGCCAAGTGGTTAAGGCGTCGGTCTAGTGATCTGAAGGTCGCTAGTTGGAGCCTCAGCTGAAACAGTGTGTTGTGTCCTTGAGCAAGGCACTTAACCGCACATTGCTCTGCGACGACACTGGTGCCAAGCTGTATCAGCCCTAGTGCCCTTCCCTTGGACAACATCGGTGGCGTGGAGAGGGGAGACTTGCAGCATGGTCTTCCATACAACCTTGCCCAGGCCTGCGCCCTGGAAACCTTCCAAGGCACAAATCCATGGTCTCACGAGACTAACGGATGCCTATTAGAGGTAGTAAGCACTATACCTGAGTTAATGTATCAGATTGAGGACTTTTCATTGGAACTAATGAAAGGCATCAGCCTAAAACATTGACCCTGTTCCTCTTTCCAAAGACGCTCTTTGTCCTGCTGAGTTTTCTAGTTTTTTTCTTCTCATAATCTCACGTAATGCCCTGGTTCATATCTTTATTGTTATGCTGTACGTACTTCATTTAGCATTTCTGTAAGAGCTGTCTGTTCTGCGTTCAGCCTGGTTGGATTATTGTTGAAGATAAGGGATGAGAAGTAATATGTACCATCCAATTAGGATGGTAGAATTAGGGGGAGGTGAGGGACACTAAGGCTGGTCTTGGGGGTTATGTTAGTTCGGTGGGAGACGAAGAGAGAAGACACTGGGGAGAACCAGTCATAAGATACGACCCGGTGGGAGACCCATTTGTTCGAGATAAATTGCAAGCGACATTCAGAAGGTGGTGCGGACGTTCAAACTGACCGAAGGCCCAGCGGATGAGTGACGGACGAGCTCAAGATGAGCTCCAACTTGTGCACATTTGACTATTTAATTATAATGGCCCCTTTTCTTTTTGTTTTTCTTTACTAACCCTTTAGTTAAGTTAAGATTCATAAATACAAAGGCACACAGTCACCGGACCTGATTGCTTGGGGTCTCTGAATATTCCGTAAGACGTGCCCCCCTCCCTCGTTTGTCGAGCTGATCAGAGAAGTAAGAGAGTAGGAGAATGCAATGGAGGCCGTTGTCAGCAGGGCACAGTCCTCAGTAGTGGCCCCCTTGGCTGAGGTGGCCACTGATAACCCACCCCAGGGAGTGGTAAAGGCGATCGTGGCGGGGTTTAGGGCTGACATGTCCCACTTGCTAGCAGCGGGTGAGGGCACCCTACACAATAAAGCCAACAGGGACATATCTCCACCCTGCCACCCATATTGAATATGCCTGCAAGAAAATGGATCTCAGGGTGTCCATATGATGACCTATATATACATTGATCATAAACTCTACTTTGAACTTTGAACTTCAAGAAAGAATGAGGCAAAAAACTAAAAACATTCGAAAATAATGGACACATCTGAACAAGTTCACAGTCAGATCAGAGCGTGACTCAGGAACTCAGTGATATTAGATAGTAACAGATGATTAATCTCTCATCCACTGCTATATAATCTTCTTGAAATTTGAGGAGTAAGGTCATGCCAGCCTGCAATAATCACTACCCTTATCAAAATCATCCCTTTTCTGAACTTTATCCACCCTAAATCATATTTATTTTGCAAGTTTTTTAATGCAAGGAGAGCAGATGAGGAAAGATTATCAAGTGTAATTCAGCCAAGCACTTTCTTGGAAGCAGTGTGACCATTTCAAATCTGAAGGCGTTTTAATGTAAAAACCAATGACAGCTTTGATGAAAACTAAAGAAACCTTAGATCCTTACTCATATTTAGATCTTAGATCTTACTCATATTTTTGACAGAATACGAGTAAGGTGTAGCCAAAATAGAGTTTATTTCTAACCTCCTTTCCATCAGGCCCCGATGGTATACCTGGTAGGGCACTGAAAACCTGTGCCAACAACTGGCTGGAGCGTTCAAGGACATCTTCAATCTCTCGCTCCTGCAGGTGGGGATTCCCACCTCTTTCAAAAGGGCATCGATCACATCGGTACCTTACAAGAGCAGGCTGATCGACCTCAGTGACTATTGCCCAGGAGCATTCACATCTACTGTGATGATGCTGGTTTATAAAAGGTTGGTCATAGCTAGAATTGGCCTAAGCAAGAACCTGGGCCTGTTGTAATTTGCCAACTGCCACAAGAGGTCTACAATGGAAGCTGTCTGGCTCCCCACTCAGTCCTGGAGCATCTGGACAATTACAAAACCTACATCACGCTGTTGTTTATTGATCACAGCTCAGCATTCAATACCATCAGCCCCTCAGTACCAATAAACAGGCATCAAAACCATTATACCTCCCTCTGCAGTCAGTGCAGATTGTAAATAAATCTCCTCGCCTACAATCAACCCAGGCACCCCTCAAGGATGTGTGCTTGGCCCGCTACTATACACTACACTCATGGCTGTGTGGCCAGCCACAGCTCAAACACCATCTATAAATTCAAAGAAGGCATGCCGAAGGCTATATTTGATGAGTAGATTTGGTATGTCACAAAGGACTCTAGTAATTTTCTACAGATAGACCATGGGAGTATTTTGACTGGTTGCATCGCTGCCTGGTATGGAGTGATTGCACAGGATTGGAAAAAGCTGCCGAGGGCTGGAGATTCAGCCAGTTCCATCATGGCTACCAGCCTAGCCGCCATCAAGGACGCCTTCACAAGACAATGCCTCAAGAAGGCGGTATCCACCTTTAAGCACCTTCACCATCCAGGGCATGCCTTTTTCTCATTGCTGCCATCATGGAGGAGGTACAGGAGCCTGAAGACACACACTCAACGTCTGAGCAACAGCTTCTTCCCCTCCGCCGTCAGATTTCTGTACAGTCCGTGAACTCATGAACACTACCTCGCTGTTTTACTCTCTGTTTGCACTACTTGTTTTTAATGTTTTTATATTTCTTATTGTAACATAATATTTTTATGTATTGCACAGCACTGCTGCCGCAGAATAACAGATTTCACTACATGTAGTGGGTCAGTGATAATAAACTAGATTCTATTTCTGTTTCTTCGTCCATGCCTCTTCCAGGTGTTCTGTTGAATCTGCCATTTCTTGTGGGTCATGGAATGTCAATAATGCTGGGAATCAATGCATTTGAAGTGATAGAATCATGCAGTGTACAAGGAAGCTGGTCAGACCATTGTGCCTGTAGCAACTCTTATGAAACATTTCCATTTAGTCCTTAGCCCAACAATTTTTTTTCCCTTGAGGACCTTTTTCCATTCTCTCTTGCAAGTTACTATTGAACATGCTCCTTTCAGACAATGAATACTAGATTATTATAGGATGCTGTGTCGTTAAATGCACAGATTCCTAATAGTTACTAGTGCTTTTGCCCATGGAATCATTATTGCTGCTTTCTATCTGTCCCCACAGCTACTCTGGCAATGCACTCCATTTCAATTTTACATACCTCTATGAAATCAGCTCTTAATTCGCTCTGTTCAAATGAGATCAATCTTGCCTTCCTTGGATGGCAGGGGTCCTCATCCAGGCCATGGTGTCATAGGGGAAGAGGTACAATAGCCTCAGGTCCCACACCACCAGCACCAGGAGCAGGTTCAGTATTACCCTCCAGCCATCAGACCATCAGGCTCCTGAACCAGAGTGAAAAACTGACTCACACCAACACTGAATTTATTCGACAGCCTACAGACACACTTTCAAGGACTCATGTTCGCAGTATTGTATATTTGTTTTATTTATTTGTTTTGGTATTTGTACCGCTTGTCTTCTTTTGCACATTGTTTGCTTGTCAGTTTTTGTGTGCAGCTTTTCATTGGTTCTTTGGTTTACTATGAATGCCTGCAAGAAAATGAATTTCAGGGTAGTACACGGTGACAAGGCAAACCTGATAATAAACTTGCTTTCAACTGCGCTTGCTTCTCTGCAGACTGGTCGTTAATTACCACTTCTATTCGAATTTCCTCTATACGGTCTCCAAGATCACTTTCCAAATCTTTTCTAGCTGTCCAAAACAGGACACAACAAACCAGATGGTTCTTTATAAATAAAAATGATTCATTTTCCATCTTCTATTTCAAATCAGAAATAAAAGTATTTGGAGCCTGCCCTGGCATCCAGGCAGCAGATGGAACAAGCCCAATTACAACAGTGTGACAGTTTAATTCCCAACATGGAAAGCTTCCAGTTGGCAGCACTGTTCACAATGGCACCACTGAAATCACAAACTCAGCATTCGTGAAAGTGCAAGTACAGAGCAGCAGCTCAACGCTCTGCATCAGATTGTTTCTCTAGTAGCCGCAAACAAAATATTGGTTTGAATTAATGCCAACCAATAAAAAGACAATGAATCATTCAGCTTTGCAGCACGAAGGTAAGTATCTTATTCAGTATTTTCACTAACCCTTTTGCCCATTCCACAATATATGAGGGGGTTTCCAAAGTATATTGTTGCCAACTATTGGAGCTAAGGGTGCAGATTTGTGTTTAATGCTTCTTTTTGCAAAGTTTCAGAGCTGCAGTATGGATTCTTCCTTCCTCAAACACATTGCTGTCTTCACCTTGTTCTGCTATGGTTATGAGCTTGGACATGTGATTAGGAAAGAGGAGTTAGAATGCACGGTAATTATGGGAAAGATTGAAGGGAAGAAAGCAAGAGGAAGACAAAGACAAATGATGATGGAAACAGCAGCCAGAGAACTGGAAATGAATACCAATGAATTGATCCACTTGACCCAAAACAGGAGTGTGTGGGCCATGGCAGTCAAAGCTCAAACTGGGCACGACACCTGATGATGATGATGGTTGTGAGACTAAATTGGATGGAGTGCTGTGGGATAGAGTCAAGAACATTTGCTACTTTGTCTTGCTTCAGGGTACTCATTCCAGGAAGCTGTGACTGCTGCTCTATCCTTCGTAAGCTTTCCTCTGTTTTGGGCCCTTAGGGTGATCATTTGGAAAGAGAGGACTGATTACAGATAGTCAGCGGAGCTTTCTACATGGGACAAATCTGAGTGATTTTTTTTGAGGAGGTGACCAAGGGCATTGATAAGGACATAACAGAGTGGAAATTCAATCCTAACTGATGGGCCCAACACAAAACGAATATTGGTGCTGTCTTGGGGGGTCAAACAAAGCTGCTAGATCCCCCTTCACAATTTTTCAAGTTGTACTATTGCACCTCGCCTCCTACAGTCCTCCCATCAAAGTGGAGCTATTCCTCGGGATGAGTTATAAACAATTAAATTAACATTGCTTTCATTCCACTTTCAAAGTCACACCAACCTCAATCATTGAACTGCAGTATACAGATGATACTTATGCATACACACAGAAGACCCATTCATTGCAGTGTCTGAGAGAACAGGCTTCCGTACATAAGAACACAACCAATAAGATCAGAAGTAGGGGCCAATCAACCCTTCAAGCCTACTCAATCATTCAACAAGATCACAGTTAATCTGCCTCTGCATCATTTTCCTGTCCTTTTATATCCAACTTGCTTGTTCTGTATAATTTAGATTCGATTGGATTCAACTTTATTGTCATTGTGCTGAGTACAGATACAAAGCCAATGAAATGCAGTTAGCACCTGACCAGAAATGCAAAGAATAGTGTTATTTACAAAATAACTGCGAATAAAAAGTAAGTGCTACAGCACACAAATATAAAAGTACTGAGACAGTACAATATGGGTGCAATACTGCTTAGCGCTGTGATGAGAGGTTCAGCGGGGTCACAGCCTCAGGGAAGAAGCTCTTCCTGTGCCTGCTGGTGCGGGAGAGGAGGCTCCTGTAGTGCCTACCGGATGGGAGGAGAGTAAAAAGTCCATGGTTAGGGTGAGATGCATCTTTAATAATGCTTTTCACCCTGCCCAGGCAGCGTTTATGGTAGATGTTCTCAATGGTGGGCAATTGGGTGCCGATAATCCGCTGGGCAGTTTTCACCACATGCTGGAGTGCTTTGCGGTCCGATACAGGACAATTGCCATACCACACTGAGATGCAGTTGGTGAGTATGCTCTCAATGGTACAGCGGTAAAAGTCCGTCAGTATCCAGAAATCTATCGATCTTTGTTCTGAGGAGCTCTCTTCTGAATGCATTCAATGACCAAGGCTCCACAGTTTCTTGAGTAGAGAATTCCAAAGATTCACCACCCCATTAGTGAAGACGTTTCTGCTCATTTCAGTCCCAATTGGACAAACCATATTTCAGCTTTTGCCCCCTTCCTTACCAGCCCTGATGAAGGGTCTCAGCCCAAAATGCTGACTGTTTATTCACCTCCATACATGCTGCTTGAATTGCTGAGTTCCTCCAGTGTTATGTGTGTGATGCTCAAATCGTGCTTATCCTCTGTGACTCCTTACTCAGGGAAACATCCTCCCTGTACTTGTCTACCACCCAAAGTAGTTTGCATGTCTTCAAAGTTCAAAGTAAATTTATTATCAAAGTATATAAATGTCACCGTTTTCATTTTTTCATGGGCATTCACAGTAAATACAAAGAAACAAAGTAATAATTATTATAAATATTGAGAATATGAGATAAAGAGTCCTTGAAAGTGAGTCCATAGATTGTGGGAACAATGGGGCAATTGAAGTTGAGTGAAGTTATCCCCCCTGGTTCAAGAGCATGACGGGTGAGGTAACTGTGGTAACTGTTCCTGAACCTGGTGGTGTGAGTGCTGAGGCTCCTGTAGCTTCTTCCTGATGAATAGAGCATGAGAATAGAGAATCGAGCATGTCCTGGGTGGACAGTGCTCCACGTAGATGTGCTCGATGGTGAGGAGGGATTTACCCATGATGGACTCGGCCATATCGATTACGTTTTGTAGGATTTTCTGCAGATGGGCATTGATGTTACCGTACCTGACAGTGGTACAACAAGTCAATACGATGAACCATAGCGACAGGCAGCTTACAACACTGTTCATTATGCTGCTTCTGAATTACTTTCATTACAACCTGCAGCCTGTAACTTCTCTTTAAGTAATGGATATTGATTGAGATACAGTGTGGAATAGCTCCTTCAAGCCCTTCAAGCCACGCCACCTAGCAACCCCCGATTAAACCCTAGCCTAATATCAGGACAATTTACAATGACCAACTAACCTCCCAAGTGGTACTTCTTTGGGTTGTGGAAGGAAAGTGGAGCACCCAGAGGAAACCCAGGTGGTCATAGAGAGAACATACAAACTCCTTACAGGTAGTGGTGGGAATTGAACCTGGGTTGCCTCTACTGTAAAGTGTTGTGCATTGGCTACCGTGCTTCTTCTGAAATATTCTCTCTGCAATCTGCAGACTGTAATTTCCCATGAAGTAATGTACTTTTGAACTGTCTTAACAAACTAGCAATTTCATGATCTTCTGAAGGAGTCTGTGGACATAACACGCAGGAAAGCTGTCACAACACCTTTAAACAGACAAAGTTATATCACCATAAGACCATAAGACATAGGAGTAGAATTAGGCCATTTGGCCCATCAAGTTTGCTCTGCCATTCAATCATGGCTGATCCTTTTTACCCTTCCTCAGCCCCGCACCCCAGCCTTCTCCCCGTAACCTTGATGCCTTGTCCATTCAAGAACCCGTCAAGCTCTGCCTTAAGTACACCCAATGACTTGGCTTCCACTGCTGTCTGTGCTAATAAATTCCACAAATTCACCACCCTCTGGCTAAAGAAATTATTCACATCTCTGCTTGTCCTAGACTCCCTCACCATGGGAAACAACCTTTTCTCATCTACTCTGTCTAGCCCTTTCAACATTTGAAAGGTTTCAATGAGATCCACCCTCATCCTTCTAAATTCCAGTGAGTACAGACCTAGAGCCATCAAATGTTCATCATATGATAACCCTTTCATTCCTGGATTATCCTTGTGAACCTCCTCTGAAACTTTTCCAATGCCAGTACACCTTTTATTAGAAGAGGAGCCCAAAACTGTTCACAATACTCAAAGTGAGACCTCACCAGTGCCTTATAAAGCTTCAGCATCACATCCCTGCTCTTGTACTCTAGACCTCTTGAATGAGTGCTAACATTGCATTTTCCTTCTTCACCACCAACACTACCTGCAAGTTAACCTTTAGGGTGTTCTGCATAAGGACTCCCAAATCCCTTTGAATCTCAGATTTTTGGATTTTCTCCCTGTCATAAGCTGGGAGTGGACTCAAATGCAAGACACAGACACTGAAGTACTAGGAACAGGACTAGGTGAGTCAAGCAAGCAAGGGAAATGGGGAAGAAATGATGCTGGACAAGACACATGCCCTGGACAAGGAACTAGGAACTTGGAACCTGGACAAGGACTCCGAGCCAGAGACTGGACAGGGACCCAGAACCTGGGTCTTGACTCGGGCTCGGACTCCAGATCTAGACGAGGACAAGACGTGGTCAAGGCAACAGGACTGGACGTGATGGCAGGACGTTGGACTCCTGGGCAGGACGAGGCACCAGAACTGGATGAGGACACGAAGCTCAGACCTGGTTTTGGAAGACAGGAATGCAGAACGTAGAGCCCTGGTCTTGGGAGACAGGAACGCAGAACAGAGCTTTGGTCTTGGGAGACAGGAATGCAGAACAGAGCTTTGGTCTTGGGAGACAGGAATGCAGAACACATAGCCTTGGAAATCTTGGGAGACAGGAACGCAGAACGCAGAGCCTTGGTCTTGAGAGACAGGAACATGGAACACAGAGCCAGACCCCTCCTTGGGAACAGGACATAGGGCTGGAACTCATACACAGAATGCTGAGCATGACAAGAGGGTTCCCAAAACAAGGTAGCGGCGAGTGGCTGGACCTACCTAGTGAAGGTGTGGACAAAGAGACAGTTCTCAACACAAGGTAGCGGCAAGCGGCTGGACCTACCTAGCGAAGGCGTGGACAAAGAGACAGTTCCAAACAATGAAAGACAGTTCCTTGTCTGGACACAGCAAGGCTCCGGTCTTGCTCTGGAGGTAGAACTTGACAACGATACAGACGAGGACACAGGCGAGGTTGCAGGCAAGGCTTCAGGCAAAGGCTTCAGGAGGAAGGTGAGGGGAACAGTCAAGCAACTGAAGCTGAACCCAGGAACTGTTTATGTAGCCGGCTCAAAATGAGAATCATGTGCCTCAATTAAGGCACCAACAGAACAAGGGAAAACCAGAAAACCTGGAATAAGGATCAATAGACCGGTCTGTGAACCGGAATGTGGACTTCACAGGCCGGACCATGACACTCCCTGTTTAGAAAATAGTTTGCACATTTATTTCTTCTACCAAAGTGCATGACCATGCATTTTCCAACAATGTATTTCATTTGCCATTTTCTTTCCCTTTCTCCGATTGTCACAGTCCGGTCCATTGACTCCTCATTTCAGTTAATTTCCTTTCCCCTGTGTTCAACTGGGCTCCTTGACTAGGGCACCTGATCCTCATTCAAACTGGCAGCATAAAAACTCTGGCTTACATCTACTCGCTGCTGGTTCGTCACCTCAGCAGTGCGGCTATGCTTGTTTCGGGCCGCCAAGAATGAGTTGAGTCGAGCCTGCCGTCTGCAGTTCCTGGGTCGAGTCAAGAGCCTGCTGTCCAACTGAGTTTTGCCAGCCATTTACCGCCTCTCGTGCTACTCGGAGTCGAGATACGAATGGACAGTCGTTGTTTGTTTTTGTTGTCTTGTGTCCGGCTGAGTATTGCTGGTCGTTTGCCGCCGCTCCAAGCAGCGATATGAGTTTTCTGTCATTATATAGTGTTGTCATCTCCATGTCCATGTCCAAGTCCAAGTCCAAGCTTCGTGTCTGTGTCCAAGTTCTGGGCCCTGGCTCTGTGTCCAAGTTCAAGTCCAGGCTCAGTGTCCAAGTCAAGTCCAAGTCCAAGCTCTGTGTTCCAGTCAAGACCATGTTCAGGCTCCAAGTCCAAGTCAACGTTCAAGTCCGTGTAAGAATCCTAACCCGCTCTCCGTGCCTGTGTCCTGCACTTGGGTCCGCTCCAGCCACGCATCGCAACACCAATCTGTCTAAATTCATCTGCAGCCTACCTGTATCCTTGACACTATCAATCTTTACATCATCTGCAAATGTGGCAACAAAGCCATCTATTCCATCATCTAAATCATTGATATGTAATATAAAAAGAAGCAGTCCCCACACCGACCCCTGCGGAAAACTACTAGTCGCTGGCAGTCAACCAGAAAAGGATCCTTTTATTCCCACTCGCTGCCTCTTAATGAACAGCCAATGCTCTGACCATGCAGTAACTTTCCTGTAATACCATGGGCTCTTAACTTGGTAAGCAGCCTCATGTATGGCACCTTGTCAAAGGCCTTCTGGAAGCCCAAATATACAACATCCACTACATTCCCTTTATCTGTCCTACTTATAATCTCCTCAAAGAATTCCAACAGGTTCGTCAGGCAAGATTTCCCTTAAGGAAACCATGCTGACTTTGTCCTATCTTGTCCTGTGTCACCAAGAACTCTATATCCTCATCCTTAGCAATTGACTCCAACATACTCCCAACCACTGAGGTCAGGCTAACTGGTCTATAATTTCCTTTCTGCTGTCTTCTTCCTTTCTTAAAGAGTGGAGTGGAGTGACATTTGCAATTTTCCAGTCCTTTGGCATCATGCTGGAGTCCAATGATTTTTGAACATCCATACCGGGTGGAAGGGAGGAGGGATTGCAGGGGAGGACTCCAAGGCAGACTGAAACAGTATGGTGTAAATTTCCTCTGCCCAGCAATTTATTAGCAAATGGAATTGTTCAGGTCACGTTTCATTCTTCTAAGCCCTTTAGAAAGAGGACACATTTTCTGAATATCTCTTCATATGACAAACTTTCCAAACAAGACACCAATATGGTGAATCTTCGAATTAGCTTTGTTGTACTGTAGATCATGGTCTTTATTGGGGGCTTTGCTATTGTTTGCTTGGCGGGTGGAGGCTGTGATGCTTTTTTTGCGGAAGTGGATGTGGGTGGGGGTGGGACTGCTTGTGTGTGGAAGAGGGCAGTGGGGGACTTTGTGTGGGAGAGGGCAGTGGGGGGGCTTTGTGTGGGAGAGGGCAGTGGGGGGGGCTTTGTGTGGGAGAGGGCAGTGGGGGGGCTTTGGGGTTCTAACATTTTAACTGTCGCTCATTCTTTGGGGCATTCTGTTGTTTTTTGTGGATTCTTGCGAAGAACAAGAATTGCAGGATGTATATTGCATACATTTCTCTGATACTAACTGGAACTATTGAACTATTTCTAAAGCAAGCTCATCTGTCCTTGGGTAAGAAGGCCAAAACTGCAGTGGTGCTAATGTGGTCTATGGTCACCAATCTCCTTTAGAATCACTACAAGATATCTTTACTCTGACATATAAAATGGCAGGCATTAGGAATTTACCCTGTTGTTTGCCACTCAGTGACAATAGTCTGAGTTAATTACATAATGATCATCCTTCTCCCTGTCTTCGGTTTGCAACTTTATTTTTAGTACTGTAGTGGAAATCCACAACGACTGTCAGACAGCCCAACCATTCACATGACTTGTGTAATACAGCAGGATCTGAATGCTTGCTAGTTTTACATTCTGTACAAAATGACTGAAATGTGTCAGCTTTCCAGAAGAGAAACCCAATTTCTTAGTTGTTCTATTCCTGATCAAATAAAGTGACTGCGGGAT
The DNA here is from genome assembly GCF_963921235.1 of Mobula hypostoma. NCBI lineage: Eukaryota > Metazoa > Chordata > Chondrichthyes > Myliobatiformes > Myliobatidae > Mobula > Mobula hypostoma. Next base: position 35,505,235 of record NC_086123.1, on the reverse strand, counting down.
TTGGTTCGCAAGGATTTACAATTTTTAGTGGGTCTACAGACCTGTTTAGCCCGTGTTAGTGGAGATTTGTTAGAAGGAGTACAATTCCCTGCTTTTACCTCTCTCGGAAAGGCAGGGCTAGCTGGCTGCATCTCCGTCTGGTATAGGTGGGCACAGGATCGAAATAAGCTGTGGAAAGTTGTGAACTCACTCAGCCCCATCGTGGGCACAGGCCTCCCCATCATCCAGGACATCTTCAAGAAGTGAGGCCTCAAAGAGGTGGCATCAATCTATCAGGACCCCCATCACCCAGGTCCTGCCCTCTTCTCATTGCTACCATCAGAAAGGAGGTACAGGAGCCCAAAGGCACACGCTCAACGATTCAGGAGCAGCTCCTTCCCCTCTGCCATCTGATTTCAGAATGGGCATTGAACCCATAAACACTACCTCACTACTTTTTTTTCTCTTTTTGCACAATTTATTTAACTTAACTTAAAAATATACATACTTCTTGAAGAATTTACAGCTTTTATCATGTATTGCCATGTACTGCTTCCTCATAGCAACAAATTTCATGACATGTCAGTGCTCTGATTCAAAAAGGGGATGGTATTGGGCTGAGCAAATGAGGATGTCAGGTTGCCCTCACCTTGATTAAATTAATTAAAGAGAAAAAAGAATTTGCATTTTATAGTTCTGTTATGGCCTCTGGGTGTTCCAGAGTACTTTAAAGTCAAAGGTATACTTTAATGTGGCCACTGTGGTTATGTAGTTATACAGGGATATGTTGATATATTTGCAAACATTGCCAATTGTATTTAAACATTTAAAGAGGCAGTGCTTCAGCATAACTATGGAGAAGATGTTGAAACATATTTCTTCTTTTCTGTCTAAAATCTTTAAAGAGATTTGTCCTCTTATGCAGTCAGTACCTTTAAGGTAACCTTATAAAACAGGATCTTTATTTGCATTTGTAAATATTCATTAGTGTCCAGAAGCACAAACTTATTGGTCACTTAACATCCCTGTGATTGCAGGTCACTTGAGCAGGGCAATGATCAAAGTCTGCATATTGTCCTATTTTTCACAAGGTAATGTGGCAACCTTATTGGAATTTCCCAGGATGTAGGAATTCAAAACCATGGTGTTTATTGAAGTGCCGTTATGCAACACTTAGTAAATTTCAAAGGAAGAGCACCCCAGGTGGGGACACAATAGGTCAATATAGGTGTGAAAGATAAGGGTGGATTTAATGTCACCTTTTCTTGTGAGGTGGAGTTTGATCTTTCAAAGCAGATGTTTCCAACAGGCAGTTTCATAGCCACCATAAACCTTTCATCTTACCAGTTCTTTGATGCTGATCATGAGTCTTCCACACGTCAATTCAGTTTTATTGATGCCCTCAAAGTTTCTGCCCCCTTCACTCCAACTCCACTTCCTGCCAAAAGTGCACCTTTAATGGCCGAACCTATGGAAAGGGCCAAAAAATAACTAATGATGATAAGCAGAATAAATCCGAGACATGATGATAAAGAAAATTCAGGATCTCTTATAAATTTTTTCACTTAATTTGCACAAGGTGTAATTTTTTTGCCTGTAGTATATCTTGTTTAATTGAGAAAGCCAATTGTGGTCCTAAATCCTGCCAGCCGGACTTTTGGTGAGTAAGCCTCTAATTAACAATTGCTAAATTTGTATTTTAAAAGCACATAAATGCACACTGCCCTCTAGCTTCTCCAAGCATCCTTGTCCTGGTCTTCTCCAGGTGTACATTAATGACTAGCAGCACACATCAAAGTTGCTGGTGAGCGCAGCAGGCCAGGCAGCATCTCTAGGAAGAGGTACAGTTGACGTTTCGGGCCGAGACCCTTCGTCAGGACTAACTGAAAGAAGAGCTAGTAAGAGATTTGAAAGTGGGAGGGGGAGGGGGAGAGGTGAAATGATAGGAGAAGACAGGAGGGGGAGGGATGGAGCCAAGAGCTGGACAGGTGATTGGCAAAGGGGATATGAGAGGATCATGGGACAGGAGGCCTAGGGAGAAGGAAAAGGGGGAGAGGGGGAAAAAACCCAGAGAATGGGCAAGGGGTATAGTGAGAGGGACAGAGGGTGAAAAAGGAGAGAGAGAAAAAGAATGTGTGAACATAATTAAATAATGGATGGGGTACGAGAGAGAGGTGGGGCATTAGCAGAAGTTTGGGAAGTCAATGTTCATGCCATCAGGTTGGAGGCTACCCAGATGGAATATAAGGTGTTGTTCCTCCAACCTGAGTGTGGCTTCATCTTTACAGTAGAGGAGGCCGTGGATAGACATATCAGAATGGGAATGGGACGTGAAATTAAAATGTGGGGATTAATGAATCTCAGCTTTACCCCACCATCAGCTCTTTCATCTCTTCCATTCTGTCAAACAAGACCGTCAACCAGCTTGATTGCCATCTAGAACTGGATGAACAGGAACGTTTTTCAACTAAATATTGGAAAGGCTAAGAATACAGTCTTCAATCTCCCTCATCACAAAATCCACCTAGCCACTAGTCCCATCCTTTTTTTCTGCAAACCAAGTCTAAACTAGGCCATTACAAACCCAAATGTCATACTTGACCCTGGGCTGAGTTTTGGTACCATACTTTACCTTCCATAAACTTCATCTCTTCCAAATAAATTTCTGTTGTCCGTATGCAAGCATTCTCACAAAGTTCCTTTCACCTTACTGCTCACTGACCTGTGTTGGTTCAAACAGATATTGCCTGGATTGGAAGACCGTAGTTACTGGGAGAGATTGGATGAGGTTGGGCTTATTTTCCCTGGACTAACAGATCCTGAGAGTTATCCGATAGAGTACGTAACATCATAGGAGGCATAGTAGGGTAGGTAGTCAAAATCTTTATCGTGTGGTAGGGGGTATCAAAAACAAGTGGGCGTAGATTTAAGCTGAGAGGATGAGATTTAAAAGGGACATTAGGGGTAAGTATTCTACACTAAGAGTAGTTGATATCTGGACATATAGAGGGGATAACCACCCAACTTCACCTGTCCCGCTATTCCCACAATCTATGGACTCATTTTCAAGGACTCACGTTCTTGATATTTATTGCTTATTTATTTTTTATTATTATTATTCGTTCATTCATTATGTGCCATATCGTATGATGTAGGCAATCAATGTCCATCCGTGATCATGATTGCTCTTGGCAAATTTTTCCACAGAAGTGGTCTGCCATTGTCTCCTTCTGGCAGTGTCTTTACAAGACGGGTGATCTCAGCCATTATCAATACTCTTCAGAGATTGTCTGCCTGGACTTGTGTATTTAAAAACATTTTTTTTCTCAGCCAAGCTGGTAAAACCTGAGGTACGGGCAGAGCCAAGCACACTCATTTCTTAATTTCTAGGAACTTCCTGACTATTCTAGTGGTGTTTAGTATTGGTGCTTTCTGAAGGTTTACATAGATGTTACTGTGTAGCCCTAATTGTATAATGCTATTGTGTAATGGCTTTGTGATGATACCAGTTGTAGATAACAACGTCTGTTCATATTCCAAAGACTTTCAATTTTCTCTTTATTATTGTTATTTATTTTTTTCATTCTTTCTGTATTTGCAAGGTCTGTCTTTTCCACACTATTTGTCTGTCCTGTTAGTGTGGTCTTTCATTGACTTCATTATGCTTATTGGATTTATTGAGTATGCCTACAAGAAAATGAATCTTAGGTTTGTATATGATGCCATGTATGTACTTTGATAATAAATTTACTTTGAACTTTGAAGATGAGGTGGTAGAATCTCATGCAATGACTGTATAGAGTTAGGAGACATTTGGACAGATAGCCAACGGCCTAGAGGGTACAGAACTAATGCAGGTAAATGGGATTAGTGCAGATGGACAAAATGGTCGGATGTGGGCTGAGGGACCCACATCAGGGATTACAACAATGACTCGATATCTCAAGGACCCATGTCAGGGTTTCCAGCTCTATGAATCAATATTTCCTGAGGGGCCTACGTCAGGGTTTAGAGATCTATGACTCGATATCTGCTGAGGGTCCCATGTCTGAGTTTATAGATTTATAACTCGATATCTCCTGAAGGACCCACATCAGGGTTTCCAGCTCTATGAATCAATATTTCCTGAGGGACCCACGTCAGGGTTTCCAGCTCTATGAATCAATATTTCCTGAGGGACCTACGTCAGGGTTTAGAGATCTATGACTCAATATCTGCTGAGGGTCCCATGTCTGAGTTTACAACTCTATGACTCGATATCTGCTGAGGGGCCAATGTCAGGGTTTACAGATCTATAACTCGATATCTGCTGAGGGGCCCATGTCAGGGTTTACAGATCTATGACTCGGTATCTTCATATGAACAGAAGCAACAGAGGCAGAGGTAGACTCTTTCACCTCTTGTACCTGCTACATCATTCAGTGAGATCATAGCTGAGATTCTTACCTCAGTGCTACATTCTTGGCCTACCCATATATCCTGTGATGGTCTTCATTTCTAAAAATCAATCACTCTCTATCTCAGGTATATTCATTGATTGATCTGACACAGCCTTCTTGGACAGGGAATGGCAAAGACTCACCATCCTCTGGGTGATGGGATGCATTCACATCTCTACCCTGAATGACCGACACCTTGCTTTGAGGCAATAGACTCCTCAGACGGGCGATACACAAGTACTGTGACAATGTTGTATATTTCAATTTGATCACTTCTTGTTCTTCTAAACTGAATAGTGTCCAGACCTGGTCTGTTTAATCTCTCCACATGCCGCATCACTGCCGTCACAGGAATCAATTCAGTGAACAAAAATTATCAACAAAAAGCCATAAGAAACAATACCTCCGATATTGAAAATGCTATCCTCACCTTCAGAAAACTCCTTGGCTGCCCCCCTCCCTAAATCTCAGCATGTCCAAACCCACATCTGCTTTTAACAATATGTAAAATATAACAAGTGCAATAATCCTCTACTACAGAGGTTCCGAATCTTCTTTATGCCGCGGAGTCTTACCATTAACCAAGGGGTCTGTAGTCCTCAGGATAGGAACCCCTGCTCTACTAAGCTCTGTCTTTTTAGGGCCAGGAAGTTGAAATGACATTATTTTCATATGGAGTTCAATGAATGGGTTGACTTCCTTTGGCAATAAAATTCTACCTGCAGCTCACCAGCAATGACATGACTGACACATCTTGGTTTTCTGAGGATTTTCTTGGAGGGTGTAGTTGAAAGTTGAGGGTGAGATTTGGTGGGCCACGGAAAAGTAACGAACAGGCGATGCGGAATGTTTCTTTTGTAACCAGGTGACCATTGAATATTATTTTTTATTGTTAAAGTGTGCTTATATATTCAGCCTGGTGATGCTAAAATAGATGCCTGTGCCTTTGAGAGAAAACAGTGATGTCATTATGCAAGTACAGAGCAGAAAGCAATAGTTAGAATACACTAGAAAGCCCAAACATGGGGTGCTCCGAGCTGCATCTCCCAGGCGTGCTGGTCGTACGGTGAGGAAAGATTTTCACAAGTAAGGTATTGGCACTGGATATGTGAGTTCCTTACCGGCCTAGTACTGTGAACAGGGAGAGTTTGTTTCAGGATCTAGCCAATATGTGTCTAGAAGTTAATCCAGGGTGTGCCAATAATTGCCACTACCGTATTACATAGAAACATAGAAAATAGGTGCAGGAGTAGGCCATTCGGCCCTTCGAGCCTGCACCGCCATTCAGTATGATCATGGCTGATCATCCAACTCAGAACCCTGCACCAGCCTTCCCTCCATACCCCCTGATCCCTTTAGCCACAAGGGCCATATCTAACTCCCTCTTAAATATAGCCAATGAACTGGCCTCAACTGTTTCCTGTGGCAGAGAATTCCACAGATTCACCACTCTCCGTGTGAAGAAGTTTTTCCTAATCTCGGTCCTAAAAGGCTTCCCCTTTATCCTCAAACTGTGACCCCTCGTTCTGAACTTCTCCAACATCGGGAACAATCTTCCTGCATCTAGCCTGTCCAATCCCTTTAGGATTTTATACATTTCAATCAGATCCCCCCTCAATCTTCTAAATTCCAACAAGTATAAGCCTAGTTCATCCAGTCTTTCATCATATGAAAGTCCTGCCATCCCAGGAATCGATCTGGTGAACATTCTTTGTACTCCCTCTATGGCAAGGATGTCTTTCCTCAGATTAGGGGACCAAAATTGCACACAGTACTCCAGGTGTGGTCTCACCAAGGCTTTGTACAACTGCAGTAGTACCTCCCTGCTCCTGTACTCGAATCCTCTTGCTATAAATGCCAGCATACCATTCGCCTTTTTCACCGCCTGCTGTACCTGCATGCCCGCTTTCAATGACTGGTGTATAATGACACCCAGGTCTCGTTGCACCTCCCCTTTTCCTAATCGGCCACCATTCAGATAATAATCTGTTTTCCTGTTTTTGCCACCAAAGTGGATAACTTCACATTTATCCACATTAAATTGCATCTGCCATGAATTTGCCCACTCACCTAACCTATCCAAGTCACCCTGCATCCTCTTAGCATCCTCCTCACAGCTAACATTGTTTTGTATATTTTGTTTCATTTATTTTCCTACTGCAGGCATAACTAGTTGCTACACAAGTGGGCTAAATTTAAACTGAGATCGTAACAGCATTGTTGTTTTTTGTTCAAACTAGTTTTGTTGTTTTTATTTTGATACCCTCTTTCTGCATTAAAACATCTAAAACAGATAAAGGAATTAAAGACCCAAAAAATTATTTGTTGCCCCGAGTGTGTTTTTCCCAGGCTACAAAACTTTCAATAAATATTCTCACTCCACCTCCACAAACAGCATTACTTGCTTATGTTTCATGGCTATCATCCATGTAATTGTTCATTTAAAGCAAAAAAATTTACAGGCAAAGCATTAATTAGTATGGTGTTGAGCAAACAGGTTTAATTCCAGAGCTGTTCTCTATCAATTTTAGTTTCCACAGCAATTGATGAGGAGGGGAGGAAGACGGGAAAGGGTAGGAGCAGTTACATAAACGGTTTTGTTCTTCAAAGGGCTGGTTAGCATTCTCACCTCTTATCACTCGCACAGAAATAGAGTAGGAAATACATTTGCATTGGCTGAGGTATTATAGAACACTGTAAAGTACAGAAATGCATAAATGTGACAATTTTTTATCTACTAAAACACTCAGAACTTCCAATAATTGAAAAAGTTGGGGCTAAGTTTTGAAACAACACACTCAAAATGCTGGAGGAACTCAGCAGGCCAGGTAGCATCTAGGAAAAGAGTCAGTCGATGTTTCGGGTCCACTCTTTTCCAAGATGCTGCCTGGACTGCTGAGTTCCTCCAGCATTTATTGGTGTTGCTCAGATTTCCAGCATCTGCAGATGTTCTTGTTTGTTAAGTTTTGAAAGACCAGTTTTGACCCCTCTTCACCTTGCTGTCTGCAAATGCTTGCCAACTTGTACATTGTGCTTGCTTTGACTTTAAGATCTTTTCAAATAATTTGCAAACATTCTTTGCATTTAATCGCATAAGACATCTGTATTTAGCTATAAAATTTTTGTGTTACTGGGATGCATCTCTGAGACTCCAGTAAAGTTTGAACTGAGCACACTAAAGGTTTGGAGCATACTAAATCTGATTTATACAATCCAACAGCCCTAAACAAAACTAGAGCAAAAAAGTCAAAGCACAATTTGAATAATAAAATGCATCTTAATTATTGTTGAAAACTATAAAAGTTGGCCAGCATGACTGAAGCAAATAATAAGTCATACTTAAAATCTACAATGCTGCTGGTACAAAGGCACTAATGAGGCTGTTCTACAGAGAAATTGGACGAGTTCATTAGAGATTTACAAACTGTACTTCCATGGAGCCTATCATTTAGTCAAAGCATCCAAAAGCTCTTTGCAGGAGGTCCACAGATCAGCAAGCAGCAGGAGGGTGAAAACACACTGACTAGGTGGATAGCTTTAGTCAAACAACCAGCACCAACACGGCACTGTAAGAGTGTCATCTTCTCTGCTGAAGGTTTGATCATTGTAGTAACAGAGAGATATATCACGAAGAAGCTCCTTTAGGCGGGAAGACCGGATGCGTTTAGGAAAATGCACTGTAGTACAGGGTTTGGGTACAGTCTACAATCCAGCCGACTGTCTCTATTGACTGTCCACACACACACACTATCTTCCAACTCCGGGAGCGGCCTCCAGCCTCCAATCTACAGGCTTCCACTTCTCATTGACTTTCAAGCTCTGATCTTCAGTATCGAACCCCGGACTAGCCAATGACAGGACCCCCAAGTGCAGGCTCGTACTCCTGCCACACCGACTGACCAGCTCTTTTGCTCGCATGGACAGCTGATCCCAGGATACACCAAATACACCTCACTGGCCTTTGAGCACGGAGCAGAGACTTGGAATTCATATGTCCTTCATCTCATCTCCACCTCACTGGCCTTCGAGTGCAGAACAGAGACTTGGACTACATCAGCCGTCCACGTCACTAGACTTAAAACATAGATCTTTGTCCTGACCCCTAACTCTGCAGCATCCCTGTCCCTAAACCTTAACGTGACCTCTAACTCCCCTCTCTGTCTCCACAACCATCCCTATGAGCTTAAAAAACAATTAGATCTAAGTCACGATCTCAGCAGAGACCACAATTTAGCATCATCTTGAAAAATAAATATTTCTCTCGCTCACTCACCACTGCTCAGAACCGTTTCTGCGACCTACAGATTCACTTTCATGGACTCTTTACAGCTCATGTCCTCAGTACTATTTTTATTTACACAATTCACCTTCTTTTGCACGTTGGTTGTTTGTCAGTCTTTGTGTTTATGTATGTTTTTTTGTCAATGCTATTGTGTTGTTTTTGTTTTCCTGTAAATGCCTGCAAGGTAGAATATGGTACCATATACATACTTATGTAATAATTTTGACGTTGCCTTTGAATGAGGAGCTCTGGAGCATTGAGAAAAAGACAGTGATGGCAAAAGGAGCCAATGATGAACAGCAGGGTTTAAAGAACTAAAGTTCAGATGAAGATGTACGTCAAGCATCCATTTCCCTCCCTAGATGCTACCTGGCCTGCTGAGGTCCTCCAGCATCTTGCATGGAGCTTCTTCCTTGAACAACAAGTTGCCTACAAGGCATGAAGGTTGAAAACTTAAAACACACGGTATTGGGGGTAAGGTATTGATGTGGATAGAGAATTGGTTAGCAGACAGGAAGCAAAGAGTGGGAATAAACGGGACCCTTTCAGTATGGCAGGCAGTGACTAGTGGGGTACCGCAAGGCTCAGTGCTGGAACCCCAGTTGTTTACAATATATATTAATGATTTAGACGAGGGAATTAAATGCAGCATCTCCAAGTTTGCGGATGACACGAAGCTGGGCGGCAGTGTTAGCTGTGAGGAGGATGCTAAGAGGATGCAGGGTGACTTGGATAGGTTAGGTGAGTGGGCAAATTCATGGCAGATGCAATTTAATGTGGATAAATGTGAGGTTATCCACTTTGGTGACAAGAACAGGAAAACAGATTATTATCTGAATGGTGGCCGATTAGGAAAAGGGGAGGTGCAACGAGACCTGGGTGTCATTGTACACCAGTCATTGAAAGTGGGCATGCAGGTACAGCAGGCAGTGAAAAAGGCAAATGGTATGCTGGCGTTCATAGCAAGAGGATTCGAGTACAGGAACAGGGAGGTACTACTGCAGTTGTACAAGGCCTTGGTAAGACCACACCTGGAGTATTCTGTGCAGTTTTGGTCCCCTAATCTGAGGAAAGACATCCTTGCCATAGATGGAGTACAAAGAAGGTTCACCAGATTGATTCCTGGGACGGCAGGACTTTCATATGATGAAAGACTGGATCGACTAGGCTTGTACTCTCTGGAATTCAGAAGATTGAGGGGGGATTTGATTGAAACATATAAAATTCTAAAGGGATTGGACAGGCTAGATGCAGGAAGATTGTTCCCGATGTTGGGGAAGTCCAGAATGAGGGGTCACAGTTTGAGGATAAAGGAGAAGCCTTTTAGGACCGAGATGAAAAAAAAACTTCACACAGAGAGTGGTGAATCAGTGGAATTCTCTGCCACAGGAAACAGTTGAGGCCAGTTCATTGACTATATTTAAGAGGGAGTTAGATATGGCCCTTGTGGCTAAAGGGATCAGGGGGTATGGAGGGAAGGCTGGTACAGGGTTCTGAGTTGGATGATCAGCTATGATCATACTGAATGGCGGTGCAGGCTCGAAGGGCCGAATGGCCTACTCCTGCACCTACTTTCTATGTTTCTATGTTTCTAAAACGGTCTGGTGAGCAGCCAAGAAAGGAAATGGAAATGGATGAATTTCTATCATGTATGTCATGGCAGTAGACTTCACTGAAGAGCAGTTACTGTTTGGCATAGGCAACATAGTAACCATTCTGCACAGAGTAACGGGCCACAGATTGTAAAGTGACATTGACCGGATAATCCCTTTTTATAATACAGGCTGATGAATATTGACATGTAGGTTAGTAGGTTAATTGGTTGCTGTAAATTGCAACTAGTATGTAGGTGAATGATGGAATCTGGGGGGAGAACTCATCCTCCCTTCATCAAAATGGTACCAGGGAATATTTTACATCCACCCGAACAAGGTCTCATTGAAAGCCACCGCTTCCAACCATCCAGCTCTCCTTTAGCTGTTTGGAGTGGAAATGAACCAGCAATCTATGGATTCAGAAGCATGGCTATCATTAATTCACCCAGAGCCAACACAGGGACAAGAAACTCTGAATTCAGAACCATTACTATCGTTAACTCATTCAGAGCCAACAGCAGGATAAGAAGCTCTGGATTCAGAACCATTACTATCGTTAACTCATTCAGAGCCAACACCAGGATAAGCAACTCTGAATTCAGAACCATTACTATCGTTAACTCATTCAGAGCCAACACCAGGATAAGCAACTCTGAATTCAGAACCATTACTATCGTTAACTCATTCAGAGCCAACACCAGGATATGAGACTCTGGGTTCAGAACCATTACTATCATTAACTCATTCAGAGCCAACACCAGGATAAGAGACTCGGAATTCGGAACCATTACTATCGTTAACTCATTCAGAGCCAACAGTGGGATAAGAAGCTCTGGATTCAGAACCATTGCTATCGCTAACTCATTCAGAGCCAACAGTGGGATAAGAAATTCTGGATTCAGAACATTGCTGGCATAAAACTGAAATACTGACAAAAACTTTCCAAAGCCTCAGAGGCCAAGTTAAAGATTCAAAGGTTCATTTATTATCAAAGTATGTGTGCAGAATACAACTCTGAGATTCATCTTCTCCAGATAGCCATGAAACAAAGAAAACCATGGAGGTTGTTCAAAGAGAAGCTGCAAATCCACCCCCCTGCACAAAAAAACAGCAGCATGATCATCAACCCACCCCCCCAAATGCCAAACTCCCCCTCCTCCTCATGAAGCAGAACAAGAATATCAACCCCCAAGCCCCATTCCTCCTGAACAAAAAAATCGAGAAAGAACAGGCGAAAACATGGAATATAACAACCAGAAGACTAAAAAATACATAGTCCATCGTCCAATCCATAAACACGGAACCTTGATAACATCCTTGGGCCGCGTCGAAGGCAATGGATTATTAACTGTACAGTGGGATAACTGGTGGTGAATTATCAGCTGGCCCATTTTGATGACATAGACTGAAAGAGTTGGTAGAAGACAGCATTGAGTGAGATGATCTGATAGGTGGGTGATGTTCCATAGACAATTGCAGAGGATGGGTGGGAATAATTTGAGTTAGCATTTTGAAGAAGGGATAATAATGGTGATTTCAAGAGTAACAGAGAAAAGACGTAAAGTAGTCTAAGAAATTGGAGGTAGTGAAATGCAAGAGAGAAGAGTACTTAAACAAATGTTAAATATTTCTGAGGGATAGGAAATTATTCAGGTAAAGATTTTTCAGCTCTGTGTAGAGGATATTGTGCAGACCACGCATCTCTGGATTAGCCAAAGCTTATATATCATAAAAACAAAAGAAAAATAGATAACACATTCAGTTTATCTCTTCTGTGCTGAGCCAACTTAACTTCATTTAACTGTGTTTGGTCTGCAACACTGAATTTTACAGACATCTTCAAGTGCAGCTTACATGTAATGATAATCTGCTGCTACCACCCCTTCCTCTGGATGAAAACTCTTTTCATCTTTTCCTTATCTTCCCTCTATTCATTCTACTGATTAAATATGTATATGCCACTTGGTTTTTGACCAGGGGAAATCAGCTCTTCTTACTTATTCTATTATGACCCCAATTTTATACTCTATAGTTAAAATTCCCTTTGCCTTCTTTATTCTAAAGTAATGATGATCCAATCATTTATCACAGCTACAGTTTTCCAGTTTTGGCAACATCCCTGTAAATCTGGTTGTGGTGGCAACCGTTAGTCTCGCGAGACCATGGATCTGCCCCTGGAAAGTGATGCCGTCGCGGTGAGGTGACGCTGGAGTGTCCTCTCCAGGGCGCAGGCCTGGGCAAAGTTGTATGAAAGGAGCTTAAGAAGGGGCTGAGAAGAGCAAGAAGGGGGCATGAGAAGGCCTTGGCGAGTAGGGTAAAGGAAAACCCCAAGGCATTCTTCAATTATGTGAAGAAAAAAAGGATGACAGGAGTGAAGGTAGAACCGATTAGAGATAAAGGTGGGAAGATGTGCCTGGAGGCTGTGGAAGTGAGCGAGGTCCTCAATGAATACTTCTCTTCGGTATTCACCAATGAGAGGGAACTTGATGAAGGTGAGGACAATATGAGTGAGGTTGATGTTCTGGAGCATGTTGATATTAAGGGAGAGGAGGTGTTGGAGTTGTTAAAATACATTAGGACAGATAAGTCCCCGGGGTCTGACGGAATATTGCCCCGGCTGCTCCACGAGGCGAGAGAAGAGATTGCTGAGCCTCTGGCTAGGATCTTTATGTCCTCGTTGTCCACGGGAATGGTACTGGAGGATTGGAGGGAGGCGAATGTTGTTCCCTTGTTCAAAAAAGGTAGTAGGGATAGTCCAGGTAACTATAGACCAGTGAGCCTTACGTCTGTGAAAGCTGTTGGAAAAGATTCTTAGGGATAGGATCTATAGGCATTTAGAGAATCATGGTCTGATCAGGGACAGTCAGCATGGCTTTGTGAAGGGCAGATCGTGTCTAACAAGCCTGATAGAGTTCTTTGAGGAGGTGACCAGGCATATAGATGAGGGTAGTGCAGTGGATGTGATCTATATGGATTTTTGTAAGGCATTTGACAAGGTTCCACATTGTAGGCTTATTCAGAAAGTTAGAAGGCATGGGATCCAGGGAAGTTTGGCCAGGTGGGTTCAGAATTGGCTTGCCTGCAGAAGGCAGAGGGTGGTGGTGGAGGGAGTACATTCAGATTGGAGGATTGTGACTAGTGGTGTCCCACAAGGATCTGTTCTGGGACCTCTACTTTTCGTGATTTTTATTAACGACCTGGATGTGGGGGTAGAAGGGTGGGTTGGCAAGTTTGCAGACGACACAAAGGTTGGTGGTGTTGTGGATAGTGTAGAGGATTGTCAAAGATTGCAGAGAGACATTGATAGGATGCAGAAGTGGGCTGAGAAGTGGGAGGTGGAGTTCAACCCGGAGAAGTGTGAGGTGGTACACTTTGGAAGGACAAACTCCAAGGCAGAGTACAAAGTAAATGGCAGGATACTTGGTAGTGTGGAGGAGCAGAGGGATCTCGGGGTACACGTCCACAGATCCCTGAAAGTTGCCTCACAGGTGGATAGGGTAGTTAAGAAAGCTTATGGGGTGTTAGCTTTCATAAGTCGAGGGATAGAGTTTAAGAGTCGCGATGTAATGATGCAGCTCTATAAAACTCTGGTTAGGCCACACTTGGAGTATTGTGCCCAGTTCTGGTCACCTCACTATAGGAAGGATGTGGAAGCATTGGAAAGGGTACAGAGAAGATTTACCAGGATGCTGCCTGGTTTAGAAAGTATGCATTATGATCAGAGATTAAGGGAGCTGGGGCTTTACTCTTTGGAGAGAAGGAGGATGAGAGGAGACATGATAGAGGTGTACAAGATAATAAGAGGAATAGATAGAGTGGATAGCCAGCGCCTCTTCCCCAGGGCACCACTGCTCAATACAAGAGGACATGGCTTTAAGGTAAGGGGTGGGTAGTTCAAGGGGGATATTAGAGGAAGGTTTTTTACTCAGAAAGTGGTTGGTGCGTGGAATGCACTGCCTGAGTCAGTGGTGGAGGCAGATACACTAGTGAAGTTTAAGAGACTACTAGACAGGTATATGGATGAATCTAAGGTGGGGGCTTATATGGGAGGCAGGGTTTGAGGGTCGGTACAACATTGTGGGCCGAAGGGCCTGTACTGTGCTGTACTATTCTATGTTCTAAGTTCTATGTTCTATGTTCTAAGACTGGTAGTTGCCCATGCAGCAAGTCTCCCCTTTCCACGACACTGATGTTGTCCAAGGGAAGGGCAAGGGCCGATGCAGCTCAGCACCAGTGTCGTCGCAGGAGTTGCCAGAACGAGGTTGAAAGCAACGTCGGACTGCCTTAGGGACTCCAGCTCCGGATTTGTCCTCAGGGTTTACTCCCGAAGCCATTCCCATGAGTGGGTATGGCTGCAAGGCAGCAGAGGTTTGAAATCAGAGTTTTCCCTCTCTTAGATGGACTGCCTTCCCAGGCTGACGAGCACCATCTTATAGTCATAGTCATACTTTATTGATCCCAAGGGAATTTGGGTTTCGTTACAGTTGCACCAACCAAGAATAGAGTATAAATATAGCAATATAAAACCATAAATAATTAATAATATGTAAATTATGCCAGGAAATAAGTCCGGGACCAGCCTATTGGCTCCGGGTGTCTGATCCTCCAAGGGAGGAGTTGTAAAGTTTGATGGCCACAGGCAGGAATGACTTCCTATGACACTCCGTGTTGCATCTCGGTGGAATGAGTCTCTGGCTGAATGTACTCCTGTGCCCACCCAGTACATTATGTAGTGGATGGGAGACATTGACCAAGATGACATGCAACTTAGACAGCATCCTCTTTTCAGACACCACCGTGAGAGAGTCCAGTTCCATCCCCACAACATCACTGGCCTTACAGATAAGTTTGTTGATTCTGTTGGTGTCTGCCACCCTCAGCCTGCTGCCCCAGCACACGACAGCAAACATGATCGCACTGGCCACCACAGGCTCGTAGAACATCCTCAGCATCGTCTGGCAGATGTTGAAGGACCTGTCTCCTCAGGAAATAGAGACGGCTGTGACCCTTCATGTAGACAGCCTCAGTGTTCTTTGACTAGTCCAGTTTATTGTCAATTCGTATCCCCAGGTATCTGTAATCCTCCACCATGTCCACACTGACCCCCTGGATGGAAACAGGGGTCACCGGTGCCTTAGCTCTCCTCAGGTCTACCACCAGCTCCTTAGTCTACCCGAAGCTCTGGTTTCAAGGTGCCAGGACCCGCCTTCGCCTCTTCTTCTGTCAGTAGAAACAGTTCTGCCTGGCTTAGAGGCTAAGTCACAGGAGAAGGCCAGGAGTTGGACTAGGTTGTCAGCGGCTATTTGAGGTGCATGCCGTGAGGAGCACTTTTAGGTAGTGGGAGCTTGTCCCCACTACCACTCCTCGGCTTGACAACCTTCCAGAACACAAGATTACAGATGCTGAAACCCGGAGGTGCTCAATGGATCAGACAGAATCTGCAGTGGAAGATGTACCTTTGACCTTTCTGATCAAGACCCCTCATCTGGAAATCTTTGCAGTCTCTCCACTATACTAATCTCATCTTTCCTGTGGTCAAATTAATGTTGCATGCAATCCAAGTTTAACCTTCCTGCTCTTCTATTCTCTGCCTCAGCAGATGAAAGGAAGCATGCTATAGAATTTTGTTAATCACCTTTTTGATCTGTGAGCATACAGGACTGTGCAAAAGCCTTAGGCACATAAACATAGCTGGGGTGCCTAAGACCTTTGTACAGTACTGTCGGGTTCTGTCAACGTGGAGTGAAGAGCGAGTTTAGAAATCTGGCGGGAGCAAAGGATATTGGGAATGGCAAGGATTGATTACCATGCGAGGGGTGTGGTAGAGAAGGAGTGCTGGGGCAGGGGGATGGCACAGGTGCAGACACGCCCAGCCCTGAGACACCAGGCAAGGTGTTTTGATTCCAAACAATTGGTTTATTGATCATTGCAGAATGTGTCTCTAGTGCTTCCCACCCCCTCCCCTCTCCCTTCCCCTTTTCCCAACCATGATTCCCGTCTGCTTGTCCCCTTCCTACTCTCAGTCCACAATAGAGACCCATATCAGAATCAGGTTTATCATAACTCATATATGTCATAAAATTAGTTTTCTCTCATGGCAGCAGTACATAACATTACTATGGTACTGTGCAGAAGTCTCAGGTACCCGATCTATATATACAGTATGTGACTAAGGCCTTTACACAGTACTGTATACTACAAGGTCTCGTTGTTCTTTCATTCCACTCAAATATCCTTCCATTTATTGTCTATCCCTTGCCCTGCGATACTTCCCCAAATGCATTTCCTCACCCACCTTTCTGAATCAAATCCTGTTTGTCCTCCTTGTACCCGAATGACCAGATCATCCAGACCTGCTTGCTATCTGCTATCCTCGCTGTCAGCAACATGGCCATTTTTTTCGTATCACCTGCAGAATGCTTTATTAAGTCCCTTGCATTTAAGTCTACATACAATGTGCAAAGTAAGGAACTGAGCAGAAACGAACTATGGTTAATGACCTTCCCACACAGTGAGCTAAAATAATCCACATTGATTCAAAATTTCTTATCTGTACAATAATTAATACACATTGAATCTAGGACATTGTATGAAGACAGTAAAGCGATGAGATCGGGAAGAGAACAGGGACAGAACACACGGACCATAGTGGGAATACAAGACCAGCAGAAAACCCCCTTTCTGAAGTGAGTGATCACACACGAACTAAAACGAGGATGGGCTACCGAAGAGAGCTGATGGAGCAGAATAGAATCCATATGGCCTGTGGTGGCAGGGGGTTCAAGCATCACTCAGACAACACGTAGTCACTGTTAACTTTGACCTGTAGATGGTCAGGGAAACCTGAACAGGGAACATTGGGAAAGGACTGTGCAGAAATATTTATTTATTCTGAGATACCATGTGGTAACAGGCCTGTCCGGACAATGTGCCCACACCACTCAAGTACACCCATGTGGCCAAGTACCCCCCCAACCTCTTCACCTCTGGAATGTGGAAGGAAAATGGAGCATCCAGCGGAAGCCAGTGCAGTCACAGGGAGAACGTCTTACGGAGAGCAGCGGAAGCAGAATCCCAATCGCTGGCACGGTAACGTTGTAATGCCGAGAACTGCGCTGCCTTGCCTCCATTATTAGCAAGCACAAGCACAGTCACGGGGCAGAACAAGAGAGTCTGATAGATAGAAAGATACTTTACTGGTCCCAAAGGAAATTACAGTGTCACAGCAGTATTACACATGCAGATATTCAAATATACAAATACTGGCAGAGAAGAAAGAAAGAATAAAAAATAAGTTACCTCAAACAGTCTTGACAGGAGGGGGGGTCATCATTTCCTCGGTTATAGGTTGATTCCTTATAGAACCTAATAGCCAAGGGTAAGAATGACCTCATATAGCACTCTTTGAGTAGCGCAGTTGTCTTAGTCTGTTTCTCAAAGTGCTCCTCTGTTCAGCCAAGGTGGCATGCAGAGGGTGAGAAACATTATCCAGAATTGCCAGGATTTTCTGTAGGGCCCTTTGTTCTACCACAGCCTCCAGGGCACCCAGTTTGACTCCTCTGGAGCCAGCCGTTCTAATCAGTTTATTGAGCCTGTTGGCATCACCCGTGTTGATGCCATTGCCCCAGCACACCACCGCATAGAAGATTATACTGGCAAACAACAGACTGGTAGAGCATGTGAAGGACAAGCCTGCATACTCCAAAGGACTTCATTTTCCTTAGGAATTAGAGGCGACTCTGGCCCTTCTTCTACACAGTTGGTGCTCCACTCAAGTCAGTCAGCCAGGTGCAATCCCAGGTACTTGTAGGTTCTCACCATCAATATTAACAGGGAGCAGTGCAGGCCTAGTCTTCCTAAAGTCCATCTCCATCTCCCTTGTCTGACTGATGTTGAGCTGCAGATGATTCAGCTTACACCATTGACCAAGTCTTCCACCAGGGCCTAATGAAGACAAGGATGCAATGAAGACAGATATAGTGAGGATAGTTTTCTTTTGTGGAAAGAAATGCCTACAGGAAAGTAACTGTTATACAAAGAGTTTATTGAACATTGATGGGAAAGTACAATCTGATCTTGTACGATAAGAACAGTTATTACCCCTCAACCATCAGGCTCTTCAACCAAGGGGGATAACTTCACTCAGCTTCACTTGCCCCATCATTGAAATGTTCCCACAATCAATGGACTCACTTTCAATGAACCCATGTTCTCAATATTTATTACTTAGTTATTTATTATTATTATTTCTTTCTGTTTGTATTTGCACACTTTGTTATCTTCTGCACTTTGGCTGAACACTCAATTTGGGCGGAATTTCATTGATTCTGTTAAAGGTATTGTTCTATAGATTTATTAAGTATGCCCACAAGAAAATGAAACTTTGGCTTGTATATGATGACATATACGTACTTTAATAACAATTATACTTTGAACTTTTGAACTTTGAATGTGAAGCTTGTAGTCCTGGGACAGGCAACTCAACAGATAACTTCACTTTGGAGATTAAATCAATAAATTGTCACATTATGTTTCAGAAGTATAGATTTGTTGAGATCAGTTTGGGGAGCTGGTGATTTGGAGAAGAAAATGATTTGTACGAAGGAAGTATGGCATAATCCTTGCCTTCTGGAGTAACTCCTCACTAAGAGGAGTTTGAATGCCAGAAAGAGGTCATTATCAATGATCAATAAACTATTTGGCCCTGAGCAAGTGGTCATGAATTTGGGATCCCTGCTTTGAATCTGATAAAATCAAAAGAGCTGAAATCAGTTTGACTTGGTCAGCAGAAGCGCTTGTGTCATGTCAGGTGATGGATCAGAGAAACTGTGGTTGGCAGATAAAAAAAGGGGCCATAAATTAGACACAGAATCATTGTTGTCCTAAAGAGGCAGAGTTGACAGAGGAGAATGCTGAAAACTAACTGCACCCCAGGTCACCTCACTACTAACAGCTAACTCCAAAAAGCCAATGAACAAACTCAGGGTTTTACAAGTCCACAAAGCACAGTTCCACATCGTGGAGAATTTACCATCTGGGAAAGTTAGTATAGCTGTTTGTAAAGTACCTGTCAAATCTAGATTTCTTCTTCTTCCTCTGGACTGTCAAATGCAATTTGCTCTTCAGCTGACATCCCTTTATAAAGTCCTTCTGAGAATGTAACATACTGTAGAGACACAACTGAACATGCCTCTGCAATTCTGACAAGAAGGGCAATGAAACTGTACTGAGTGATCTGATGATTCTAATCTCATGTTTCTAACTTGATTCAGTGTCTAATTAAAAACCAGAACAACTGAGAAAAAATCTGCAGCAATTACTGCCCTCATAGGATCCCTCGTCACGCCGAGCCTAATTTGTTCTATTCTCTGCAGGCCCTCTCCCCGATGGAATTTGATGGACATATAAAGCCTTTCATTATCCTCGATGAATTTATCCTCACCCACCTCACTGTACGGAGGCAAGCAGGTGGCTTGCGCATCTGAAATAATTTTCTTCTCACATTCAAAAGCACATTTTCTGCCACTGCGCCACCAGCCTGTCCCGTGCAATCCCCTTTCCTGTAATGAGTGCTGTTGGTGCTGGAAAATTTCACTTACTTTTCAGATTTTCATCAAGAGGACCTTGGGTCGCACATCGCCATATTCAAGATTGTTTAATGTCACTTCCAGAAAACAAGTGTAAAGGAGAACAAAATAATTGTTACTCTAGACCCGACACAGCCCAAAAAAAACACAACATGATAATGAACACAATAATAATAAAAAGAATGTTATTATCCTTCAAACCATCAGGCTCCTGAACCAGATCAGTGGATAATTAAACACAAAATAATCTGCAGATGCTGGGGTCAAAGCAACACTCACAACATGCTGGAGGAACTCAGCAGGTCGGGCAGCATCTGTGGAAGCTGCCCGACGTCCTGCCAAAGGGTTCCGGCCCGAAACGTCGACCGATCTTTTCCACGGATGCTGCCCGACCTGCTGACTTCCTCCAGCGAGTTGTCAGTGGATAACTTCATTGAACTGAATTCACAACCTACAGACTCACCTTCAAGCACTCTACAACTCGTGTACTCAGTATTTATTTATTGTATATTCAGTTTGTCTTCTTTTGCACATTGGTTATTTATCAATCTTTGTGTGTGGTTCTTCATTGATTCAATTGTATTTCCTTGTTCTACTTAAATGCCTGCAAGATACAAATCTCATGCTAGACTATGGTGACTGTGATAATAAATTTACTTTGAGCTTTTTTGGACTTTGAATTAATTGTATTCATTTGGTCAAATGTACCAGTGTTGGGCCTTCTGTTCCTGAAGCCAAGGGTGATCAATCGGTTCAGAATGCAGCTATGAAGTCCCAGTTGTTTAGTTAATTAAATGTGTCAAATTTTTCTTGAGCTCTTTCACCGTAAGTACAGCATTTTGGTTGAACAGTTTCCTTGATCTTTCAAATGTTTTACATTATGTGTGTGGTGCCTGTGAACTGTTGAATAAACCCTTTGAGAGAGTGTTAAGAGGGCCCCATCACACATCATTATGACATAACAATGAACCGGCTATCAGGAACCCACTGTCTCACCGTACTGACTTCGGAAAAGATATGTCCCTCATGGCTGTTTGGTGCTCAGAGGCACTGTGAATTGAGTGAGTGAGTGAGTGAGTGAGTGAGAGTGTGTGTGTGTGTGTGTGTGTGTGTGTGTGTGTGTGTCTGTCTGTCTGTCTGTGTTTTGTGTGTGTGTATGTGTGTGTGTGTGTGTGTGTGTGTGTGTGTGTCTGTCTGTCTGTCTGTGTTTTGTGTGTGTGTGTGTGTGTGTGTGTCTGTCTGTCCGTCTGTCTGTGTTTTGTGTGTGTATGTCTGTCTGTGTTTTGTGTGTGTCTGTGTGTGCTGTTGTGTGTGTGTGTTATTGTGTGTGTGTTTGTGTTTTGTGTGTGTTTTGTGTGTATGTGTGTGTTTTGTGTGTGTGTATCTGTGTGTGTGAGTGTCTGTGTCTGTGTGTTTCTGTGTGAGTGAGTGTGTATGTATCTGTGTGTGAGTGTGAGTGAGTGTGTCTGTGTCTGTGTGAGTGAATGAGAGTGTGTGTGTGTGAGTGTGAGTGTGTGCGTGTGTGTGAGAGAGTATGTGTGTGTGAGAGAGAGAGTGTGTGTGAGAGTGTGTGTGCGTGTGTGTGTGTGTGTGTGTGTGTGTCTGTCTGTCTGTCTGTCTGTGTTTTGTGTGTGTCTGTGTGTGCTGTTGTGTGTGTGTGTTATTGTGTGTGTGTTTGTGTTTTGTGTGTATGTGTGTGTTTTGTGAGTGTGTATCTGTGTGTGTGAGTGTCTGTGTCTGTGTGTTTCTGTGTGAGTGAATGAGAGTGTGTGTGTGTGTGAGTGTGAGTGTGTGTGTGTGTGTGTGAGAGAGTATGTGTGTGTGAAAGAGAGAGTGTGTGTGTGTGAGAGAGAGAGAGTGTGTGTGTGTGTGTGTGTGTGTGTGTGTTTGTTTTAAGAAGATTGTCAGAGATGCCGATACGTAATTTTTTGGGAAGGGAATTGCGGTGTGTGTACACAGGCTTGTACACATGTGTAGGGAATAGAATGATGCTAATGTGTTGTGTTAGTTTGCAGCAGCAGGAACAAGTGCTACAAATTGACTGAAGTTTTCCTCCACAGCATGTGCATTGATGGCCACACACATTCATGGCAATCTTTTCTCCTCAAGCACCGGTCTACCCACTTATTACTCTCTTCAAAACTGAGCCGCCGCAGTTCCTGTGCTGGCCTTGCTACTGGAATCAAGATCAAAAAGCAAGTCTGTTGAGCTCAGATCAGCTGGGTAGCCATACACACTATTACAAAATAATTTATATGTTGCCTACAACATTTCAAAACACTTTAGATGGGTGTGATATCACAGTGCTTAAATTACTGGACTAATGATCCTTCAGGCATACAGCAAATTCCAATCCCGTAATGGCAGCTGGGACACTTGGTGTCTGCAATTGAAAAGCTAGTTTCAGTAATGCTACCATGAAAACAGGCACCTGTTCCACTGATTCACATTCAGGTTCATTTATTGATCACAAGGACATCGAAACACACAGAGAAATGTGCCGTTTGTGTTAATGACCAACACGTGCTGTGGGGCAGCCCACAGGTGTCACCACACATTCTGGCACCAACATGACAACCTCACAATGGCCAGCAGAACAACAGCAAAACAAGCCCTTCTCCCCACATCCACCCACAAACACAGGCAGGCCTCAAACCCCATGACAAGCTGCATCCAAGCCTCCAGTCCTGGCCCCAGATTCTCATTCTAACAGATATCAGCCCTCCAACTTGCAGTCCCTGGCCTGGACTTACAGACTCTCAGTCATCAGGTCTCCAAAGGTCAATCCAGGAGTGTTGACCCTTGAGCCTCTACCTCAGGACCGGCTGATTTTGGACTTTGACCTTTGATCCTCTACCTCTGGACTGGCTGACTTTGGTTTTTGACCTTTTGGCCTTTACCATGGGACTGGCTGACTTTGATCTTTGACCTTTGGTCCTCTACCTCTGGACTTGCCAAGCTCAAAACTTGGACCTTTGGCTTTGCCCTCCAGATTTTGCTGACCTCTGCCTATTGACCTCAGGACTCACCAATATCAGGACATAAAGGCATCGATTTTGCACACGGACCTCCAGCGGCAGTGGCCTGGGAGGGCGGGGTTATCTGCCCTCGTGACTCCCACCCATACAGATCTCTCTGACCTGGGCGTTGCTGGTCTCCTCAGTATCTGCTGACCCAACCTCCGGGACCGCTGGCCTTCGACCTTAGAGCATCCTGACCAGAACTCCTAACACCAGCTCCTATCCTTGATTCTTCACTTACTGTTCCTGACCTCTAACACCCCCCTCACCACTGCTCTTAAACCCTAACCTGACCCCTGACTCCCCATGTTGTCCTCAAGCTGTCAACCTAACTTCATTAGGAAAGAAAATCTGCTGCCCCTTACCAGCTCTAGTCTACCCTTCTTTTTCCTCAGGAAGTCCCCTGGGACCGAGGACGAGATTGAAGCTGAAGAAGATCAGAGCTACTGGATATGTGACTTCACGCCACCTTGGCCACCGATTTCGTACTCTCCTCTGAAATGGGTCAATTTGGGTTGGATAATAAATGGCAGCCTCTGTATCCTGTGAACAAATAAATAAAAAATGCAATTAATTACTTTGAAACATAGTAGCTTGTGTCTCAGTAAAATGTGGCAGTAAATCTGCACAGAGCATAAAGAGCAATGAGATGGATGGACAATTAATGTTTAATTGCTGCTACTGAAGATCACCCAGCACACCCGGAGAATTCGTTAATAGCACCGTACATGACAAAGTACTGCTCATCCTTATTTGACACATGACTTAGAGGCTATTTCCTACCAGAATTCTATTCAGCAGCTTGGGAATAAAACCTTACAGAGCTAGAAAATAGCGCATTAACTTTCCCACAGTGAGTGATATTTATGGTCATCCAAGATTTAATTGTGTAGCAACAATACGTATTTATTAATAATATACACAAAATGCTGGAGGAACTCAGCAGGGCAGGCAGAGATTATGGGGGGCGGGTGGAATAAAGAGTCCACGTTTTGGGTTCTTGTCTCTTTAATCTTCTCCATAGATGCTGCCTGACCTGCTGAGTTCCTCCAGCATTTTGTGTGTGTTACTCTGGATTTCCAGCATCTGCAGAATCTCTTGTGTTTATCAATAGGTTCAATAGGTACATTTAATGTCAGAGAAATGTATACAATATACATCCTGAAATTCTTTTTCTTTGCAAACAGCCACGAAAACAGAGAATGAATGACAGTTAAATGTTAGAACCCCAAAGCCCCCCCAACTCCCCCCTCCCACACATAAGCAGCAGCAAAGCAACGACACCCTCCTCCCCCACCGGCAAAAAAGCAATGGTACCCCCCCCCCAACCGAGCACTCAAGCATGCAGCAAAGCATCAATAAAGACACAGACTACTTGTTCCCCCTTTAATTCAACATACCACAGGCTCTCTCTTTCCCTAATAAGTGAAAAAGAGAAGTTCCCATTTCACAGCGAGAAGGGAGACATAAACAACTCGTTGGTTTACGATGTTAAAAGTCTGTTGTGTCGCTTTTTCCGAGCTCTGTACCCAAAGCACTCGGGTCTCTGGGCACGCAGCCAGCAGCTAGCTCGTTGCTAACGCTCTTCCATCTCCCGCAACGCACCAGGCAGTGGCACCAGCCTTGAATCTGCCGTTTATATAAGAAATAGTAATATAATTATGATTCCTCCAAGAGAACCACAGCCTTGTTATGGGGTTTGGAGGCTTGCTTGCCTCAATGATCCGGAGAGCTATGTTGGCCTTGTGCTTTGGCTCTTGGTAGGGTCACCCATGCCAAACAGGTCAAAGGGTAGAGGGCAGACTAAGAGTGGTTCACTCTTCCAGCTTCAGCGGTTCAGCTTAGGGCTAACAACCCTGACTGGTCAAACAAAATTGTTACAGGAACAGCAATGAAGAATCCTTCTACGTGGCCAAGGACAGACAGCGATGGAGGGCCTGTATTATTGCCCTGAATTACAGGAATAACAGGAATTAACTAATTGAAATAACTACTGTTATTTTGTTTAACAATTATTTCATTCTCCTTTACAATTGTGTACTGGAAATTACATTAGACAGTCTTGATAAAGTGATCAGCCTGATGTCTGGGCCTACACTACAGTACTTTATACTTTATACTTTATTGTCGCCAAACAATTGATACTAGAACATACAACCATCACAGCGATATCTGATTCTGCACTTCCCGCTCCCTGGATTATAAATATTAAATATTAAAAATATTAAAAATAAGTAAATAATAAAAAATTAAATTATAACTCGTAAATAGAAAATAGAAAAATGGAAAGTAAGGTAGTGCAAAAAAACCTAGAGGCAGGTTCAGATATTTGGAGGGTATGGCCCAGATCCGGGTCAGGATCTGTTCAGCAGTCTTATCACAGTTGGAAAGAAGCTGTTCCCAAATCTGGCCGTACGAGTCTTCAAGCTCCTGAGCCTTCTCCCGGAGGGAAGAGGGACAAAAAGTGTGTTGGCTGGGTGAGTCGTGTCCTTGATTATCCTGGCAGCACTGCTCTGACAGCATGCGGTGTAAAGTGAGTCCAAGGACGGAAGATTGGTTTGTGTGGTGTGCTGCGCCGTGTTCACGATCTTCTGCAGCTTCTTTCAGTCTTGGACAGGACAACTTCCATACCAGGTTGTGATGCACCCTAGAAGAATGCTTTCTACGGTGCATCTATAAAAATTAGTGAGGGTTTTAGGGGCAGTTGATGTTCTGGGTGAAAAACAAACGTCTAGTAGACTTGTTCATTATTTGAAGAATACGCTGAAATCTGGGGCTAAATATTCCGAAGAAAGGAACACAGATTTTGCATTAACCCAAGTGCTCTTTCCACAGATGCTGACTAGCCAGAGGAGGGCATCTGCTATTCACTATTTTTGTCCAATGTTTTCATGATGGCATCATGATACTTACTTCCACAAAGAAACCCACAGACACTGATCACCCAGACTAGGCAAAGCCAATAAAAAGAGATAACAGGGTAGTTCTATGTGTCACATGTACATAGAAACAGAAACTGCAATATGTTTTTTGCATCAAGTCAGATCAGTGAGGATTCTGCTGGGTTTGCCACAAATGTCGCCATGCTTCCAACGCCAACATAGCCTGCCTACAACTCACTAACTCTAACTGTACATCTTGGTAATGTGGGAGAAAACCAGAGCACCCGGAGGAAACCCATGTGGTCACAGGAAGAACACACAAATTCCTTGCAGACGGCGGCAGGAATCGAACACCAATCTTACAGCTGGCACTGTAAAGTGTCGGGCTAACCACTATGCTACCATGCCACACCAAATGCAGAATACATTAGATTGAGGGAAGCCATTCTCAAACTGAAGAGCAGCATCTTATACAACAATGCGTCAAAAATTATTCCACTGGTATGCTGAATTCTTAAAGTTACATTTATATATGTTCATATACATGTCTCTCAGGGGGGAAAAATCAGGTGGACAAAGCTATTCCTATTGTAGTAGAATATCCCTGATTGTCCAGATCCACAACAGTTTAAACTAGAAAGAAGATGCAATTCAGGTTAAACCAAGGCAGACACATTTATCATTGAGATAATCCACCCAATTTACCTTCACAGTTTAAACAATACAGAGCACTTGATAGCTCTGGGCCTGTACTCACTGGAGTTTAGAAGGATGGGGGTGGGGGATCTCACTGCAGGCTATCAGATATTGAAGGGTGTAGATGGAGTGGACATGCTGTGGCATGGGGTCTAGAACCAGAGGGAACAGCCTCAGAATAGAGGGACATCGCTTTAGAACAGAGATGAGGAAGGATTTCCTTAGTCAGGGGGAGGTGAATCTGTGGACTTCACTGCCACTAATAGTTGTGGACGTTAAGTCATTGGGTACGTTTAAAGAGAGTTTAATAGGTTCTTGATTAGAAAGGGCACCAAAGGTGACAGGGTGAAGGCATTTAGCAATGTCTTTGTCAAGGCCTGGATAGGAGGTTGGTCAAGAAGTTTCAGTCACTTGGCATTCAAGCTGAGGTAGTAAATTGAATTAGCCAGAGAGTGGTGTTAGAGGATGCCTCTCCGAATGGAGGCCTGTGACTAGTGGTGTGCTGCAGTGATTGGTGCTGGGTCTCTTGAATTAGATTGGTTACATTATAAATTAGATGGGTCGAAGGGCCCTGTTTCTGTGCTGTACTGTTCTATGACTCTAAGGCAGGAGAATGGGATTGAGAGAGATAATAAATCAGCCATGATGGAATGGCAGAACAGACTTGATGGGCCAAATGGCCCAGTTCTGCTCCTACCTCTTATGGTCTTGAATTCCTGCATTTAATTTCTTTTAATAAAATTTGTTCTTTGATAACTGTCTTTACACATTCTACTTCTATCTCACACCAACTTCATGAAGGATATCGGAACAGTTTTGATAAATAGTTGGAAAGACTATTCCCAAAGTTACCAAATCAGTACTGATGGGTTACTAGACTAATTCTGGCTCTGATCTTTATGGAGTGTTTTATTGCCACTTTGTAACGGAGATCAATGTATATTGTTTGAATTTCCTGGGTGTCAATATCTCTGAGAACCCAACCTAGAGCCAACATATTGATGCAGTTACAAAGAAGGCAAGACAGAGGCTATACTTCATTAGAAGTTTGAGGAGATTTGGTATGTCACCAAAACCACTCACAAATGTTTACAGATATACCGTGGAGAGCATACTAACTGGCTGCATCACAGTCCGGTATGGTGGGGGGGTGGGAGGGGGAGGGTTTACTGCACAGGATCGAAGTAAGCTGCAGAGAGTTGTGAACTCAGTCAGCTCCAGTATCCAGGACATCTTCAAGGAGCGGTGCCTCAAAAAGGTGGCATCCATCATAAAGGACATGCCCTCTTCTCATGGTTTCCATCAGGGAGGAGGTACAGGAGTCTGAGGGCTCAGGAACAGCTTCTTCCCCTCTGCCATCCGATTTCTGAATGGACACTGAACCAATGAGAACACTACCTCACTACTTTTTCATTTCTTTTTTTTTGCACTACTAGCTTAATATTAATTTTATAAATTAATAATATAAAAACTATTTTATATACATATACTTGAGAAAATCTGCAGCTGCTGGAAATCCAAACAACGCACTCAAAATGCTGGAGGAACTATGGAAAATGCTAGTGGCAGCACCCATGGAAAAACGTATGGTCAGCGTTTCGAGCCGAGACCCTTCGGCAGCCCTGTGTATGTTGCTTGTATATATACTCACTGTAATTCAGGATTTTTTCTCTACTATTATATATTGCATTGTACTGCTACCGCAAAATCAACAAATTTCACCACATATGTTGGTGATGTTAAACCTGATTCTGATTCTGATTGTGTAAGCAAGTAAGCAGGAAAATATTTGATCCCAGGGAGAGAAAGCATAACTATTCTGTCAGATTAGTTTTGGATTGTTCGAACAAAGAGCAATTTATGAGCATGGAGAAGGGTCATTCTATGCATCATGTAAAATACACAGTGGACTGAGTAGTTTCCGTCTGCACTGTGAACCTGTACAGATGTGCAAGTACAATGTTATCAACACTGAGGATAAGAGAGAGGCTTCACTGAATGAAGACATTGTGAACCCATCATTATAATCAATTTCATCCCTCTGACACCTTAAATGCCATGGATTCAAGGAGTATGGATGAGTTAAGACTGAAGATTAGGAGCGTGCATGTGGAAGAAGTTGAAAAAGACATCACTGCGGAGAATCAAGTGAACTGGTGAAGGAAATTATAAAGGGGATGAAAAGGGATTGCCATTGATATATTCTCCAGTCTAAGTCAGACACTTGCAAAACATATTGAACAGCATATTGAATCACTGACAACATAAAGCAATACATGTCGTAAAAGTCCTGGTAAAATATTTACGAAGCGCAGTCGTGAAATACCTGATTATTTTCTCATCTCAGAAATATAATTCATTTTAAACAGCATATTGTTCATCTCTTTGGAAGAAGAAAGTGCAGCAACGAGGATGTCACAAGGCCTGATTTTAAATATGAATGTTGTTTCTAATTACCATCGATTAAAAGTGCTTTCCTGGCTATATTAGGGACGTTACTTGGATACATAGCTGATTCTTATTTACCCTCTTTACAATACAGTTAAGTGCAGAGGTTATAACACGAGAAGGGAAAGTAAGTGGCTTAATTTCCAATGATTCAATTAGTAAGGGCACTGCCAGGTGGAGAACTTAATCAAGGATGTCCCAGGTTTGATTCTCTCCTTTGTGCTGGCTTAGCTCATGCAAGTCAGGTAGCAATCATCATCATTATCATCATCATCATCTTCATCATCAGGTGTCGTGCCCAGTTTGAGCTTTGACTGCCATGGCCCACACACTCCTGTTTCGGGTCAAGTGGATCAATTCTTTGGTATTCATTTCCAGTTCTCTGGCTGCTGTCTCCATCATCATTTGTCTTTGTCTTCCTCTTGCTTTCTTCCCTTCAATTTTTCCCATAATTACTGTGCATTCTAACTCCTCTTTCCTAATCACATGTCCAATGAAGTTACGTTGCCTTTTCATGACCTCATACATTATTCCTCTTTTTGTGCTTGCTCTGTTCATGACATCCTCGTTAGATATTCATTTTGTCCATGATATTCTTTGCATCCTCCTCAAAAACCATATCTCTGCTGCTTCAATTCTTTTCCTCACGTTACTAGATATTTTCCAATATTCTAAGCCATATAACATAACTGGATAAACGTAACATTTCAGTACTCTGAGGCGGGTTGTCATGCCTAGTTTAGTATTGGTCAGTATACTCTTCATTCTCGTAAAGGTGTCTTTTGCCATCCCTATTCTTCTTTTAATGTCTGTGTCGCACCTGCCATCTGATGTTCCCCAGCTTCCTAAGTAGCAAAAGTTCTGTACTTGTTTTATGTCTTCCCCGTTTATTCTCAGCCTGCAGATAGGATTCTCCTTCTTTTTGGAAACCACCATACATTCTGTCTTTTTGCAGTTGATAGATAGACCCATTTTTGCACTTTCTTCAACAACTGTATCAATTAAATTTTGTAGCTCTTCCTCCGTACTTGCAATTAACACAGTGTCATCGGCATATCTGAAACTATTGATGTTTTCACCGCCAACTTTGATTCCCAAGATGTCTCTTATTTTTTGTAATATTGTTTCACTGTACACATTAAACAAATAAGGGGAGAAAACGCACCTTTGTCTAACGCCCCTCTTGATTTTCATAAACTGACTCACTTCTCCATCTATTCTTACAGCAGCTGTTTGTTCTCAGTACAGATTTCTGATTAGGCGGAAGTCTTTCGAATCTATATCTAGAGTTTTCTGTAATATTTCAAGTAATTTATTGTGCTTCACTTTATCAAATGCTTTTGTGTAGCCGATAAAACAAAAAAAACAAATCTTTTGCACTTCAATAGCTCGTTCTGATAGTATCCTTAACATCAATATTGCTTTTCTTGTACCTTTGTCTTTCACAAAACCACATTGTTCTTTACCTATTTCAGTTTGTATCTTACTTTTAGCTCTTGTCATCAAAATTCTTAGAAGCATCTTGGTGATATGACTCATTAAACTTATGGTCCTATGTAATTCATATTCTATTGCTCCAGGTTTCTTAGGAAGAGTGATAAATACTGACTTTTTTAATCTTCAAGGGCGATAATTTGTTTTATTACTAATTCATCAGGACCTGCTGCCTTTCCTTTCTTCATCTTATTTATTGCATTACGAACTTCAGATTTTAAAATACTTGGACCTTCAATGTTCTTCTTAATTTCTGGTTTGTCGCCTCGATCATCTTCAAACAATTCCTGAATATACTCAGTCCATCTGTTCATAATCTCATCTTTTTCCATGATAATGGTATCGTCCTTTGCTTTCAAACATCCACCTGAAGAACAGAGGAGCTTTTTACCAGTGATATTCTTGATTTGCTGATGTAACCTTTTTGGATCAATAATAGGGATTCTTTCTAGTTGCTCAGATTCCTGGTTTAACCATTCTTCTTTGGCTTTTTGACATAAGCTTTTAACTTTTTTATCTAAGGACTCATATTCTATAGGATTTGCTTTCTTCAGTCTCCTTTCTTCCATTAGATTTTTGATTTCATCTATCATCCATTTATTCTTTGTGCTTTTTTCTTTTTTAGGAATCACTGACTTTGCTGATTCTACCAAGGCATCCTTTAGACAGTTAAATTTCATTTCTACATGATTGCTATCATCTTCAACAGATTCTATTTCTAGACTTTGAAATCTATTCTTTACTTCAATTGTAAATTTTTGTATTAAGTTTTCTTCTTTAATTAATTGCAAGTAGTCAAGGGATTGTTCAGGTTTTTGCTTCTTTAGCTTTTTAAGTTTCACTTTTACATGACATGCTACTGGGTTATGGTCACTATTACAGTCTGCACCTGGATATGCTTTGCATTGAGTCACTGAGTTCCTAAATCTTTGTTTATAGTAATAAAGTCAATTTGATTTCTAGTGTTATCACCTGGACTTTTCCAGGTCCACAAGTGTCTTGAATGGTTTTTAAAGTAGGTATTCATAATGACCTGATTATTCATCTTGCACCATTCTACCCATTTCTCACCTCTTTCATTTCTTTCCCCTAGTCCAAATTTTCCTATGGTATTTCCATCAGCACCTTGTCCTACTTTAGCATTTAGATCTCCCATGACAATAACCATATCTTGACATTTGCATCCATTCTTTGCTTGTTCAAGCTCTTCATAGAATTTATCTATGTCTTCATTTGTTCCATCTGTTGTTGCTGCATATACCTGTATAATTGATAAATCAAATGGTTGTTCTCTGAATCTAACAAGGATCACTCTTTCTGATATTGTCCAATGTCCTAAAACACCTTTTGCCATGTTTTCATCCATAAGAATTCCTCCTCCATTAGTATAGGATGTCCCAGAAGAATAAATTAGTGTTTTATTTCTATTCTGACATGTACCAGCACCTATCAAACAAACTTCACTAATTCCCATAATGTTAATCTTTAGTCTTTCCATTTCATTTATCACATTGTCCAATCTTCCTGCTTGATATAGGGTTCTTACATTCCAAGTGGCAATAATTTTCTTTTGTGTTACTTGAATTTTATGAGCAGTAGCTTGATGACGGTTGGGGATCCCCTGCTGCCCAGAATCAACCCAACCGAGCGAAGCATCTTCTGAATTGTCTTGAAAATCCTCTTGACGCTGTTGTTGTGTGATACATTTTGTGAGTTTGACCATGGTTTTCTTAGCAAATAGATTCTAGGAAACCTAGTACCCAGCAACGGTGGTTTGCTATTGCCTACCGCCGGGCGAACAAAAGAAATGGCCATTTCTCTTCCCAAATGTTCATCCGCCTGTACTATAGCCGTTGACATTTGAGGTCCTAGCTCATCCGCCTTCTCCGTCATAAGTTCAGTTACTGAACCTGCCGGATCTGCTGTTGGCCTTCACTCGTATCCTGAGCAGGAACCCTTGCAGGTGCTACCGTTCTGGGTCAGAGTGGCCCTGGGAGCAGTGAATGACTAAGGGGTAACTCCACTTTCCCCGGAGCTCTGAAAGTCCCCAATCAGAGCCTCATCACCAGTTGCAGTTTAGAGTCATACCCAGCAATCATACTGTTACAATTAGCCCAGTGGCCACACACATCCGGACAATGAAAAATCAGCCAGAGTTGCAGCTCTTGACCGCTAGCTGAGATCTGAACTTGTACACAAAGTGGGTAGGAACTAGAAGGTTCTACTTCCCTGCTCACCGCATCAGATCTCTCTACCTAGACCAAGGGCTCCCAACCTTTATTACATCATGGAGCCTTATCAATAACCGAGGGGTCTGTGAACCCCAGGATGATTCAGCCATATACATTAAAGAGTAGAAAGATATGGGTGGCTTTACAGCAACATGGAAAGAGGGAATGGAATAATGAAAAAATCCCTATCAAATTCATTGCCCATCAGTACTGTAATGGTAACATCACCTGTAATGCAATTGGTACAATGTACAATTGGACAGACCAGTAGTGTAGTGGTTAGCACAACAGTTTACAGTACAGGTGATCCGGGTTCAATTCCCGCCACTGCCTGTCAGGAGTTTTTACATTCTCCCCCTGTGAACTGTGTAGGTTTCCTCCGGGTGCTCCGGTTTCCTCTCACAGTCCAAAGACATACTGGTTTGTAGGCTCATTGGTCATTGTAAATTATCCTGTGATTAGGCTAGGATTAAATTGGGGGATTCTATAAAAATATAGAAGAGATTGGAGGAGGTTTGTTTGCTGATCGAGCACCTACCTCTCCCTGGAAAACATTATTAATAACAACAGATATAATGACAATTAACACTTCACATTCACCTTACGGCAGAACATTGCTTCCATGTTCAGCATATTTCTGCTTTTTATTTTAATGAAGGAAATCAGAAAATCCTCATGCAATGAAGCCATTATGTAAGGCATCAGGTTTTAGAAGGCTGAGAGAGAAAGGGCACTTGGCACGAAAAAAGATATATCCATTATCTCAGCAGTCTGACCACCAGCTGCCAGGGCATTCAATGATGATTGTATTCTAATACCATGACAACTGTGGTGATAACAAATTATGCCATTGGTCGAAAAAGAATAAAACATGTAACTGTGAGTTGCTAAGCAGTGATGTCAACACCCTGGTAACGGGTGTCATGGTTGACAACTCTGCTCGGTGCACCGTACAATGACATCCACGCTCGAGAGTTATCATTTTGAGGTAATTCCTGCATTTTCTTTAATGATTGGCAACAGATAGGTACAAGCATGCAACAATACACAGCACAGGTTAATTATGTCAACTATATATGTACTAGAACTTCAGCTAAGTAGTACAGGCACTCACAGGGAATACAGTTATAAACAAATGGTTGGAAAATATTTGATATTGTTTGCTTGTACTTTAATCACTACTTTTTTCAGGTATTTCTGAGTTTTTTGAAAGGAGTGATTAAAAAAACTCGAGGAAATAGCATCCATCATCAGGGACCCCCACCACCCAGGGCATGCTCTCTTCTCGCTGCTGTCATCAGGTTGAAGGTACAAGAGCCTCAGGACTCGCACCACCAGGTTCAAGAGCAGTAACTACCTCTCAAACATCAGGATCCTGAATAAAAGGAGATAACTACACTCAACTTCACTTGCCCCTTCATTGAGATGTTCCCAAACCAACGATCTCACTTTAACGACTCTATCTCATTATCTCACGTTCTCATTATTTATCGCTATTTATTTATATTTGCATTTGCACAGTTTGACGTTTTCTGCACTCTGGTTGATCTTTTATTGATCCTTTTATAAATTAGATACAAGATTAGATTCGACTTTATTGTCATTGTGCCGAGTACAGATACAAAGCCAATGAAATGCAGTTAGCATCTGACCAGAAATGCAAAGAATAGTGTTATTTACAAAGTAACTGCGAATAAAAAGTGCTGCAGCACACAAATATAAAAGTACTGAGACAGTACAATATGGGTGCAATACTGCTTAGCGCTGTGATGTGAGGTCACAGCCTCAGGGAAGAAGCTCTTCCTGTGCCTGCTGGTGCGGAAGCGGAGGCTCCTGTAGCGCCTACCGGATGGGAGGAGAGTAAAAAGTCCATGGTTAGGGTGAGATGCATCCCTGATAATGCTTTTCACCCTGCCCAGGCAGCGTTTATGGTAGATGTTCTCAATGGTGGGCAATTGGGTGCCGATAATCCACTGTATCTATAGCTACCACTCTATAGATTTGCTGAGTATGCCCACAAGGAGATGAATCTCAGGGTTATATATATTTTGACAATAAAGTTTACTTTGAACTTTAATGATGACGGTAGTTCTACAAATGTTGACAATTATCCTGTACTTTCTGCAACTGGATACTCTTCAAGTGTGGATCGAAGCTACAGGTATCGGTAAGTTACCTTAGTTGTAAAAATGTCTCTTATTTTTATCTACAGCCATCTGACAGCAACAGGAAGCTCAGAAAATACCAAATGGGAGCAAGTGACTTTTTTTAAAACTTCTGGATACCTTGAGTCTCATGGCGAATTGCAATTAACAACCAAGACTATACCTGGTTTGGCTCAGTGGAACATTGCAAAATATATTTTATATTCCGTTCAACAGCACCACATTTTAGTAACTTCATCATTAAAACAGACTTTATGATGTAATTACATAAAAGCTAAAATTTATGATACAAGAGGCAGCTACTATATAACAGCTTCACGACCTCATTGAGTTATAAACCAGTTGAAAGCTAATGAAATACGGTCACTCTTATAAAATAATAAAAATTTAGTGCTGCATAATAACAAGCTGATAATCTGATTTGGCAATGTTGGCTGAGGAATAAACAAAGGTCTGTCCAGGACACCCGGAGATCTCTCCAGGAGCTTCCATGGGGATAAATTGCAACAACCTGAGGAGGCAGTCGAGGCTTTGGTTGAAGGTGGGGATCCCAACTTGGGGCCTATGGAGCCCTCAGTTAGTAGTAAGGCTCCATGGCATAAAAAAGGTTGGGAACTCCTGGTTTAAGGCATTGTCTGAAATATACCACTTCTGGCTGTGTAGGCCTTTCTCAGCACATTCTCAAAATCAATGTTGAAGACTTTGGAACATGGTTTGGATCCATATCTTACTGTCTCAGATCTCAGAGTCTCACCACTGTTAAAAGATCACAAAAGCTACAAATTCATTCAGCATAATATCAAAGCACTTAAAAATTCTGCTCATCAATCTGAAATTCAGGAGAGGGATCTCGAGGTTTTAAAGAGGATTTTTTTTTCTTTTCTTCATGGTGAGAGAGGATGTGGTGTGGAAAATCAAAGAGGTAAAAATAGGATGGCAAGATTGCAAGCTGTCTGATTCAACTAGACAGGGGCTAATAAAATGGATGAAATTAATGGCAGGAGTGCTAAGAATATGGGCTAGGGTTAGGGATGATGTCTTTGGTTCTCTCAGAACTTAACTGGCAGAAATAAAAGAGATGACAATAGACTAACAATTAGAATTTGCATTTAAACAATTCCCTTCCTGCGTGCTTTTACAAAATATTTCATAGGACAAATTACACACACACACACATTCCTGGGAATTTCCACATTTAGCCAACCAGTTAAATTCAGTTAAAACAAGACCTTCAGTTTACACTGCACATTCATCAATTCAGGTCAAATCTAGAGTTCTCAGATCTGTTCGTTGTGAGCTCACCCTCCATGTGAAGTTGTGATTTTATACCTTCCTGGCATTCCCTTACTCCTGCCCTAACCAGCCTGGAGCGGTATGGAGTTGGTAAGGTGAGATGAGGTGTATAATTGTCAAAGTTAGTCATTTTCATTCAATATTTAAAGTTCAAGGGAGAATTTACATATGGGGGTTGGGTACAGACAACTTCCACTGAAAACTCTGCCGTTTGAAAACTCCTGCTACACATTGAAATCTGCACAGAGAAAGGGATGAAAAGTCTGCCCTTAACCACAAGTATTAGACACCACAATGTTAGCTGTCTCTTTTTCCTCTTCAGAATTTGAAAAGTATTAAAATTTAAGTATTTTATTAAGTATAACTTTTAATAAAATGATTACATTTTAATAATTTGTCCATGTACAGCAGAAAATGATAATATTCTGCAAACACTGGAAATCTAGAAAAACAAACACAATATGCTGGAGGAACTCAGCAGGTCAGGCAGCATCTATGGAGGAGAATAAATAGTCGACATTTCAGGCTGAGACCCTTCATATGTTTATCATATTTTGGAGCAGAATTTGGGAATTCTACTCTCCTTCAGCTTCTCACAACCACCAGTTATACTTTATATTTTATTGTCGCCAAACAATTGGTACTAGAACGTACAATCATCACAGTGATGTTTGATTCTGCGCTTCCCACTCCCTGGATTACAAATATTAAATATTAACAATAGTTAAAATTAGTAAATATTAAAAATTTAATTTATAAATCATAAATAGAAAATATAAAAATGGAAAGTAAGGTAGTGCAAAAAAACCAAGAGGCAGGTTGGGATATTTGGAGGGTATTATGCTGAAAGTCATTCTGAGACAGAAGGTGGATGAGAGGACAGGAAAAGACAAGAGGAAAGCTGATCCGGAAATCAAAAACTGCAGATGCTGAAAATCTGCACCTGAAACAGAAACGCTGGAAACACTCATGGCTGTGCTGATGGATTGAGAAATACTGAGCCAAAAGCACAGCTGGAAGATTGGCAGAAGAGACCCACTCTGACGGAAACAGAAAGAGTGAGCACTTAAAGTTTTCAAATTCAGAATGGCGTGGGTGGCTGGAATGCACTTGATGGACAATGAAGTACAGGAGGCCACAGACAGAGAGGTCAGCACGAGAATGCGATAGAGAATCAAAGTGGTGGGAAACTCAAATCTCCGAATCAGTCCTACAGACTGAATACAGTTTCTCTGCTAAGCATTTATCCAGTCCGCAGTCTCAGAGTTGTATTGAGCAGAAACAGGCCACTCAGCACAACATGACCATGTTACCCATTGTACATTGTCTATGCTAATCTCATTTACCCACAAGAGGCCCGTTGTCATGACAATTAAGATACTTGTCTAGATACTTCTTCAAAGTCATGAGAATCAAAACCAGGTTTAATATCACTGGCGTATGTCATGAAATTTGTTGTTTTGTGGCAACAATACATTGCAATATGTAATAACAAAAACTGTGATTTAGAGTAAATACATTTATCTTAAATAGTTAAATAAGCAGTGTAAAAGAGTAGTGAGGTGGTGTTCATGGGTTCAATGTCCATTCAGAAATCGGATGGCCTCCATCTCGTCTTCAGGCAATACATCTATTGCACCCTCTGTGAGAAAAAAATTACCCTTCAGATTTCCTCTAAATCTCCACCTCACACTTTAAGTCTATGCCTTGTTTTAGGTGCCTCACTAACTATCCCTCTATACATCTCTATTAGGTCACCTCTCAGCCTCCTGTGTTCCAGGGAAATCAACCCAGGCATATCCAGTCCCTTCTGATAACCACAGTGCTCCAATCCAAGCAGCCTCCACTGTACCTCTCCTCTCCAATCCAAGCAACCTCCTCTGCACCTTCTCCTCTCCAATCCAAGCAACCTCCTCTGCACTTTCTCCTCTCCAATCCAAACAACCTCCTCTGTACCCTCTCCTCTCCAATCCAAGCCACCTCCTCTGCACCTTCTCCTCTCCAATCCAAGCCACGTCCTCTGCACCTTCTCCTCTCCAGTCCAAGCAACCTCCTCTGCACCTTCTCCTCTCCAATCCAAGCCACGTCCTCTGCACCCTCTCCTCTCCAGTCCAAGCCACCTCCTCTGCACCCTCCAATCCAAGCCACCTCCTCTGCACCTTCTCCTCTCCAATCCAAGCCACCTCCTCTGCACCTTCTCCTCTCCAATCCAAGCCACGTCCTCTGCACCTTCTCCTCTCCAGTCCAAGCCACCTCCTCTGCACCTTCTCCTCTCCAATCCAAGCAACCTCCTCTGCACCTTCTCCTCTCCAATCCAAGCCACGTCCTCTGCACCCTCTCCTCTC
The DNA here is from genome assembly GCF_963921235.1 of Mobula hypostoma. Classification (NCBI taxonomy): domain Eukaryota; kingdom Metazoa; phylum Chordata; class Chondrichthyes; order Myliobatiformes; family Myliobatidae; genus Mobula; species Mobula hypostoma. The sequence continues at coordinate 35,466,779 of NC_086123.1, read as the reverse complement.
CAGTCCAAGCCACCTCCTCTGCACCCTCCAATCCAAGCCACCTCCTCTGCACCTTCTCCTCTCCAATCCAAGCCACGTCCTCTGCACCCTCTCCTCTCCAGTCCAAGCCACCTCCTCTGCACCCTCTCCTCTCCAGTCCAAGCAACAATCTCTGCACCCTCTCCTCTCCAGTCCAAGCCACCCTCTCCTGCTCAATCACATCCTTCCCATAATGTGGAAAACAGAACACATGATACTCCAAGTGTGGCTACACCAACATTTCTAAAGCTGCAACATGACACGTTGCCTCTTGTATTCTATGCTACGACCAGTGAATGTAAACAACCCCATGTGCCTTCTTCGTACCTTATCCACTTATGCTGTCATTTTCAAATATCACTTCTTATTTGTACCCAAGATCACTCTGTTCATCAACATTCCCTAGGGTCCTAGCGTTCATGGTGTTTGCCCTACCCTATTTTTGTCAGTGGCGTTGCCTCTCCTGCAGTTTGAATCTGGTTGGAGTTGGACCTGAAGTTTTGCCAGAGTTTCTGTTGAACCTTGTTCACTCCACAGCAAATCAGGTATATATATCAAATGTCAATAGGAGCTTAGAGAGAAGCCCAAAAGTAGGAAAAGACAGGTAGGGAGATGAACAAAAGTTGTTCTAGAGCAGGGGTTCCTAACCTAGGGTCCACAGACCCCTAATATTAGGGGTCCATGGCATAAAAAAGTTTGGGAACACCCGTCCTAGAGAGTAGGACCAAAATAAATACTCCAGAGACAACTCAGATCTAATGAGCAGAGGCATAGGTGGAGATGTTACAGAGCAATATGAAGGGATTTTTTAGTGTTAGTGATAAGAATCTAATGTTGGGAAGGAAATAATGGAATAGGAGAGACAGTCATGATCCAGTTAATGAAGTTCAGGATATATTGGTGCACAGCGGATCTCAACAGAAGGGAAAAATGAAGAAGGCAAAGTTTTCTCAGGGAATATACAGTACAGAGGTGGGGGGAGGGTTTGTATTTTGGAATCAGTGGAAATACGTACCCTTGGTGATGGAATATAGTAAGTATTTGAAATACTTTCTACATAGAGCTGGAATGTTATGATGAGGTTGTATAAGGCATTGGTGAGGCCGAATCTGGAGTATTGTGTTCAGTTTTGGTCACCAAATTACAGGAAGGATATAAATAAGGTTGAAAGAGTGCAGAGAAGATTTACAAGGATGTTGCCGGGACTTGAGAAACTCAGTTACAGAGAAAGGTTGAATAGGTTAGGACTTTGGAGCGTAGAAGAATGAGGGAAGATTTGATAGAGGTATATAAAATTATGATGGGTATAGACAGAGTGAATGCAAGCAGGCTTTTTCCACTGAGGCAAGGGGAGAAAAAAACCAGAGGACATGGGTTAAGGGTGAAGGGGGAAAAGTTTAAAGGGAGCATTAAGGGGGGCTTCTTCACACAGAGAGGGGTGGGAATGTGGAATGAGCTGCCAGGCGAGATGGTAAATGCGGGTTCTTTTTTAACATCTAAGAATAAATTGGACAGATACATGGATGGGAGGTGTATGGAGGGATATGGTCCGTGTGCAGGTCAGTGGGACTAGGCAGAAAATGTTTCGGCACAGCCAAGAAGGGCCAAAAGGCCTGTTTCTGTGCTGTAGTTTTTCTATGGTTTCTATGGTTTCTATTTCATCGATACAACCCAGTCCATCACAGATAAAGCCCTCCCCACCATTGAGCACGTATACATGAAGCACTGTCACAGGAAAGCAGCATCCATCATCAGGGACCCCCAACATCCAGGATATGTTGTCTTCTCTTCTCACCGCTGCCATCAGGAAGAAGGCACAGAAGTCTTCAGACTTGCACCACCAGGTTCAGGAACAGTTATAACCCCTCAATTATCAGGCTCTTGAACCAAAGGGCATATATTCACTCAACTTCACTTGCCTCATCATTGAAATGTTCCCACAACCAATGGACTAACTTTCAAAGACACTTCATCTCATGTTCTTGATAATTATTGCTGATTTATTTATTATTATTATTTCTTTCTTTTTGTGTTTGTTGTCTTTTGCACGCTGTTTGAACACTCAAGTTGGTGCAGACTTTCTTTGATTCTGTTATAGATTAATTGAGTCCCACAAGAAAATGAATCTTAGGGAGACATATATGTACGTTAATAATAAATTTACTTGGAACTTTGCACGGTGAAGCACGGCACAGTATAGCACAGTAGAGGCCTCTGTAACTGTGAATTTCCCACTATTCAGGACATTTACAGAGACAAGTGCGTAAAAAGGACCCAAAGGATCACTGGGGACCCAAGTCACCCCAACCACAAACTGTTCCAGCTGCTACCATCTGGGAAACGGAACCGCAGCATAAAAGCCAGGACCAGCAGGCTCCGGGACAGCTTCTTCCACCAGGCCATCAGACTGATTAATTCATGCTGATACAATTGTATTTCTGTGCTATATTGACTATCCTGCTGTACGTACTATTTATTACAATTACTATAAATTGTACATTGCACATTTAGACAGAGACATAACGTAAAGATTTTTACTCCCCATGCATGTGACGGATGTAAGAAATAAAGTCAATTCACTTCAGTAGCAATCTAACCTTTCCCTCCTATGTAGACCTCCATTTTTCTTTTGTCCACGTGCTTATCTATGAGTCTCTTAAATGTCCCTAATGTTTCTGCCTCCACCATCACTGCTGGCAGTGAGTTCCACACACCTCTACTCTCCACTAAAACAAAATACCTTTGATATCCCCCCCATACTTTCCTCCAAACACCTTAAGTTATGTCCCCTCATATTAGCCATTCACACCCTGGGAAAAAACCTCTGTCTGTTCACTCTATCTGTGCATCTTATTTTCTTGTACACCTCTATCATGTCACCTCTCATCCTCATTCTCTCCACTGAGAAAACCCCTAGCTCATACAACCTAACTTCATAAAACATAACTACAATAACTAATTTGCACATAAAGCTATTCTAGGAAGTGTGTTCATGCACGTACATTGAATCAATACAGAGCCAGGTAATAATGATGGTATGTAAGGTGATTTGATGGAGTACTGCCAGCTCAGGTTATCTCTTCATTTTTAAATCGGCGGGAGGAGAAGATGGCGGCGCGCCTGCACATGCGCAGCCCTCCAGTGAAAAATGATATCGTATCTGTTAAATAGGGGCCGTGGACAATCCTGATTTGATGGAGAATGGACGTGAAAGCACAGAGGAACATCTGGAGAAATTTCTGAAACGCTGTTTTGCTGCTGTTGTTACTGCGTGGTCGGGAATTTTTCAGAGGGTAGGCCTCAAAATCCCCAGCCTTGCCTGCTTTTGGCGACCAAGAAGGTGGTTGAATCATTCGGGCAGAGATGGCACTCAGTACTCGGTGTCGGAGAGCTGATCAGAGCTCAAGGTTTTCCGATGACTCAGAGTCGGATTGTAGTCGGCATGGCAGGGAGAGTTTTTCTTCCTTCTCCCGTCTGCGTGAGATGTGGGACATTTGAGAGACTTTGAACTTTACTGTGCTCACGGACTTCTTCATCAAGTTATGGTATTGTTGCACTGTTGTAACTATGTGTTATAATTATGTGGTTTTGTCAGTTTTTTTCAGTCTTGGTCTGTCCTGTGTTTTGTGATATCACACTGGAGGAAATATTGTATCATTTCTTAATGCATGCATTACGAAATGACAACAAAAGAGGACTGCATGTCGTCATAACCTAATATAATCTTCTACAGCTATAAAATACAGAGATTCAACAAATTAGTATATATATAATTAATAAAGCTGAAGAGAAAAACATATATATGCTAATGAAAAAAGATTTATAAAAGAAAAAGAAGGAAAAAAGAGAACCCCAGCTAACTAAAAAAAAACCCACTAACTATAAAACAAAAAAAAGAGAAAAAACATATTAGGAACCAACTCCTGGAGCGATACATCTTACAATCATTTATATATATAAAAGAAAAAGAAAACAACAACCACCAAATCACATTTATATAACATAAAATTGGAAGGAAACCATGTAAATTGATTCAAATTAAATGATAATATTTAGCAAAAGAGCCCTATCTTCTCTCAAAATCAAATCGGGGATCAGAAGTTCTACTTCTAATTTTTTCCAAACTAAGACATAACATTACTTGGGAAAACCATTGAGTTAGTGTAGGAGCGGAGGTATCTTTCCACTTCAATAAAATAGCTCTTCTTGCCAACAATGTAATGAATGCGATTACATGTTGGTTTGAAAATGAAATACCCTGAATATGATGCGGAACTTATTCCAAATAAGACAGTCAATGTATTAGGTTGGAAATTAAATTTCAGAGCCTTAGAAATTGTAGAAAATAAAGATTTCCAAAAAGATTTCAACGAGGGACATGACCAGAACATATGTGACAAAGTAGCTACTTTATCGGGTTATCTCTTAACGTCGCATGCTGCTGTAGGAAGGCCTATGCCCCAGTTCTGCTGACAGGAACAATCAACTATTTACAGACTGATTTCATTTTGTTTGTTCTCCAAATATACAAGTACTTTGTGATTTCTAGAGTTTGCTCAAGTTGGAATCTCAACGGCGAATGACGTAGCAAGTGCTGAAGGACTTTATACGGACAAGCCAGCTGTTCACAGGCATGGTTGTATTAGCAGGCATTCTGCATCCAATAGAACGCGGCTTGGAGAAAAGGCGTGGAGATCAAGCCAAGTCACTGCAGGAGGATTCTCATTGTGAAATCACACTTACTATATGGAACAACTCAGCTCAGTTAATCCTGAAATCTATCCTCTGAAAGCAAACCTAAGGTTTTTCACAGGAGCATTATGAAACAGAAAATTAATGTCAAACCAAAACTGGAGAACAGTAGAGTTGTTCACTGCTCCAGTAACCCAGGTTTGATTCTGGCTTCACGTGCTATCTATTTAGAGTTTACACGTTTTCTCTCTGACTACTTGGTCTGATTTCCTCCCGCAACACTAAGTTTGTGGCTTTTTCAGAGGCTTTTTCCCAGGGCTGAAATGGTTAGCAAGAGAGGGCACAATTTTAAGGTGCTTGGAAGTAGGTACGGAGGAGATGTCAGGGGTAAGTTTTTTACGCAGAGAGTGGTGAGTGCGTGGAATGGGCTACCGGCGACAATGGTGGAGGTGGATATGATAGGGTCTTTTTAGAGACTCCTGGACAGGTGAATGGAGTTTAGAAAAATAGAGGGCTATGGGTAACCCTAGGTAATTTCTAAAGTGAGTACATGTTCGGCACAGCTTTGTGGGCCGAAGGGCCTGTATTGTGCTGTAGGTTTTCTATGTTTCTGTGTGTGCCAGCTGGTAAGTTAAATTGTGCCTAGTATTCATGTGAGGAGGTCAGCAACTTTAGATTGAACTGTGTTATAATTTCAGAAAATCTGTTCTGGACCCTGTACCTTAGTGCCATAATGAAGAAAGCAAGGCAGCACCTCTACGTCCTTAGAAGTTTGCAAATTTTCAGCATGTCATCTAAAGCTCCGACAAACTTCTATACTGTGGTGGAGAGTACATTGACTGGCTGCATCACAGCGTGGTATGGAAACACCAATCCCCTTGAACGGAACAGTCTACAAAAAGTAAAGGATTCGGCTCGGTCTATCTTGGGTTAAACCTTCACCACTGAGCACATCAACATGGAGCGTTGTTGCAGGAAACAGCATCCATCATCAGGGACCCCATCACTCAGGTCTTGCTCTTTTGCCATCGGTAACACGGTACAGGAGCCTCAGGACCCACACCAGCTGGTTCAGAAACAGTCATTACCCCTCAACCATCAGGCTCTTGAACAAGAGGGAATAACTTCACTCATCCCAACTATAAACTATTCCCACAATCAACTCTCAAATTCCACTTTCAAGGACTCTTTATCTCTTGTTCTTGATATTTATTGCCCATTTATTTATTATTATTACTATTATATTTTTCCTTCCTTTCTGTATTTTCAGTTTGTTGTCTTTGCCCATTGGCTGTTTGTCCATCCTGTTGGATGTGGTCTTTCATTGATTCTGTCGTGTTTCTTGTAGAAAATGAATCTCAGGGCTGTACATACATGGTGACATACATGTACATGGATAATAAATTTATTTTGAACTTTGATTAGTGTCACTGGATACGATGGTTGGCATGAAACTGGTGGACAGAATGGCCTTTTTCTCTACTGCACTGCCATTGCCCATTATGATGACAAGTGATGAGGCTTTTCCATTCATTTTGCTTCTTGCTCCTTCAAAGGAGATAACTGTGATGTCTCATAGGTTACAGTGACATTCTCAGCACAAATAGAGCCATTTCAGTCCCTCATGCTGGACACCAGGAAGCAGAAAGAATGGCCCAGTATAAGGGGATGGCAGGATGTTTCACTAGCACAGGGCACTACTGATTGAAACCAGTTGGCTTTGCAGTAGGCACTGCCCAACCATGAAGCCTTCATTGCATGCTACACCACTTAAAAGTGCACATGTGCTTTAATGGCAAATGAATTGGAGACAACAGAGAAACAAGAGCTACCCAGTGAAGGTGCAGTTAATACTTTATACTTTATAGTCACCAAACAATTGGTACTAGAACGTACAATCATCACAGTCATATTTGATTCTGCGCTTCCCGCTCCCTGGATTACAAATATTAAATATTAAAAATAGTAAAGATCAGTAAATATTAAAAATTTAAATTATAAATCATAAATAGAAAATAGAAAAATGGAAAGTAAGGTAGTGCAAAAAAACCTAGAGGCAGGTCCAGATATTTGGAGGGTATGGCCCAGATCCGGGTCAGGATCTGTTCAGCAGTCTTATCACAGTTGGAAAGAAGCTGTTCCCAAATCTGGCCGCACGAGTCTTCAAGCTCCTGAGCCTTCTCCCGGAGGGAAGAGGGATGAAAAGTGTGTTGGCTGGGTGAGTCGTGTCCTTGATTATCCTGGCAGCACTGCTCCGACAGCATGCGGTGTAAAGTGAGTCCAAGGACGGAAGATTGGCTTGTGTGACGTGCTGCGCCCTGTTCATGATCTTCTGCAGATAATAATGAGAGTACACATACAGTGTGAATATATTAAGATGGAGCAGAGAGTGGCTTGCTTCTGCTGTCAACAGTCACTCTGGAGAGGTCTACCTCTGCTAGCACATCCTTTTGGTCCACAGTACTGTACTTTGCACCATTCCATGTGTACTTGCCACTATACATGTTGCATTTATTATTACCAACCACACTGTTTATTCTGCAGGCAAGGAATTTCACTGCATGACAATAAAGTAATGTGAATCTGAATTATGCCCGTTTAAGCCTCGGGGGTGAGTCTGCTTGCAAATAAAATGCTTTTGACAGGAAAGTATGTCGATATTTGAAAAGTCTGCCGCTCAAATGAGAATTAATCACAACAAGGCTGGCAAGAGATACAAGCCTTCCCCTCACTGCTTTGGAAATGAACTTTAGCTGGTGGGTCAACTAGAAATTTGGTAGAATTACTGATTGAAACCCATCTTTCCATTTAAAAGGACTCAAAGGTTGCAGTGGAACAACAATTTCAGTGAGTCAGTGTTGGTAATATATAAATGCTTTGTGCTCTAAGAGTCTCCTGGTGAGATGCTAGGGACTGAGCAACATCCAGCCAGATTTTGGCAGGAGATACGATGAACAACTTGCACTGGGTAAGTATTGTGAGAGTAGCAGCAACTTGGACATTATTCGACATATGAGTGTTGTCTTGTTTGATTTGTATCAAATATCCTAAAAGAATATTTGAATCATTTTAAATACAGATCATACTTTCGTGTGGTCTCATGCACTCCAATTTTCCTCCACCTTGCCATTTCATTAGAGCCATGGGCACACAGGAGAATCATACAGTGAAGTCGATATTTGTGAACACCAGCACGTTATTCAGCCATGAAGGACCTTGCAGTTATGCCAAACATTGCCCTCTTGTTAAATGCATAAACAGGCAGAAATCAGAGTGTGATTAAATTTCATAATCCTTATCTAGCTTAGTGCCAACACCAATTTTAGCCTTGCCTTAAGATGTGCTAATTCAGCACAAACTATCTTCAGGACCTCTTGCTCTGTATAACTCAACTCTTTATTTGACAGCCTAGTCCTCAGGGATCGAGTGATTTTTTTAAAAAAAGATTAAAAATCTCACCCTACCTCCAGAACAGCTTTGTACTCTATGCTCCAGCTTGGTCATGAAAAGAATGAGTGATTTTTCTCCGAGGGCAGATTTTTATCTGGTTGGCCTCACAGTAGTTATGGAAGCAAGCATTTATGGGATACATTTTTGTTATTGTAAATGATGGACATGAACAAAAATATTTGAAGAACTAATCTTCTGTGCAAATATGACTGGGATCGACGGTGCTGTTTTTAGTGCAAACAGTTTAAGCCCTGAAGAGTGAGAGCAGAATGCTCCTTTTTCTTTAGAAAAAAGAGATTCATTTAGCTCCAAAAGATAGCTTGTACTGCACATTTCTTGCCAGGGTCATTGCAAGGCCGGGCCTTTGTTGACCAGAGGGCTGCCATGTATATTGTCGGTCCAGCTTGTCTGCCAGACTAGAGCCCAATGAGTGAAGAATAAAGCCCCTGCAGATAGTTTCATAAATCACATTGACGCTGTCTTTTCTCACAAATGTGTACGAGTGACAGAGACCATTTATCTCTGCACCATCAACAGCAAAGCGGTCAGGAAGAATCCAGCCTCAAATGAGCTACCCAGTCTACACCCTGCAAAAGCCACAGAAAAGAGCTGAGCAGGGTCTGAAAAAACACCTTCTTCGGTCCTGACCTGGGACGACTGAAAATCAAATAAACTTGGTCCCACATGGAGAAGAATTTTAAACTCCTAATGAACTTTTTAAGAATAGCTGAAGAATGTCAAAATGCAAATCAAAAATCTGCAGGTGTTTAAAAACCTGAAATAAAAGAAGAAAATGCTGGAATTATTCAGTCGCTCTGATGAAGTCAACCTGAAATGTTAATTCTGTTTTCTGTACTACTGGCACTGCCTGACTTCTCAGAGTTTTGTCTCTATTTTAAATAGACAAGCGACCACTTTCTTATTGAGAGACTATAGTGAAGAAAAGCAAACATCACTTAAACAGCAGACGTACGTAGTTTCAACCTTCCAGATTCATGGTGTACAGTTTCACCTCAGAGCAATCTGCTGATCATTACTTATTTAATATTGTCCAATTAATGGAGAACCCATGTCTGCCTCCGATCTATATTCCTGACCTTGGTTCAGTTATGGGGATCTTGTCCCATAAAGTAGGTGACATGATCAAAGCAGTGGTTGGCACTGACACTGGGTGTGGAAGGCTAAGGTATAGATTTCAGGGAAGCAGTAATGTTGGATCGAGTAGGAGGAAAGTCAAGATACATCAAGGGCGAGTGAACAGTTAATATCAATATTGTTCTGTCTGATCTAATTAATTAAGTTTAAAAAGCATAAACACAAAATTAAAACCCATGCTGCTGCTGGAGGATATCCAGACCAAGGGACTGGGGAGAAATGACATCCGGGTTAGCACAGGTGAACTTTAAAGGGCTGAGTGAGGTACATTATTGGCCCTGACATGGTTGGGCTCACGGTCTAGGCTGGGAGCCTTGAACGAAGGAAGAGCTTTACTGGGTGCTAAAGTTGATATCCCTTCAGCTTGCATAACTTTGGGGATGAAACACAGATCAAGGTTTTGCTAATCAGAGCAAGAGAGTGTACTGGCTACAACAGCATGACAAGTCCAGAGAAAATACTTGAGGGGATTTGGCCCAAAACATTGGCTCTTTATTTCTCTCCATAGATGCTGCCCGACCTGCTGAGTTTGCCTGCCTCACTCTGGATTTTGTGCATCTGCAGAATCTCTTATGTGTACGAAAACACGTGAAATGTCTCTAATTGAAAGGAAAGGGACTTAAGTTTGTAAATTCAATTCTACTTCCCATTCCTATTCTGACATGTTAGTCCATAGCCTCCTCTGACACAATGGAAGAGCAACACCTTGTATTCCATTTGGGTAGCCTCCAGCTTTGGGTAATGCCCCCCCCTCACCATTCCCCATTCCTGTTTCCCTCTCTCACCTTCTCTTCTTGCCTGCCCATCACCTCCCTCTCCCTTGGGACTCTTATTATGTGATTGTGATCTTGTGTGTGCTTACTGTGTGTGACTGTTAGTAATGTGTCTTTGCACCTTGACCCTGTAGTAACACTGTCTCAGTTGGTTGTACACATGAGTATTCATATCTGGTTAAATGACAGTCAAACTTTTTAAATTGAATTGAACCACTTTTTTTAGATTAGATTAGATTATGAGGACACTCAGTCCTCGTTTATTGTCATTTAGAAATGCATGCATTAAGAAATGATACAATGTTCCTCCAGAATGATACCACACAAAAAAAACAGGACAAACCAAAGACTAACACTGACAAGACCACATAATTATAACATATAGTTACAAAAGTGCAAAGCAATACCATAATTTGATAAAGAGCAAGCCATGGGCACGGTAAAAAACAGTCTCAAAGTTCCGATTGACTCCCAATAGTCCTGATAGCAGGCGGCAAAAGGGAGAAACTCTCTGCCATAAACCTCCAGGTACCGACAACTGCCGATGCATTGGAAGCAGCCGACCACAGCCGACTCTGAGTCCATCCAAAAACTTCGAGCCTCCGACCAGCCCCTCCGATACAGCCTCCCAAGCACCATCCTGCCGAGCGCTTCAACCCTGCCCCGGCCGCCGAGCAACAAGCAAAGCCGAGGACTCGGGGCCTTCCCCCCGGAGATTCCGGACCACACAGTAGCAGCAGCAGCGAAGAAGTCATTTCAGAAATTTTTCCAGATGTCCCTCCGTGCTCTCATGTCTGTCTCCATCAATTCAGGATTGCGCATGGCACCCTACTTGACAGATAACAGATATCATTCACCAGAGCGGCCGCTGTGCACTGCGTCACACCACCATCTTCCCAGCTCCTCACTTCACCCGCACCCCCCACCTGGTTTCACCTACCACCTGCCACCTTGTATTCTTTCCACCCCTTCCCCCACCTTCTTACTGTGACCTCCTCTTCCTTTCCAGTCCTGATGAAGGGTCTCAGCCCAAAACAGCGACTGTTTACTCTTCTCCATAGATGCTGCCTGGCTTGCAGAGTTCCTCCAGCATTTTGTGTGTGCTAAGTTTGTATATCATGGCCCCGGGATATCTCAAGATGTTTGACAACCAATGAAGTACTTTTTTTGATAGCAGTGGTGACTCATAAATAGGTCACGTGGCAGCTAACTAGTGCTTAGCAAGGTTCCACAAAAATGAGAGATGACCAGAAAATGACTTCGACAAGGTTACCCACACGGGTAAACTCTCACTATCAATCCTGCAGATAAAATCACTTGGCCAACAGATGAACATTTTCCTATCCTTCAACATTCTAGATGACTATCTTGTCGACACTGAGCAGTCTCACAAAGGGGCAAGCAAGGGGCAGCATCAAAAGGCCCAAGCTGTATCCTAGCAAAAAGCATGATGTGCAGAAATAAAAAGAACAAGGGTGAAACAGTATAAAGAAACAAATATAAAAATCCACAATTTAGATGTGAACAAAATTCCAATGCAGTTTTTGTGCTTTAGTCTCATTACAAACTTTCTAAAACACATCTTTGAATAGTAGTTTTCCTCTAAGTATGAAAATTATTCACTGAAATTGTTCTCTGACTGCTTAAACATAATGTATATACTGTATACGCAGCAGTAATAAAAACTTCTATAGTTGTGTGGTGGAAGTATAGTGACTGGCTGCACCATGGCCTGGTATGGAAACACCAGTCAGAATCAGGTTTATTATCACTGGTACATATGAAATTTGTTAACTTAGCAGCAGCAGTACAATGCAATATATGATAATATAGAAAGGAAAAATAAGTAAATCAATTGCAGTAAGTGTATCAATGTATATTAAACAGTTAAACTAAAAATAGTGCAAAACAGAAATAATATTAAAAAAGAGAGGTAGAGTTCATGGGTTCGATGTCCAGTTAGGAATCGGATGGCAGAGGGGAAGGAGCTGTTCCTGAATCACTGAGTGTGTGCCTTCAGGATTCTGTATCTCCGTCCTGATGGTAACAGTGAGAAGAGGGCATATCCTGAGTGATACGGTTCTGTAATAATGGATGCCGACTTTCTGAGGCACCACTCCTTGAAGATGTCTTGGATACTATGGAGGCTAGTACCCAAGATGGAACTGACGAATGTTACAGCTTTCTGTAGCTGCTTTCGGTCCTGTGCAGAAGCCACTCACACCCCCCATACCGGATAGTGATTCAGCCTGTCAGAATACTCTTCAAGGTGCATCTATAGAAGTTTTTTGAGTGTTTTAGATGACAAACCAAATCTCTTCAAACTCCTAATGAAATATTGTATAGCCTCTGTCTTGTCTTCTTTATAGCTGCATCAATATGTTAGATCCTCAGAAATCTTGACAGTCAGGAACTTCGGATTACTCACTCTCTCCAGTTCCGATCCCTCTTTGAGGAATCATATTCCCTCATTCTACCTCTCCTGAAGACCACAATCAGCGCTTTCATCTTACTGAAATTGAGAGCAAGGCTGTTGCTGTGACACCACTCAACTAGCTGGTATATCTCGCTGCTGCACACCCTCTCATGGATTTCTTTGTCCAGTCCTGCTGAAGGGTCTTGGCCTGAAACGTCAACTGAACGCTTTTCCATAGACGCTGCCTGGCCTGCTGAGTTCCTCCAGCAATTTGTGTGTGTTGCTCGGATTTCCAGCATCTGCAGATTTTCTCTTGTTTTACCAACAATGGTTGTGTCACCAGCAAATTTATAGATGGCATTTGAACTGTACCTAACCACACAGTCATGGGTATATAGGGAGTAGAGCAGTGGGCTAATCACACATCCTGAGGTGCACCAGTGTTAATCATCAGCAAGCAGGAGATATTATCACCAATCCACACAGATTGTGGTCTTCTAGTTAGAGGGAGTTGAGGATCCAATTGCAGAGGGAGGTCCAGAGGTCCAGGTCAGAACAGAAAAGCCAATAAAAATTAGTTTATATGTCCCAATCCATCACTGTTAAAGCCCTCCCCACCATTGAGCACATCCACACAGAGAACTGTCCTGATGCATTTCAAATCACAGTCGCAGACTTCAACCAGACTTGCTTCAGGAAAACCCAGCACAATTACCACCAGCATATAACCTGTGGCACCAGAGGTCCCAATACACTAGACCACTGTTACACTAAGATGGGAATACCTACCACTCCTTTCCCGACCACATTTTGGTAAATAAAGCTGTCCTTCTCCTAACTACATACAGGCTGAGGCTAAAGTGCAAAGCTCTGGAGATTAGAACAACAAAGAGGAGGTTGTGGGAGGCGGGGAGAGGTTACAGGCTTGCTCAGAGTCAGTGGACTGGCTCAGTGGACGTGTTCAAGCGCTAATCTAGAGATCTGAATCAACACACCAGGGTTGTAATGGACTTTATTAAAACAGCTGTACATGAGTTTGTCCCGCTAAGTCCTTCTGAGTCTTCCCCAATCAGAAGCCCTGGATGAATCCTGAGATCTGAAACCTGCTGAGCACCAGGTCAGATCCATTCAAGTCTGGAAACTAAGAAAGTTGCACGGGGGACAGGTGTGATTTCAGGAAAGCCAACCCACAGGCAAAGTGGAAATTCCTGACTAAACTTGAATCAACGAGGGATGCTCGTTGTGACAGGTCTTGAATGCTATCACCTCTTATGAAGTAAAATCAAATGACATGGGGGACATCAGGGCTTTGCTTCCAGATGAACTCAATGATTTCAATACTCACTTCGACCATTAGAATATGGAGGAACCATCGTGAACTCCCATAGCCCCTGATGATCGGATGGTTTCAGTCTCTGAAGACGATGTGTAAGCTGCCTTCAGAAGCGTGAACCCACAAAAAGCATCTGGACGAGGTACTTGGCCATGGACTAAAGACCTGTGCTATCCAACTGGCTGGTGTATTCGCTGAGATCTTTAACCTCTCACTTCAGCAGTGTGCTACCCATGTGCTTCAAGCAGGCTTCAATTGTACCGGTGCCCAAGAAGACTGTGGTGCCCTGTCTCAATGAATATCGCCCAGTGCCACGTATGGTACATCCACAGTGACAAAGTGTTCTGAGAGGCTGACCATGAAACATATTGGCTCCTGCCAGAGAGGTGACTTGGATCGGCTTCAATTTGCCTCCCAGAGCAACAGGTCCACAGCAAATGCCACCTCATTGGGCCTTCACTCAGTCCAGGAACAAGTGGACATCAAGGATGCATACATCAGGATGATCTTTATCCACTACAGCTCAGCATTCAATACTATAGCAGTTTCAAATTCCTGGGTGTCAGGATCTCTGAGGACCTAACCTGGTCCCAACATATCAATGTAGTTATAAAGAAGGCAAGACAACAGCTATACTTCATTAGGAGTTTCAAGAGATTTGGTATGTCAACAAATACATTCAAAAACTTCTATAGATGTACTGTGGAGAGCATTCTGACAGGCTACATCATTGTCTGGTGTGGGGTGGGGGGCTACTGCACAGGACTGAAAGAAGCTGCAGGAGGTTGTAAATCTAGTCAGCTCCATCTTGGGTACTAGCCTACAAAATACCCAGGACAACTTCAGGGAATAGTTTCTCAGAAAGATAGCTTCCATTATTAGGGACCTCCAGAACCCAGGGCATGCCTTTTTCTCACTGTTACCATCAGATGGGAGGTACAGAAGCCTGAAGGCACACACTCAGTGATTCAGGAACAGTTTCTTCCCCTCTGCTATCCGATTCCTAAATGGACATTGAATCTTTAGACACTACCTCACTTTTTTCTTAATATACAGTATTTCTCTTTTTGCACATTTAAAAAAATCTATTCAATATACATTTACAGTAATTGATTTACTTATTTATTATTATTATTATTATTTTAATTTTTTTATTAAGTGCAATCGTGAACAATAGCCAGATCAGAAATGCTGATCAAGTCAACTAGTTCCCAGAGAGAACTCTGATAGGCCAATCAGATGGTTCACTGCTGCTCAGTGATAGAACACAAAAAAAATCATATGTACAATTAAGAAACATGAAAAAATAGTAGAAATATTATTACTATTATTTTTTCCCTCTGCTAGATTATGTATTGCATTGAACTGCAGCAGCTAAGTTAAGAAATTTCACGTCACATGCCAGTGATAATAAACCTGATTCTGATTCTGATTCTATCATCCCCTCAAACTAATCAATAAAGTATGACTATGACTAAGACCTTGGCCTCAATACCTCCTTGTGCAACTGGATCCTGGATTTCCTCACTTGCAGACCCCGGTCTGTTTGGATTGGCAACAACATCTCCTCCACGATCTCCATCGGCACAGATACGCCACACAGCTGTGTGCTTAGCTCCCTGCTCTACTCACTTTACACCTATAACTGTGTGGCTAAATACAGCTCCAATGACATATACGAGTTTACAGATGAAACCACTGCTGTGGGCTGAATCGAAGGTGGTGATGAATCAGCATACAGCAGGGAGATTGAAAATCTGGCTGAGTGGTGTCATAACAATAACCTCACACTCAGTGTCAGCAAGACCAAGGAACCGACTGTAGACTTCAGGAGAAGGAAACCGGAGGTCCATGAGCCTGTCTTCATCGGAGAATCAGAATGGGAGAGAGTTAGCAACTTTAAATACCTAGGTGTTACTATTTCAGAGGACGTGTCCTGGGCCCAGCACACAAGTGTAATTACAAAGAAAGCATTAAGTCCTACGAAGGCCTCTACTTCCTTCAGAACTTGCAGAGATTTGGCATGACATCTAAAGGCTTGACAAACTGCTATAAATGTGTAGTTAAGAGTATATCGACTGGCTGCATCTTAGACTGGTGTGAAAACCCTAATGCCCTTGAGTGGAAAATCCTACAAAAAGTATTGGATATGGCCCAGTACATCACAGGTAAAGCCCTTCCAACCACTGAGCACATCTACATGAAACATTGTTGTAGGAAAGCAGCATCCATCATCGGGGATCCTCCACACCCAGGCCATGTTCTTTTCTTGCTGACTCCATCAGGAAGAAGATACAAGAGCCTCAGGACTCTTCACCCAGGTTCAAGTACAGTTACTACCCTACAATCATCAAGCTCTTCAACCAAAGAGGGTAACTCACTCAACTTCACCTGCCCCATCATTCCCACAATCCATGGACTCACTTTCAAGGACTCTTCATCTCCTGTTCTTGTTATTTATTACTATTTATTTATATTTGCATTTGCACGGTAATTGACTTCTGCGCTCTGGTTGATTGCCCCAGTTGGGCAGTATTCCATTGATCCTATAGATTTGCCTACAAGCAGATCTCAGGGTTGTATATCAAAGTACTTTGAACTCTGAACAAAGGCGGACAGACAACCTCTATGCAAAAGGTAACAGATGGTGCAAATACAAAAAGAAATAATAGTAATAGATAAATACAGTAAGTGATAAATAATATCGAGAACATGAGTTATAGGGTCCTTGAAAGTGAGCCCATAGGTTGTGGAATCAGTTCAGTGAAGTTATCCACACTGGTCCAGGAGCCTGATGGTCAGAGGGTAATAACTGTTCCTGAACCTGGTGGTGTGGGACCTAAGGCTCTTCTACCTCCTTCCTGAAGACAACAGCAAGGAGAGAGCATAATCGGGATGGTGGGGGTTCTGGATGATGGATACTGCTTTCCCTGCTGTGTTTGATATAGATATGTAGGCTCTGTTGTGGCACAGCCAGTTCCAGAAAAGATCAGACACATTGAAGCTCTGTATTACTAACTTTCCTTTGTAGTGTAGAGTTATATGTACATTCTTATAATATTCTTCTGTTTTTACTTTCCAATACTTTTTCCCATTATCTTTTTTCTCACTGCTGTACAAACAGCCGACAATTCAATTCAAGCTTCAAAATCTCTTTGCAAGAAACTAGAGGCTTTTACAGTTACGAAAGTTTTGATAGCGTTCCACTTGAGAATTCAATATGAAGTAGTCATCAGTAAATTAACAAGAATTTCTCTGTCAGAAGGAAATAGAACTCACTATTATGGAGAGAATGGTAGGCTGAGTGGTGATGTGTCTCTACCAAAGGAGGTGGAAGGTGCTCCTTGCCTCTGCTGGCCTGCAGGTCACCCTTGGGTAAGGTGTAGCACCTGCTTAGCCACCCACCCCCCCACCCCTGAGCAGGGTCACGTGAAGCCCTGGAAGCAAGTGGTGGATGGTCTTATGAACAGAATCAATATCAGGTTTATTTTCATTAGCAGATGTTGTGAAATTTGTTAAATTAGCAGCAGGAGTTCAATGCAATACTTGATAATATAGATAGAAAAAAGTAAATCAATTACAGCAAGTATATTATATGTGTATATTGAATAGATTAAAATACTGCCCAAACAGGATTAATATGTATTAAAAAAGTGAGGTGGTGTTCATGGATTCAATGTCCATTTAGGAATCATATGGCAGAGGGGAAGAAGCTGTTCCTGAATCATTGAGTGTGTGCCTTCAGGCTCCTGTACCTCCTACCTGATGGTAACAATGAGAAAAGGACATGTCCTGGGTGGTGGGGGTCCATAATGATGGATACCACCTTTCTGGGGAACCACTCCTTGAATATGTCTTGGATACTATGGAGGCTAGTACCCAAGATAGAGCTGACTGATTTTACGATTTTCTGTAGCTTCTTTCAGTCCTGTGCAGTAGCAGACAATGATACAGCCCGTCAGAATGCTCTCATAGTACATCTATAGAAGTTGTTGAGTGTTTTAGTTGACAAACCAAATGTCTTCAAACTCCTCATGAAATATAGCCTCTGGCTTGTCTTCTTTATAGCTGCATTGATATGTTGGGACCAGGTTTGAACCTCAGAGATCTTGACACCCAGGAACTTGAAATTGCTCACTCTCTCCACTTCTGACTCTTCTATGTGGATTGGTTCGTGTTTCCTTGTCTTACACTTCCTGAAGTTCACAATCAGTTCGTTTGTCTTACTGACTTTGAGTGCACGATTGTTGCTGCAACACCACTCAACTAGTTGGTATAACTTGCCCTCTCATCTCCATCTGAAATTCTACCAGCAAATGTTGTATCACCAGCAAATTTATAGATGGTATTTGAGCTGTGCCTAGCCAACAGTGATGGGTATAGAGAGAGTAGAGCAGTGGGCTAAGCACATACCCCTGAGGTGTGCCAGTGTTGATCATCAGCGAGCAGGAGATATTAACACCAATCCACACAATTATGATCTTCCAGTTAGGAAGTCAAGGATCCAATTGCAGAGGGAGGTACATAGGCTCAGGTTCAGTAGCTTGTCATTCAGGGCTGTGGGAATGATGGTGTAAAATGCTGAGATGAGCTCAACAAACAGCATCCTGACATGGGTGTTTCTGTTGTCCAGGCGATCTAAGGCCGTGTGAAGAGCCATCAAGATTGCATCTGCTATAGATCTATTGTGGTGATAGGCAAATTGCAATGGGTCCAGGTCCTTGCTGAGGCAGGAGTTGATTCTAGCCATGACCAACCAACCTCTCAAAACATTTCATCACCGTAGATGTGAGTGCTACTGGACGATTATCATCAAGGCAGCTCACACTGCTCTTCTTGGGCACTGGTATAATTGTTGCCTTTTTGAAGCAGGTGGGAACTTCCAACCATAGCAGTGAGAGGTTGAGAATGTCCTTGAATACTCTGCCAGTTGGTTAGCACAAGTTTTCAGAGCTTACTAAGTACTCCATTGGGAGCTGCCACCTTGCAAGGGTTCACCCTCTTTAAAGACAGCTTGACATCAGCCTCCGAGACAGAGGTCACAGGGTCATCAGGTGCAGCAGAGATCTTCACAGCTGTAGTTATATCCTCCCTTTCAAAGTGGGCATAGAAGACATTGAGCTCATCTGGTAGTGAAGCATCGCTGACATTCATGCTATTGGGTTTTGCTTTATAGGAAGTAATGTCTTGCAAACCCCACCAGAGTTGACGTGCCTCTGATGTCACCTCCAACCTCATTTGAAATTGACTCTTCACCTCTGAAGTAGCCCTCTGCAAGTTATACCTGGTTTTCTTGTACAGACCTGAGTCACTAGACTTAAATGCCACAGATCAAACCCTCAACAAATGACATACCTCCTGGTTCATCCATGGCTAGTGGATGGTGCATATCACAAGCCATGGTTATGCGACCACTGACGTCAGGCATGCAATCTCTGAGGAGTATTGATAATGGCTGGGGTCACCCGTCTTGTAAAGGCATTACCCAGAAGAAGACAATGGCAAACCACTTCTGCAGAAAAATTAATCAAGAACAACCATGGTCATGGAAAGAGCATTATTGCCCATGTCACATGGCACAGCACATAATTAATGAAAGAAGTTGAGATAAAATATGGATGCATTTAATTGGAAACTCATAAGCATATTAAGAAGGAAGGGTTGAGGATCTATGTGGATATGAGAAGCAACATTTTTTAACCAGTCAAATTTCTTTTCGCAATCATATCACATAGACTTGACTGGCAAAGTCAGCATTCATTACTCATCTGTAACTGCCCTTATTTTAGTAAGTTGGGGAGGTAATTAAAAGTCTGCCATCTTTCTATAGCCCTGGAACCATGTACAGATCAGACCAACTGACAAAGGCAGATCTCTTTTTCTTTCAGTCATTCATGAACCAAGTAGGTTTTTAATAATTGATCCAAGAATTAGTTGAGCAACACACACAAAATGCTAGAGGAACTCAGCAAGTCAGGCAGCATCTGTGGATAGGGACAGTAGGCATCTGAAGATATTGCAGAAATTACGACAGACACTCTGTATGCAAAAACCTGGAAATTCACCAAAAGGGCAAGCAAGTCAGCAACACTGTCCTCTCCCAGACCAATGTCACAGTAGTGAGGCTCAACTACAATCAATCAACTATATTGGGCAAGGCACATTATTTGAATAAGATACTAAATGCTGGAAGAATTCAGCAGGTCAGGCAGCATCTATAGAGGGAAACCAACAGTCATCATGTTGGGCCAAGATCCTTTATCAGAACTGGAAAGGAAGAGGGCAGAAGCAAGAATAAGCTGGTTCTGCCTTTTTCCTTGCCTCAAAACATTGATTGTCATTTCCCTCCGTAGATGCTGCTGGACTTACCGAGGTTTCCAGCTTTTTTGTGTGTTGCTCAAGATTTTCAGCATCTGCAGAATCTCTTCCGCACATAACTTGCATGTCTGACACCAGACTCCTGAAATATACACTGATCCTAACTGCTTGCATTTGTTCCAAACCTCACTTTGCTTTACTCATACCTGTCCATAGTTCAAAGTTCAAAATAAATGTATTGAAGTACTGTGCATATATGTCACCATGTACAATACTGAGATTCACTTTCTTGTGGGCATACTCAGCAAATCTATATAAAATAGTAACTATAACACTTGCACCTCTACCTGATGGCAGCAGTGATAAAGGAACATGGCTTGGGTGGTGGGGATCTCTGATGATGGACGCTGCTTTCCTACACCAGCGTTTCATGTAGATGTGCTCAATGGTGGGGAGGGCTTTACCCGTGAAGTACTGGGCTGAATCCATTATCTTTTGTAGGAGTTTTCATTCAACTGCATTGGTATATGCATACAGTCTGTGATGCAGCTAGTCAATACACTCTCTTATAAATGTTGTCACTGTTCCTTCCTCCACCACCTCTCTGACAACTCATGCTAGATACCATCTCTTCTTTGCGTTCACAACTCAGCCCTCCGATCCCCATGAAACCACCTTTAACCTTTGCCCCCTAGTTTTAGAATGCCCTACCATGGGAAACAAGCACAGGCTATCTACACTTCTCATAATTTTAGATGATTTTGCCTTGTCACCCTTCAGTCTGCTTTGCTCCAGAGGATAAAAAAGACCTAGCCTCTCCAACTCTCCTTATAACTCAAGCCCCAGTGTCCAAGCAACATCCTCGTGAATCTTTTCTGCAGCCTCTCTGGCTTAAATATACCGTTTCTGTACGGAAGAGCATAACAGTGCACAGTATTCCAAGTTGTTCTAGCCAACGTTTTGTACAACCGCAACATAATATGCCAATTCTTGTACTCAATGTCTTGGCCAACGAAGGCAAGCAGGTCATATGCATTTTTCAGCACCTGGATTGTCACTTTCAGAGAACTCCATAATGATGTACTTTACCTCTTGATCACTCTGTACAACACTCCCCAGGGCCCCACCAGCATGTACTGCTCCGGATTAACTTCCTAAAATGCATCACTTCACACTTGTCTCAGTTCAGCTCCATCTGCTATTCCTTTGCCCTCTTTCCCCGCTGACTAACATACAGTTGTAATTGAAGAAATGTACCATCCGCACTGGCGCTTCTTTTTCTTACCTTTTAATTCCCAGAGTAAGAGACCAAAAACTCTTATTTGAGGGAATAAGTTTGAGAGGGGAAAGATTTTAGAGGGATCTGGGAGCAACTTCATGCAGAGGGTGATGCGTATATGAAACTAACTGCCTGAGAAAGTAACTGTGGCAGATACAATAACAACATTTTAGATTTAGATTATGAAGACACTCAGTCCTCCTTTATTGTCATTTAGAAATGCATACATTAAGAAATGATACAATGTTCCTCCAGAGTGATATTACAAAAAAAACAGGACAAACCAAAGACTAACACTGACAAGACCACATAATCATAACATATAGTTACAGCAGTGAAAAGCAATACCATAATTTGATAAAGAGCAGACTATGGGCACGGTAAAAAAAAAGTCTCAAAGTTCCGATCAACTCCTGATAGTCCCGATATCAGGCGGCAAAAGGGAGAAACTCTCCCTGCCATAAACCTCCAGGCACCGCGAACTTGCCGATGCATTGGGAGCACCCGACCACAGCCGACTCTGAGTCCATCCGAAAACTTGGAGCCTCTGACTAGCCCCTCCGATACAGCCTCCCGAGCACAATCCTCTGCCGAGCGCTTCGACCCTTCCCCGGCCGCCGAGCAACAAGCAAAGCCGAGGACTCGGGGCCTTCTCCTCCAGAGATTCTGGATCACACAGTAGCAATGGCGGCGAAGAAGGCATTTCAGAAGTTTCTCCAGATGTTCCTCCATGCTCTCACATCTGTCTCCATCAAATCAGGATTGTACACGGCACCCTACTTGACAGATAATGGTTACCATTCACCAGAGTGGCCACTGTGCGCTGCGTCACGCCGCCATCTTCTCCTCCTCCACATTTACAAGGCATTAAGTAAAGGTTGCAACACATACAAAATGCTGGAGAATTTAGCAGGCCAGGCAGCATCTAGGAAAAGAGTACAGTCAACATTTTGGGCCAAAACTCTTCAGCAGACTCCTTTCGGCCCAAAATGTCAACTGTATTCTTTTCCTATATGTTGCCTGGCCTGCTAAGTTCCTCCAACATTTTATGCGTGTTGCTCGGTTTCCAGCATTTGCAGGGTAAAAGAAACCCCCAAGGCATTCTTCAATTATGTGAAGAAAAAAAGGATGACAGGAGTGAAGGTAGGACCGATTAGAGATAAAGGTGGGAAGATGTGCCTGGAGGCTGTGGAAGTGAGCGAGGTCCTCAATGAATACTTCTCTTCGGTATTCACCAATGAGAGGGAACTTGATGATGGTGAGGACAATATGAGAGAGGTTGATGTTCTGGAGCATGTTGATATTAAGGGAGAGGAGGTGTTGGAGTTGTTAAAATACATTAGGACAGATAAGTCCCCGGGGCCTGATGGAATATTCCCCAGGCTGCTCCACGAGGTGAGAGAAGAGATTGCTGAGCCTCTGGCTAGGATCTTTATGCCCTCGTTGTCCACGGGAATGGTACCGGAGGATTGGAGGGAGGCGAATGTTGTCCCCTTGTTCAAAAAAGGTAGTAGGGATAGTCCGGGTAATTATAGACCAGTGAGCCTTACGTCTGTGGTGGGAAAACTGTTGGAAAAGATTCTTAGGGATAGGATCTATAGGCATTTAGAGAATCATGGTCTGATCAGGGACAGTCAGCATGGCTTTGTGAAGGGCAGATTGTGTCTAACAAGCTTGATAGAGTTCTTTGAGAAGGTGACCAGGCATATAGATGAGGGTAGTGCAGTGGATGTGATCTATATGGATTTTAGTAAGGCATTTGACAAGGTTCCACATTGTAGGCTTATTCAGAAAGTTAGAAGGCATGGGATCCAGGGAAGTTTGGCCAGGTGGATTCAGAATTGGCTTGCCTGCAGAAGGCAGAGGGTGGTGGTGGAGGGAGTACATTCAGATTGGAGGATTGTGACTAGTGGTGTCCCACAAGGATCTGTTCTGGGACCTCTACTTTTCGTGATTTTTATTAACGACCTGGATGTGGGGGTAGAAGGGTGGGTTGGCAAGTTTGCAGACGACACAAAGGTTGGTGGTGTTGTGGATAGTGTAGAGGATTGTCAAAGATTGCAGAGAGACATTGATAGGATGCAGAAGTGGGCTGAGAAGTGGCAGATGGAGTTTCAACCCGGAGAAGTGTGAGGTGGTACACTTTGGAAGGACAAACTCCAAGGCAGAGTACAAAGTAAATGGCAAGATACTTGGTAGTGTGGAGGAGCAGAGGGATCTCGGGGTACATGTCCACAGATCCCTGAAAGTTGCCTCACAGGAGGATTGGGTAGTTAAGAAAGCTTATGGGGTGTTTGCTTTCATAAGTCTAGGGATAGAGTTTAAGAGTCGCGATGTAATGATGCAGCTCTATAAAACTCTGGTTAGGCCACACTTGGAGTACTGTGTCCAGTTCTGGTTGCCTCACTTTAGGAAGGATGCGGAAGCATTGGAAAGGGAACAGAGGAGATTTACCAGGATGCTGCCTGGTTTAGATAGTATGCATTATGATCAGAGATGAAGGGAGCTAGGGCTTTACTCTTTGGAGAGAAGGAAGATGAGAGGAGACATGATAGAGGTGTACAAGATAATAAGAAGAATAGATAGAGTGGATAGCCAGCACCTCTTCCCCAGGGCACCACTGCTCAATACAAGAGGACATGACTTTAAGGTAAGGGGTGGGAAGTTCAAGGGGGATATTAGAGGAAGGTTTTTTACCCAGAGAGTGGTTGGTGCGTGGAATGCACTGCCTGAGTCAGTGGTGGAGGCAGATACATCCACAACACTGAGGATGTTAGTCCTGATGAAGGGTCTCGGCCTGAAACGTCAACTGTACCTCTTCCTAGAGATGCTGCCTGGCCTTGCTGCGTTCACCAGCAACTTTGATGTGTGTTGCAGATACACTAGTGAAGTTTAAGAGACTACTAGTCAGGTATATGGAGAAATTTAGGGTGGGGGCTTATATGGGAGGCAGGGTTTGAGGGTCAGCACAACATTGTGGGCCGAAGGGCCTGTACTGTGCTGTACTATTCTATGTTCTATGTTCTATTTTCTCTTGCTTGTAAAGTAAATATTGTTATTGTAAGTTCCTGGGTGTCAACCTACCTGAGGATCTATCCTGGGCCCAACATATCGATGCAGCTACAAAGAAGGCACAAAGGAGTTTGAGGAGAATTGGTATGTCACCAAAGAAATTCGCAGATTTCTACGGATGTACCATGGAGAGCATTCTAACTGGCTGAATCACCATCTGGTTATCGGGGACTGCTGCACAGGATCGAAATAAGCTGTAGGAAGTTGTAAACTTAGTCAGCTCCATCTTGGGTACTAGCCTCCATAGCGTCCAGGACACCTTCAAGACTGATGCCTCAAAAGGGTGGCTTCCATTATTAAGGACCCCCATCACCCAGGACATACCCTCTTCCCATTGCTACCATCAGGGAGGAGGTACAGGAGCCTGAAGGCACACACTCAACTTTCAGGAACAGCTTCTTCCCCTCTGCCATCTGACTTCTGAATGGACATTGAATCCATGAACTCTACCACACTACTTCCTTTTTTTTTTGCATTAATTATTTAATTACACACACACACACACACACACACACACACACACACACACACACACACACACACACTTATTGTAATTCACAGTTTTTTCGCTATTATTACATAATGCAATGTACTGGTGCTGCATAATAACAAATTTCATGACAAATGCCATAGACCATAAGACCATAAGACATAGGAGCAGAATTACACCATTTGGCCCATCGAGTATGCTCTACCATTCAATCATGGCTGATCCTTTTTTTCCCTCCTCAGGCCCACTCCCCAGCATTCTCTCTGTAACCCTTGTTGCCTTGTCCAATCAAGAACCTATCAAGTTCTGCCTTAAATACACCCAACAACCTGACCTCCACAGCTGCCTGTGATAATAAATTCCACAAATTCACCACACTCTGGCTAAAGAAATTTCTTTGCCTCTCTGTTTTAAAGGAATGCCCCTCTGTCCTGAGGCTGTTCCCTCTTGTCCTAGCTTCCCTCACGATGGAAAACATTCTTTCCACATCTACTCTGTCTAGCCCTTTCAACATTTGAAAGATTTGAGTGAGATCACCCCTCACTCTTCCAAATTCCAGCAGGTACAGACCCAGAACTATGAAACGTTCCTCGTATGATAACCCTTTCATTCCTGGAATCATCCTTGTGAAACTCTACTGAACCCTTTCCAATGCCAGCACATCTTTTCTTACATGAGGAGTCCAAACTTGTTCACAATATTCAAGGTGAGGTCTCCTCAGTATCACATTCCCGCTCTTGTATTCTAAACCTCTTGAAATGAATGCTAACATTGCATTTGCCTTCCTCACCACCAACTCAACCTGCAAGTTAACCTTTAGGCTGTTCGGCGCAAGGAGTCCCAAGTTCCTTTGCATCTCAAATTTTTAGATTTTCTCCTCGTTCAGAAAATAGTCTGCACTTATCTTTCTACTGCCAAAGTGCATGACCGTGCATTTTCCAACATTGTATTCCATTTGCCACTCTCTTCGCCCATTTCAAGGGCAAAGAAACAATTTTGAATGAGGTTGGAGGTGACATCGGATGTACGACAACTCTAGCAAGGTTTGCAAGACATTACTTCCTACAAAGTGAAACCCAATAGCGTGAATGGCAGCGTTACTTCACTACCAGAGAAACTCAACGCCTTCTATCCCTGCTTTGAAAGGGAGAATGTAACTACAGTTGTGAAGATCCCTGCTGCACCTGATGACCCTGTGATCTCTGTCTCAGAGGCCAATGTTAGGCTGTCTTAAAGAGAGCAAACCCTCTCAACACAGAAGGCTCCAATGGAGTACCTGGTAAGGCTCTGAAAACCCGTGCCAACCAATTGGCAGGAGTATTCAAGGACATTTTCAACTCTCACTGATATGGGCAGAAGTTCCCACTTGCTTCAAAAAGGCAACAATTATGCCAATGCCTAAGAAGAATAATGTGAGCTGCCTTAATGACTATCGCCCGGTAGCACTCACATCGACAGTGATGAAATGCTTTGAGAGGTTGGTCATGACTAGACTGAACTCCAACCTCAGCAAGGTCCTGGACCCATTGCAATTTGTCTATCACCACAATAGGTCAATGGTAGATCTCAATGGCTCTTCACATGGCTTTAGACCACCTGGACAACACAAACACCTTTGTCAGGATGCTGTACGTCGAATATAGCTCAGCATTTATTACCATCATTTCCTGTACTTCCCTCTGCAATTGGATCCTCAATTTCCTAACCGGAAGACCACAATCTGTGTGGATTGGTGATAACATATCCTCCTCACTGACGATCAACACTGGTGCACCTCAGGGGTGAGTGCTTAGCCCATTGCTCTACTCTCTCTATACCCATGACTGTGTGGCTAGGCATAGCTCAAATACCATCTACAAATTTGCTGATGATACCACCATTGTTGATAGAGTCTCAGGTGGTGACAAGAGGGCGTATTAGAGTGAGATATACGAACTCGTGGAGTGCTGTCGCAGCAACAACTTGGCACTCAACATCAGTAAGACGAAAGAGCTGATTGTGGACTTCAGGAAGGGTAAGATGAAGGAACACGTACCAATCCTCATAGAGGGATCAGAAGTGGAGAGAATGAGCAGTTTCAAGTTCCTGGGTGTCAAGATCTCTGAGGTTAGGGAGACTACTGCACAGGACCAAAGATGCTACAGGGGGTTGTAAATTTAGTCAGTTCCATCTTGGGTACTAGCCTACAAAGTATCCAGAACATCTTCAAAGAGTGGTGTCTCAGAAAGGCAGTGCCCATTATTAAGGACCCTCAGCACCCAGGACATGAATCAATCCTCACAGAGGGATTAGAAGTGGAGAGAGTGAGCAATTTTAAGTTCCAGGGTGTCACGATCTCTGGTCCCAACATATCAATGCAGCTATAAAGAAGGCAAGACAGCAGCTACATTTCATTAGGAGTTTGAAGAGATTTGGTTTGTCAACTAATATACTCAAAAACTTCGAAAGTTGTACCATAGAGAAGATTCTGACAGACTGCTTCATTGTCTGGTATTGGGCAGGGGCTACTGCACAGGACCAAAAGAAACTACAGAAAGTCATAAAATTAGTCAGCACCATCTTAGGTACTAGCGCCCACAGTCCCGAAGACATCTTCAAGGAGCGGTGCCTCAGAAAGGTGACGTCCATTATTAAGAACCTCATCAGCTGGGACATGCCCTTTTCTCACTGTTACCATCTGGAAGGAGGTACAGAAGCCTGAAGAAACACACTCAGTGATTCAGGAACAGCTTCTTCCCCTCTGCCATACGATTCCTAAGTGGACATTGAACCCATGAACACCACTTCACTTTTTTAATATATATTATTTCTGCTTTTTGCATGATTTTTAATCTATTCAATATATGTATACTGTAATTGATTTTTTTTTCTCTTCTATATTATGTATTGCATTGAACTGCTGCTGATAAGTCAACAAATTTCACGTCACATGCCAGTGATAATAAACCTGATTATGATTCTGATTCTCCTAATCTGTCTAAGTCCTTCTCCAGCCTATCTGTTTCCACAACACTACCTGCCCCTCCACCAATCATTTTACCATTTGCAAACTTGGCAACAAAGCTATCTGTTCTATTATCTAAATTATACATCATAGAAGGAAGCAGTCCCAACACCGACTGCTGCAGAACACCACTAGTGACCGGCAGCCAATCAGAAAAGGATCTTATTATTCCCGCTCACTGCCTCCCACCAATCAGCCATTGCTCTAACCATGTTAGTAACTTTCCTGTAATACCATGGGCTTTTAACTTGGGAAGCAGCCTTATGTGTGGCACCTTGTCAAGGGCCTTCTGGAAGTCTAGATATACAATATCTACTACATCCCCTTTATTTATCCTACGTGTAATCTCCTCAAATAATTCCAACAGGTTCATCACGCAAGATTTTCCCATAAGGAAACCATGCTGACTTTGTACTATCTTGTCCTGTGTCACAAAGTACTCCCTAAGCTTATCCTTATCAATTGACTCCAACATCTTCACAACCACTGAGGTCAGGCTAACTGGTCTATAATTCCCTTTCTGCTGCCTCCCTCCTTTCTTAAAGAGTGAGGGTAACATTTGCAATTTTCCAGTCCTCTGGCACCATGCCAGAGCCCAATGATTTTTGAAAGATCATTACTAATGCCTCCACAATCTCTACCACTACCTCTTCCAGAACCCTTGGTTGCAGTTCATCTGGTCCAGGTGACTTATGTACCTTTAGGTCTTTCAGCTTTTTGAGCACATTTTCCTTTGTAATATTAACTGCACTCACTTCTCTCCCCTTGCTCCCTTCAATGTCTGGAACACTACTAGTATCTTCCACAGTGAAGACTGATGCAAAATACTCATTTAGTTCATTTGCCATCTCCTTGTCCCCTGTTATTATTTCTCCAGCCTCATTTTCTAGCTGTCTTATATTCACTCTCATCTTCCTTTGATTTTTTTTACATACTTGAAAAAGCTTTTACTATCCACCTTGATATTGTTTGCTAGCTTGCTTTCATATTTCATCTTCTCCCTCCTAATGATTCTTTTAGTTCTGCAGACTTTTAAAAACTTCCCAATCCTCTGACTTCCCATTAATTTTTGCTCTGTTGTATGCCCTCTTGTTTGCTTTAACAGACACGGTTGTACTAGATGGCCATTGGAGTATTTCTTCATTTTTGGAATACATCTATTCTGCACCTTCCTCAGTTTTCCCAGAAACTCACGCCATTGCTGCTCTGCTGTCATCCCTGCCAGTATCTCCTT
Organism: Mobula hypostoma; assembly: GCF_963921235.1. Lineage (NCBI taxonomy): Eukaryota > Metazoa > Chordata > Chondrichthyes > Myliobatiformes > Myliobatidae > Mobula > Mobula hypostoma. The sequence continues at coordinate 35,437,545 of NC_086123.1, read as the reverse complement.
CCAATTTACTTTGGTCACCTCCTCTCTCATAGCACTGTCATTTCCTTTCCTCCGCTGAAATACTTCTACGTCAGACTTTACTTTCTCCCTATCAAATTTCAAGTTGAACTCAATCATATTGTCATCACTGCCTCCGAAGGGTTCTTTTACCTTAAGCTCCCTGATCACGTCCGGATCATTACATAACACCCAATCTAGTAAAGTTGATCACTAGTAGGCGCAATGACAAACTGCTCTAAAAAGCCATCTCGTAGGCATTGAACAAACTCGCTCTCTTGAGATCCACTTTCCCAATTGACCTGCATGTTGAAATCTCCCATTACTATCACAACATTGTCCTTTTGATCAGCCTTTTCTATTTCCCATTGTACTCTGTGGTCCACATCCTAGCTACTGTTGGGAGGACTGTATACAACTGCCATCAGGGTCCTTTTACCCTTGCTGTTTCTTAACTCAACCCACAAGGATTCAGCATCTTCCAATCCTACGTCACATGTTTCTACTGATTTGATGCCATTCTTTACCAGCAGAGTCATGCTACCCCACTGACTACCTTCCTATCACTCAGATACACCGTGTAACCTTGAATATTCAGCTCCCAACCTCAACCATCCTTCAGCCACAATTCAGTGGTGGCTACAACATCATGCCCGGCAATCTGTAAAAGTGCAACAAGATCACCCACCTTATTTCTTATACTCTGTGTATTGAGATATAACATTTTGAGTGCTGTATTCGCTACTCTTTTTGATTCTGCATCCCTAATGCTCCGATACTCACCCTGCTGGCTGCAATTATGTCCTATCATTTGCCTGCCCTTCCTGACAGTCTGACTGTACGTTATCTTTGCTTTTTCACCATCCGTCCTATCCTGAGTCCCTTCACTCTGGTTCCCACCCACATCAGTTGAAACTCTCCCTAACAGCTCTACCAAACCTGCTTGTGAGAATATTGGTTTCCCTTGGGCTCAGGTGAAACTTGTCACCTTTGAACAGGTCATACCTCCCACAGAAGAGATCCCAATGATCCAAGAACCTGAAGCCCTGCCCCCTGCACCAGCTTCTCAGCCACACATTTATCTGCCAAATTACTTTGTTTCTACCCTCACTGGCATGTGGCACAGGTAGCAATCCAGAAATTACTATCCTGGAGGTCATTTGAGGTCCTGCTTCTCAGCTTTCTACCTAGCTCTCTAAATTCTCTTTTCAGGACCTCTTTGCTTTTCCTTCCTATGTCGTTGGTACCAATATGTACCAAGGCATCTGGCTGCTCTCCCTTCCTCTCCAAAACACTGTGGATGCGATCTGAGATTACCCTGACCTTGGCACCTGGGAGGTAACATACCGTCCGGGTATCCCGTTCATGTCCACATGTGTTCTCCTGACTATTGAGTCCCCTATTACTACCACTCTGCTCTTCTCCCTCTTTCCCTTCTGCACCATCAACCTATGCTCAGTGCTGGTAACCCATTCTCTGTGGCATTCCCCTGGGACGTCATACCCCACAACAGTTTCCAAAGCAGTATACTTATTTTTGAAGGGAATGTCCACAAGGGTGCTCTGTGCTAACTGCTTATTCACATTTCCATTTCTCCTGATGGTCACCCAGCTACTCCCTTCCTACAACTTCCCTGTAACTTTGCTCAATTATCTCCTCACTCTCCTACACAAGCCAATGGTTATCCAGCTGCTGCTCCAGATACTAAGCCAGATGCACTTTACGCAGATGTAGTTCCCAGGACTCTAACATCCAGCATGAAGAACACACAGCAGCCATCTACTACGCTAGGGACAGTAAGAGGAAGAAAAAGGGAACCTTAACAGAAACTTTCCCAGAGCCAACATGTCTTTCGAGCCAAAGCCTGACACTCCTACTCCCAACAATGGCTGCCCCACTTGTCCCTTCTGTACTTTTAAACAAGCATTGCTGACCTGTGAGAAACCTCATCAGCGTGACCTGCTTCTGACGCTGATTGGGCAGACGAAATGAGCCTGAACGCCCACGGAACTCTCCTTTTAAAGAAGTATAGATCAACTGCAAGAAATCTCGTCCCTGTTGTCTGCTCCTGCTGCTGACTGGGGCATTGGAATGCCAGTGACATTAAATCTGATTCCGGTTCCGACATTCAGATGAGAACAAGGATGGGGCAAGTTTCGACGGCTATGAACCAATGGGACCAGGGTCAGCATGGAGGAGATGGGCCAAAGCGCCTGTTTCCATGCCTTGGTTCTGGTTTCTGACCAAACCAGAGCAGGGGTATTTGGGAAGCCATCAAAAATATCAAAATATTTAGACCATCAGAAACCTCACGTGAGCACTGGAACAATCACACCACCTCACAATCTACCTGCCCACCCATCCCATTTACAGAATAAAATAGGCCACAGTCAGCATGGTTTCCTTAAGGGAAAATCTTGCCTGACAAGTCTGTAGGAATACTTTGAAGAAATAACAAGCAGGGTAGACAAAGGAGAATTGGTTGATGTTGTGTACTTGGATTTTCAGAAGGCCTTTGACAAGATCCCACACATGAGGCTGCTTTACAGGCTACAAGCCCATGGTATTACAGGAAAGATTCTAGCATGGATAAAACAGTGGCTGACTGGCAGGAGGCAAAGAGTGGGAATAAAGGGAGCCTTTCTGGCTGGCTGCCGGTGCCTAGTGGTGTTCCACAGGGGTCGGTGTTGGGACCGATTCCTTTTACGTTATATGTTAATGATTTGGATGATGGAATTGATGTCTTTGTTGCAAAGATTACTGACAATATGAAAATAGGTGGAGGAGTAGGAAGTTTTGAGAAAGTAGAGAGGCTGCAGAAGGACTTAAATGGATTAGGAAAATGGGCAAATAAAGGGTTGATGGAATACAATGTTAGGAAGTGTGTGGTCATGCACTTCGTTAGAAGCAGTGAAAGGGTTGACTATCTTCTAAATGCAGAGAAAATACAAAAAAACTGAGGTGTGTTTGTGCAGGATTCCCTAAAGGTTAATTTGCTGGTTGAGTCTGTGGTGAGGAAGGCAGATGTGAGTTAGCATTCATTTCAAGAGGACTAGAATATAAAAGCAAGGATGTAATGTTGAGACTTTATAAAGCACTGGTGAGGCCTCACTTGGAGTATTGTGAGCAGGTTTTGGGCCCTTTATCTAAGAAAGGATGTGCTGAAACTGGAGAGGGTTCAAAGGAGGTTCACAAAAATGATTCCAGGATTGAATGGCTTGTCATATGAAGAGCATTTGATGGCTCTGCGCCTGTACTCACTGGAATTCAGAAGAATGAGGGGTGACCTCATTGAAACCCATCGACTGGTGAAAGGCCTTGATAGAGTGGATGTGAAGAAGATGTTTCCTATGGTGGGAGAGTCTAAGATCAGAGGACACAGCCTCTGAATAGAGGGGTATCCTTTTAGAACAGAAATGAGGAGGAATTTCTTTCGCCAGAGGGAGCTGTGGAGGCTAAGTCTTTTTTTTGTAGTTTATTTTTTATTGAATTTCATCATCAAAAAAACATTTCCACAAGATGTATTTCAGACACTGTACATATATATCATATAATCATATTTGTCACAAATTTCCACATAATACCTATCTGAGGTATACACTTATAGAAAGGAGAGGAAAGAAAGAACAATCGAAAGAAGAAAACTATGTACAGAGTAGGGAGTGAATTTTTTTAACAATATATTCATTGACTTGTGAGAATAAAATTAGGCCCATGAGGTGTTACGTAGTTAAACCATTTTTTCTAGTATGCATAAAATTGTTCCAACTTATGATTAACAGATGCTGTTATCTTCTCCATTTGTAAATGTCCATTGTAATTTGCATCTATACATTTAAAGTTGGGCTCTCCTGTGATAACTATTTCCTGGTAAAGGTCTTTTTACCAGCCACCAGCAGTACATTCATTAAATATTTATCTCTTTTCAACCATTCTTGAGGTATAAACCCAAAATATATGGTCTTACTCTCTAAGGGTATTTCACATTTAGAGATGTCTTGTAGGGCATTATGTATCCCACTCCAATAGTCTTTGATAATTGGGCATTCCCAGAAAATATGATAATGGTTTGCATTTTGATTTCCACAATTTCTCCAGCAAACAGTGGGGTTACTATCATAATGGGATTTCTGAGAGGGTGTAATAAAATATCTTATCAAGTTTTTCCACCCGAACTCCCTCCATTTCTGTGAACTGGTACACTTCCATTGATACCTCCATATTATTGTCCAGTCTTCCTCAGATATTATTATCCCTCCTTCCTTCTCCCATTTTGTTTTAATGTATGAAGTCGAATGTGTTTTAAGATTTGACAAACCCTTATACACGCTTGAAATTATTCTACTACCATTGTCTGAATTATATGCTTTTTGAAATAGCTCTATCAGACATGTACTTGCCTTGGTTACATTTTTAACCGTCCTATTAACATACTGCCGCATCTGTAAATACCAATAAAAGTCTTGTTTTTCTAATAAGTGTTTCTCTTTGACTATTTCAAAACTAAACCGTGTTCCTTCTTTCATTATATTGCAAAGATAATCCTTTAGCTGTTCAGTCCTTAAATCTAGCATCCAGTTTATTCAGCATAAAATCTGAGTCATATGTACACCATTTAAGAATTGCAATGTCTCTCTCTACTTTATATTATTTTATAATAGTTTTCCATTTTTTAAGAGTCCATTTCACCCACGGGTTATCAATATTATTTATGTAACTTTGTAGGTTGTTATCAGCCAAAATTGCCTGTATGGGGATGGAAAGTATCCTCTCCTCAATGTTTTTCTATTGAGTGTCATATGACGGGTTGCACCAGCATATCACAGCTCTCATCTGTGCTGCAAAATAATAATCTCTAAGAGAAGGTAGGCCCCATCCTCCCTTTTCCTTGGCTAATTGCAAAGTTTTGAGACAAACCCTAGGTCTTTTACCTTAACATATATATCTTGATAGCATCTTGTTCCATTCATTGAATTGATTTTGGTTAATCTCTATTGGTAGGGTCTGAAAGAGATATAGCAGTCTGGGCAGTATATTCATTTTAATAGATTCAATCCTTGAACTGAAACCAAGAAAAGGAATTAGGTTCCATCTTGTTATATCTTCCTTAATTTTTTTATAAATAGGCCGATAATTGCATTCTGATAATTTTGCCAAATCTTTTGGCATAGTGATGCCCAAATATTTGATGGACTCTGTTTGGGAGGCCAAGTCTTTATGTATTTAAGGCAGAGGTTGACAGATTCTTGATTGGTCAGGGCATGAAGGGATTATGGGGAGAAGATAGAAGATTGGGGCTGAGAGGAAAATTGGATCAGCCTTCATGAAATGGCGAGGCAGACTGGATGGGCCAAATGGCCTAATTCTGTTTCTATATCTTATGGTCTTATATGTAGAACAGTCTTTGGTTCTCACCTCATCCCAAAAGTTGGAAGGGACGTCATCTTCAATCCAAAGTGAATGCCAGTTTGGTAATCACTGGACCCTGCTATCAAATTAGACATTGTATTTCATGTAACATGGCAGCACCCAGCTTCCATAAAACACTTTGTCTACCCTGAAGTCATTAGAGATACAATGCCAACGCAAATCCTTTTCTTCTTTTCCAGCCAGTCACTTCAATCTCTTCTTCAACCATGGACATCGCAACCAAGTGTGACCCAGTGTCCATACACGCGCATGAATCACTAGAAAGTGATCAAAGGCTTTGTTTTCCTCCCTGAAGCAGAAAGGCATCAAAACCACTTGCAGTGGACCTACTGTCAACTCCTGCGGAAAATGGGAACTCATCACATGAAAAGCACCCTCTGATTTGCACAAATCAGCAACATGGACAGAGTAACTACCAAACGCACTATTTGAAGAATCGTTTTGTTTGTTTTTTTTAAAAAAATTAATCTCACCAACATGATTATAACCCTCACTTTCATTTGTACACAGCAAATTGTTCCAGTTAATCTAAGCCCGAGCTCCTGATTCGAACACTGGATGCACAATGAGGAATTGTGACTGAATAATTTTCCTGTCATCATTAAGGTTTACACAGTGCCATGATGTACCCTGAGGACCTCAATCATGGTAATTCCCATCAGCTCTGAGTCAGAAAGAATCAAGATAAAGAAAGATCCTTTGGACTGAAACAGCAATGTCTCTTATAGCATTAAGGGGAATATTGACTAGAAATACAGCCGAAAGTCACCAGCAATCTAATTAAGGTGAGTGATTCCTGACTGCTTGCCATCTTTGTAATCACAGTCACATACTAATTTACCAATGACAATACTGTACTCTGGTAATTACTGCCCTGACACAGCCCCTCAGCTCCTGACCTCTAACTGAAAAGTCGGACCAGGCCTTGGAAGATTTCTGCTTGTTCAGCTTTTCATAAGATCGATGCAAATTGTTCAAAATTTTGTTTGTCTTCAACAAGAATGTGATGCTAATACTCTTGCTGGTTAATAGGTCATGATCGGGGGTGGGGGTGCAAGTAATCCATTTAAACATTTGGGAAGCCCTCCTATGAGTAGGGAAAATTATGGAGGACAAAGTGGCAGATGCTGTGATCTAGAACGAAAGCACAACAGCAGAAGAACTCAGTGGTCTACCAGCACCTGTGGATGCAAGAAGAGTAAGATGAAAAGACTTGCCTCCAGACTGAGAGAAAACAGATGAGATTGACAGTACAGCAATACGTAATGGGTGGAATAGAGAGTGGGAGTTAATAGGTGGGAAAAGATAGGGAGGGGATGAGGGGCAGATGGAACCATGTGGGAGAAGAAGATGGGGCTAAGGCTGTTGGAGATGAGGGGCAGATGGAACTACATGAGAGCAAAGGCTTTTGAAGATGAGGGGCAGATGGAAGAAGGGGATGGGGCAAAGGCTTTTGAAGATGAGGGGCAGATGGAGACAGGTTGGAGAAGGGTATGGGGCAAAGGCTGTTGGAGATGAGGGGCAGATGGAGACAGGTTGGAGAAGGGTATGGGGCAAAGGCTGTTGGAGATGAGGGGCAGATGGAAGAAGGGAATGGAGTAAAGGCTGTTGGAGATGAGGGGCAGATGGAAGAAGGGGATGGGGTAAAGGCTGTTGGAGATGAGGGGCAGATGGAGACAGGTTGGAGAAGGGTATGGGGCAAAGGCTGTTGGAGATGAGGGGCAGATGGAAGAAGGGGATGGGGTAAAGGCTATTGGAGATGAGGGGCAGATGGAGCCAGGTAGGGCAGAGGCTTATAGGTAAAACCAAATAAGAAGGGGATAATGGACAGATGGAGCCAGGTGGGAGGAGAGGATGAAAGGATGGAGAAGAGAGAAAAGAGACTGGGTAGTCGAGTGTTTGTGAAATTGCAAGCTGGAGTTTTATTATGACTAAAGCCACTGCATGTGTGAAACTGAACCAAACACACTAGATTCAATTTTAAGGGAGTTTTAATTACAATGATTTTAATTCGTGCAAGAATTGGAAAACTACAAGACAGTTCTGTGGACATGAATAAGATGCTAGGGTGGTGCTATCAGTTGACCCATTTCTTTCTCTTAACTATCAAGAACAACTTGTTTCCACCCCAAATTATCACAGAAACTAAATGATTCTATTCCATTGTCTGCATGCTCGGTCACAGGTGGGCCAAGTGAAACTTGACAGTGAGGATATTTGGAATAATTTTTTCAGTCAAACAAGAAGTTAATGATAATGTTACATTTTTTTCCAAAGTTTTGAGGAGTCCTGGAAGTGTTTTCTCTGCCCGTACTGGAAATTTCTCCTACACAGTAATTGTTCTGGAAACCTGACATTGAGTGTGCAGATAATGTTCACTGAGTTTGTGAGCATGTTCAGAGCTACAAAGTTGAGATGTTGTTTTGAAGAATCAGAGGGTACCCCAGGTTTATAGTTAACATACTGTATTAATATCCAGACACCTGGACCTCTGAATCACAGCACAACAGCTGAGGAATTTAAATTCAAGTAATGGAAATAAAACTCCAGTAATCATGACACTAATAGATTGTTGTAAAAACCATCAAATCTACCAACTCTTCAGGGAACTAATATACCATCCTTGCTCAGCTCAGGCCAAATTTGGCTGCAAACCCACTACTGCAATTGATTCCCTGTTGCTTCTTTTCAGGAGCAATCGTGGATGAACAGTAAATGCAATATAGTTAGTAGCATGCACCTTCCACAAGCTAGTTTAAAAGCAGAGCGACAACATTGGAGGGTGACCGGTGGAGAGAGAATGTGCTTATTAATTCTAACCCTTAAGTGAGGAAATTGGAATCAGATATTGAACCATGAATCAGACATTTGTGCCTTGAGATTATTGCTAAATCTGCTTCTCTGCACCCCATCTGACAGGTCGGCCGGTGGTGTAGTGAGATCAGCACCAGGCTCGAGGACGGAAGTTCCCGAGTTCGATCCAGTGACAGACCGCCCCCGAGCGTGCTTTCCATCCGTGCCGGATTGGCGTTGAGCTCGCAGCTCGACCTCGTAAAATAAAAAAGCACTGCCACCCCCAGTTTAAGTTCCCACGTGGAATATTGTGGAGGGAAAAAAAGAAAAGGGATCAAATTCAAAAGTAGAAGCAAGCTCTATCAAAACCAAGTGTTAAACACTCCTCCTGGCAAGAACTATCTGGCATTAAAACTTTAATTTGTTTTGAGCTTATTATAATAGTATAATCTAACTAATAATGTTCAAGCCTGGTTCTAATGGTGAACTTTGTACTTCACTATCATCTTCAAGGAGCGGTGCCTCAGAAAGTGACATCTATCATTGAGGAGCTCCATCACCCAGAACATGCCCTCTTCTCATTGTTACCATCAGCAAGGAGGCACAGGAGCCTGAGAGCTCCTGAAAGTGTATATGTGTATGTATATATATACACACTTTATGTCTATATAAAGGTATGGGGTGTATGGGGTGTATGGGGTGTCAGGGAGGGGTAGCACCTCTGGTGGGGGAACATGTCGTGTCCTTTTCAGGGTGGTTTGTCCACCTTTGGTCCCCACCTGGCACTCAGCTCTCACCTGTGGCTCCCCGTAGCTGTTTGCATGCGACAGCGGCCACACCCCAGGCAATGGCTTCGACAAGCCGGCTAAACCAGGTGAGGGTAGCCGACGGGTCTCAAACCCTCGGTGAGATAGGGAGTTGTCTATCCCAGCATGTGAAGACAGACTCTGGCGGATTGAGACCCGTCCTATGGAAGGTCCAACGGTCAAGAAGGCGGTCTCTGCAAGCGTCGTGGAATGTGTAGAGCAGGACAAGACACAGAAGACGTCCTGGTTATCCACTGCGCCTAGTCCCATCTCCAGTCGTCTAGACTCTGTCTTGCCACTGGATCCAGATGGGAATTGGGAAGAGAGAGTGAGGCTGACGCTGTGCAACTCTCCCTCACTTAAATCCAAATCACGCGCTAGTCTCGGCACCATCATAATAGTGTCGAGGTCTTCATCGATGACAACGATGGACGAACAACATGTCTATATACTTAGTGTAATTCATGTTTTTCTATTATTATGTATTGCAATATACTGCTGCCGCAAAGACAACAAACTTCATAACATACACCAGTGCTATGAAACCAATCCTGATTCTGATTCTGACTATGAATGGCCCAGTAATTGTAAACATGGACAACAGGATGTCACAAAAACCAAAGTTATCATTACATTGCGCAACACACACAAAAGTTGCTGGTGAACGCAGCAGGCCAGGCAGCATCTCTAGGAAGAGGTACGGTCGACGTTTCAGGCCGAGACCCTTCGTCAGGACTAACTGAAGGAAGAGTGAGTAAGGGATTTGAAAGTGGGAGGGGGAGGGGAGATCCAAAATGATAGGAGAAGACAGGAGGGGGAGGGATAGAGCCAAGAGCTGGACAGGTGATAGGCAAAAGGGGATACGAGAGGATCATGGGACAGGAGGTCCGGGAAGAAAGACAAGGCGGGGGGGGGTGACCCAGAGGATGGGCAAGAGGTATATTCAGAGGGACAGAGGGAGAAAAAGGAGAGTGAGAGAAAGAATGTGTGTATAAAAATAAGTAACAGATGGGGTATGAGGGGGAGGTGGGGCATTAGCGGAAGTTAGAGAAGTGGATGTTCATGCCATCAGGTTGGAGGCTACCCAGACGGAATATAAGGTGTTGTTCCTCCAACCTGAGTGTGGCTTCATCTTTACAGTAGAGGAGGCCGTGGATAGACATGTCAGAATGGGAATGGGATGTGGAATTAAAATGTGTGGCCACTGGGAGATCCTGCTTTCTCTGGCGGACAGAGCGTAGGTGTTCAGCAAAGCGGTCTCCCAGTCTGCGTCGGGTCTCGCCAATATATAAAGGGCCACTTCGGGAGCACCGGACGCAGTATATCACCCCAGCTGACTCACAGGTGAAGTGTCGCCTCACCTGGAAGGACTGTTTGGGGCCCTGAATGGTGGTAAGGGAGGAAGTGTAAGGGCATGTGTAGCACTTGTTCCGCTTACACGGATAAGTGCCAGGAGGGAGATCAGTGGGGAGGGATGGGGGGGACGAATGGACAAGGGAGTTGCGTAGGGAGCGATCCCTGCAGAATGCAGGGGGTGGGGCGGGAAAGATGTGCTTAGTGGTGGGATCCCGTTGGAGGTGGTGGAAGTTACGGAGAATAATATGTTGGACCCGGAGGCTGGTGGGGTGGTAGGTGAGGACCAGGGGAACCCTATTCCTAGTGGGGTGGCGGGAGGATGGAGTGAGAGCAGATGTCCGTGAAATGGGGGAGATGCGTTTAAGAGCAGAGTTGATAGTGGAGGAAGGGAAGCCCCTTTCTTTAAAAAAGGAAGACATCTCCCTCGTCCTAGAATGAAAAGCCTCATCCTGAGAGCAGATGCAGTGGAGACGGAGGAATTGTGAGAAGGGGATGGCGTTTTTGCAAGAGACAGGGTGAGAAGAGGAATAGTCCAGATAGCTGTGAGAGTCAATAGGCTTATAGTAGACATCAGTGGATAAGCTGTCTCTAGAGGCAGAGACAGAAAGATCTAGAAAGGGGAGGGAGGTGTCGGAAATGGACCAGGTAAACTTGAGGGCAGGGTGAAAGTTGGAGGCAAAGTTAATAAAGTCAACGAGCTCTGCATGCATGCAGGAAGCAGCGCCAATGCAGTCATCGATGTAGCAAAGGAAAAGTGGGGGACAGATACCAGAATAGGCACGGAACGTAGATTGTTCCACAAAGCCAACAAAAAGGCAGGCATAGCTAGGACCCATACGGGTGCCCATAGCTACACCTTTAGTTTGGAGGAAGTGGGAGGAGCCAAAGGAGAAATTATTAAGAGTAAGGACTAATTCCGCTAGATGGAGCAGAGTGGTGGTAGAGGGGAACTGATTAGGTCTGGAATCCAAAAAGAAGCGTAGAGCTTTGAGACCTTCCTGATGGGGGATGGAAGTATATAGGGACTGGACATCCATGGTGAAAATAAAGCGGTGGGGGCCAGGGAATTTAAAATCATCGAAAAGTTTCAGAGCGTGAGAAGTGTCACGAACAAAGGTAGGAAGGGATTGAACAAGGGGGGATAAAACCGTGTCGAGGTATGCAGAAGCGAGTTCGATGGGGCAGGGGCAAGCTGACACAATAAGTCGGCCAGGACAGGCAGGTTTGTGGATCTTGGGTAGGAGGTAGAAACGGGAAGTGCGAGGTGTGGGAACTATAAGGTTGGTAGCAGTGGATGGGAGATCCCCTGAGCGGATAAAGTCAGTGATGGTGTGGGAGACAATGGCCTGGTGCTCCTTAGTGGGGTACATCGACGACTGCATTGGCGCTGCTTCCTGCACGCATGCAGAGCTCGTTGACTTTATTAACTTTGCCTCCAACTTTCACCCTGCCCTCAAGTTTACCTGGTCCATTTCCGACACCTCCCTCCCCTTTCTAGATCTTTCTGTCTCAGTCTCTGGAGACAGCTTATCCACTGATGTCTACTATAAGCCTACTGACTCTCACAGCTATCTGGACTATTCCTCTTCTCACCCTGTCTCTTGCAAAACCGCCATCCCCTTCTCGCAATTCCTCCGTCTCCACCGCATCTGTTCTCAGGATGAGGATTTGCATTCTAGGACGAGGGAGATGTCTTCCTTTTTTAAAGAAAGGGGCTTCCCTTCCTCCACTATCAACTCTGCTCTTAAACGCATCTCCCCCATTTCACGTACATCTGCTCTCACTCCATCCTCTCGCCACCCCACTAGGAATAGGGTTCCCCTGGTCCTCATCTACCACCCCACCAGCCTCTAGGTCCAACATATTATTCTCCGTAACTTCCGCCACCTCCAACGGGATCCCACCACTAAGCACATCTTTCCCTCCCCACCCCCTGCATTCCGCAGGGATCGCTCCCTACGCAACTCCCTTGTCCATTCGTCCCCCCCATCCCTCCCCACTGATCTCCCTCCTGACACTTATCCATGTAAGCGGAACAAGTGCTACACATGCTCTTACACTTCCTCCCTTACCACCATTCAGGGCCCCAAACAGTCCTTCCAGGTGAGGCGACACTTCACCTGTGAGTCAGCTGGGGTGATATACTGCGTCTGGTGCTCCCGATGTGGCCTTTTATATATTGGCGAGACCCGACACAGACTGGGAGACCGCTTTGCTGAACACCTACGCTCTGTCCGCCAGAGAAAGCAGGATCTCCCAGTGGCCACACATTTTAATTCCACATCCCATTCCCATTCTGACATGTCTATCCACGGCCTCCTCTACTGTAAAGATGAAGCCACACTCAGGTTGGAGGAACAACACCTTATATTCCGTCTGGGTAGCCTCCAACCTGATGGCATGAACATCCACTTCTCTAACTTCCGCTAATGCCCCACCTCCCCCTCATACCCCATCTGTTACTTATTTTTATACACACATTCTTTCTCTCACTCTCCTTTTTCTCCCTCTGTCCCTCTGAATATACCTCTTGCCCATCCTCTGGGTCCCCCCCCCACCTCCCCGTCTTTCTTCCCGGACCTCCTGTCCCATGATCCTCTCGTATCCCTTTTGCCAATCACCTGTCCAGCTCTTGGCTCCATCCCTCCCCCTCCTGTCTTCTCCTATCACTTTGGATCTCCCCCTCCCCCTCCAACTTTCAAATCCCTTACTCATTCTTCCTTCAGTTAGTCCTGACGAAGGGTCTCGGCCTGAAACGTCAACTGTACCTCTTCCTAGAGATGCTGCCTGGCCTGCTGCGTTCACCAGCTACTTTTGTGTGTGTTGCTTGAATTTCCAGCATCTGCAGAATTCCTGTTGATTACATTGCGCATCTGCTTTGCTACTTAGGCAGCTCCACTGTCATGAGAATACCAAAAGTCTTATTATTCTGAGTGTTGAGAGTGTTTAGTTTGATCTTCTCAGTCAATATTATTTATTTATTTAATTGTTCCTATTTTTTGCACTGGCATGCTTTGTCTTCCATTGCACACTGGTTGTTTGTCAATATTTGTGTAAGTTTTTACTGATTCTATTGTACGTCTTTGTTCTACTGTGAATGCCTGCAAGAAAATGGATCTCAGGGTAGCACTGGTGACATTTATGTACTTTGATAATATATTTACTTTGAAATTTGAGGTTTTTTTTTAAAGTGCCCTGCCTTCCTTTATTAATGTCAGTCAGTTATTCCGTCTTTTTGTCTCGAATGGAGTTTTATTTCCTTTAAACAAGGACAGTCTGATCCATTGCCATAACTTCAGTTTACTAATTCTAGTTTTGACTTACTGCATATCAGAACTGTCTTAGACAGGAAGGAGATGAAATAATAAATACATTTTCACACATCATTTTTCACATTGGACACTTACAGTTATAAAATTCCTCTCAATATACTGTAAATTTTTTTTAGATTTTGGGCTGAAGATTGGTCATTCAAAGATAGAAAAGAATTGAAATAAGGACAACTTATAAGGACCATTGTTACTCTCAGGTCAGGGTAATGCAACAAGTAGTTAATTCTGATGAAATATTATCAGCCTAAAACGTTACCTTGCCTTAATGGTACCCTCTAAGATTGATGATTTTGACCTAATTCCTGCAATGGTGAAGCAAATAAACACCCCTTCTTGCTACCTCAGAGAGAATAACCAATCTATTCAATTGTTCAAATCAGCCACATTGACAGGCCATAAAGACATAAGAGCAGAATTAGGCTATTCAGCCTGTCAAATCTCAACCCCATTCACCTGCCTTCTCCCTGTAACCTGTGATACTTTTACTTATCAAAAGCCTATCAACCTTGGCTTTAAATATACTCAATGACTCAGCGATGAATTCCACAGATTTACTGCCCTCTGGAGAAATAAATTCCTCCTCATCTTTGTTCTATTCTGTGGCTGTGCCCTCTGGCCCTAGACTATCCACTAGAGGAGACATCCTCTCCACGTCCACTCTATCTCGGCCTCTCAGTAGTACTGACAGCAATCTGCAACCAAGCCCCTCACTGGGTTAGAAGTCAACACTGGATGGGATCCATAAAGAAGCAAAAATAAATTTTAAAAAAGGAATCGCAGAATTAGTTCCCCAGTTTTAGTTTCTTTTATCTCTCCTGCAATGTGAGCCCAGATAAATTCTCACTCCTGACTATTATTTCCTGATAAATAAATACACGTACCCACGTTTTGAACTCAAGCAAGGACAAGACTACATTCGATCACAATCTCTTTCCAAGGATAGAATAACCTTTTGACACCCACTGTCTAGGTTCACACATTAAGTGTGGCCACTTAGACAAGATAGCAGAAGGCTGCTGGCGCCTGTGAAACCATACCCCAGCATGGGTCTGTGAACTCAGGAGAGGGAGTGGAGGAAAATCACTTTGCATTTCATTATTAAAATATCAGCAATGCAAATGTGATCTGCAACCTCAACCAGCCCTTTGAAAGGCAAGCCTTTAATCTTTCAGACCAGGTTGTTTGCCTGAACCCAACTAATTTGATGAAAGAAGTATCTCTGTCTTCCAGCAGAGTTTTCACTCTCTGTAAAGATCAGTCTGTGACCTCCCACTGCTCCGGCAGCAGAACAATCTGAAGGAGTGAATGGTGTGGATGAGACTGACATTGAGACAGCTTGTCTTGAGAGCAAAAAGAAGCAATAGTTCTATCAAATTCACTTTGTGATCATGCCCTGCCATTGTTCAATAATGATCAAGTGACAAATGTTGCCCTATCAACGGGCATGCAGTCTGAGATTCCTTCCAGCTCCCATCTACTTGCCGTCCGAGGGAAGAAACACAGAACTTGCTGTAAAGTTCCTGTTATTTTCTTTTTGAAACCTTCATCCTCCCCCCAACCCGTGTCACCCCAGTTCCACTTTTACAAAGACACTGATTCATAGTGATGGATGAAAGCTCAAGTGTCCCATTCAAGTCACACTGCTTCTTGTGCGTCACAGCATCAAATTACTGTTCTCACCCAAAATCCATGCAGGTGAACTTTCTTGCAAGGGTCACTGCCCAGAAGCACAGGCAGGAACCCTCGGAGATCTACGTTCGGTTCATATTCCTACGGGGAACTGTGCTCAAAAATGTGTACCCAGTGGAAATCAGTAAACTCACGTACAACTGTGTGTTTTCCACTGAGACTTTCAGAGGATACATATGGTCATAAGACTTAAGAGCTAAATTAGGCCATTCAGCCCGTCGAGTCTGCTCCACCATTCCCGCTCAATAGGCATCCATTGGCAACCATCAGCTTCAAAAGATGACATTTCAGAAAGCTCTGTTTTGACCCATGTATCCAGTTCTGAGCAATTAGCAGTGTTAACCACGCAAATTAGCTTGCACGTAGGAAATAAGAACATTTGAATCGGTCAGAAGCTGATTATTCCCCTTTGTTAGTTCAGCTGGGGCTCTGTCCTTGCACCCTCACCACTGACTCACAAGATTGGGAGTCTAAGTCCATTTCAGCAACTTCAGCACAAGCTTTTAGGCTGACAGTCCAGTGCATCATTGAGGGAATGCTGTTGGAAGTAACGCCTCATCCTCGCAGTGGATATTGTAGGTTGTCAGCGGAGATTTCTCGCAGCCCGAATTGGGCCTCGGCTTCTACAAACCAAGCAAAGCCATTTGCTCCCAAAACTCCGGCAGGTTCAAAGCAACTGCATTGGCCGAAATGTTCAATAACTCTGGAACCAACCTGGGACATCAGAGTCACCAAAGGTTCAAAGGTTCAAAGGTTCAATTTAATGTCAGAGAAATGTATACAATATACATCCTGAAAATGCTTTTTCTTCACAAACATCTATGAAATCAGAGAAGTGCGCCAAAGAATGAGTGACAGTTAAATGTGAGAACCCCAAAGTCCCCCCCAGCTCCCCCCTCCCACACGTAAGTGGTGGCAAGCAACAATCCCCCCTCCCCCACCGGCAAAACAAAAAGCGCACCCGCTACTGAGCACAAGCGTGAGCTAGGCGATAGCAAAGACACAGACCTTGCAGTAACCCCAAAGACTATCGCAATTCATCCGGCATCTGGCATCCGGCAACCCACAGGTTCTCTCTCTCCCTAATAAGGGAGAGGGATGTGTCCCCCATTTTCACAGCGAGCAGGAGACATAACAACAACCCGCTGGTCTACGATGTTAAAAGGTCCGTTTCGTCGTTTTTGTTTTACGAGCTCTGTGCCCGAAGATCGTAAAGATCTCAGGTCTCCGGGCCCAGAGCAAAAGATTTTCCGCCCCCCCCCCCCCCCGCCAGCGACACACGAGTCTCCTGCCGTGACACTGACCCTCGATCTGCCCGTCTCCAGAGCCCCGAGATCTTAGGCTTCCAAACACTAGGCCACCTCTCAGGCCAGTCCTGGAACCCCGAGAACGGGTCCCATTCCCACAAAGAACTGAAGTCAGCATACAACTCCAGGTCGAGGTCTTCAAAAGAACCCTGAAAGGGAAAAATAAAGATATTAAAGATGGAAATAGAGCTGTTTCTGAAGATGCAAGCGAAGGAGTGGCCGTTTAACACCATCTTAACTCCGCTTCCGGCTCCAGTGTAGGTTTTCGCCAATAAAAATGATGGAGGTGTTTTATGTTTAAGAAAAACCATTGCAACTCATTTATTGTACTCCAAACACTGAACACAAAGCAAGATATAAGTATTTTATGCAATTATGTCATCATGTGAGAGCAGCCTCTTAAAGTGAACCCCAATTCAATGTCAGGAGCTGTGAATTATGTATGTTTCCACCAATTATATTACCCTGCAATATAAATTATCCCAAGGCATTATTCTAAAGCAGGGGTTCCCAACCTTTCTATATGCCATGGGCCCCTACCATTAACCAAGGGGGTCCATGGACCCTGGATTAGGAACTCCTGTTCTGAAATGAAGGAACTTCCACCTATGCCCTGACAATATTCCTCCCTCAACCAGCATTGAATAAAAATTGCCTGATTGTTATCACATGGCTTGTTTGGGGGATCTTGCTGTGCACAAAAGGCTGCCACCTTTCCTAAATTACAGCAGTGGCTATGTGCCAAAGGCACTTCATTGGTTACAGAATGCTTTAAAGCATCCTGAAGTTCTGATGTTACATAAATGCAAGCTTCTCTTTATTTCTTCGATGAATTTATGAGCATAGAACATAGAACATAGAATAGCACAGCACAGTACAGGCCCTTCGGCCCACAATGTTGTGCCAACCCTGTTAGTGAGTTTTTTTGGGTAGATAGTTTATACTTTATACTTTATTGATGATTTGTTTACACTTAAATGACTTTGGCCACCAGACTTCTATTTGACAAAGTACTGTGGATTGAGTCCTCAACAATGCACTTCCTAAAAAAGTGTGAATACCAGATGCTTCTGGTATCGTAGTTTGACCAGATGCTGTAGTTTCGAAGACAGTATTATCTATACTTTATAAATATTAATTGCCTTCTATATTAGCATGTAAAATGCCAAATAAATGTATTGTGGATTTAACTTTAAAGGCTGTGGATACCAACCCAGACATGTTGGCGTCGGAAGGAAAGGATGAAGTTAGGAGGTGTGATATTTTGTATGTAGCCTCAAAAGGAAGCATTGTCTATGTATTGTCTATAACTTTTTAAGTAGCGGTTGCCTTTGTGTTTAGCATATAAATATCAAGCCCACATTGAGCTAGCAGACCATTCTGTGGAAAGCGTTTCCGTCCGTATGATGCCTGCTGTACCTTGTTGTGTCGAATAAAGAAGCTGCTTTATATCTACCAATGACTCTGTCTCTCTGGTGATTTCATCTACGCTACAACATTTGGTGTCAGGAGTGGGATACCTTTGTGACCTATTGCATGGCCAGCGTTCCTAGCAGTTGGTGAGTATTTTTCTAAAATAACACTCACACTTGGATCTGTTCGGTTGGTGGTACACAGGAACACGAGGTATCATGAACGTGGAGAGCTGAACTGGTCGATATAAAAGTAGTGTGTGCGTGTGCATGTGTGTTTATGTCAGTGAGGAATCTGGTTAACTTTGTGAGACTTGGAACACCAGTTGCGAAAGGTGGTAACCAACGGTACGGTTCGAGACGCCAGAGTAGGGGCGTGTATACTCGCTCAGGGAGCTGCATTTTAGTGTATGTGTGTGCAAGTGTGATGCAAGGGAATACAGCAGGCATCATGAGTTTGGGTACTCAAAAATGGGAGATTGTGGAATACAGGAGATTAGTGTGCAAACTTAAAGCACACGGTATTGGGGGTAAGGTATTGGTGTGGGTGGAGAATTGGTTAGCAGACAGGAAGCAAAGAGTGGGAATAAACGGGACCTTTTCGGAATGGCAGGCGGTGACTAGTGGGGTACCGCAAGGCTCAGTGCTGGGACCCCAGTTGTTTACAATATATATTAATGACTTGGATGAGGGAATTAAATGCAGCATCTCCAAGTTTGCGGATGACACGAAGCTGGGTGGCAGTGTTAGCAGTGAGGAGGATGCTAAGAGGATGCAGGGTGACTTGGATAGGTTGGGTGAGTGGGCAAACTCATGGCAGATGCAATTTAATGTGGATAAATGTGAAGTTATCCACTTTGGTGGCAAAAATAGGAAAACAGATTATTATCTGAATGGTGGCCAATTAGGAAAAGGGGAGGTGCAACGAGACCTGGGTGTCATTATACACCAGTCATTGAAAGTGGGCATGCAGGTACAGCAGGCGGTGAAAAAGGCGAACGGTATGCTGGCATTTATAGCGAGAGGATTCGAGTACAGGAGCAGGGAGGTACTACTGCAGTTGTACAAGGCCTTGGTGAGACCACACCTGGAGTATTGTGTGCAGTTTTGGTCCCCTAATCTGAGGAAAGACATCTTTGCCATAGAGGGAGTACAAAGAAGATTCACCAGATTGATTCCTGGGATGGCAGGTATTTCATATGAAGAAAGACTGGATGAACTGGGCTTGTACTCGTTGGAATTTAGAAGATTGAGGGGGGATCTGATTGAAACGTATAAGATCCTAAAGGGATTGGACAGGCTAGATGCGGGAAGATTGTTCCCGATGTTGGGGAGGTCCAGAACGAGGGGTCACAGTTTGAGGATAGAGGGGAAGCCTTTTAGGACCGAGATTAGGAAAAACTTCTTCACACAGAGAGTGGTGAATTTGTGGAATTCTCTGCCACAGCAAACTGTTGAGGCCAGTTCATTGGCTATGTTTAAGAGGGAGTTAGATATGGCCCTTGTGGCTACAGGGGTCAGGGGGTATGGAGGGAAGGCTGGGTTCTGAGTTGGATGATCAGCCATGATCATAATAAATGGCGGTGCAGGCTCGAAGGGCCGAATGGCCTACTCCTGCACCTATTTTCTATGTTTCTATGTTTCTATATTCTGCGGTTTTATATTTTGCGTAGTGTGGGAATTCGTATGGAGATATCTCAGGGAGAGGTTTTACCAGAGAGATCAACCAGAATGGCACCTATTGAAGTCAGGCAATGTGAGGTTGAGAACCCTGATGATCCGAACCAGCCCTTGACCTCGATTACGACTATTCATAAGCCCTTCACCCCCGGGAAAAAACAGAGCATTTTGTCCGAGTTGCCCTCACTTAAAGTCGCCTGTGGGAATTCAGAATTCTGGCGTAAACTCGAGGAAATGGTTGAAATTCACCAGATGCACCCTAAAGATATACATATGTTAGTGAAAGCAAAGTGCCCAAGGAATATGTGGGACAGGATGGCCCAAGGGGTGCGGGATGGCACATGGGCAACTACCGGGAGCGCCAGTAATAAAGAAAGATATCGCTCTTTTAAAGGGGAATTGAGACAACGGCTAGGGGGAGGCGAGAGTAGCTGGGGAACGATAATGGCAGTGATTCAAAAAGCTGACGAGATAGCCATGGATTACACAGAACGTAAATATTGAGCATATGAGGAGTATTCAGGGTTGGATAATCCAGGGAGGGACGACCCAGTCTTCCTCAAAATGCTGAAGGAAGGCCCGAGCTCAGCCCACCAAGAAGTTTTAGATTTAGGCATAACGGTAGGGTCTGACTACTCTGAGATAGTTTCGTGGGCCAGTGAGATAGACCAAAGAAAAGGCAAGAAAAATCGTAAAGTGGGTATAGTGGATGCAGCTGCTGTGATGTCCCAGAGGGTTTGTTTTGCTTGCCGGCAGCCAGGGCACCTAGCAAAGGACTGCTGGACCAAGCATAAGACAGTGAAGGAGTTGATATGCTACAGCTGTGGCCTATCAGGACATGGCTGGAGTCAGTGTCCAAAAGGGAGGGGGAAATCCCAGGCAAAGGTCACAGCAGACACCCAGTCACTCACCCCATCAGCAATCAGTCTGACTGTCGATCAGATCAAAGAGTTAGTAACGGCGCCTCTAAGGGCAGGAAAGGATGTGGCAGCGGGCTCCACGGCCAGCGCTGGTGACTCACGGATGTACACAACAGCATTGTTAGGGGGACAGCAACGCAATATGTTAGTGGACACAGGGGCATCAGTATCGATAACAGATTTACTCTTACCAACAACCGGACAGGCCAGTTATATCAGGGGTGTAGGAGGGAAAACAGTAAAAGCAGAAAGAAGCGAGAAGCAAATACTAGAAATTGGGGGAGTGCAGCTTCCAGTGTATTTCTGGGTATGTCCAAATAATGAGGGCATAGTGAGGGAACAAGAACACCAGGGGATGCTCAGAGAGACTGTGGCCATTCCAGAACATAAAGTTTTCCCAGTTCCTCTGAGGGCAGACATTACTGTGAATAAGGCAGCGGGGGAACAAGAGGCAATTGAAATTGCAAGTGTGCAGGAGGAAACGACAGAAGCCAGATTAGTAAAGTTATATGAAGAGGTAGAGGCAGAAGAGAAAGACCTTTGTAACCAACTTAAATATTAAAGGACCGAGCGAAACAACAACAGCCAATCGCTGATCAGAAAGAGCCAGAGGGAAAGGAGATAGTCCTTCCACAGCCCGGCGACCAAGTTATGGTGAGGGTGCTGCCAGAATGGCCGGGGTTTGCCCCCAGGTGGATAGGACCACAGACGGTACTCTTAACAAATGATGAGTGTGTCTGTGTGCAGACTCGGCGAGGCAGCCAGTGGAAACACTGGACTCAGGTTAAAGCATACAACTCACCCTCTTGTTGCTCCCACAGACGGAGTGGGGAACCAAGTGTACCCAGTAACCATGTAATTACGGAGAACCTAAGAGAGGAACACCAGCCGGCCATGCCAGACCTGACCACAGCTGATGAAAACATACTCGGAGGAAACACAAAGGCAGAAAACGCCGAGAGTGTGGCAGAAGACACTGAGAGCGTGTTGGAAAACCATGAATAGCCTGCTAAAGTGTGATGATGATGGTACTCTGTAAGGAAGGCTGGTTGCTGAAGGCAGATGATTAATTTTATAGCATAGTATAGAAAATTTATTGGGAAATAGATGGGGAGGGATTTTTGAGTTAAAGCAGAGACAGCAAGTTCCACCACTTCGATGCCATTTCAGACTGCACCCGGCATCTGGAAGCAGTCACTCCCAGTCTGAGGAGCTGGGCCCTTTTCAGCAGTTGGGCCAGTGATCGACTGGACAGTTCGGAAGGGGGCGCCACCGGGGAGAGGTCCTTACAGACACTTACGTAGAGGCCACCCCAACCCCTTCCTGTACATCGATGAGAGAGCCTGCGGGTGCTCCTGGAAGGAGAGTTTCAGCGACCGGAGGATGAAGGGCTGAAGACAAAGAAATGTGATTAAGCTGCAGTCAACCTGCAGGGAAAGAGCCGACAGGCACACGAAAGGAGCCGCATTCCTAAAGACTTGGAACAGCCTCTCTGCTTAACATTTGGTAGGTAGCAATTAGGTAATGCTAGGATAGGTATCGAGGTACATAAAATTGGGGGGGAATTTTGAGACAGAGCATTTTGCGACCCTATTTGAGCAGATCCTCCTAGGTTGGCCTTTCCTGATACAAATTAAATTTTTGTCCAGGAGGGCCAAGAGGAGGGACTGTTAGAGTGAGTTTTTTTGGGTAGATGATTTGTTTACACTTAAATGACTTTGGCCACCAGACTTCTATTTGACAAAGTACTGTGGATTGAGTCCACAACAATGCGCTTCCTGAAAAGATGTGAATACCAGATGCTTCTGGTATCGTAGTTTGACCAGATGCTGTAGTTTCGAAGACAGTATTATCTATACTTTATAAATATTAATTGTCTTCTATATTAGCATGTAAAATGCCAGACATGTTGGCATCGGAAGGAAAGGATGAAGTTAGGAGGTGTGATGTTTTGTATGTAGCCTCAAAAGGAAGCATTGTCTATGTATTGTCTATAACTTTTTAAGTAGCGATTGCCTTTGTGTTTAGCATGTAAATATCGAGCCCACATTGGACTAGCAGACCTTTCTACCAAAAGAGTTTCCGTCCGTACGATGTCTGCTGTACCTTGTTGTGTCGAATAAAGAAGCTGCTTTGTATCTACCAATGACTCAGTCTCTCCAGTGATTTCATCCATGCTACAACAGACCCTCAAACCCTGCCTCCCATATAAACCCCCACCTTAAATTCCTCCATATACCTGTCTAGTATTCTCTTAAATTTCACTAGTGTATCTGCCTCCACCACTGACTCAGGCAGTGCATTCCACACACCAACCACTCTCTGAGTAAAAAACCTTCCTCTAATATCAGTGGGTTGCATTTCCAACCAAACCTGTTTATGATTCATCTCCAAAGTTACATAAACTCTTAAAGTGCTATGACACAGAAATGGGGCCCTTAGCCCAGCTTGTCCATGCCATGCAAGTTGTTTACCTCAGCTAGTCACCATTTACCTGTGCTTAGTCCATGGTTGTCTAAATGTATTTTAAACATCAACACCTGCCTCTGCCATTTGCTAATAAAACACACTGCTGAAATGTTGCTGTTAAAAATGCTCAGTTTCCTTCGAGGAACGTTCTGCAGTATTGTCTGATGTTAAGGAAACATGCTAGTCTTGCTTGCAGCCATTGTTCTATGTAAAGAGAGTCTCTCCCTTGTGTGAACACATTATCGCTTTCACGTGAAGACTCCTGTCATTGTACTCGAAGAATTCCTGAGGGTTTAGCTGTAAAATAGCAAATGGAATTGGTTATAGTTTATATTTAAACAGTGCTGCTGAGTTTCCCAGACTTAGGAGTGTGCATTACTATGTGGGTTGTTGATTGGCCTACACATTTTCAGCCTGAAATGCCCAGTTATGCTTTGTGCTTCAAAGGTTTTTTCCCCCAATTTGTTAATGCATACTTTGGAGAGACTCTACAATCACCATATGGTAATCCTGGAAAGAACCACACTTGATTAAAAGCGGCATCCAAAAGGAAATCAGCTGTATACACTAATGATCAGTAAAGAATGTTTGTAAAACTCAGACCATAGAGATTTGGTCAAAGGAGGCGTATCACTGAGAGTAGCCTCTGGTACCTCAGAATTAGAATCAGCTTTAATATCACCAAAACGTCTTGTAGTGTGACAGCAGTACAACGCAATACATCATAATAAAAACTATATAAGTATATATTAAAAAATGAATTAAACAGATAGTGCAAAAAGAGGGGACAAAGTAATGAGGTGGTGTTTATGGGTTCATTATCCATTCAGAAACCTGATGGCGGAGGGGATCATTTTGTGCAATGTTGAGTGTGTGTCTTCAGGCTCCTGTACAATATCTCCTCCCTGATTGTAACAATGAGAAGGGGAAATGTCCTGTCTTAAACAATCGGTCAGATTTCCTTGGGTTTTGTGCATTTTTAAGCACGTAGTTCACTTTTATTTCTGAAATAGGAAACCAAACCTTTTGGATATGTTCTTCTCCTCTTCGTGCATAGTGTTCTTCAGAATTATTGCTCCATTGTTCACGATTCCTACAGTTCTAGTAATGAGTTGCCCACACCCCTGTGCAATTTCAATGGCAGTCAGATTTATAGAATCACGCAATAGTTCAGCATAAGAGGAAGATATTCAGCTATCAATTTTAATACGATTCATTCAATAAGCAGTCACACTCATGCTGTGCATTATTCATATCTATGAAACTTCTTCCTTCTTCAATTTATTGAAAACCTCTGCACATTTGGAAAGGGAAGGACTGATTAGAAATATTCAGCGTAGCATTGTACATGGGAAGCTACATCTCCTGGATCTGACTAAAATTATTTTGAGGAGGTAACCACGAGGAGTAACATGGGCAGGGCAGAAGGCATTATTCACATGGACGTTAGCAAGGGACAGCAGAGCAGGTCAGCCCAGTACGTTAGAACACACATGAGATCCAGGGTAAGCTGGCAAATCGGATGCAAAACTGGCTTGGTGGTTGGAAGCAGCAGGTGATAGTTTTTCGTATTAGAGATCTGTGATCAAGGTGTGCTGCAGGAATCACTGCTGGGTCCTCCATTGTTTATCAACTATATTCATGAATTGGAAAGAAATGATTAATAAGTTTGCAGATGATGCCAAAATTGCTAGTATAGTGGACAGTGAAGAATATTGTCCAAGTTTACAGCATCTGGGGAAGTGGGTGAAGGAATGGTCGATAGATCCTAACTTGGACCATGCTAAGTGACAAACAAGAGAAAATTTGCAAATGCTGGAAATCCGAGCAACACACACAAAATGCTGGAGGAACTCAGCAGGCCAGGCAGCATCTATGGAAAAGAGTGCAGTCAATGTTTCAGGCCAAAACCCTTCGGTAGCACTGCTAAGTGATCCATTTTGGGAAATTAAACCAGGGCAAGGCATATACAGTGAATAGAATAACCCCAGCAAGATTTTGGGATACAGCTAGAGAGAGTGGTGAGGATGGCATGAGAGTGTTGTTACAGCTGTACAAGATGTAAGCTGGACCACACTTGGAAAATTGTATGCAGTTAATACAACGCAGTAAAGGATGTGATTAAGCTAGCGAGGATACAGCAAAAATTCACAGTCCTGCGCTGGAGGGCTTGCCTCGCATGGTAGGGCTAACTAATACAACAGGGCACAGGTTTATGACAAAAAGGAGGTGGTTTAAAGGGGGGCCTGAAGGGTAAATATTTTCCCTCACAAAGTACAATGGTACCTGGAATAAGCTGCAAGAGGAGATGGTGTAGGTAGGATCAGGCCCTTCCGCCCATTGAGTCTATTCCGACCACAGTGCCCACCCAGCAAGCCCTACTTTCCTGAGTTTTCCCCAGATCCTTTTATGCTCCACCCTTTCACGTACCTACCCAAGTGCTTGTTTAATGTCACTACTCTACCTGCCACAACCACTTCTTGCTCCATGTACTCACCACTCTCTGCGTGGAAAAATTGCCCATCACTTCCCTTTTAAATCTTTCCCCTCACATCCTAAATCTCTGCCCTCTGCTTTTGTGCCCCCTACCCTGGGGGTAAGGTCCACTGTATCTGTTCTGGGCAACTGCAGCTTCCCCTGTCATCTGTTGTGGAGGAATTCAAGGTGGCAAAATGCAGAGTTTTATTAAGCTTGAGAGATTCCAATGACGTCTTGGTAAAGCAAGCAGGCATTACAGCCAGATCTGGGTGCAAATGGGCAGCCAGCGCAGCTGTGGAGGAGGCAGTGTGTTCTCTGAAGCTGCGAGATATCATTGGCAACCCCTGCGTCGGGCGGCAAGGCCTCGGCTCAGTTCACTTCCAGAAGTGGGGAAACGCCAGCATAAGGAACAGGCGAGACATGATACAGGCAGAAGTACGGATCCGTGAGGAAGAGAAGCGGATTTCAAAGGCAGTGGAACAAGGGTCCCAGGGTGCCTGGACAAAATGGGATCTGCCCAAGCACAAGATCTCATGGGCAGAGTTATGGAGACTGGAGCCCTTCCGTATTTCCTTCCTCTTGCGATCCATGTATGACACCCTTCCTTCACCATTACATCTGTACACATGGGGGATGAGAGAGGACCCGGACTGTAAGCTCTGTGGTCAAAAGGGGTCGCTGGCTCATATACTGTCCGGGTGTAAAACAGCTCTAACTCAAGGATGGTATAGGTGGCGCCATGATAAGGTGCTCCTGGCTCTTGCTGACACACTATAGCGGGAGAGATGCAAGAAGAGGACGGCTGGCACAGATTTGAGGAAGGCCATCGCCTTCATCAAAGAGGGAGCCAGGCCTTTCGTAACCAAACAACCAAAGCCCAATCTGCTGCTAACAGCCAGGTCCTGGGAGATGAGGGTCGATGTGGGAAGGAGGTTGCAGTTCCCGGATGTGGTGCACACAACCCTACGCCCAGGCATTGTACTGTGGTCAACCTAAGACAAGAAAATCATTTTGGTTGAGTTGACTGTGGGAGGAGGGATGGGAAGAGGCCCACGAGAGAAAGGCCTTGAAGTACCAGCCCTTACTGCAGGAGTGTAAAGACAAGGGATGGCAGGCATGGTTGTTCCCTGTGGAGATCGGCTGCAGAGGTATTCCAGCCAAATCAGTATGGCGGTTGTTGTCAGATCTGGGCCTGGATGAAAGGAGCAAAAAACAAGCAGCTCATAGGATGGGGGAAGAGGCAGAACGAGCTTCTTGTTGGATTTGGAGTAGGCGAGAGGAGGAGAGCTGGAAGCCAGGAGCAGATGGGCAGTGATTTTGCCACCACTGCCGGCCCACCAACTGGAGAGTGTCGTGGTTAAGGGTCGAAACACTCGGTGAAGGTTGGGAACCACCTGATGACATCTGCTCCTGGCTGAAGGCTATGGTTACCTTATAAGTTAATGGGAGAATGCACCCTAACATGTGTATGTGACAAGTAACAAGTGCCTCTAATAATATTAACATTTCTTTGAGGTTGCCTTTCACTCACCTATGCTCCAAGGAATTAAAATAAAAAATCTGGGTGATCTCTCCCTATAGCTCAGACCCTCTCATCCTGGAAACATTCTCATAAATGTTTTCTGCCCTCTTTCTGGTTTTACCACACCTTTCAATAATAGGGTGACCAAAATTGTACGCAGTATTCCAAATGCTGCCTTGCCAACACCATAACGTACCAGCTCCTATAGGGGGGTGGAAGTGTTAACAGCTAAAAGTGGGAAAGCTGATCCCAACACTGATAAGACCATAAAACCATAAGACAAAGGAGCAGAAGTAGGCTATTCGGCTAATCGAGTCTGCTCCGCCATTTTATCATGAGCTGATCCATTCTCCCATTTAGTCTCACTCCCCCACCTTCTCACCATAACCTTTGACGCCCTGGCTACTCAGATACCTATCAATCTCTGCCTTAAATACACCCAATGACTTGGCCTCCACTGCTGCCCGTGGCAACAAATTCCATAGATTCACCACCCTCTGACTAAAAAAATTTCTTCGCATTTCTGTTCTGAATGGGCACCCTTAACTCATGCCCTCTCGTACTAGACTCCCCCATCATGGGAAACGACTTTGCCACATCCACTCTGTCCATGCCTTTTAACATTCGAAATGTTTCTATGAGATCTCCCCTCATTCTTCTAAACTGCAAGGAATACAGTCCAAGAGCGGACAAACGTTCCTCATATGTTAACCCTCTCATTCCCGGAATCATTTTAGTGAATCTTCTCTGTACCCTCTCCAACGTCAGCACATCCTTTCTTAAATAAGGAGACCAAAACTGCCCACAGTACTCCAAGTGAGGTCTCATCAGCGCCTTATAGAACCTCAACATCACATCCCTGCTCCTATACTCTATTCCTCTAGAAATGAATGCCAACATTGCATTCGGCTTCTTCACTACTGACTCACTACTGATAAATACAGGTGCATCCAGATATTTAAGCAGCCAGGTAACACCCTCAAGATACAGGAAAGGTGAGATCACGTTTACTTGAGGATCCATGTCTCATATTTGGGCGGCAATTTTTTCTCAAGGCTCAGGATGTCCAGTAGCTGAAGGAGGGAGAAGGCAAATCCAGTCGATCCATGCTTGTCCAGTACCCTGTCTTGCTCACTGTAAATCTCAACTCCTTGGCAACCCATCCTCACCCCTAGGGTCTCCAAAGGCTCCATCTGTAATTTGCTCTCCTCCCTGCTTCATGACAGATCCTCTGGTGATCTTCATCTTACTGTCATGTCCCCTCATTCCTCCAGCTGGACCAGGGGTTCCCAGAGCCCTCGGTGAATGGTAGGGGGTCTCTGGCATTGAAACAGCTCAGGAGCCCCTGGGCTAGATGATTGATTTCTTCCTGCCGTAAACTCTCACACTAACCACTGTTCTACTCAGTTGTTCTCAAGTGTTCCCACCCGGCAGACAACCCATTAGCCTTCAATCTCACTGCCAGCTGTCTTGGAAACAGTTAAAAAAGAAATCTTATCAGAATTTACATCAGAATCTTAATGTCCCCTTAATTTCCAGACTGGCAGCTCTGATTGCCACCCTCGGACCTGTTCTCTTCTCCTCTCCGTAAATTCTTAAGGGTCTGATAAGAGAAGAGAGAAAGATTACAAGCCGCTTGATTGTAGGAATCATTTTGTGGTCCTAATTGTACAGATTTCAAAAGGATGATTAGTTCACTTTGAGGGCAGGAGATGAGCTGTGTTCAGCAGATGCTTGAACCATATGGCAAAATAGTTTCCTCTATCAAAGCCTTCCTCCTCTGGACACATACTCACCTTAGTTTAACAGGGATCTGTCTTTAACAGGTGACAGAGGAGTCAATCCGTGAATGCTTTCCTTGACCCTGCCCGGCACGCATGATCAGAATAGGCAGCTGCTCTTGACACTGGGAATATGCTGCTCAAAATTAAAGGACTTCTTGACACAAAAATGTTGCTGTAAAATGAAAAGAAGGTAGAAGCTGAATCTGACACCTAGCCAGATTATTATTTTCTCTACCCAGCTTCCACAGAAGACACCTATAGTGTGCTCACTTCAGTCAGCTAAAGAGGAACAGCCTCAGGTCCACACCTGCTGTCTCAGTCTACGGAGGAACCCAAACGAATGTGCCAGAGGTTTGACTTAATAAGTAACTTCACTGGAACACAGTTGTGTGTAATTGGTCTGTCTTTGTGCCTGTCTTATCGTACAAACCCTCAAGTAGATAGACTTACTACTGAAAAAGCGATACAGGGCTTAAGCTTTGGAGACGTTGCCAAATGGGGGAAGTATCAGTGGGACAACATTTTGGATAAACTAGCTACATCTCTGAAAATTTTACGGTTGTTAAAGAAGTCAACTGAATTTGATGGTGGGAGAGTGTGATGGGGAGGTTGACTCTGACCACTAGGAATATCTCTCTCATGGGAGACTAATTCCTACACTAAGAGCCATTGGCTACTGGGCCAGTTTGGCAAATTGGATCTCCAACTGCTTTACTGTAATTTATTGTATATTTTATATCTTTCTCTGTACTCCTGCCACTAAACAACAAATTTCATGGCTTTGCTTCCCTTTCTCCTTAGAAGATACCCTTTACCACTTATCCATTGCCCTAATACCAGCTGCCCTTTTCTGAAACTTACTTAGTGAAGTTTAGTCATTCATTTTGTGTGAGAAAGCAAAGTTAGTGCTCTTTCTCCAGCCAGATCCTGGATTCACGACACAAGTTGCAGCCTTCTCCGAAATGGAAAGGCCAAGCAGGTTTGCAGAGCCAATGTCAATTTTGCTACTGTAAGTATGATTACAGTTCCCATGCTACTTCCGTTCCTTGCTAATCCCATTCTTACCTGGGTATTTTTAGTCTCTTGTGCTGTCTCACCAGGTCTGTTAGAAACTGTAAAATATTCTCATGGCCATTCTGTTCACCGCCCCTTGGGCTAAGCAGCAAAGTTATTGGCGTCACGTCCTGGCTACCTCTCATGCAACAGGGGTGTAGTGAGGTGGGTTTGGTACATAGATATCAGAGGTGGGGGCAGCAAATTGATGAAGACATCTAAACATGACTCTTCAGTGGAGTTTTCTGCCCCGAGCGAAAAGACCTGTTTTATTCAAGTTACACCTGGCTGATCTGTGCACAATTTCCTACACTTGTTTCAAAATTGAGATGTTTTAGCTGTTGCCAGCTTGTGATACCTTCACAGACGGCAGGGGGAAATAATTTCAGAATATATCTTCAAAGCCAAGCTATTTCTAGTGATAAATTTTGGTCCACTAACCAACGTGTTTCTTTCAGATAACATTTATTAGGGCAGACAGAGAGATTACAAAAAAAAATCTATTTATTATTCTTGCTTGTCCAAAGATGGTGAATCATGCAGAGAGTATTTTGCGACTCACCCATCACTGGGAGATGAACATTATCTGTTTAGAATGCAATCAAGCTGAAGCAAAATCTATGGATGCAGCCAGAGAAAACAGCAATGGCTCTCAAAATATTGAGTTTCTTTCCCTGTTCTTTCTCAAGCAAGATTTATATTCTCCGAACCATCTTTCATCCATGTTTGACATGTCCATCATAATCTACTGAAGCAAAAGGCATCAGAACTATTGGAAAATTGGACACATAATCAATGGTTAGGATTCAACTGTCGAGGTCCAGGAGTCTGTGATTTCAGGCCTTTTATCGAATTTTCCATCCTGCTCACTGTCCTTTCTGATAAGAAATTTGATTTTGCTCTCTCTTCAAGCCATATATTGAGCTTGACATATCCAACCTCATCTTTTTGAAGTTGCTCTCTAAGAAGCTAATTTCTTTTGGTTTACAAACCTAAATCATGGCGTGTGTAAATGGGACCACAACACTTTGTTGCCAGTTTGACATTGAAGAGTGTCAAATGATTTCAGGAAAGATAAAAACAGAACATTCTGGAAATGCACAGCAGAGCAGGGATTTGAAACAGTAACTCGATTTCTCCATCCACTGCTGCTACCTGACCTGCCAAGTACTTCCTTTTGTTTTTACAGTATTTCAAATTTGAAGCATCTGTAGCATTCTGCTGTCGTGGGGTTTCACAAGAGAGACTGGACAAAATGTGAAACTAAATTGCGGTAAAAGAAAAGGAACACATTCTTCAGCAGCAATCGGCATTGACAGCTGGCTTACCACATATCTTGCCATGGCCACATCAAAGAGAGGTATTAAAGCTAGTGAAAAGACACAAAACTCTGGGTTTTCTGTTGATTTCCTGTCAACTGCCTGTGAAATGCAGCTGGATAGCGACACAAAATGGAGCAGAGTTTGTACATTAGATCTCCACCCCGCTGTCACTTTTAGAAATCAGCAGAAGCAGCAAGTAAAATAGGTTAGAAATTAGCTTGAGTGCTGATCTTGGGTAAAATAGTCATTGTAACTAACAGATAATGACTATACCTACAAAACGGTTACAAGGAAATGCACACTGGTATCACATTTTTTAAAGGAAATTTAAGCAGCATCCATCATCAGGGACCCCCACCACCCAGATCATGCTCTCTTCTCACTGCTGCCACCAGGAAGAAGGTACAGGAGCCTCAGGACTCACACCACCAGGTTCAGGAACAGTTATTACCCCTCAACCATCAGGAAGGAGGTACAGGAGCCTCAGGACTCACACCACCAGGTTCAGGAACAGTTATTACCCCTCAACCATCAGGAAGGAGGTACAGGAGCCTCAGGACTCACACCACCAGGTTCAGGAACAGTTATTACCCCTCAACCATCAGGAAGGAGGTACAGGAGCCTCAGGACTCACACCACCAGGTTCAGGAACAGTTATTACCCCTCAACCATCAGGAAGGAGGTACAGGAGCCTCAGGACTCACACCACCAGGTTCAGGAACAGTTATTACCCCACAACCATCAGGCTCTTGAACAACAGGGGATAACTTCACTCAATTTCACTTACCCCATCATTGAAATGTTCCCACAACCTATGGACTCACTTTCAAGGACTCTTCACCTCATCTTCTCGATATTTATTGCTTATTTTTATTATTATTACTTCTTTTTTTAAAACTTGCACAGTTTGTTGTCATTTGCACACTGATTGAACACTGAAGTGGTCTTTCATTGATTCTGTTATGGTTATTATTCAATTATGGATTTATTGAGTATGCTCACAAAAATATGAATCTCAGGGTTGTATATGTTGACATAATGTACTTTGATAATAAATTTAATTTGAACTTTTGAACTCTAACCTGTTGGAAAACACTTGGTATAACAAAGCTTCCAGTGTTTGTTGGGTTATATGGTGTCCGACGGGCAGGCGATGTGGCCCATTCAATAGAGCTGGTGGAGCTGGAATCAGAATCAGCTTTAATACCACTGGCATTTGAAATTTCATTCAACCCTTCATACTAAGGACATGGCTAAGGAGACAACGTTGGTACTTGGTTAAGCTTCTTGGAAATAGTAGCCATTTTAAAGGCATCCGTTAGTCTTGCGAGACCATGGATCTGCGCCTGGAAAGTCTTCACTCTCCAGGGCGCAGGCCTGGGCAAGGTTGTATGAAAGACCAGCAGTTGCCCATGCTGCAAGTCTCCCATCTCCACGACACCAATGTTGTCCACGGGAAGGGTATTAGGACCCATACAGCTTGGCACCGGTGTCGTCGCAGAGCACTGTGTGATTAAGTGCCTTGCTCAAGGACACAACACGTTCCCTCGGCTGGGGCTCGAACTCACGACCTTCAGGTAGCTAGTCCAATGCCTTAACCACTTGGCCACGTGCCCACAATACATTAATACAAACAAAAATAAAAGCCTTTCAACTGGCCTATGAGCAAGAGCTGTGAGAAGATTTTGCAGAAATATTAACAAAAGAATCCAGGTTTAAACTTAGCGCAAGGAATGCTCCAGGAGATCTGAGGGGTCTTGTTTTATATTGGTTGTTCTCTGGAACTGTCAGAAGAGGTGGTGAAAACAGATGCAATGACTATGTTCAAGAGGAAGTAAAACAGACACATAAACAGCAGAACATAGAAGGATATGGTCCCACGTCAGGGAACTGGGATTAGTGCAAAGGTGAAGCATAAATATGATCGACTGGAAAACCAGTCTCTGTCTGTGCCCCTCCAGGGTTCTAATACCTTTCCATTGCTGGAGGAACTCAGCCAGTCGGGCAGCAGGTGGGCTGGAGAAGCAGTCTCCATTCATCTGTGCCTCTCCAGGGCTCTAATGCCTTTCCAAAGCTTCGATTTTTCTACTGTATGTCACCCTGTTCTCAAATGTATAATGCAGAGCAAGGATCACTGCTCCTCACTAGTAAGATTGGTGCAGAGCTTCAGACCTCTTTCCTTGGACACTCCTTCCTGGAGACAGATAAAGTTTGTGCTGGTATAATGGAGGCAGTGATACACTTCATCATAAAACTCTGCCCTCAGCCTGTGCTGGATCCTGAGACATGAGAGTGTCCGACATTAACAGGGTTTTGTTAAAGATCTTGATTGCCTGAGTGCTCCAGTTTCCTCCCTCATTCCGAGATGTACAGGATGGGGCTAGTGAGATGTGGGCGTGCTCTATTGGTGCCAGAAGCATGGCAACACTTGCCAGCTTCCCCCAGCACAATCCCCAGACTGTGTGATCATTGGCACGAATAACACATTTCACTGTATGTTTTGATGTACATGTGACAAATAAAACTAACCTTTATCTTCATCTTTGATGCTGTTGTGTGGCTGGAGTAGGCTGGGGAAAGGAACTGCCACTTTCAGACATTTGGCGTAATGTCCAACCTCTCATACACTCCAGTGAAGGAACAATCGTGGTTTAGAGTCTACAGATGCAGACAGAGCTCAGCACCATTTATGTGCTGGGACTGGATGGCTGATGATAGTGTGACCTTGGTTTAGGAGCGCAGATGATGAAGATTGACTGGTTTCCCTCTCATCCAACACACCAACTTCATTCTAGCAGTGTTACAAACTTTTCTGATAATTCCATCTGGGATATGGTTTCTGTACAATCTTGTATGAAGGTACACTTCGGTTAGATAAGGCCACAAGAGGGAGAATTTTTTGGATAACTACATCTCACTTGGTATAAAAGATCGAGCCTCTGCAATACCAGCACTATAGTTTAGCAGGCCAATCACCTCCACACAGAAGAGATGCAGGGCCACATCCCTATTGATCAATTACTAGTGCATGAATGGGAATGTTTCTGTGTGTGATGCATGCAATTGAAATTGCAAGCTTTGCAGTCAAGATATTTAGCTCTTGCCCTCATCTTTTATCCTGTTGCTCTCGATATAGGCCTGAGACCTGAAGCTTTCAATTAGGAAGCTGAAGCTCCTGTGGTGTACTGGATTTACATTTACAGGCACTGAAATATCTAGCATGTTAATGTTGAGTAAAGACGCATCTATAATGACATCATGCATTTTTTTTAAAGAAGGTTACTGGAAGGGTAGGGGAGAAGGATAGCGGCCCTTGTTTATCTGTTTCATTGCAGGAAGTGAGTTCATCTCAACTCTAAACCAATTCTACAACCTATAGAGTCACTTTCAAAGAGACTACAACTCATGTTCTACCCGCCCATCCATCCATTTATTTCACAGCTTGTCTTCTTTGGCATATCAATGTACTTTTCATTGATTCTATTGTATTTCCTTGTTCTACTGTGAATGCCTACAGATATTGTATGTATGTACGTAGATATTATATTGCATGCATCTTGATAATAATTTACTTTGAACTTTACATTAAAGGTAATTCATAACTACATGTATGCCAATCTTTTCCTACAGCATTTTAAAGCTTTACAGCTGTTTTCTATGTATTGAATAGTGGCACAAGCTTGATGGGTCAAATCGCCTCTTTCTGCTCCACTCTCTTATGTTATGATCCTGCCTTTCCTATAAATACTGTATTGAGCCAAACTAAATTGACTGTTCCAGTATCTTTACTCCTTAATACTACACTTTTTTTATCCAAAGTACTTTATGGTTTCAGAATCAGAATCAGGTTTATTATGTTGTGAAATTTGTTAACTTAGCAGTAGCAGTTCAATGCAATACGTAATGTAGAAGGAAATAACCAAAATACAATAATAATAATAAGTAAGTAGATCAATTACAGTATATGTACATTGAATAGATTCAAAATCATGCAAAAAAACAGAAATAATATATATTTTAAAAAGTGAGGTAGCATTCATGGGTTCAATGTCCATTTAGGAATTGGATGTCGGAGGGGAAGAAGCTGTTCATGAATCATTGAGTGTGTGTCTTCACACTGAGTGTTTTTATTGGCATACCAAATCTCTTCAAAATGCTAGTGAAGTATAGTCACTATCTTGCCTTCTTTATAACTACATCGGTATGTTGGGACCAGGTTAGATCCTCAGAGATCCTGATGCCCAGGAACTTGAAATTGCTCACTTTCTCCACTTCTGATCCTTCAATGAGGATTGGTACATGTTCCTTCGTCTTACCCTTCCGGAAATCCACAATCAGCTCTTACGTCCTACTGACATTGAGTGCCAGGTTGTTCCTGTTCGCCTTCTCGTCTCCATCTGAGATTCTACCAACAATGGTTGTATCATCAGCAAATATATAGATGGTATTTGAGCCATGCCTAGCCACACAGTCATGGGTATAGAGAGAGTAGAGCAGTGGGCTAAGCACACACCCCTGAGGTGCACCAGTGTTGATCGTCAGTGAGGAGGAGATGTTATCACCAATCCGCACAGATTGTGGTCCTCTGGTTAGGAAGTTGAGGCTCCAATTGCAGAGGGAGTTACAGAGGCCCAGGTTCTGCAACTTCTCAATCAGAATTGTGGGAATGATGGGATTAAATGCTGAGCTATAGTCGATGAACAGCATCCTGACGTAGGTGTTTGTGTTGTCTAGGTGGTCTAAAGCCGTGTGAAGAGCCATTGAGATTGTGTCTGCCGTTGACCTATTGTGGTGATAGGCAAATTGCAATGGGTCCAGGTCCTTGCTGAGGCAGGAGTTCAGTCTAGTCATGACCAACTCTCAAAACATTTCATCACTGTCGATGTGAGTGCTACCGGGCGATAGTCATTAAGGCAGCCCACATTATTCTTCTTTGGCACTGGTATAATTGTTGCCTTTTTGAAGCAAGTAGGAACTTCTGCTCGTAGCAGTGAGAGGTTGAAAATGTCCTCGAATACTCCCACTAATTGGTTGAGACAGGTTTTCAGAGGCTTACCAGGTACTCCATCGGGACCTTCTGCCTTGTGAGGGTTCACTCTCTAAAGACAGCCTAACATAGGCCTCTGAGACAGAGGTCACAGGGTCACTGGGTGCAGCAGGCATCTTCACAGCTGTAGTTATATTCTCCCTTTCAAAGCGGGCATAGAAGGCATTGAGTTCATCTGGTAGTGAAGCATTACTGCCATTCGGTTTCGCTTTGTAGGAAGTAATGTCTTGCAAACCCTGCCAGAGTTTCTTAATGTAAGAAAGAATTAATGTAATTTCTTATGTTATGATCATTTGCTTCCTATAAACACTGTACTGAGGCAAACTAAATTGACTGTTCCATTATCTTTACTCTTTAGCACTACACTTTTTACATCCAAAGTACTTTATGGTTTTGCATCACATTGGTCACAAGCCTCAGCCTCTTTCCACCATTTACAAAGATTATACTGGGCTGAGATAATGGCCAGTTTGCTGAAACATAAAGTTGAAAAGAGAGCTTCAATTAAATTTACAGAAGCAAATTAAAGTTTGAGTAAATTGAACACAGTGTACAAGTGAAACCACTTTTCTAATTTCCATCAGATTACATGAATAAAACATGCTAATACAGGTAAACCCTTTATTGTGATTAAACACAGAAGTTAGAACAATTATATATCATCACCCACAACCTCAGGACTTAGTAAATCATCACTTCACAATGGTTATACGTGTACAGATCTGCCCTCAGGTGCCCCTCCTCCTTCCCATTCTTCCATGGTCCACTGTGCACTCCTATTGGACTCCTTCTTCCTTAGCTCTTCACCTCCTCCACCTACCACCTCCCAGCTTTTTACTATATCCCCCTTCCCCTCCCTTCCCCATCACCTGCCAGCTTGTACTCCCTCCCCTCCCCCACCTTTTCATTCTGGCTTCTTCCCCCTTCCTCTCCAGGCCTGATAAAGGGTCTCGGCTCCAAACATCAACTGTTTATACCCCTCCATAGATGCTACCTGACTGGCTGAGTTTCTGCAGTACCTGTGTGTTGCTCCAGATTCTGTAGGATTGTTTTTTTTTAAATTACGAATCAGAACTCCTGTTCGACATTTTTTCTTGGTCTCTTCAAACCAAACAGATGTGGATGCAGGTTTTCAACTCAACCTTCCTTTCCACCCACAGATGCTGCTCGCCCTGCAGAAGTTCCTTCAGCAGATCATTTGTGGTTCTGGTTTCCAACATCTGCCATCTCTTGTGTCTCCAAATAAATGTCTTCTTGTTCAGCAATTTTAATAGAATTAAGCAAAAAAGAGGAAACACCCAGCCACCAGCAAGAATTCAGGAAAATAACTAAATTGTGTGGTATGGAAGAAGACATTCAGCCCATCAACTCCATACTGGCCCTTGATAAAATAACCATATCAGTCTCATAACCAAGTCTTTCTTGAATCAGATCAAAATCTTCGATGCTCGCGGGCATTGTCTTTTAGATGGTTCTTTCAGAAGTGAGCCTTTAAATTATTATCCACCAAGTGCCCATCCAGTCCATTTCTAATAGACCTTTCAACACCAGTATAAAAGTGTAAAGTTCCTGATTACAAGCATTTTCTGCAGCAAAATCTTTTGTCTAAATGTGTGCCTCAAGACCTCAAACATTGTGAGAAGAAACCCAGCTTCTCCAGCCTTACCTTACAATCCCCCTTCCCTGGAGCTGTTCTAGCACCTAATTTCTACACCAATTCAGAACCAGATTTACAATCACTGACATATGTCATGACATTTGTTCTTTTATGGTAGTAGTAAACTGCAAAAACATAAAATCTATCATTTAAAAAAATATTGCAAAACAAAAGGAATAACGTGCTCCTGTTCATAGACTTGTAACGAGAAGAGGACTTTTACATCCTTTCTGAAGTTCAGTGACCAAAATTGAACAGAATTTTTGGCATTCTGTGGATTAATAACTTCCACTGTAGTTTCTGAGGAGACAAACGAATCTGCAACCTCTATCAAAAATGCAGTTTAAGGAGCTTCATGGTCAGATGGATTACTACGTGCTCATGATGTACCTCCACATGCTCTTGTTGAAGTGGCCACCGTTTTCCCAAGTGCTGCTTCACCAGTACGAGAGGTCATGCTGATGCAGTTTCAAAGAAGACACGAAGGCAGCTATGCCTCAGCAGGAGTTTGAGGAGATTCGATATGGCACTAAAGGTGCTAGCAAGTTTCTACAGATTACCGTGGACAGCATTCTAACTGGATGCATCACCATCTGGTATGGAGGGGCCACTGCGCAGGACCGGAAAAGGCTGCAGAGGTTTGCAAACCCCACCAGCTCCATCATGGGCACCAGCCCAGCCTCGCCAGCATTGTGGACAACTTCGAAAGGTGATGCCTCAGAAAGGTGGCACCATCATTAGCGACCCCCATCACTCAGGACATGCTCCCTTCTCATTGTTACCATCAAGGAGGTAGTCCAGGAGCCTGAAGAGACACACTCAATGTTTTAGGAACAACTTCTTCCCCTCCACCATCAGATTTCTGAACGGACAATGAACCAACCCACAAACGTGACCTCAACGATTTTATTTTCTCTCTTGTTGCAGTACTCATTTTACGTAAAAAATTTAAACATAAATTATACATGTGCAATATTTTTGTTACGTATAGCACTGTACTGCTACTTCATAAGAAATTTCATGACATATGCCTGCGATATTAAACCTGATTCGGTGCTTGAGATTCCTCATGAACCAACAAAGTTATTGTATCTTCAAGTTTTAAAGACCATCCTTGAAGCTTTTTTTCTGTGATCTCAGAAACTATTTTTCCGGAGTGAGCTCAGAGTGATGAGTCTGGCTTCTGGCACATGGATAAGGGGCTCCAACCACCAGAACTGTTGAGGGCTGTCAGAGTCTAGATACTGGAAGTGAAGTGTAGGAGAGGCTGATGGCAAACCAATGCTGGTATCTTCTCCTACCATGGTTGCAGCATGGCGGCTACGGGCTGAATCAAAGCAGCAGGGCCAGGCCCGAGAGCAGGGAACAAGCCAACATCTTGTCACTGCTGGAGTGGACTGAACGGTGATTCGAAGCGGCAGAGCTGAGGCAGTGGGGTAGCGTAATGGGCCGGTGTTTAGCTTCTGTTCCACGAGGTTTACTTGTGAATTTCAGCTCTGAATGTTATTTACACAATTCTGCGTGTTGGGTGTTTGATAGACTTTTTTTTAATGGTTGTATTGTGTTCCTTTATTTTTGTGACTGCCTGTAAGGAGACAAATCTTAAGGGTGACTATACATACTGAGGTAATAAATATACTTTGCACAATTCTGCCAACGGATTTGGAGGATTTAGCAGAGGTGGCAATGTTGGTAATTTTCTCATGCTTTGAGGCATCTTCTAAAGGTTTTTTACTAGACACTAGACACTAGAATACTACAGCACAGTACAGGCCCTTCGGCCCTCGATGTTGTGCCAACCCATAGATTTCTTTAAAAAAAGTACTAAACCCACACTACCCCGTAACCCTCTATTTTTCTTTCATCCATGTGCCTGTCCAAGAGGCTCTTAAATACCCCTAATGTTTTACCCTCCACCACCATCCCTGGCAAGTCATTCCAGGCATCCACAACCCTCTGCGTAAAAAAATTACTCCTGATGTCTCCCGTAAACATCCCTCCCTTAACTTTGTACATATGCCCTCTGGTGTTTGCTGTTCGTGCCCTGGGAAACAGGTACTGGCTATCCATCCTATCTATGCCTCTCATAATCTTGTAGACCTCTATCAAGTCCCCTCTCATCCTTCTACACTCCAAAGAGAAAAGTCCCAGCTCTGCTAACCTTGCCTCATAACACTTGTTTTCCAATCCAGGCAACATCCTGGTAAATCTCCTCTGCACCCTCTCCATAGCTTCCACATCCTTCCTATAATGAGGTGACCAGAACTGAACACAATACTTTAAGTGTGTCCTCACCAGAGATTTGTAGAGTTGCAACATGACCTCTCTACTCTTGAAATCGATCCCCTATTAATGAAGCCTAGTATCCCATAGGCCTTCTTAACTATCCTATCAACCTGTAGGGAGTGACCTTGAGGAATGTATGGATTTGAACTCCAAGGTTCCTCTGTTCATCCACACTCTTAAGTAACCGACCATTAACCCTGTACTCAGCCTTCTGGTTTGTCCTTCCAAAATGCATCACCTCACACTTATCCAGATTGAACTCCATCTGCCACTTTTCTGCCCAGCTCTGCATCCTGTCTATGTCCTCTTGTAAACTTCGACAACCTACAGCTCCATCCACAACTCCTTCAATCTTTGTGTCATCCGCAAACTTACTCACCCATCCTTCCACCTCTTCATCCAGGTCATTTATAAAAATCACTAAGAGCAGGAGTCCCAAGACAGATCCTTGCGGCACTCCACTAGTCACCAACCTCCAGGCAGAATACTTTCCTTCCACTACTACCCTCTGCTTTCTTCCTGTAAGCCAATTTTTTATCCAAACTGCCAAGGTTCCACTGATCCCATGCCTCATGACTTTCTGGATAAGTCTCTCATGGGGAACCTCGTCAAATGCCTTGCTAAAATCCATGTA
This sequence comes from Mobula hypostoma, assembly GCF_963921235.1. Classification (NCBI taxonomy): domain Eukaryota; kingdom Metazoa; phylum Chordata; class Chondrichthyes; order Myliobatiformes; family Myliobatidae; genus Mobula; species Mobula hypostoma. The sequence goes on along the minus strand of NC_086123.1, from coordinate 35,396,571 downwards.
GACCACATCTACCACCCTACCCTCATCAATTTCTTTTGTTACCTCTTCAAAAAACTTAATTAGACTCGTGAGGTGCGATCTTCCCTTCACAAAGCCATGTTGACTATCCTTGAGTAGACTGTACTTCTCCAAATGCTTGTAGATCCTATCCTTAAGAATCCTTTCCAATAGATTGCAGACCACCAATGTAAGACTCACCGGTCTATAGTTCCCAGGATTCTCCCTATTACGTTTTTTAAACAAGGGAACTACATTTGCCATTGTCCAATCCTCCGGCACCTCCCCTGCAGCCAAAGAGGATTCAAAGATCATAGCTACTGCTCCAGCAATCTCTTTTCTCACTTCCCACAGCAACTTGGGGTATATCACATCCGGATGGAGTCTTATCAATCTTGATGATTTTAAGAAGATCCAACATTTCTTCTTCCTTAATCCCCACATTGTCCAGCACACAGGCCTGTTCTATTTCAACCTCACCCTGATCAAAGTCCTTTTCCCTTGTGAATACTGAAGGAAAGTATTCATTTAGGACCTCCCCAACCTCCTCCACCTCCAGGCACATGTTGCCTTCTTTATCCTTTAGCAGCCCCACCTTCATTCTTGTCATCCTTCTGTTCTTCACGTACGCATAGAACACCTTGGGGTTCTCCTTAATCCTACATGCCAAGGCCTTTTCATGCCCCCTTCCAGATCTCCTAAATCCTTTCTTAAGCTCCTTCCTGGCTACCCTATATTTCTCATGAGCCCCTCCTGCTTCCTGCTTCTTATATCTAACATATGCTTCCTTCTTCCTCTTGACGAGTTGCCTCACGTGTTTCGTCAGCCACGGTTCCCTTTTCCTGACATTTTTTCCTTGTCTCAGTGGGACAAACCTATCCTGAACCAGCACAAGTGGCCCCTAAACTTTCTCCACATTACTTCTGTGCTTTCACCCTTAAACATCTGTTTCCAATTTACTCTCGCTAGTTCCTGCCTCATCCCTTCATAGTTAGCCCTTCCCCAGTTAAGCACTTTCCCATTTTGTCTGTTTTTATCCTTTTCCATAACTATGCTGAAGTTAAGGGAGTTGTGGTCACTCTCACCAAAATGCTCCCCCACCAAGAAGTCTGCCGCCTGACCAGATTCATTACCCAGAACTAGATCCAGTATGGCCTCTCCTCTCGTCGGCCGGTCCACATACTGTGTCAGGAATCCTTCCTGAACACACTTGACAAATTCAGCCCCATCTATCCCCCTTGCAGTCAGGAGGTGCCAGTCAATATGAGGGAAGTTGAAATCACCCATAAGTACAACCCTGTATTTCCTGAACCATTCTAAAATCTGCCTGCTTATCTGCTCCTTGGTGTCCCGAGGGCTATTTGGGGGCCTATAGACTACCCCCAGCACAGTGGCTGATCCCTTCCTATTTCTGACTTCCACCCATACCAACTCAGTGGACACTCCCTCTGCAGTGTCTTCCCTTTCTATAGCCGTGATACTATCCCTGATCAGTAATGCTAGTCCCTGCCCCCTTTTCTACCTCCCATCCTATTCCTTTTAAAACACTTAAACCCCGGTACCTGCATCAGCCAATCCTGCCCTTCCTCCAGCCAAGTTTTAGTAACAGCCACAACATCGTAGTTCCACGTACTGATCCAAGTTCATCCCCTTTATTCCTAATACTCCTAGCATTGAAATAGACACATTTCAACCCCTCTAACTGGCTACATTCATGTTTTGTCCCCTGCCTGTCCTTCCTCACCAATTCAGAACACATAGCATCATGCCCTTGTCCTTCTACCCTAATCTCTGCACTCACATTCTGATTCCCACCCCCCCCCCCGCCAAACTAGTTTAAACCCTCCCCAACAGCTCCAGCAAACCTGCCCGCCAGGATATTGGTCCCGTTCCAGTTCAGGTGCAGCCCGTCCTTTTTCTACAGGTCAGACCTTCCCCAGGAGAGATCCCAATGATCCAGAAATCCGAACCCCTGCCCCCTGCACCAACTCTTCAGCCACACATTCACCTGTCATAACTTCCTGTTCCTACCCTCTCTGTCTCGTGGCACAGGCAGCAATCCTGAGATTACCATCCTTGAGGTCCTGCTTTTTAACTTCTTTCCTAACTCCCTATATTCCTTCCTCAGGACCTCATCCCTACTCCTATCTATGTCATTGGTCCCCTCGTGGACCACGATATCTGGCTGCTCACCCTCTCTCCTGAGAATACTGAGAACTTGATCCGAGATATCATGGACCCTGGCACCAGGGAGGCAACAGACCATCCAGGATTCTCGATCTCTCCTACAGAACCTCTTCTCTGTCCTTCTAACTATCGTATCCCCTAACACTACTGTTCTCCTCTTTCCCCTCCTTCCTTTCTGAGCTGAGAATTTTATTAGAATTTTTTAGAATTTTTATTTAGAGATAACAGGCCCTACCAGCCCACCCTTCTGAACAATTAACCTACTACCCCATACGTGTGGGTGGAAACCAGAGTACCTTGAAAAAGCCAATGTGGTCATGGGGAGAAGCTACAAATTCCTTACAGGCAGTGGTGGGATTGAACCCGGGTCACAGGCACTGTAATAGCGCTAGGCTACTGTGCTGCCCGTGAATTTCTCTCGGCCTATGATGCATCTGCAGGAGTGGAGGTCGCTGCTGCTCATCAAGGCACAAGTGTAAAGCCATGATTGAGAAGCTGGTCTTCTTACAATTGAGAACAATTAAAAATATGAATCAAAGCAAAAATAATTTAAAATTTAGTGCCTCCTGATCCATTGCCTGTAACCCCCAGGTGAAATCAGATCCATGATGGAATGGCAGAGCAGACTCGATGGGACGAAAGGATAATTCTGTTCCTATATGTTATGGTATGGAACCCTGCACTAACTCTGACCTTGTGCAGGGCTTGAGAAGTGAATCTCTAGCTGTGGCAAACTGATTTCCTGGATTCATACGTCTGCATTGGGCAACAGATACACAGAAGTTCCTGCCTTATTGCAGGTTAAACTGCTGCTTGCCTGTGCTTCTGTACCAGACGGCTGGTGGAAGCCAGTGATAATCAGCCTACTAATGTTGCGTCTGTGTAAAATGAAGCTTAAGACACCATTGAGGAGTGACCAGTTGTGGGGGGTGGGTGTGGGGGGGCGGTGGTGTTGGTGACATAGCGGAACAGCAGTTTGAATAGTAGTTGTGTTCTTCAAGAAAATACAGGCAGGAAAACACTGTAAACTGTCGTTCATCTGGCCCAGTTAAATTGCTCGTGACTTCACCATTAAAAGCTTTATTTGGAATTGTTTTTTTGAGAGAGTGAGTTGTGTTTCTGGGGTTAATTTTCAGGGGGTACAATTAATTTGAACAGAAGACTTCATTTTAGATCTTTGTAGGAAGAGAAACCTCAGAGAATGAATGATTGAGGCCATAACAGTTGCATAGCCTTGAGACACGAGGACTTGAAGCTCTGATTGGTACCATAAGCAAGAACAAGGGTAAACGTGATTCACTGTGAAGTGACCAAATAGTCTCCTATGATAGTGTCACCATAAAAGTGCCAGTGATGTACCAGTTATAATTACAGCTGTGGCAAATGTTGTTACAAACTCTAGGTGTTCATCTCTTCTTGCAAGGGCGTCATTGCTTAGGTACATATATACAGTCAGCCTCAGACCTGAGGTGACCTAGTCCAACGCTGTTAGCACTAGCGACTCTCGGGTACATTAAACTGAATGGGTTGTGTTCTGAGAGGTTGAGGTTCATAAATTAATATGGTGTAGCTGTGGGTTAAATCCCAAATGGAAAGATACTACCCCATACATTTCATTAATATCTGACACGGCATCTATTTTTGTACTTAAAATAATTCTAATCCCAGAGTAAATTTATTTTTGGCTTGAAAGATAATGGGAAGCCCATTTCTCCGTGCTGTCTAAATGCTGTCACCAGTTTACAGGGGTAATGGGATCTTTGACTCTTTTCCAGTGACTGCTGAAGCTCCAAGAAATTCCCGGGGCAGAAGTGAAAGGTAAAATCCTGAGAAAGGAGATCCAATTAGAGTTTAAAAACTTCAAATGACCTCCAGACTGCCACATCTTTCTGGAAATTGAATATTGAAACCATGAACACTACCTCGCTAGTTAACTTTATAAAATTATATATATATATACTTATTATAGTAATTTACAATTTTATTATGTTTTGTACTGTACTGTTGCTGCAAAAAAACAAAATTCATAACATATGCCAGTGATTATAAACCTGATTCTGAAAATAAATCTTCATTTATGAAACTCCTTTAAAAAAAAAGGTTCCCCAATATCCCACTGTTCCCAATAGTGCTTACAGAGATGTTTCAGTGCTTGGAAACATGCTGAGGCCACAACAAGTACAAGTCCTACCCATGATTATGTTCAGAGCTGTTTTCAAATTACTTTATTTTAGATGAATAATTACCTGTATACATTGAGCCGCTGGACCTGGGTTTAGTGCAGGAGCTCAGTTCTGATTCCCAATGACATTATGCTAGGGGTGTAGTTAGTTAAAGCCAACAGCCCTTCACGGGACCACGAGGATGTAGAACTAAAGGTAGATTGCTCAGTTTTATCTTAATTGCAATTGCTTATGTGCTCAGCAGAGCAAAACGAGAGGAGAAGTCATCCTGTATAAAACAATCACATTTTATTCATTTCATTTTCTATTTATTATCCTCATGATTTAATCTTTCCCCCATCATCATGGGGGATTTTAACCAGGCCAGCCTGAAAATGTTCTAAGTAATTATTACCAACAAATCACTTGTGGTACCAGAGGAATCAACACACTGGACCACTGTTACACCATCAAGAGTGCTTACTGTGCTATTCCACCCTCACACTTTGGAAAATATGATTACCTGGCTGTATTTCTACTCCCCAATTTGGGCAGAGCCTGAAGACTGCAGCCTCAGTAGTGAGAACCAGGAAGGTATGGACAAGGGACAGTTTACAGGGCTGCTTTGAATCCGGGGACTGGACTGTATTCAGAGATTCATCTTTGAGTCTGAACAAGTGCGCCACAGCTGTCACTGACTTCATTAAAACATGCGTGGATGATATGCAAACTTGCTGTAGCTACCCAAATCAAAAGCCAAGGATGAACCAGGAGATTCGTAGTCTGCTGAAGGCTAGATCCGTGGCATTCAAGCCTAGAAAACCAGGTCTGTACAAGAAAAACAGGAATGACTTGTGGAGGGCTATTTCTAGAGCTAAGGAACAATTCCAAACAAGGTTGGAGGCAAAACCGCATGCACGTCAACTCTGGCAGGGTTTGCAGGCCATTGCTTCTTTCAAAGTGAAACCTAGCATCATGAATGGCAGTACCAGTTGAGCTCAATGTCTTCTATGCTTGCTCTGAAAGGGAGAATAAAACTACAGCTTTGAGGATCCTGCAGCATCCGGTGGCTCTGTGACCTCTGTCTCGAAGGCCAGCGTCAGGCTGTCTTTCAAGAGGGTGGACCTTGCAAAATGACAAACTCCGATGGAGTACCTGGTAGGGCTCTGAAAACCTCTGCCAACCAGCTGGCGGGGGCACTCAAAGACATTTTCAGTCTCTCATTGCTACAGTCAGAAGTTCCCATCCGCTTTAAAAGGGCATCAATGATATCAGTATGCAAGAAGAGCTGGGAGAGTAACTGTTGTCCAGTAGCTCTCACATCTACTTTGCTTTGAGAGGAAGATCATGGCTAGAATTGACTCCTGCCTCAGCAAGGACCAAGACCCACTGCAATTTGCCTTTGCCACAATAGGTCTACGGTAGATGCTAAGCCATTGGCTCTTCACACAGTCTTGGATCACCTGGACAATACAAATACCTATGTCAAGATGCTGCTTATTGACGACAGCTCAGCACTTAACACAATTATTCCTACAGTTCTGATCGAAAGGCTCCAGAACCTGGGCCTCCGTACCTCCCTCTGCAACTGGATCCTCAACTTCTTAACTGTGTGGATCAGAAACAATATCTCCACCTCATTTACAATCAACAGTAATGCTCCTCTGGGATGTGTACTTAACCACTGCTCTACTCTCTCTACACCCATGACTGTGTGGCTAGGCACAGCTCAAATGCCATCTATAAATTTGCTGACGATACCATTGTTGGCAGAATTTCAGACAGTAACGGGAGGGTGTACTGGAGTGAGATACAGCAGCTAGCTGAGTGGTGTCGGAGCAACACTTTACTCTCAGCGTCAGTAAGACCAAAGAACTGACTGTGAACTTCAGAAAGGGCAGGATGAGGGAACGCACACCAGTCCTCACAGAGTGACTGAAGTGAAGATCAGAAGTGGAAAGAGTGAGTAATTTCAAATTTCTGGGTGCCGATATCCCTGAGGATCTAAAGTGGACCCAACATATCGATGCAGCAACAAAGAAAGCATGACAGTGGCTACATTTCATTAGGAGTTTGAGAAGATTTGGTATATCTTCAAAAATACTCAAAAATTTCTACAGCGGTACTATGGAGGGCAATCTAACTGGCTGCATCACTATTTGATATGGGCGGGGTGGGGGGGGGTGCTACTGCACAGGATCGATGTAAGCTGCAGAAAGCTGTAATCTTGGGGACTAGCCTCCATTGTATCCAGGACATCTTCAAGGGGCAATGTCTCAAAAACACAGCATCTATCATTAAGGACCCCCATCACCCAGGTCATGCCTTGTTCTCATTTCTACCATCAGGGAGGAGGTACAGAAGCCTGAAGACACACACTCAATGATTCAGGAACAGCTTCTTCCCCTCTGCCATCTGATTTCTGAATGAACATTGAACCCATGAACACTACCTCACTACTTTTTTATTTCTGTTTTTGCACTACTGATTTAATTTAACTATTTAATATATACTGTCGTTCACTTTTCTTCTCTATTACTACATATTGCAATGTGCTGCTGCCACAAAATCAGCAAATTTCACAACAATGCATGCCAGTGATATTAAACTTCATTCTTTATTTTCCCTATCATAAAATTGAAGTCATACATTATGAATACAGGTCCTTCAGCCCATCGAGTTCACGGCGACCATCAAATGCCCACCACTGCAGCGTCTATTGGTTTCTTTCATGTTGTAAACATAGCACAAGTAGTTTAGAAATGGAGGTCTGATGGGCAGATCACTACAGTCCACAGGAGTCAAAGCCCATTGTCTGCAAATGCACTGGAGGTCAGAGACAGTCTGGCCGGCTGGTGGTGTAGTGGTGTCAGCGCGGACTTTGGAGCGAAGGCTCCTGAGTTCGAATCCAGCAGGCTCCCTTGCACGCTTTCCATCCATGCTGGGTTGTGCGACGAGCTAGCAACTCGGCCTAGTAAAAATAAGAAAGCCTGCTAAAAAAACACCGTCATGATGGCGTCCCGATGACTCCACTCGGAGTTAAGGGCTTTCTTCTTCTTCAGAGGCTGCAGGACTGTTCATGTGTGTGAGAGGAAGGAATGGGGCTTGTTTTGTTCTCATTGTTTTGTCACTTCTTGTATTCTGTATTGTTCTTCCGAGTATGGTAGGCGTGCTATGTTGGTGCTGGAACTGCGTGGCGACACTTCCGGTCTGCCCCCAGCACATCCTAAGGCTGTGGTTATTAACGCAAATGACACATTTCACACTGTGCTTTGATGTGTACGTGATAAATAAAATGACTCAATCAATCAAGCTCAGTACAACTGATTAGACAGAAATTCTCACAACAATACACAACTGCAACTGTAGAGTAATGTTATCTACATCAGCCCTTTATTCTTATTACAGGAATACTTTTAAACAATGGATCTTCTATGTTTCTATAGACTAAAGCATACTTTACAGTCCCAACATCTTCCTGAAATAAGCACACGTTGAAGTAAAGAACTTCACTTCCTTATGTATGAAACTATTCATTGATAAAATACAAAAAAAAACATCTTTAATAGCCAATGCTTCTCAAAACTTTGTTTCACATTACCCTAAGCTTCTTGTTCTGATTTAGGCTTTCTCTCAAATCTCTTTATTCACGCTCACGGTGAATTGCATTTACATAGTGGAATCCATGTCGGCCTGTGAGCAAGCTATAGAACAATGTGAATGGAAGCACTATGCTGTTGGATTAACAATTATCCTATTATCACTGGGTACCGACTGAGAGACACACAGGCGCAGTCTGTACTCCCGTTGCCTTCCTCATGCTCGAAAACATTACAGGACCAAAGTCTGCCTTGGATGGTCATGCAAAACAACCATTGATGAACGATTGTCCATTTCACACTTCATCATCATCATTACATGCTGTGTCATAAGGCGTGAGTGATCATGGTCTCATGACCATGATTGTTCTTGGCAAATTTTTCCACAGACGTGGTTTGCCATTGCCTTCCTTTGGGCAGTGTCTTTATAAGATGGGTGACCCCAGCCGTTACCAATACTCTTCAGAGACTGTCTGCCTGGTGTCAGTGGTCGCATAATCAGGACTTGTGTTATGCACCAGCTGCTCATACGACAATCCATCACCTGCTCCCATGGGGCGGCGAAGTAAGTGCTACACCTTGCCCAAGGGTGACCTGCAGGCTAGCAGAGGGAAGGAGCACCTTACCAGTTCACTACAGTCTGAGCAGTTTGGAAAGAACACCTCCACCTCACTGACAAACAGCACTGGTGCACCTCAGGGGTGTGTGCTGAGCTCACTGCTCTGTTCTCTCTATACCCATGACCATGTGGCTAGGCATAGGTCAAATACCATCCATACATTGTCGGTAGAATCTCAGATGGAGACGAAAGGGCATACAGGAGTGAGATATACCAGCTAGTTGAGTGGAGTCGCAGCACTCAATGTTACAAGGCCAAAGAGCTGATTGTGGACTTCAGGAAGGGTAAGATGAGGGTACACAAAGCAATCATCATAGAGTGATCGGAAGTGGAGGGAGTGAGCAGTTTCAAGTTCCTGGGTGTCAAGATCGTCACGATGTATTAATGCAGCTGTAATGAAGGCAAGACAGTGTCTATGTTTCATTAGGGGCTTGAGGAGATTTGGCTTGTCAAATAAAAACTTGAAAACTACTACAGATGTACCATGGACAGCATTCTGACTGGCTGCTTCACCGTCTGGTACGGAGGGGCTACAGCACAGTTGTAGAAACTAGTCAGCTCCATCATGGGTATTAGCCTTCGTAGTATCCAAGACACCCAGGACATGCCCTTTTCACACTGTTACCTTCAGGTAGGAGGTACAGGAGCCTGAAGGCACACACACAGCGATTCAGAAACAGCTTCTTCCCCTCTGCCATCAGATTTCTGAATGGACATTGAACCCATGAACACCACCCCACAACTTTTTTTAAAATTTCTGTTCTTCTGCAGTACTTATTTTAACTTAATCTGGTTAATAGACATAGACAGTCCCTATAAAAGGCATTCACCAGTCCCCCCCAGGAAGTTTTCATGTTTTATTGTTTTACAACATTGAATCACAGTAGATTTGATATGTCTTTCTTGACACAGATCAGCAGAAAAGGCCCTTTTATGTCAAAGTAAAAACAAATTTCTACAATTGGTCGAAATTTATTACAATTATTAAACACTAAATATTTGATAGCATAATTACTCACCCTCTTCAAGTCAGTATTTAGTAGATGCACCTTTGGCAGCAATTAACAGTCTTGAGTCTGTGTGGTAGGTCCACATTGAGACACTGCAGTCTTTCCCCATTCTTCATTACAAAACTGCTCAAGCTCTGTCAGACTGCATGGGGATCATGAGTAAACAGGTCTTTTCAAGTCCAGCCAAAATTCTCAATTGGATTATGGTCTGGACTCTGACTTAGCCACTCCATGACATTAACTTTGCTCTTTTTAAGCCACCCCTGTGTGGCTTTGGCTGTATGTTTGGGGTCATTGTCCCGATGGAAAACAAATCTTCTCCCAAGTTGCAGTTCTCTTACAAACTGCATCAGGTTTTCCTCTGGGATTTCCCTGTATTTTACTGCATTCATTTTACCCTCTACCTTCACAGGCCTTCCAGGGCCTGCTGCAGTGAAGCATCCCCACAGCATGATGCAGCCACCACCATGCTTCACATTAGGGATGGTGTGTTTTTGATGATGTGCGCTGTTTGTCTTACGCCAATCATAGTGTTTAGTCTGATGGATAAAAAGCTCAATTTTAGTTTCATCAGACCATAGGATCTTCTTCCAGCTGACTTCAGAGTCTCCCACATGCCTTCTGGCAAACTCTAGCCAAAATTTCATGAGAATTTTTTTTTCAACAGTGGCTTTCTCTTTGTCACTCTCCCATAAAGCTGTGACTGGTGAAGCACCCAGGCAACAGTTATTGTATGTGCAGTCTCTCCTATCTCAGCCACTGAAGCTTGTTACTCCTCCAGAGCTGTCATGTCTCTTGGTGGCCTCCCTCACTAGTCCCCTTCTTGCACGGTCACTGTTTTTGAGGATGGCCTGCTCTAGGCAGATCTACAGCTGTGACATATTCTTTCCACTTCTCGTTGATTGACAAGGGGTATTCAGTGATTTGGAAATTTTCTTGACTTGTGCTTTACAAAAACCTTTTTGTGGAGTTGCTTGGAGTGTTCTTTTGTCTTCATGGTGTAGTTTTTGCCAGGATATTGACTCACCAGCAGTTGAACCTTGAAGATACAGGTGTATTTTTATTACAATCAATTGAAACACCTTGGCTGCACACAGGGCTCCAAAAACAGATCTGCGTTCGACTAATTGCGTGACTTCCAAAACGAACTGGCTGCACCAGCGATGATTTGATGTGTCACATTAAATGGGGTGAATATTTATGCAATATTTTGTGTTTTATATTTGTAATTAATTTACATTTGCAGATCACTTTGACACGAAAGAGTCTTTTTCTGTTGATCAGTGTCAAAAAAGCCAAATTAAATCCACTGTGGTTCAGTGTTATAAAACAATAAAACATGAAAACTTAGAAGGGGGTGAACACTTTATATAGGCATTGTATATACCTAATGTAACTCAGTTTTTTCCTCTATATTTATCATGTATTTCATTGTACAGTTGCCATAAAGTTAACAAATTTGATGACACATGTCGGTGATATTAAACCTGATTCTCATACTTCCTTTGGTAGAGACATATCTCCACCCCACCACCCAATTTTACACTTGCCTGATTTTATTACACAGCAAATCATCCCCACACATTCCTTCTCATATTAGGACTTGCAAATCACCAGAAAAATAAATTCACACAACAGAAAAAAGAAACTTCTTTTCAGAATTATTAATAACTAACATCTATTCTATTTTGTTGGTTCTGAGAAGACTGGAAACTCCCTTTCAAGATGTTCTGAACCGTGGTTCAGGCAAGGAGCTGGTGGAGTTGTTCGGTTTACTGAGAGCGTCTTCTGGTGTTTACACATGGTGTCTACATGATCACATCATGGAAATACAAGATATTCAGACCCTTCCTGGATGCTTCTTCCAAATTCCTCCCATCCAGGATACCAAGCAATGAAGTAATATAGTTGCACTTCTTCCAGTCTCCAGAGACAGCTGTCTCCAGAGACAGAGACAGAAAGATCTAGAAAGGTCTGTCTCTGGAGACAGCTTATCCACTGATGTCTACTATAAGCCTACTGACTCTCAGAACTATCTGGACTATTCCTCTTCTCACCCTGTCTCTTGCAAAAACGCCATCCCCTTCTCGCAATTCCTCCGTCTCCGCCGCATCTGCTCTCAGGATGAGGCTTTTCATTCTAGGACGAGGGAGATGTCTTCATTTTTTAAAGAAAGGGGCTTCCCTTCCTCCACTATCAACTCTGCTCTTAAACGCATCTCCCCCATTTCACGTACATCTGCTCTCACTCCATCCTCCCACCACCCCACTAGGAATAGGGTTCCCCTGGTCCTCACCTACCACCCCACCAGCCTCCGGGTCCAACATATTATTCTCCGTAACTTCCGCCACCTCCAACGGGATCCCACCACTAAGCATATCTTTCCCTCCCCGCCTCTCTCTGCATTCCGCAGGGATCGCTCCCTACACAACTCCCTTGTCCATTCGTCCCTCCCATCCCTCCCCACTGATCTCCCTCCTGGCACTTATCCGTGTAAGCGGAACAAGTGCTACACATGCCCTTACACTTCCTCCCTTACCACCATTCAGGGCCCCAAACAGTCCTTCCAGGTGAGGCATCACTTCACCTGTGAGTCGACTGGGGTGATATATTGCGTCCGGTGCTCCCGATGTGGCCTTTTATATATTGGTGAGACCCAACGCAGACTGGGAGACCGCTTTGCTGAACATCTACGCTCTGTCCGCCAGAGAAAGCAGGATCTCCCAGTGGCCACACATTTTAATTCCACATCCCATTCCCATTCTGACATGTCTATCCACGGCCTCCTCTACTGTAAAGATGAAGCCACACTCAGGTTGGAGGAACAACACCTTATATTCCGTCTGGGTAGCCTCCAACCTGATGGCATGAACATTGACTTCTCTAACTTCCGCTAGGCCCCACCTCCCCCTCGTACCCCATCTGTTACTCTTTTTAATGCACACATTCTTTCTCTCACTCTCCTTTTTCTCCCTCTGTCCCTCTGAATATACCTCTTGCCCATCCTCTGGGTCACCACCCCCCCCGTCTTTCTTCCCGGACCTCCTGTCCCATGATCCTCTCGTATCCCCTTCTGCCTATCACCTGTCCAGCTCTCGGCTCCATCCCTCCCCCTCCTGTCTTCTCCTATCATTTTGCATCTCCCCCTCCCCCTCCAGCTTTCAAATCCCTTACTCACTCTTCCTTCAGTTAGTCCTGACGAAGGGTCTCGGCCTGAAACGTCGACTGCGCCTCTTCCTATAGATGCTGCCTGGCCTGCTGCGTTCACCAGCAACTTTGATGTATGCTGTCTGTAAGGAGTTTGTACATTCTCCCTGTGACCGTGCGTGTTTCCTCCGGGTTCAATTCCCACTGCTGTCTGTATGTTCTCCCCGTGGCCGTGTGGGTTTCCTCCGGGTTCTGGGGTTTCCTCCCACTGTCCAAAGATGTACCACTTGGTAAGTTAATTGGTCATTGTAAATTGTCCTGTGATTGGGCTAGGATTAAATTGGGGGATTGCTGGGTAGCGTGGCTTGAAGGGCTGGAAGGGCCTATTCCGTGCTGTATCTCAATAAATATATTTTAAAAATTGCAAATAATGATTTTGCTTCCTCCCTCAGTGGCAAATGTTATGATTTTGCCATGAGAAATTAAACAAACTATTTTAATCTGATAGGAATCAGATGACAGGAAATAAGGCAAACAAAAGCCATCCATTTGGTACATACAATTTGGTGATTTGCATATTGTTACCGACCCATAAGATGCAGACGATAAAGATGAAAGAGTTCCTTTCAGCTGTAGCTAACAGGCAACGTGAAGCAGAACAAGATGTGCCTACATTGCACTGCAAACACAAGTGGCATACCTGAGGACTGGCATGGTAAAGGGCAGCATTTCCTCATCCCCAAGCTGTGGTAATGAACTTCATGGTTTGTGATTATTAACTCGATTCTCCCTCACCACAACAGCTTGGCTGTTGACCAGAAGCACCTGTGAAGTTATTCTTACAAGGCAGCAAGAGATCACAGTCATGGATCCAAGGGAACAGGCCCCACTACAAAGGCAAGTACTGCAGGAGGTAAACTTTATTTAAGGAAGGCAGATGAAGATCAGGGAGGAAAGCCAAGATTAAACAATTGCTAAGTTGAATTATTGTCACATGTGCAAGTACAGTATGATGAGGGGTCAGGACACTGGAGCAGGGATCCAATCGCAGACCCAGTACTGTGCACACAGTGACATTAATTGAGTAACAAATCCCGAGGTACAAACAAAGTCGACGTCAACGTTCAGGCAGAGATCAAAACATCCAGAGAAATCCAAAAACCAGAATCGGGAAACAGGCGGAGTTAATATTCTGACAGACAGAGTTCAGGTGCAAATACTAGAAAGGCTCAGGAAATTTCACTGGCACAATCTGGCAACAAACAGGTGAAAACACAGGACTGAAACACACTGACAATAAACAGAGAGGCAGATGATAGGTGGAGCACAATGAGACACAGGTGGCAGCAATACAGGTAATAATGGGAGACAAAGTACTCAGTAATACAGGGGCCGGAGCAGAGCAGGAGCAGGGACAGGAGCAGATGGCAATACAAAACCACAGACTGACAGCTTGGGGGAAAAAAAAAATCACACAAAAAGACGGAGTTCAACTGGAGGTACTGACAGTAACACCACCCCCCCTTACAGACACCTCCTGGCGTTATGGCAGGTCGAGCTGGGTGCTGGCTATGAAAGTCCCTGATGAGAGAGGATGTTATAGGCGAGGACCCAGCACCTCTCCTCAGGACCGTAGCCCTCCCAGTCCACAAGGTACTGGAGGCCACAGCCCCGGCGATGACCGTCCAGCAGTCGACACGCTGTGAAGGCCTCTAGCCCATCAATGGGCCATGGGGAGGGGGGGTGGGGAGTTTGGGGACAGGACATAGGGAGTGGCTCATGAAAGGCTTGACGCGGGACACAGAAGGTGGGGTGAATACGGTAGAGAGTGGAGGGGAGCTTGAGACGGACGGCAGCGGGGTGTGATGACTTTAGCAATGGGAAAGGGGCCGAAGAAGCCAGGGGCGAGCTTGCTGGAATCCACCTTGATGGGCAGGTCTCGGGTTGAAAGCCACACATGCTGTCCCTGGCGGTAACGTGGGGCCTTGGAGCGATGGCGGTCAGCTTGACGTTTAATCCTAGCAGAGGCACGGAGAAGGGCAGAGCGAGTGCACCTCCACGTCCACTGACAATGACAGATGAATGCCTCAGCAGATGGAACGTCAACCTCCTCCTCCTGGGCAGGAAACAGTGGAGGTTGGTAGCCAAGGCAGCACTCGAAGGGGGACAGACCAGTGAATGAGGACAGATGAGAGTTTATGACTTTGTCCAGACCAGATACCGCAATACTGTCTCTAGCTGTTGGTTGGCCCATTCGGTCTGGCCATTGGTCTATGGGTGGAACAGACTCACAGAGGCACCCAGAAGATTACAGAATGCCCTCCAGAAGTCGGAATGAATTGAGAGCCCCTGTCTGACACAACATCTACAGGTAAACTATGTAATTTAAAAACATGCAGTACTAGTAATTAGGCTGTTTCTTTGGCACAGGGGAGTTTAGCTAAAGGAATGAAGTGTACAGACTTGAAGAACTGATCAACTACTGTGGCAATGGTGGTGTTACCATCTGATGGGGGAAGACCGGTGACAAAATCCAGGGCAACGTGGGACCAGGGTCTATTGGGGATAGACAGGGGTTGTAACAGACCAGCAGGTGACCAGTTAAAGTTCTTGCCTTGAGCACAGACCGAGTGGGCTGAGACAAAGTTGCGGATATCATCTCCCATGGAGGGCCACCAGAACCGTCGACTGATGAAGGTCCGAGTAGGCTTGGTTCCAGGGTGACAGGATAACCAGGAAGAATAACCCCACTGCAATACCTGTGAGCAGACAGAGCTGGGAACATAAACACGGTTAGTGGGGCATTGACTAGGGGCTGCCTCACTCTGTTCAGCAGCTTGCACCATGGTTCAATGTCCCATTGCACTGTACCCATGGGACAGTGAGCAGGGAGGATGATATCAGGTACCTCAGGGGTCTCAGAGGAAAGGAATCTTCGGGAGAGGGCATCAGGTTTTCTATTATTGGAACCAGAGCGGAAGGACAGAGTAAAACTGAATCTTGTGAAAAACAGGGACCAACGAGCTTGGCGGGAGTTGAGATGCTTGGCCATACGGATATATTTCAGAGTCTTGTGATCAGTCCAGACTAAGAATGGCACCTTTGCTCCCTCCAGCCAATGCCTCCACTCCTCCAGAGCTAGTTTCACAGCCAGCAGCTCCCGGTTCCCGACATCGTAATTCCGCTTCGCGGGAGTGAGGCGGTGAGAGAAGGCAGCGCAGGGGTGTACCTTCTCATCCTTGGCCGAGTGCTGAGAGAGAACAGCTCCTACGCCAATGTCAGACGCATTCACCTCCAAATGAACTGCCGATCAGTGTCAGGTTGAGTCAGGATGGGGGCAGAGATGAAATGTTCCTTCAGGTCAGAGAATGCTTTTTCAGCAGCAGGGTCCAGGAGAATCTGACAGCCGATGAGGTAAGAGCAGTGAGCGGTGCAGCGAGTGTACTGTCATTTCTGATGAAGTGGCAATAGAGGTTAGCGAAGCCCAAGAAGTGTTGCAACTCCTGACGAGTTGAGGGTTGGGGCCATTCGACTACAGCCTTGACCTTCTGTTGGTCCATCTGAATGGAATCACCTGAAATTACATACCCCAGGAAGGAGATGGTATTGCAACGAAACTCACATTTCCTAGCCTTCACAAAGAGCTGATTCTCCAGAAGCTGCTGGAGAACTCTGCGGACATGACCTGTATGTTCAGCAAGAGACTTAGAAAAAAATCAAAATGTCGTCGAGATACACAAAAACAAATTGGTTCAGCATGTCCCTGAGAACATCATTTACCAGGGCTTGGAAGACAGCAGGGGTATTGGTGAGACCGAGTGGCGTGACCAGATACTCGTAAGGGCCTGAGGTGGTGTTGAAGACTGTCTTCCACTCGTCCCCTTCGAGGATGCAGACAAGATGGTAGGCATTACGGAGATCAAGCTTGGTGAAAACTGAGGCTCCTTGCAGTAGTTCAAATGCTGAGGTCACGAGCGGAAGAGGGTGATGGTTCTTAACAGTGACTTCATTCAGTCCCCGGTAATCGATGCAAGTAAGGAGCTGTCCTTCTTTTCAACAAAGAGAAAACCGGCACCAGCAGGGGAGGAAGACGGCCGGATGCTGCCTGCAGCCAGAGACTCTTGAACGTACCTGCTCATGACTTCTGTGTCAGGTACGGACAGGGAACACAGGCAGCCCCTTGGGGGAGATGTGCCAGGCATGAGGTCAATGGCGCAATCATATGGACGATGAGGCGGTAGGGAAGTGGCCTGGAACTTGCTAAACCCAGACTTGAGGTCCATGTATTCAGGAGGGATGGCACTAAGGTCCGGAAATTCCTCAGGGGGATCTGGGCTTGGAGACAAGGGGATCTGAGCATGGCGGAGGCAGTGGGAGTGACAGAATGGGCTCCAGCCTACAATCTTGTGACTGAGCCAGTCAATGTGGGGGTTGTGTTTAATTAGCCAGGGATGGCCCATGACAATGGCAGCTTGAGGAGAGTCAATAACATAAAGGGTTAACAGTTCAAGATGGTTGCCGGATAAACTGAGACTTACCAGGGCCGTGACATGGGTGATGTTAGCCAGTCTCTGACCATTCAAGGCGTTGGCCACCAATGGTGACTGGAGAGTAGACGTGGGTAATCCCCACTGGGCAGCCAAGCCGGAATCAATAAAACACCCCTCCGCACCAGAATGGACCAAGACAGAGACTGCCCCACTCCAGAGAAGCAGGTATGACAGTGAATGGTATCGAGGAGGGCAGGACAGGTCCTCGTCCTACTGGGCAGGTGGAGATGAAGTGGTCTGGTTGGCCACAGTACAGACAGGAGCGGGTGCTGATTCTCCTTCGTCTTTCAGTTGGCATCAGGCAGGATGCTGGAGCAGGGATCCAATCGCAAACCCAGGCAGGTACAGTCAACCTTCATAGCTTCGGGCTCTGGAATGGGAATTGTAGATGGGGGCAAATGGCAGGGTAATATAGACTGGCGAGGAGCTTGAAACTCACCCAGTGCCCCCAGGGACCCTCTGGAACCCCCCCCCCCCACTGCGGCACCGGTGAAGGCGAACATCAATACAGATGGCCAAATCCACCAGGGCTTCAACGGTGGGAGGAAGGTCCTGGGTGACCAGCTCATCTTTGATGTCTTTGGAGAGGCCGTTCAGGAAGGTGTCGTACTGTGCGTCCGAGTTCCAGCCGCTGGAGGTGGCTAGGGTCCGGAACTCTATGGCGTAATCTGACACAGATCTGCACCCTTGGTGCATGTGCAGCATTTCACAGGCAGCCTCTCTCCCATGTTTGGAGTGATCAAACACTTCTCTCATCTCCTCAGAAAATAACTGAAAACTACTGCAGAAAGGTGAGCCTGCCTCCCAGACGGCTGTTCCCCATTCTCTAGCCTGACCGGACAGTTGGGTGATGACGTAGGCTACATTGGCTCGATCAGTCTGAAATATTGTTGGTTGCAACTCAAAAATGAGGGTGCACTGGGAAAGAAAAGAGCGGCAGGTAGTGGGCTCACCCAAGTACTTTTCTGGAGGAGGCAGACAGGGCTCTTGGACAGGAGGAGTGAGCGAGAACGCGGAGGGCAGGGCAGAAGATGCAGTTGCAGAATGTTGGTGGGCACTCTGGGACAGCTGGAATGACTGAGTCTGGGCCATAAGATCGGCTACATTGGCAGAAAGCAACGCCACTGCCCTGAACACGACGGAGTTCAGCTGGTTCTGGAGTCTCCCCAGCAACACTCCCTGTTGTTCCAGGACAGCACTCAGACAACCGGGGTCTGCTGGATCCATTCTGGCCAGATTGTACTGTCAGGGCACTAGAGCGGGATCCAATCGCAGACCAAGTACTGTGCACACAGTGATATTAATTGAGTAACAAATCCCAAGGTGCAAACAAAGTTTGCATCAAAGTTCAGGCAGAGATCAAAACATCCAGAGAAATCCAAAAACCAGAATCGGGAAACAGGCAGAGTCGATATTCAGACAGACAGAGTACAGATACAAATACTGGAAAGGCTCAGGAAAATTCACTGGCACAATCTGGCAACAAATAGGTGAAAACACAGGACTGGAATACCTTGAGCAATAAACAGAGAGGCAGATGATAGGTGGAGCACAATGAGACTCAGGTGGCAGCAAAACAGGTAATAATGAGAAGCAGGTGAGAGACGGAGTACTCAGTAATACAAGGGCTGGAGTACAGCAGAAGCGAGGACAGGAGCACATGGCAATACAAAACCACAGACTGACGGCCAGGGGGAAAACATACAAAAAGACAGAGTTCAACTGGAGGTACTGCCATGAGGTCATGGTCAAAGTCAAGTTCACTGTCAGATGCACAGATACATACATGCACAGGTGCAATGAAAAACTGACCTGCAACAGCATCACAGCCACATGGTGTCAGATAAGCAGCATTCACAAGGAAAACTATTTATACAGTTTTTTAAAATAAGAAAACGTAATTAGAACAACAAAAGTCTGTGTAAGTACAAAGTGTTCCTCTTGGCTCTTAAACTCAATCCCACGCTTGATGAAGGCCAATGCACCGTATGCCTTCTTAACCACAGAGTCAACCTGCGCAGCAGCTTTGACTGTCCTATGGACTCGGACCCCAAGATCCTTCTGACCCTCCACACTGCCAAGAATCTTGCCATTAATGCTATATTCTGCCATCTTATTTGACCTACCAAAATGAACCACCTCACACTTATCTGGGTTGAACTCCATCTGCCACTTCTCAGCCCAGTTTTGAATCTTATTGATGTCCCACTGTAACCTCTGACAGCCCTCCACACTATCCACAACAACCCCCAACCTTTGTGTTATCAGCAAATTTACTAACCCATCCCTCCACTTCTTCATCCAGGTCATTTATAAAAATCACAAAGAGTGGAGGTCCCAGAACAGATCCTTGAGGCACACCACTGGTCACCGGCCTCCATGCAGAATATGACCCATCTACAACCACTCTTTGCCTTCTGTGAGTAAGCCAGTTCTGGATCCACAAAGCAATGTCCCCTTGGATCCCATGCCTCCTTACTTTCTCAATAAGCCTTGCATGGGATACCTTATCAAATGTCTTGCTAAAATCCATATACACTACATCTATGGCTCTACCTTCATCAATGTGTTTAGTCACATCCTCAAAAAATTCAATCAGGATCGTAAGGCATGACCTGCCTTTGACAGAGCCATGCTGACTATTCCTAATCATTTTATCCCTCTCCAAATGTTCATAAATCCTGCCTCTCAGGATCTTCTCCATCAACTTACCAACCACTGAAGTAAGACTCACTGGTCTATAATTTCCTGGGCTATCCCTACTCCCTTTCTTGAATAATGGAACAACATCTACAACCTTCCAATCCTCCGGAACCTCTCCCATCCTCAATGATGAAGCAAAGATTATCGCCAGAGGCTCAGCAATCTCCTCCCTTGCCTCCCACAGTAGCCTGGGGTACATCTCATCCGGTCCCGGTGACTTATCCAACTTGATGCTTTCCAAAAGTTCCAACACATCTTCTTCCTTAATATCTACATGCTCAAGCTTTTCAGTCCGCTGCAAGTCATCCCTACAGTCGCCAAGATCCTTTTCCTTAGTGAATACTGAAGTAAAGTATTCATTAAATACCTCCACCATCTCCTCCAGTTCCGTACACACTTTTCCACTGTCACACTTGATTGGTCCTATTCTCTCAAGTCTTATCCTCTTGTTCTTCACATACTTGTAGAATGCCTTGGTGTTTTCCTTAATCCTGTCCGCCAAGGCCTCTTCATGGCCCCTTCTGGCTCTCCTAATTTCATTCTTAAGCTCCTTCCTGCTAGCCTTATAATCTTCTAGATCTCTATCATTACCCAGTTTTTTGAACCTTTTGTAAGCTCTTCTTTTCTTCTTGACTAGATATACACCAGCCTTTGTACACCACGGTTCCTGTACCCTACCATCCTTTCCTTGTCTCATTGGAATGTATCTTCGCAGAACCCCTCGCAAATATCCCCTGAATATTTGCCACATTTCTTCTGTTCATTTCCCTGAGATCATCTGTTTCCAATTTATGCTTCCAAGTTCCTACCTGATAGCCTGATATTTCCCCTTACTCCAATTAAATGCTTTCCTAACTTGTTTGTTCCTATCCCTCTCCAATGCTATGGTAAAGGAGATAGAATTGTGATCACTATCTCCAAAATGCTCTCCTACTGAGAGATCTAACACCTGACCAGATTCATTTCCCAATACCAGATCAAGCACAGCCTCTCCTCTAGTAGGCTTATCTACATATTGTGTCAAGAAACCTTCCTGAACACACCTAATGAACTCTACCCCATCTAAACCTCTCACTCTAGGGAGATGCCAATCAATATTTGGGAAATTGAAATCTCCCACCACGACAACCCTGTTATTATTACACCTTTCCAGAATCTGTCTCCCTATCTGCTCCTTGATGACCCTGTTACTATTGGGTGGTCTACAAAAAACACCCAGTAGAGTTATTGACCCCTTCCTGTTCCTAACTTCCACCCTCAGAGACTCTGTTGACAATCCTGTAAATTGTCCCACTTGGTCTGGTGTCAGATCTCTCGGTGGGAGAGCACAGCGCTGGAGAGAGATAGGAGCTGACAATACAGGAAACATTTACTTGGGGTAGGGGGAAATATGAAGTTGTTAGGCAGAAACTTGGGAGCAGATGTTCTCAGGGAAATGCATGGCAGAAATGTGGCAAATGTTCTGCATAGGCATGCTCCATGGAGACAGGGAAAGGATGGTAGGGTAAAAAAACCATGGTGTACAAAGGATGAAGAAAATCTAGTTAAGAAGATAAGTTAAGAAGATAGTGGACCGCAAGACCCAATTTACATCGGTGGTGCACAAGTGGAACAGGTCAAAAGCTTTAAGTTCCTCGGGGTCAATATCACAAATGACCTGACTTGGTCCAACCAAGCAGAGTCCACTGCCAAGAAGACCCACCAGTGCCTTTACTTCCTGAGGAGACTAAAGAAATTTGGCCTGTCCCCTAAAACCCTCGCTAATTTTTATAGAAGCACCGTAGAAAGCATTCTTCTAGGGTGCACCACAACCTGGTATGGAAGTTGTCCTGTCCAAGACCAGAAGAAGCTGCAGAAGATCGTGAACACGGCGCAGCACATCACACAAACCAATCTTCCGTCCTTGGACTCACTTTACACTGCACGCTGTCGGAGCAGTGCTGCCAGGATAATCAAGGACACGACCCACCCAGCCAACACGCTTTTCGTCCCTCTTCCCTCCAGGAGAAGGCTCAGGAGCTTGAAGACTCATATGGCCAGATTTGGGAACAGCTTCTTTCCAACTATGATAAGACTGCTGAACGAATCCTGACCCAGATCTGAGCTGTACCTTCCAAATATCTGGACCTGCCTCTTGGTTTTTTTGCACTACCTTACCTTCCATTTTTCTATTTTCTATTTATGATTTATAATTCAAACTTTTAATATTTACTATCAATTTGTAATCCAGGGAGTGGGAAGCGCAGAATCAAATATCGCTGTGATGATTGTACGTTCTAGTATCAATTGTTTGGCGACAATAAAGTATAAAGTAAAAAGCTTACAAAAGGTTCTAGAAACTGGGTACTGTTAGACCTCTAGAAAACTACAAGGTTGTCAGTAAAGAGTTTAAGATTGAAATTAGGAGAGCCAGAAGGAGCCATGAGAAAGATTGATGAGCAGGATTAAGAAAACCACCTAGGCACTCTACAAGTATGTGAAGAGCAAGAGGATGCGCCATGTGAGAATAGGACCATCCAGATGTGATAGTGGAAACGTGTGCATGGAGTCAGATGAGGTAGTGGAGATACATAATGAATACTTTGCTTCAGTATTCACCAGGGATAAGGACATTGGCAATTGTGGGGATGACTTACAGCGGACTGAAACACTTGAGCATTTAGATATTAAAAAAGAGGATGTGTTGGAGTTTTTGAAAAGCATTAAGTTAGATAAGTTGCCAGGTCTGGATGAGATATACCCCAGGCTACTGTGGGAAGTGTGGGAGGAGATTGTTGAGCCTCTGGCAATGAAATGAAATGAGCATCATCAATAGGGAAGGGACAAGTACTAGAGAAATGGAAGGTTGCAGATGTTGTTCCCTTATTCATGAAAGGAAGTAAAGATAACCCTGGAAATTATAGACGAGTGAGTCTTACCTCGGTAATAGGGAAATTGTTGGAGAAGATCCTGAGGCAGGATTTATGAACATTTGGAGAGACATTGGGGATAGTCAGTATGGCTTTGTCAAATGCAGGTCGTGCCTTACGAGCCTGATTGGATTTTTTGAGGATGTGACTAATTACATTGATGAAGGTAGAGCAGTGGATGTAGTGTATATGGATTTCAGAAAGGCAGTTGATAAGGTTCCCCATGCAAAGCTCATTCAGAAAGTAAGGAGGCATGGGATCTGAGGGGACCTTACTTTGTAGATCCAGAATTGGCTTGCCCACAGTGGTTGTAGATTGTTAGTATTCTGTATGGAGGCCAGTGACCAGTGGTGTGCCTCAGGGATCTGTTCTGGGACCCCTCCTCTTTGTGATTTTTATAACTGACCTGGATGAGGAAGTAGAAGGGTGGGTTAGTAAGTTTACTGATGACACAAAAGTTAGGAGTGTTGTGGATAGTCTGAAGGTTTGTCAGAGGTTACAATGGGTCATCAATAGGATGCAGACTGGGCTGAGAAGTGGCAGATGAAGTTCTACGCAGGTAAGTGTAAAGTGGTTCATTTCGGTAGGTCATATTTGAAGACAGAATATAATATTGATGGTAAGACTCTTGGCAGTGTGGAGGATCAGAGAGATCCTGAGGTCTGTGTTCATAGGACACTCAAAGCTGCTGCGCAGGTTGACAGTGTTGTTAAAAATATGTATGGTGTGTTGGCATTCATCAGCCATGGAACTGAGTTCAAGAGCCGTGAGGTAATATTACTGCTATATAAGATCTTGGTCAGACCCCACTTGGAGTATTGTGTTCAGTTCTGGTCACCTCACTGCAGGAAGGATGTGGATACTATAGAGAGAGTGCAGAGGAGATTTACAAGGATGTTACCTGAACTGGATAGTGTGCCTTAGATTGAATGAACTCGGCCTTTTCTCCTTGGAGCGACACAGGATAGAGTGACCTGATAGAGATGTACAAGATGATGAGAGGCATTGATAGTGTTGATAGCCAGAGGCTTTTTCCCAGGGCTGAAGTGGCTAACACAAGGGCGGGGGCATAGTTATAAGGTGCTTGGAAGTGGTACAGAGGGGATGTCAGAGGTTAGTTTTTCACACAGCGAGTGGTGGGTGTGTGGAGTGCACTGCCAGTGAAGGTGCTAGAGGCAGATACAATAGAATCTTTTAAGAGCTTAGAAAAATAGAGGGCTATGCGGTAGGGTAATTCTAGGCAGTTTCTAGAGTAGGTTACATGGTCAGCACAACATTGTGGGCCGAAGGGCCTGTAATGTGCTGTAGATTTCTATGTTCTCTGATTAGGCCAATGACCGATTAACCTACTATCCAGTACATCCTTGGACTGTGGGAAGCAATTGGAGCTCCCCGCATTCACGGAGGGAACACACAGACTCCATACCGATGACATCGGCTTGTACTCCAAACTCCAAAATCCTGAGCTGTAATAGCATCACACTAACCGCTACACTGCAGTGGTGTAAAGTCACTCCTCTGCCCCAGAGGAAGGATGTTTCACTTAACTGTACACATCTACATGGATGATTGATCACAAACTTGAACTTGACAAGACGTCGGCTAGGTTAATGCCAACGAATTCAAAACTGACTGTCTCGACTGCCAACTCCCCTATTTAGACTGATACTTCCTGAAGTCAACAATCAGCTTTTCATTTTTGTTTGAATTGAACAAGAGGTTACAGTTGCCCCACCACTCAACCCCAGTTGTCCAACCTCACACTGGCAAATAGAAATATTGCCAGCTGTAATTTGTCTAATGGTAGTGTGTCAGTGCATTTGAAGATGGCATTGGAACTGTGCTTATCCACACAGTCACGTGTGTACAGAGTAGAGAAAAGGACTAAGCATGCACCTCCGTTAATGATCAGTGAGGAGGAGATCTTGTTACCTACCTGCACTGACTGAGGTCTGCTGATGAGGAAGCTGAGTATCCAGTTACAGAGGGATGTACAGAAGGAGTATCCAGTTACAGAGGGATGTACAGAGGGAGTATCCAGTTACAGAGGGGTGTACAGAGGGAGTATCCAGTTACAGAGGGATGTACAGAAGGAGTATCCAGTTACAGAGGGATGTACAGAGGAGTATCCAGTTACAGAGGGGTGTACAGAGGGAGTATCCAGTTACAGAGGGATGTACAGAGGAGTATCCAGTTACAGAGGGGTGTACAGAAGGAGTATCCAGTTACAGAGGGATGTACAGAGGGAATATCCAGTTACAGAGTGATGTACAGAGGAAATACCCAGTTACAGAGGGATGTACAGAGGGAATATCCAGTTACAGAAGGATGTACAGAGGGAATACCCAGTTACAGAGGGATGTACAGAGGGAATATCCAGTTATAGAGTGATGTACAGAGGGAATACCCAGTTACAGAGGGATGTACAGAGGGAATATCCAGTTACAGAGGGATGTACAGGGGGAATACCCAGTTACAGAGGGATGTACAGAGGGAATATCCAGTTACAGAGGGATGTACAGAGGAGTATCCAGTTACAGAGGGATGTACAGAGGAGTATCCAGTTACAGAGGGATGTACAGAGGAGTATCCAGTTACAGAGGGATGTACAGAAGAGTATCCAGTTACAGAGGGATGTAGAGAAGAGTATCCAGTTACAGAGGGGTGTACAGAAGCCCAGTTCTCGAAGTTTGATGATGAGTTTGGATGGGATGATTGTGTTGAGTGCCAAGCTGTGATTGATGAACAACAGCCTGATGTATGAGTTCATGTTGTCCAGATGGTCCAGAACAGAGTGAGGAGCTAGAGAAATCACATCTGTTGTAGACAAATTGGAGCAGATCCAGGTCATCTATGAGAGAGTAGTAGTCAGCATAACCAACTCCAGACAGATGATGTATGGTAAGTTGCAATAAACTGTAGTCATTAAGGTTTCAATAGGTGCATTTCATGTCAGAGAAATGTATACAATATACATCCTGAAATTCTTTTTCTTCACAAATATACACAAAAACAGAGGAGTGCCCCAAAGAATGAATGACAGTTAAACATTAGAACCCCAAAGCCCCCCCAACTCCCCCCACCCACGCATAAACAGTAGCAAAGCAACAACACCCCCCCGGCCCACCAGCAAAAAATGCATCGGCGGCCCCCACTGGACACTCAAGTGTGCAGCAAAGCTACTGACTTGCAGTATCCCAAAGACTTCTCATTCACCCGGTATTCAACATACCACAGGCTCTCTCTCTCCCTGATAAGGGAAAAAGAGGTGTCCCTGTTTCACAGCGAGAGGGGAGACATAACAAGATAACTCACTGATTTACGATGTAAAAAGTCTGTTGCATTGCTTCTTCGGAGCTCTGGGCCCAAAGAACTCACGTCTCTGGGCACACAGCCTGCAGCCAGCTTGCTGCTTTCGATCTTCCGTCTCCCACGACACACCAGTTTTCTCCAGCTGCACTGCCTTCGAATCCGCCTGCCTGCAGAACCACATAACTCCGGCACCCCGAAGGCGTGCTCGTCTTTTCGGCCGTGTCCTTGGCCTATCGGAAAACGGCCAGTCGGGAGACCCCGAGGTGCAAGCAAAGGATCGTCGTTAGGTAACATCGTCCTCCTCAGCTCCACCCCCAAGGTAGGTCACCACGCTCCCTTGGGCACCAGTACAAGAGATGCCTTTGGTTCAAAAGATACATGCAAAAGGAAAATATTTGTGCATCACATCACAGGCAGGCAGACCCTGACAACAAAATGTACAAACAGCCATGATTGAATGGCAGAGTGGACTCGATGGGCTGAATGGCCTAATTTGGGTCCTCTGATTTATGATCGTAAATTACACAAGAAAGTGAAGACAAAGACTGCAAAACAAGACATTAGTGCAAAAGCTTGAGGAGGAGCTTCGGAGAGTCAACGACGCCTTACAGTGATTCCTTTGCTTGCATCTTCGAAAGCAGCTCTATTTCCATCTTTCATATCTCTATTTTTCCCTTTCAGGGTTCTTTTCAAGACCCTGACCTGGAGTTACACGCTGACTTCGGTTCTTTGCGAGAATGGGACCCATTCTTGGGGTTTCACGACTGACCGTTATTCGACACGCCAAGGGCGCAGCCTTCAGAGGCCCAAGATCCCGTGGCTCTGGAGATGGGTGGATCGAAGGTCGGTGTCCTAGCAGGAGATCGGTGTGTCGTGGGAGTCATACGATCTATGGTTGTGTGCCCAGGCACCTGAGATCTTTGGGCACAGAGCTTGGAAAATGCAATGCAATGGACTTTCAACATCGTAAACCAGCAAGTTGTTTGTTATGTGTCCCCTCTCGCTGTGAAATGGAGACACCTCTTTCTCCCTTATTAGGGAGAGAGAGAGCCTGTGGTATGTTGTATACCAGGTGAACAAGTAGTCTTTGGAGTACTGCAAGTCTGTATCTTTATTGATGCTTTGCTGCACGCTTGAGTGCTCGGTGGGGGGGCGCCGATATGCTTTTTTGCTGGTGGCGAGGGGGGTCGTTGCTTTGCTGCTATTTATGCATGGGAGGGGGGAGCTGAGGGGACTTTGGGGTTCTAACATTTAACTGTCATTAATTTTTTGGGGGTATCTTCTGTTTTCGTGGATGGTTGCAAAGAAAAAGCATTTCAGGATGTATTTTGTATACATTTCTCTGACAATTAAACGTACCTTTGAAACCTTTGAAAACAATTCAAAATAAATACATGGTAGAGGTGGTTTCAGTGTTCTGTTGCTGAGGAAGGATTAGAGCTGAACAGTCAGTTCAAGAACCTGATTCTACATCCATGTTATTTTATTGTGTACAGTACTCAGATTAAAGGGAGAGATCAGAGCCAATAATTTCTGGATAAAATCAGGGGTAAGTATCTTGTCTGATTTTTTTTTCTTTTCAATGATATCTGGAAAACAAAGATGAACTGGAGTTTGTCAGTCTACACTAACAATTCCAAACTCTGATGCTAGTTGAGTAGAGCGGCTGGTGAGGAGGGATGTCATATTTCATTCAGTTGGCATCTTATACAACTGGTGCACTAGAGGGTAAATTGGATCAGTAACAAGCACAAAGAGGGAGGTTGTTTTCACTATCAGCCCTTTCACATCTGTTTAAAACCAGCTCAGGAGACTGTTACAAGTGGAAGCTGCTTTGACGGGAAACTTTATCCTTGGCCGGGTATGCCTGTGAAGTCCAGGATTTCAAATATTTGTCTCACAGTCACTTAATTATTCAACAACTCAATCAGAAGCAAAGCTGGAACTCTGATCAAGGATATTTGACACCAATGGATTGCAGTTTCAATCCAGAAATTGACAGAAGGCTCCAAGTATTATGGCACTAATAAAGAAATGGAAAGCATTAGAAAACATAATACTCGATGAGAGATTCTGAAAATTAGAAATGATCAAGATGAGCTTTTGCCACTGGAATTCGGAGCTGCAGAAAAGAAAGGAAAGCCAGTTAAGTAAATTACAGCTCCATACTTCATAATCTTCTCATTGTTTTTAAAGGATGCATGATTATGTTCCTGTCCAAGGTTTTCATTGAACAAATATCCAATACCTTAATTTAAGAAGCAATTTCCTATGTAAACTTGTGAATCTGTGAATATATTTTTCCATAAGAGAAAGTGCTTGCACAATCACTGATAGGAAGCTGCAATTACACAGTAACAAATTTACATAGACATTTTCCTTTAAAAACGTAGACATAAATACTTATCACAGAAGTGTAAAAATAACTTCTGTGAGTAACTTTGATTTTTGGAAAAGTTTGAAATCTGCAATTTCAGCTCAGCTAACAATTAAACACTTCTCCCATATGACCAACTATTGAAAAGCAAAAATCTGCAGGCACCAGCAATCTGCAGTTCTAATCAAAGGATATTAATTGTAAACATTAACCATTTCTCTCCACAGATGCTGCCTGACCTGCTGACTAACCCCCACATTTTCTGTTTTATTTTAATTATCTGAAGCATACTGTAGACTACTAACACTCACCAAGATTCAACAAGTGTTGCCTTTCTATGAAAGGGTACAAGTGGCAATTTTACCAACGTGTTTATTATATTGTTGGGAATGAGAAGGTCTGTGGACTTTAAAGTGGGTGAAGAGAGGTGAGGGGAGCAGGGGAAGTGAGTAGATGGGGCTGGCCAGCAAAAGAATAACAGAGTTATGTGAGTCTAATATCTCAGAGCTGTCGACAATATTTTGCTAACAGATTAACACAGAAATTATATTTCCCATGGGTATCGAGGGCTCAGAAAATAAGTCTAAAAAAGTCAACTATTCAAGATAGTGGTAAGAGGAAATTTCATCTTTGGAATTCAATGGAGAGACCTGGGTTTGAGTTAACAGGTTAGTGCTGGAAAATGACACTGACACAAAAGATCAGCCTTGATCTTTTTAAATAACAGAGTACCCAAGAGGGACAAAATAGCCTTCTCGCATTCTACATTTGGTGGCAAGTTTGTTAAGTACCTCTTGTACCTAATAAAGTGGCCACTGAGTGTATTTCTCATGTTGTACCAAAAATGAAATCATAGGCTAATTTTACACAGAATAGCTGCTCATAGCTTTAAGTGGGAGTTTGTTTGCATGATAGATTAGTAATGATCTGTCTCCACCAAAATAGGTTTTGGTCCATTTGCAATATTATTATTGTAAGTGTGTATGGGCTCCAAGTGACAGACTGTTTTGATCCTCCAATATCCCTTAGAATGGAGTGACAGGGCAGCAGGTTACATGGAAATTATCCTCACACTACAAGCACACAATCTTCTTTGTGGCTGTTCAGTGCTCAAAATATTTCACCACTTACCATGGGGAGGGGGTGTGGAAGAACTAAGTCGAAGCCTTTCCATCAGAGAGGCTGGTACAGGAGCCTGAAGGCACACACCCAACGATTCGGGAACAGCTTCTTCCCCTCCACCATCAGATTTCTGAATGGACATTGAACCCATGAGCACCACCTCACTGATTCTTTTTCTCTTTTTGCACTACTTATTAAATTTAACATTAAAAAATATATATACACACACGCACACCCCTACATACACCTTACTGTAATTCACAGTTTTTATTACTATATATTACATTATACTCCTGCCACATAACAACAAATTTCACTGCATATTTCGGTGATATTAAACCTGATTGTGAACAGTTTGCAACTACATGGTGATCTGTTGTAGAATGTTACAGATAGAGATTTGAAAGCTGACCTCCAATTTTCCATATCACTCCCCTTTGTAACACTCATTTTAGCGCTTGTCCGCATATAGTCTTCATCTCAGGACTTCCCCTTTTTAATAAAAGAAGCTTTTGAAGGTAAGGTGTCTCTTTCAAGTGTTTCCTAATTGTCATAAGGACGTGGCTGGGAATGGACCCAAGTGCAAGACACAGACACTGAAGTACTACGGACAGGACTAGGATACAGGGCAATGGCAAGGACGTGGACAGGAAAACCAGGAACCTGGAACAGGACTGAACAAGAGAGCTAAGAGCCCGGGTTTGGACTCCGAGCCAGAGACTGGACAAGGACCCAGTACCTGGGTCTTGTCTCGGGCTCGGACCCCAGAACTAGGCAAGGACGAGGCTTGGCAGGCAGGCAGGATGAGGCTGGAGTCTTCAGGCTCAAGGCTAGAGATTAGAGGCAATGCTTGGCAGGAGACAGGAGGCTGGAGTCTTCAGGCTTGAGGCTAGAGGCTAGAGACTTGGCTTGGCTTGGCAAGAGGCTAGAGGCTAGAGACTTGGCTTGGCTAGAGGCTAGAGGCTTGGCTTGGCTAGAGGCTAGAGATTTGGCTTGGCTTGGCAAGAGGCTAGAGGCTAGAGGCTGGAGTCTTCAGGCTTGAGGCTAGGCAGGAGGCTGGAGTCTTCCGGCTTAAGGCTAGGCAGGAGGCTGGAGTCTTCCGGCTTGAGGCTAGGCAGGAGGATGGAGTCTTCCGGCTTGAGGCTAGGCAGGAGGATGGAGTCTTCCGGCTTGAGGCTAGGCAGGAGGCTGGAGTCTTCCAGCTTGAGGCTAGGCAGGAGGCTGGAGTCTTCAGGCTTGAGGCTAAGCAGGAGGCTGGAGTCTTCAGGATCGAGGCTAGGCAAGAGACGAGGCGAGTCTTGGCAGGAGGATGGAGACTTGAGACTTGAGGTGAGGCAAGGCTGGAAGCTGGAAGCTTGAGACATGAGGCGAGGCTGGAGACAGGAGACTTGAGGCAAGGCGAGGCTGGAGGCTGGAGGCAGGAGACTTGAGGTGAGGCTGGAGACAGAGACTTGAGGCAAGGCGAGGTTGGATGCTGGAGGCAGGAGACTTGAGGCAAGGCTGGAGGCTGGAGGCTTGAGACTTGAGGCAAGGCTGGAGGCAGGAGACTTGAGGCGAGGCAAGGCTGGAGGCAGGAGACTTGAGGCGAGGCGAGGCTTGGCAGGAGGCAGAAGACTTGAGACTTGAGGCAAGGCTTGGGCTCCTCCTGGGCAGGGCATGGTTCTCCTGGGCAGGGCGTGGATCACCTGGGCAGGCGCGCGGTACTCATGGGCAGGGTGCGGTTCACCACCCGACGGAGGCATGGGACAGGAAGGGACAGAACCAACTCCAGGTAACAGCGAGACGGCCTGGCTTACCTGGGCGGAGGCAAGGGACAGGAAGGGAGCTAGGTACAGGGTGGCTCCAGGACAAGACTGCAGGCGAGACGAGGCGAGAGTTACCGGCAAGACAAGGCAAGGCTTCTGGCAAAGCAATGCGAGATGAGAACTTCAGACGAGGCAAGAGTTACCAGTAAGACAAGGCAGGGCTTTAGGCGAGGAAACAGAAGGCAGAGGAAGGGCTAATAGGAGTAAGGACAAGAACAATCCAGCAGCCATGGGCTGGTCTCTGGAGGTATTTATGCAGCCAGCCCCAATGAGCATCAGCTGCCTCAATTAGAGCTCAACAAGAACAGAAACAGGGTAGACAGGAAAACCTGGAGCAAGGGTCGATGGACCGGACCATGACAGATATTTGGTCTTGACTATTACACTCTTCAACTGAAATGGAGTCGAGGTAGTTAGATTGCCTCTTTGTTGGTTTCTAAGTGAAACTTTGAAAAGGAGATTCAAACGCAAAGATTGCTTTTTTTAAAAAACATCTTTAACCAGAAAGTAAAATATGCCAGTTTTCCACAGCTGGAGAGATTTGTAGTGACATTTCTCTCCGTGGACTCTTTGCCAAGGTTCAAAACCAACCCCAACTAAAGATTTTGTCAAGTCATCCTTCCTGTTCCCACTAAAGCAGATTCCAGTCAAATCTGTGTGAGGGCTAATTGATATTCTCACTATGCAAGGAAGTAATTAGTCTGCTGAAATGTGTAGTGCATGGATGCCAGCTCCTCAAGTTCACCTCTACCCTCATCACTTTCTCTGGATCCCCTTATGATCAGATCCAGTCCACAGAAATGTACATTTCAGATTTATATGATCTAGGTCAAAATTAACCATATATAATCATATAACCATATAACAATTACAGCACGGAAACAGGCCGTCTCGGCCCTTCTAGTCCGTGCTGAACTCTTATTAATGCCATACTTCTCTATTCTTCAAATTAAAAATATCAAACTTGATAAAAGTATCAAGAAGAAACAGCTTTTTCTCAAGTACTTGGTGATGCTATGTCTGAGCAAATCGCTTTGTTCAATTTTTTTGATACTGGTGATCCCCTAAAGTTTTCTTATCATACCG
Source organism: Mobula hypostoma (assembly GCF_963921235.1). Classification (NCBI taxonomy): domain Eukaryota; kingdom Metazoa; phylum Chordata; class Chondrichthyes; order Myliobatiformes; family Myliobatidae; genus Mobula; species Mobula hypostoma. The sequence continues at coordinate 35,363,986 of NC_086123.1, read as the reverse complement.
CCAGAGAAGAGGTTCAAGAGCCTGAAGACACACACTCAATGTTTTAGGAACAGCTTCTCCCCCTCTGCCGTCGGATCTCTGAACAGACATTGACCAAGCATAGATATCACACTATTGTTTCTCTCTTTTTGCACTACTTATTTAATCTAATTTATATTTTACCATCGTCGTGATGTGCCATGTATTATGACATTGGCAAACATGGTCTCGTGACCGTGATTGTTTCTGGCAGTTTTTTCTGCTGAAGTGGTTTGCCATTGCCTTCTTCTGATCAAGGTGGGTGATCCCAGCCATTTTATCAGTGGTAGCATAACCAGGACTTGTAACCTGCACCACTTGCTCCCATGGCTTCGCCTGACCCTGATTTGGTGGGGGGGGGGGCTACACTTTGTCCAAGAGGTAACCTGCAGGCTAGCAGAGGGAAGGAGCACCTTACACCTCCTTTGATAGCGACATACCTCCACCCCACCACCCAAAATTATATACAGTATATAATTCTAATCGTAATTTATAGAATTTTATGTATTGCACTGTACTGCTGTGGCAAAGCAATTTCAGGATACATGTCAGTGATATTACATCCGATTCTGATGCTGCTTGTGAGTCGTATATCGGACAAAGCTTCATTTGCTAGGCTCATAGACGAGCGTTATCATATCCCCTGTGCTGAATGATGAAGTTGGCATCAGCACAGTGTTTCCTACTGATACGGTGCAGCATCTCGCTGTCATTAGATTTTAATCTGTGAGGTGCCTTCTCTGAATCTAATTCTTAGGAAGAAACACTAGGCAAGAGGGCAGGTACTTCTGGCAGGAATTCACCAGGGAAGTCTCTGTAAGGACGTGTCTGTACATTGGGAAGCCTGCAAGAAGGGTTACTGTTCATACCTGCTGTGCTTACCCCTGTAGCTGAAGGCAAATTGGATGATGTTTCGTCACCACGAGCGTACGTGACCTGCCTGTGCAGCCAAAAAAAAACACCGCTGGAGGAACTCAGATTAACCTGCGTCCTGGAAAATAAGATGGTCGTCAACATTTCGGGTCAAGATGCTGAATCAGGACTGAGAGTGCAGAGGGAAGATGGCTGGTATCAGCCCTATCTCCAACCCTCTCCCTCTCACATCTCTATACTGGCCATCTTCCCTCTACATTTTCAGTCCTGATGCAAGGTCTTTCCCCAGAATGTCAACCATCCATCTCCCTCCACTTGACCCATTGTGTTCCACCAACAGTCTGCTGTTCAGTTCCAGATTGCAACATCCGCCATCTCTCGTGTCTTCCCAACATTGAAGTCACCTGTCACCAATGGCAGAGATGAGCACAACAGCCTGAAATCAACAACACTTGTGATCATGACCTCTGCAGACAAAGCAATCAAAGATGAGGGCGTACTTGAAGCCACAGAAGGTTATAAAGTTCAGTTAGAACAAAGAACCCATTTCAAGTGCTGGCACTTTATTAGATTCAAAATTGTTTAATGTCATTTCCTGTACACAAGTGTAGGGAGGATGAAATAATTGTTACTCCAGATCTGACGTGGCACAAAAAAACCCAAGAAAGATAAAGAACACAATAATAATAAAAACACAATCAGTATAAATAAGACAGCCTCTTTACGTAGATTGGATTAATGTCCATAAAGTGACATTAGCCTGCACACAAGGGGACTGATGGGAAATAATGAAGTAGTGGTGAAGATAATGGGTGGGGGTGTTGATCAGCCTTACAGCTCGGAAAAACTAATTCGTTTTGAGCCTGGTGGTCTTGATGTGCATGCAACGTAGCCTCTCCCCCAATGGGAGTGGGACAAATAGTCCATGAGCAGGGTGGGTGGGATTCTTCATCATGTTTCTGGCCCTTTTCTGACACCTTTCTGTATATATACCCTTGATGGTGGGTAGGCTGATGCTGGTGATGCCGGGCAATTTTGACTACCCATTGTAGAGCCTTCCTGTTCAGTTTCCATACCAAGCAGTGAGACAGCTTGTTAGGATGCAGCTGTAGAATGAAATGAATAAGGATGCGCAAAGTCCAGCTCTCTTCAGAAAGTAGAGGGATTGGTGAGCTTTCCTGACTGTGTAGGATCTGTTCTGGGACCATGAGGGGTTGTGAGAGATGAGCACTCCCAGGTGTTTGAAACTGTTTGCAGCTTTCACTGCTGTGCCACTAATGTAAACGCAGATGTGAGTGGTGGGAGTTCTCTTGAAGTCGATAACCATCTCCTTTGTCTGGCTGATACTAAGGAAGAGGTTATTTGCCTGGCACTAGCCCTCAAGGTCTTTCACCTTCTCTCTGTAGACTATCTCATCATTGTTAGGCATAAGCCCGACCACTGTCATGTCCTTGGTGAATTTGACAATGTGATTTCTCGGGTGCTTGGCCGTGCAGTCATGTGTAAATGGAGTGTACAGCAACGGGCTCAGCAGAGTCCTGGGAGGCACTGGTTGATAGGGAGCAGCGGTTGTGCATCCTGACCACCTGAGGTCTGTTCATTACAAAGACCAACAGTGCACAAAGCAGTAGAAGTTGGTTCACAAACGTTTGTGGAACAATAGTGCTGAATGCCAAACTGAAATCCAGAAACAGCATTCTGACACGTGTCCTTGTTTTCTGGGTATTAAATGACCTGTTGTTTGTAAGTTAATAATCTTGTTATTCATACCAGCAAGATTGAAAACTCACTGCAGATGAATTTTGGGAGTTAATTGTTGTGATGCCATTTTAAAACAGTTTGAAAACATTAAAAAAAAGAGCTGGAGAGAATTAAAAATCTGACAAAAATATGATGCCTGCAGGTAATTTGTTGCTACTACTTATTAAAGCAAAGAGATAAAACCACCAACCAAACAGTCAACTCTCAGTCAACAACAATAATGTAGCAAACATACCTCACAGTACACTCTTCTAAAGGGGTCATGCACATTACATAGGAATACAGCAGCACCTAAAAAGAGTATGCAATTCATAATACACATCAAAGTTGCTGGTGAACGCAGCAGGCCAGGCAGCATCTCTAGGAAGAGGTACAGTCGACGTTTCAGGCCGAGACCCTTCGTCAGGACTGACTGAAGGAAGAGCTAGTAAGAGATTTGAAACTGGGAGGGGGAAGGGGAGATCCAAAATGATAGGAGAAGACAGGAGGGGGAGGGATGGAGCCAAGAGCTGGACAGGTGCTTGGCAAAAGGGATATGAGAGGATCATGAGACAGGAGGTCCAGGAAGAAAGACAAGGGTGGGGGGGAACCTAGAGGATGGGCAAGGGGTATAGTCAGAGGGACAGAGGGAGAAAAAGGAGAGTGAGAGAAAGAATGTGTGTATAAAAATAAATAACAGATGGGGTACGAGGGGAAGCCAGAGGATGGGCAAGGGGTATAGTCAGAGGGACAGAGGGAGAAAAAGGGGAGTGAGAGAAAGAATGTGTATATATAAATAAATAACAGATGGGGTACCTCTTCCTAGAGATGCTGCCTGGCCTGCTGCGTTCACCAGCAACTTTGATGTGTATTGCTTGAATTTTCAGCATCTGAAGAATTCCTGTTGTATGCAATTCATAATATCCATTTACTATTTGGATATATGAGACAACTACCTACAGATACCAAGCAGTCTGCAAACTCTACTTCATAAGCTATAGTTAACATTTCTGAAGTAACCATTCCCAAATATGAGAAATTCCTGTGAATTACTTCTTCAGTTAAGCTTCACATATATCCTGTTCTATAGTTGTTGCCTTACCATACAATTTTATGTTACTTTCTTATATACTTATATTATTTACGTATTTTCTTAAAAATCAACTATAACAAGGCCTAAAACACCCATAAACTACACAGTTAAATTATACATTATAGTTGGAATGTGTTATGATAATTTCCACTTCAGTTACCTCTGCTTTACATCCCAACTTCCATTATAGCGTGATACACATTCACTTCAGTCTCATATTTACTAAGCTTGCTTTCTAAAGAGCAGCTGCCATTTGAAATATCACAAACAGTTCTAAGTAAACATTCAACTATCTTGCTTTGTTTAACTTTTGAGGTAAATAGAAGTCAGTCTTCATTTCTTAGAATGTAAATAGAAAGCAGCTTGAAGTTAAAAAGCACTCTTTATAGAACAGCTTTACAACTAGGCTCTGCATTTTGAAGACAGTTGATCAGTAAAGAGTTACTGCACCTGCTTTATTCTGGTTCAAATGTAAAGTATAAGATAATGGACTGTTTAATTTGGGTTATATCAAACAGACAAGCTGACTCTTAAGCAACACACATAAAAGTTGCTGGTGAACGCAGCAGGCCAGGCAGCATCTATAGGAAGAGGTACAGTCAACGTTTCAGGCTGAGACCCTTCGTCAGGACTAACTGAAGGAAGAGTTAGTAAGAGATTTGAAAGTGGGAGGGGGAGGGGGAGATCCAAAATGATAGGAGAAGACAGGAGGGGGAGGGATGGAGCCAAGAGCTGGACAGGTGATTGGCAAAAGAGATATGAGGGGATCATGGGACGGGAGACCTAGGGAGAAAGAAAGGGGGAGGGGGGAAGCCCAGAGGATGGGCAAGGAGTATAGTGAGAGGGACAGAGGTAGAAAAAGGAGAGAGAGAAAAAATTAATAATAATAATAAACAAATAAATAAGGGATGGGGTACAAAGGGGAGGTGGGGCATTAGCGGAAGTTAGAGAAGTCAATGTTCATGCCTTCAGGTTGGAGGCTACCCAGACGGAATATAAGGTGTTGTTCATCCTGAGTGTGGCTTCATCTTTACAGTACAGGAAGCCATGGATTGACATATCAGAATGGGAATGGGACGTGGAATTAAAATGTGTGGCCACTGGGAGATCCTGCTTTCTCTGGCCAACAGACCATAGGTGTTCAGTGAAACGGTCTCCCAGCCTGCGTCGGGTCTCACCAATATTTAGAAGGCTGTATCGGGAGCACCGGATGCAGTATAAACCCGCCAATAACTGGGGTGCTGTTGTAGTCTGGCGTACCGACATCAACCATCTCGACTTCACCGCACCTTGTCCCCATTCCAACCTCACTCCTTCGGAACGCTCTGCTCTCCACTCCCTCCGCACTAATCCTAACATTATTATTAAACCCGCCGATAAGGGGGGTGCTGTTGTAGTCTGGCGTACTGACCTCTACCTTGCCGAGGCACAGCGACAACTCGCGGATACCTCCTCTTATTTACCCCTCGATCGTGACCCCACTAAGGAGCACCAGGCCATTGTCTCCCACACTATCAACGACTTTATCCGCTCAGGGGATCTCCCATCCACTGCTACCAACCTTATAGTTCCCACACCCCGCACTTCCCGTTTCTACCTCCTACCCAAGATCCACAAACCTGCCTGTCCTGGCCGACCTATTGTCTCAGCTTGCTCCTGCCCCACCGAACTCGTTTCTGCATACCTCGACACTGTTTTATCACCCCTTGTTCAATCCCTTCCGACCTATGTTCGTGACACTTCTCACGCTCTTAAACTTTTCGATGATTTTAAGTTCCCTGGCCCCCACCGCTTTATTTTCACCATGGATGTCCAGTCCCTATATACTTCCATCCCCCATCAGGAAGGTCTCAAAGCTCTACGCTTCTTTTTGGATTCCAGACCTAATCAGTTCCCCTCTACCACCACTCTGCTCCGTCTAGCAGAATTAGTCCTTACTCTTAATAGTTTCTCCTTTTGCTCCTCCCATTTCCTCCAAACTAAAAGTGTAGCTATGGGCACCCGTATGGGTCCTAGCTATGCCTGCCTTTTTGTTGGGTTTGTGGAACAATCTATGTTCCGTGCCTATTCTGGTATCTGTCCCCCACTTTTCCTTCGCTACATCGACGACTGCATTGGCGCTGCTTCCTGCACGCATGCAGAACTCGTTGACTTTATTAACTTTGCCTCCAACTTTCACCCTGCCCTCAAGTTTACCTGGTCCATTTCCGACACCTCCCTCCCCTTTCTAGATCTTTCTGTCTCTGTCTCTGGAGACAGCTTATCCACTGATGTCTACTATAAACCTACTGACTCTCACAGCTATCTGGACTATTCCTCTTCTCACCCTGTCTCTTGCAAAAACGCCATCCCCTTCTCGCAATTCCTCCGTCTCCATCGCATTTGCTCTAAGGATGAGGCTTTTCATTCTAGGACGAGGGAGATGTCTTCATTTTTTAAAGAAAGGGGCTTCCCTTCCACCACTATCAACTCTGCTCTTAAACGCATCTCCCCCATTTCACGTACATCTGCTCTCACTCCATCCTCCCACCACCCCACTAGGAATAGGGTTCCCCTGGTCCTCACCTACCACCCCACCAGACTCCGGGTCCAACATATTATTCTCCGTAACTTCCGCCACCTCCAACGGGATCCCACCACTAAGCACATCTTTCCCTCCCCCCCTCTCTCTGCATTCCGCAGGGATCGCTCCCTACACAACTCCCTTGTCCATTCGTCCCCCCCATCCCTCCCCACTGATCTCCCTCCTGGCACTTATCCGTGTAAGCGGAACAAGTGCTACACATGCCCTTACACTTCCTCCCTTACCACCATTCAGGGCCCCAAACAGTCCTTCCAGGTGAGGCATCACTTCACCTGTGAGTCGACTGGGGTGATATACTGCGTCCGGTGCTCCCGATGTGGCCTTTTATATATTGGTGAGACCCGACGCAGACTGGGAGACCACTTTGCTGAACATCTACGCTCTGTCTGCCAGAGAAAGCAGGATCTCCCAGTGGCCACACATTTTAATTCCACATCCCATTCCCATTCTGACATGTCTATCCACGGCCTCCTCCACTGTAAAGATGAAGCCACACTCAGGTTGGAGGAACAACACCTTATATTCCGTCTGGGTAGCCTCCAACCTGATGGCATGAACATTGACTTCTCTAACTTCCGCTAGGCCCCACCTCCCCCTCGTACCCCATCTGTTACTCATTTTTATGCACACATTCTTTCTCTCACTCTCCTTTTTCTCCCTCTGTCCCTCTGAATATACCTCTTGCCCATCCTCTGGGTCACCCCCCCCCCGTCTTTCTTCCCGGACCTCCTGTCCCATGATCCTCTCGTATCCCCTTTTGCCTATCACCTGTCCAGCTCTCGGCTCTATCCCTCCCCCTCCTGTCTTCTCCTATCATTTTGCATCTCCCCCTCCCCCTCCAGCTTTCAAATCCCTTACTCACTCTTCCTTCAGTTAGTCCTGACGAAGGGTCTCGGCCTGAAACGTCGACTGCGCCTCTTCCTATAGATGCTGCTTGGCCTGCTGCGTTCACCAGCAACTTTGATGTGTGTTGCTTGAATTTCCAGCATCTGCAGAATTCCTGTTGTTTACTGTTTTATCCCCCTGTGTTCAATCCCTTCCTACCTATGTTCATGACACTTCTCACGCCCTGAATTTTTTTGATGATTTTAAATTCCCTGGCCCCCACCGCTTTATTTTCACCATGGATGTCCAGTCCCTATATACTTCCATCCCCCATCAGGAAGGCCTCAAAGCTCTCCGCTTCTTTTTGGATTCCAGACTTAACCAGTTCCCCTCTACAGCCACTCTGCTCCGTCTAGCGGAATTAGTCCTTACTCTTAATAATTTCTCCTTTGGCTCCTCCCACTTGGAACAATCTATGTTCCACACCTATTCTGGTATCTGTCCCCCACTTTTCCTTTGCTACATCGACGACTGCATTGGCGCTGCTTCCTGCACGCATGCTGAGCTCATTGACTTTATTCACTTTGCCTCCAACTTTCACCCTGCCCTCAAGTTTACCTGGTCCATTTCTGACACCTCCCTCCCCTTTCTTGATCTTTCTGTCTCTGTCTCTGGTGACTGCTTATCTACTGATGTCTACTATAAGCCTACTGACTCTCACAGCTACCTGGACTATTCCTCGTCTCACCCCCTCTTGCAAAAATGCCATCCCCTTCTCGCAATTCCTCCGTCTCCGCCACATCTGCTCTCAGGGTGAGGCCTTTTATTCCAGGATGAAGGAGATGTCCTTTTTTAAAGAAAGGGGCTTCCCTTCCTCCAGCATCAACTCTGCTCTCAAACACATCTCTCCCATTTCACGCATATCTGCTCTCACCCCATCTTCCCGCCACCCTACTAGGAATAAGGTTCCCCTTGTCCTCACCTACCACCCCACCAGCCTCCGGGTACAACGTATAATTCTCTGTAACTTCCGCCACCTCCAACGGGATCCCATCGCTACCCCCCATCCCTTCTCACTGATCTCCCTCCAGGTACTTATCCTTGTAAGTGGAACAAGTGCTACACATGCCCTTACACCTCCTCCCTTACCACCATTCAGGGCCCCAGATAGTCCTTCCAGGTGAGGCAACACTTCATCTGTGAGTCGGCTGGGGTGATATACTGCGTCCGGTGCTCCCGATGTGGCCTTCTATATATTGGCGAGACCTGAAGCAGGCTGGGAGAGACCGTTTCACTGAACACCTATGCTCTGTCAGCCAGAGAAAGCAGGATCTCCCAGTGGCCACACATTTTAATTCCACATCCCATTCCCATTCTGATATGTCTATCCACAGCCTCCTCTACTGTCAAGAGAAGCCACACTCAGGTTGGAGGAACAACACCTTATATTCCGTCTGGGTAGCCTCCAACCTGATGGCACGAACGTTGACTTCTCTAACTTCCATTAATGCCCCATCTCCCCTTTGTACCCCATCCGTATTAATTAATTAATTTATTTTTTCTTTCTTTCCTTTTTCTCCCTCTGTCCCTCTCACTATACTCCTTGCCCATCCTCTGGGCTCCCCCCCCCTTTCTTTCCCCCTAGGCCTCCCGTCCCATGATCTTCTCATATCCCTTTTGCCAATCAACTTTCCAGCTCTTAGCTCCATCCCTCCCCCTCCCATCTTCTCCTATCATTTTGGATCTCCGCGTCCCCCTCCCACTTTCAAATCTCTTACTAGCTCTTCTTTCAGTTAGTCCTGACAAAGGGTCTTGACCCGAAACGTTGACTGTACCTCTTCCTAGAGATGCTGCCTGGCCTGCTGCGTTCACCAGCAATTTTTATGTGTGTTGCTTGAAATTACAGCATCTGCAGATTTCCTTGTGTTTGCATTTTTAAGCTGACTCTTAAGTTGCTTAGTTCAAGGAAGCTTACAAAATCATATGGATAATATCATTTAGCGTATCAATAACTGATGTGTTTCCAGTCGGAAGAGGTTTACGTACTCACAAGTTGGCTTTACAGTATTAATGGTAGCTCGCCAAGATCTATGTCTTCAAAAATGCCTTTAATCCATTTGTGTTATAAGGATAGATATAAAACTCTCCGCGCGGAGAGTTTAAAAAGGAGACCACCCTATACAGCGGGCAGCTGTCGGATCAGGCAGCGGAGTGAGTGGGAGCAGAGTGTAGGGCTTTGGCTTCAACGGGCTTCAGCGGTAAATGGGAAGAGGAAAGAACAAAGCGCCAACTCTTTTTTTTTCCTCTCCCCCACCTTCGCGAATCTGCCCGGACAGACAGGAACAGCAGGGCTCTCACAGCTAACGGTTTAAAAAGTTCGTCTGTTTGGTGAGGTAAGTGGGTGAGTAGACTATTTTTCCTGTTTCATTCCTGTAGAATTAGATAGCATGCCTACAGGGTTAGTGCTTTATTCAAGGTGTCAGATGTGGGAATCCTGGGAGACCTCCAGCCTCCCTGTTGGCCACATCTGCACCAGGTGCACCGAGATGCAGCTCCTCAGAGACCGTGTTAGGGACCTGGAGCTGCAGCTTGATGATCTACTGCTTATTAGGGAAAGTGAAGAGGTGATAGACAGGAGCTACAGGGAGGTAGTCATCCCTAGGCTACAGGGGTCAGAAAACTGGGTCACTGTCAAGAGAGGGAAGGGAAATGCCCGGTTAGTGGAGAGCACACCTGTGGCTGTCCCCCTCAGCAACAAATATCTTGTTCTGGATGCCGTTGAGGGGGATGACCTGACAGGGGACGCCCACGGTGACCGGGTCTCTGGCACTGAGCCTGGCGCTGTTGTGCAGGAGAAAAAGAGGGAGAAGAGAAATGCGGTAGTCGTAGGGGATTCCATAGTCAGGGGAACGGACAGGAGATTCTGTGAGCCTGATAGAGATACCTGCATGGTGTGTTGCCTGCCAGGTGCCAGGGTATGGGATGTCTTGGATCAGGTCCTGAATATTCTAAAGGGGGAGGGTGAGCAGCCAGTTGTCTTGGTACATGTTGGTACCAATGACATAGATAGGACAAAGGAGGAGGTCCTGAAGAGAGATTTCCAGGAGTTAGGAAGAAAGCTGAGAAGCAGGACCTCCAGGGTAGTAATCTCGGGATTGCTACCCGTGCCACATGCTAGCAAGGGCAAGAATAGTAGGATCAGACAGATGAATGCGTGGCTGAGAGACTGGTGTAGGGGGCAGGGCTTCAGATTCTTGGATAATTGGGATCTCTTCTCGGGGAAATATGACCTGTTCAAAAAGGACAGGTTACACCTGAACCCGAAGGGGACCAATATCCTGGTGGGAAAGTTTATAGAGCTGTTAGGGAGGGTTTAAACTAATTTGGCAGGGGGATGGGAACTGGAATGACAGAGCGCAGGAAGGGGAAAACAGAAATAAATCTAAGATACTGAGCAGTAAAGATGTCAGGAAAGACAGGCAGGTGATGGGGCAAATTTGTAGCCATTGGGATGAGTTGCAGTGCAATAAAGTTGCAGTGAAATCAAAGCGAAAAGTATCAAGTACTGGTCTTAAGGTGTTGTACTTAAGTGCACGCAGCATAAGGAATAAGGTGGATGATCTTGTCGTACAGCTACAGATTGGCAGGTATGATATTGTGGCCATCACTGAGACCTGGCTAAAGGATGCATGTCTCTGGGAGCTGAACGTCCAAGGATACACGGTGTATCGGAAGGATAGGAAGGTAGGCAGAGGGGGAGGTGTGGCTTTATTGGTAAGAAATGATATTAAATCATTAGAAAGAGGTGATATAGGATTTGAAGGTGCAGAATCTTTATGGGTTGAGCTAAGAAATAGCCGGGGTAAAAGGACCCTGATGGCAGTTATTTATAGGCCTCCAAACAGCTGCAGGGATGTGGACTACAAATTACAACTGGAAATAGGAAAGGTTTGTCAGAGGGGCAGTGTTATGATAATTGTGGGGGATTTTAACATGCGAGTAGATTGGGAAAATCAGGTCGGCACTGGATCTCAAGAGAGAGAATTTGTCGAATGTCTGCGAGATGGCTTTTTAGAACAGCTTGTTGTTGAGCCCACTAGGGGATCGGCTGTACTGGGTATTGTGTAATGAACCAGAGGTGATTAGAGAGATTGAGGTGAAGGAACCCTTAGGAGGCAGTGATCATAACATGATTGAGTTCACAGTGAAATTAGTAAAAGAGAAGCCGAAATCAGATGTGTCGCTATTTCAGTGGAGTAAAGGAAACTATAGAGGCATGAGAGAGGAACTGGCCCAAATTGACTGGAAAGGGACACTGGCAGGAAAGACAGCAGAGCAGCAGTGGCTGGAGTTTATGTGAGAAATGAAGAAGGTGCAAGACAAGTATATTCCAAAAAAGAAAAAATTTCCAGTGGAAAAAGGATGCAACTGTGGTTGAGAAGAGAAGTCAAAGCCAAAGTTAAAGCAAAGGAGAGGGCATACAAGGAAGCAAAAATTAGTGGGAAGACAGAGGATTGGGAAGTTTTTGAAACCTTACGAAAGGAAACCAAGAAGGTCATTAAGTGGGAAAAGATTAACTATGAAAGGAAGCTAGCAAATAATATCAAAGAGGATACTAAAAGCTTTTTCAAGTATATAAAGAGTAAAAGACAGGCGAGAGTAGATATAGGACTGATAGGAAATGATGCTAGAGAAATTGTAATGGGAGATAAGGAGATGGCAGAGGAAGTGAACAAGTATTTTGCATCAATCTTCACTGAGGAAGACATCAGCAGTATACCGGACACTCAAGGGTGGCAGGGAAGAGAAGTGTGCGCAGTCACAATTACGACAGAGAAAGTACTCAGGAAGCTGAATAGTCTAAAGGTAGATAAAGCTCCTGGACCAGATAGAATCCACCCTCGTGTTCTGAAGGAAGTAGCTGTGGAGATTGCGGAGGCATTAGCGATGATCTTTCAAAAGTCAATAGATTCTGGCATGGTTCCGGAGGACTGGAAGATTGCTATTTAAGAAGGGGGCAAGGAAGCAAAAAGGAAATTATAGACCTGTTAGCTTGACATCGGTGGTTGGGAAGTTGTTGGAGTCGATTGTCAAGGATTAGGTTACAGAGTACCTGGAGGCATATGACAAGATAGGCAGAACTCAGCATGGATTCCTTAAAGGAAAATCCTGCCTGACAAACCTATTACAATTTTTTGAGGAAATTACCAGTAGGCTAGACAAGGGAGATGCAGTGGATGTTGTATATTTGGATTTTCAGAAGGCCTTTGACAAGGTGCCACACATGAGGCTACTTAACAAGATAAGAGCTCATGGAATTACGGGAGAGTTACATACATGGATAGAGCGTTGGCTGATTGTCAGGAAACAGAGAGTGGGAATAAACGGATCCTATTCTGGTTGGCTGCCGGTTACCAGTGGTGTTCCACAGGGGTCCGTGTTGGGGTCGCTTCTTTTTACATTGTACATCAACGATTTGGATTATGGAATAGATGGCTTTGTGGCTAAGTTTGCTGATGATACGAAGATAGGTGGAGGGGCTGGTAGTGCTGAGGAAATGGAGAGTCTGCAGAGAGACTTGGATAGATTGGAAGAATGGGCAGAGAAGTGGCAAATGAAGTACAATGTATGGTTACGCACTTTGGCAGAAAAAATAAACGGGCAGACTATTATTTAAATGGAGAAAGAATTCAAAGTTCTGAGATGCAACGGGACTTGGGAGTCCTTGTACAGGATACCCTTAAAGTTAACCTCCAGGTTGAGTCAGTAGTGAAGAAGGCGAATGCAATGTTGGCATTCATTTCTAGAGGAATAGAGTATAGGAGCAGGGATGTGATGTTGAGGGTCTATAAGGCGCTGCTGAGACCTCACTTGGAGTACTGTGGGCAGTTTTGGTCTCCTTATTTAAGACGTTGGAGAGGGTACAGAGAAGATTCATTAGAATGATTCCGGGAATGAGAGAGTTGACATCTGAGGAACGTTTGTCCGCTCTTGGACTGTATTCCTTGGAGTTTAGAAGAATGAGGGGAGACCTCATAGAAACATTTCGAATGTTGAAAGGCATGGACAGAGTGGATGTGGCAAAGTTGTTTTCCCATGATGGGGGAGTCTAGTACAAGAGGGCATGACTTAAGGGTGCCCATTCAGAACAGAAATGCGAAGAAATTTTTTTAGTCAGAAGGTGGTGAATCTATGGAATTTGTTGCCATGGGCAGCAGTGGAGGCCAAGTCATTGGATGTATTTAAGGCAGAGATTGATAGGTATCTGAGTAGCCAGGGCATCAAAGGTTACGGTGAGAAGGTGGGGGATGGGACTACACGGGAGAATGGATCAGCTCATGATAAAATGGTGGAACAGATTCGATGGGCCGAATGGCCGACATCTGCTCCTTTGTCTTATGGTCTTATGGATATCTGAGTCTTACAAATATCACATGCTTGTGAAGTCACCCAAATGGCTGGAAGTGGTATAAGTGGAGAGAGTAATTCAGACTTATTAGGAATGGGGTAAGGAAATTCAAGAAACTTGGAAGAACTGGAATCCATTCCTCCAACTTCATCTTCTGCACAGACAACTTGTTTCTCCTGCATCTTTGGTATGTCTTTTTAGTTCATAAGAATTGTACCTGTGTTGTAGAGGCGGGAGGAGACGATGGCGGCACGACGCAACGTGTGTAGCCTCTCCTGTGAAATGATATCATATTGTTAACTGGGGCCATGCACAATTCTGATTTGATGGAGACAGCGTGAGAGCACAGAGGAACACCTGGAGGAACATCTGAAATGCCCGGTTCACTGCCGCTGCTACTGTGTGATCGAGAATCTCCGGAGAGAAGGTCCCAAAATCCTTGGCTTTGCTTGCTGCTGGCAGCCGGGGCCGGGGTCGAAGCCTTCGACAGAGATGGTGCTCGGTGCTCAGTGTCGGAGGGCTGGTCGGAGCTTGAAGTTTTTGGACGACTCAGAGTCGAACTGTGGTCGGGTATGGCAGGGAGAGTTTTCTTCCTTCTCCGGTCTGTGTGAGATGTGGGACTTTCAAGAGACTTTGAACTTTTTACAGTGCTAAATGGCCTGTTCTTCATCAAGTTACGGTATTGCTTGCACTGTTGTAACTATATGTTATAATTATGTGGTTTTTGTCACTTTTTCAGTTTTGGTCTGTCCTGTGTTTCTGTGATATCACACCGGAGGAATATTGTATCATTTCTTAATGCATGCATTACTAAATGACAATAAAAGAGGACTGCATGTCCTCATAAACTAATTGTACCTGTGTTGTGGAAATCCTTAATCCTTTATGTCGAATAGTCATAGTCATACTTTATTGATCCCGGGGGAAATTGGTTTTCGTTACAGTTGCTCCATAAATAATAAATAGTAATAGAACCATAAATAGTTAAATAGTAATATGTAAATTATGCCAGTAAATTATGAAATAATTCCAGGACCAGCCTATTGGCTCAGGGTGTCTGACCCTCCAAGGGAGGAGTTGTAAAGTTTGATGGCCACAGGCAGGAATGACTTCCTATGACGCTCAGTGCTGCATCTTGGTGGAATGAGTCTCTGGCTGAATGTACTCCTGTGCCCACCCAGTACATTATGTAGTGGATGGGAGACATTGTCCAAGATGGCATGCAACTTAGACAGCATCCTCTTTTCAGACACCACCGTGAGAGAGTCCAGTTCTATCCCACAACATCACTGGCCTTACGAATGAGTTTGTTTCATTCAGAAATGCTTTGTGCTTTGGAAATGTTTTGCGTTTTAGAAATACTGTAGGGGAAACATGAGATAAAAATTCGAATTCTAAATATCAGTGTTGTGTGGATTTAAACATGCATCACTAAATAAATGAAATGCATTTAAACTATTTTGTTAGCTGGAAGTATCTTCCCCTTGGTAGGGAGAGGGACCAACTTCTCGAACAGTAGGTACAACTTCTTTCCAACTGTGATAAGACTTCTGAACGGATCCTGACCCGGATCTGGGCCGTACCCTCCAAATATCCGGACCTGCCTCGGTTTTTTTTTTGCACTACCTTACTTTCCCTTTTCTATTTTCTATTTATGATTTATAATTAAAATTTTTAATATTTACTATTGATCTGTACTCCAGGGAGCATGAAGAGCAGAATCAAATATTGCTGTGATGATTGTATGCTCTAGTATCAATTGTTTGGCGACAATAAAGTATGAAGTACTGGCATCTCACCATGGAGAATAAACAGGGATGTAAATTACTTTTGAAAACTGGATAGTTACAGTATTATCTGCCTTTAGTGAGGGTACACGTGGCTATTTATATCCAATAGGGCTCAAGTTCTTCACTTGAGTTTAGAACTTTATGGTGAGCAAACCCAGTACCATCACATTAGATCTTTATATTTATTTTCATCTCTTCCATTGAAATTACCCGCTCAGCATCTCACATCAGCCCTTTGACCTTCCACCTTATCAGTAAATCCTCGTGATCATTAAGTAATACTGCATGGAAACAAGCCCCTTGGCCCAACACTGATGCCCACCTAAGCTACCCCTATTTACCCAAGTTTGACCCACAATCCCTCTGAAACTTTACCCTCCATCAGTATGTTTTTAAGTGATGTTATCATACCTGCCTCATCTAATTTTTTCTGGAAATCATTCCATTCACACACCTCTGAAAACGCCTGTGAACGGGTGTTGCCATGCTGTCCAAACAGATAGTGAATGTTTTCTCTGACGAGGAGTGAATGTATCCCCTTTTCCCAAAAAAACTTCAATTGATGTGCAAATGATGGCTAGTACTCTGATTACCTTGGAGAAAGACTGTCCTTCACATTGGGCTATCTCACCCTAGTCTTTTCCTCTAGGCTGTTTATTACCTCTCTTAATAGCCTTGTTTTGCAATATTGGAGATGGCCACTTCACACCCTTCTGCAATGGACATTTTCAGCCCTGGTCCCTTACTGCCACCAGGATATTGTAGTTGGTTCACTTGCTGGCTTGCAATGTGGTAGATCATTGCTAGCAGGGACGGTAAATCGTCAGCACTGCAAATTCCAGATGCTTCACTAACTGCACCTTGACAGGCAGTGGAAAGAGCCATTTACCCTCTAACTCTACTTGACTCAATATCTGACCTCCTGCTCCCAGGAAGTGGTGGTAACCATTGCTTTTTCATTTTAGAAAAAGCTACAGCACAATACATTGAGTATTTCCCTTCGTTTTGTAGCCCATGACTTTGGTATGGTAATAACTTTAAACTAGGCAATTCTGAAAATCATTGTCAAGTTTATTGTCATAAGCACAAATGCAATGAAAAACTTACTATGTGCCTGTTATGCTGCTGAAGGTATCGTCTAAGCAGCATTCACAAGAAAAGTGTATTGTACTAATTTTAACAAGAGCATAATTAGAAGTAAAAATGCCCATCTTCATGGAAAGCAATGAAAGTGGTCAGATTGTTACCAAACTGCAGTGATTAGGGTTTTGCAGGTAGGTTCAAGAACTGAATGCTTGAAGGGAACTAGCTGTTCTTGAACCTGGTGCTGTGGGACCTCTAGTTTCCATAGCCCCCTGCCGGTTGGTAGCTGCAAAATGATGGCATGGTGGGCATCTCCGGGTACTCTCTAGTTTCCTCCTGCTTTCCAAAGGTGTATAAGGGTTGGTAAGCTGTCGGCACGCTATGTGGATGCCAGGAGCATGGTGATACCTGCGGGCTTCCCCAGCACATCCTCAGACTGCACTGGTCATTGACATGAAATGGTGCATTTCACTGTATGCTTCAACGTATTTGTGTCAAATGGAGCTGAACTTTTAAAAATCTCTAAGCCCCCAGAAGCTGTTAGTATCTAACACCTGTTACCATCTCACAGAGGGCAGTAAACATAATTCTGACTTTGTGCATAAGTTATTCTGCTTAGAATTTCTGAACTTCTAACTGAAAACAGGAGGAATGGAAAATGAAGTCACAGCTGTGATACAGAGCCAGAACTGCACAGCAGAGAAATGCACAATTCAGTCCATCACAGCCATATCAACCAATAAGGCCATTCACAAATATCATCCAGACTATATCGCTTCTATGTTTGCATTGCACACCTGAAGTGCTAGCTAATCCTCCGCATTTAATAGGTGCAAACAATGAAGAGGTGAGTGAAGGCAAGGCTGATCAGAGGGTCAAGGCATGTGAAGCACCTTCAATTACTCCAAAAGACTGAGGTTTGGTAAAATACTGAAAGGCTTTTATTCACTATACAATACGACCTCCACAGTGAGTGTCTGCCCCTGGACTGAGGGGGAGGGGCAAGGCGAACACCTTTATACAGGACTCTGTGGGAGGAGCCACAGGGGCAGTCAGCAGAGGGGTGTGTCCAGACAGGTAACCGAGTTACAACATATATACATGGTTTATCACATTCACCCCTCCTTTTTTTAAAAAGAGTCCCGCGGGGTGAAGTGACTGACAATATTTACAAGAAGTATATTTACAGGTTAAGTCTGTCAGGCGGTCGAGTCCATCGCTGTGATCTACGTAGCACCGGCGGTGATTGCACTGGTGATGGCTGTTGTGCTGGCTCCGGCCTGACTTCAGGTGCCAGCACGTTAGGTGTCGGTAATCCCTCGTGCGTGTGCGTCGCGCCCGGTATGGGACTGTCGTGTGGTGTCTATATAGGGTTTGGGGTGCACGGTGTCTCGTGGGTACATACATTGGTGGGTACGGGGTCAATAGTCACCACGGAGTGTTCAGGGTAGGGGCCCGGAGCTCCTGCGGGCGCCAGGTCGCGGATGGAGACCATGTCCTCCTGCCCATCAGGTAAAACCACGTAGGCGTACTGGGGGTTCGCATGAAGTAAGTGAAACCTCTCGACTATCGGGGAGTATTTATTGCTCCTTGCATGTTTCCGGAGCAGCACTGGCCCCGGGGACGTCAGCCAAGTTGGCAGGGTGGTTCCAGTGGTCGATTTTCTGGGAAAAGAAAAGAGTCGCTCATGAGGGGTGGCATTGGTGGCTGTGCATAACAGGGAGCGGATGGAGTGGAGTGCCTCGGGAAGGACCTCCTGCCAGCGGGAGACCGGCAGTCCCTTTGACCTGAGGGCTAAGAGTGTGGCTTTCCACACTGTGCCATTCTCCTTCTCTACCTGTCCATTCCCCCGGGGATTATAGCTCGTGGTCCTACTGGTTGCAATTCCCCTAGCCAGCAGGTATTGGCGCAGCTCGTCACTCATAAACGAGGACCCTCTGTCACTGTGGATACAGCATGGGTATCCGAACAGAGTGAAGAGCTTGCGCAGGGCTTTTATAACTGACGTGGTAGTGGTGTCGGGGCAGGGGATGGCGAAGGGGAACCACGAGTACTCGTCAATAACGCTAAGAAAGTACACATTGTGGTCGGTGGAGGGAAGGAGGCCCTTAAAGTCAACACTCAGTCGCTCAAAGGGGCGGGTGGCCTTGATAAGTTGTGCCTTTTTGGGTCGGTAGAAGTGCGGTTTGCACTCTGCGCAGACCTGGCAGTCCCTGGTCATCATCCTGATCTCCTCAAGGGAGTAAGGCAGGTTCCAGGCTTTCATGAAGTGGAAAAGCCGGGTGACTCCCGGGTGGCAAAGGTCTACATGTAGGGCGTATAGCCGGTCGATCTGCGCGCTGGCACATGTTCCCCGGGATAGGGCATCGGAGGGCTCGTTGAGCTTCCCAGGCCTGTACATGATGTCATAGTTGTAGGTGGAGAGTTCGATTCTCCACCTCAGAATTTTATCATTTTTGATTTTGCTCCGCTGCTGATTATTAAACACGAATGCGACTGAGCGCTGGTCAGTTAGCAGGGTGAACCTTTTGCCGGCAAGATAGTGCCTCCAGTGCCTTATAGCTTCCACTATGGCCTGGGCCTCTTTCTCTACTGCAGAGTGCCGAATTTCAGGGCCTTGAAGGGTATGGGAGAAGAACGCCACTGGTCTTCCTGCCTGGTTGAGGGTAGCAGCCAGCGCAAAGTCGGAGGCGTCACTCTCTACTTGGAAGGGAATGGCCTCATCCACCGCATGCATTGCTGCTTTGGCAATCTCCCCTTTTATGCGGTTGAAGGCCGTGTGGGCCTCGGCAGAGAGGGGGAAGGTGGTGGACTTGACCAGAGGGCGGGCCTTGTCTGCATAGTTAGAGACCCAGTGGGCGTAATATGAAAAGAAGCCCAGGCACCTTTTGAGGGCTCTGAGGGTATTGGGAAGAGGGAGTTCCAACAAGGGGCGCATACGGTCGGGGTCAGGGCCAATGACTCCATTCTCCACGACACACCCAAGGATAGCAAGTCGGGTGGTCCCAAATACACACTTGTCCTTGTTATAGGTGAGGTTGAAAGATTTGGCTGCTTGGAGAAATTTTTGGAGGTTGTTGTCGTGATCCTGCTGGTCGTGACTGCAGTTGGTGGTGTTATCCAGATATGGGAACGTGGCCTTCAGTTGGCACTGGTCCATCATCTGGTCCATTGCCCTCTGGAAGACAGATACACCATTCGTGACACCAAAGGGGACGCGGAGGAATTGATAAAGCTTGCCGTCCGCCTCGAAGGCAGTGTAAGGGCGGTCCTCCCGGCGGATGGGGAGCTGATGGTAAGCAGATTTTAGGTCTATGGTCGAGTACACCTTGTACTGTGCTATCTGATTGACCATATTCACGATGCGGGGTAGAAGGTACGCGTCGAGCTGCGTGAACCTATTGATGGTCTGGCTATAGTCCATGACCATCGTATTCTTCTCCCCGTTCCGAACAACCACCACCTGCGCCCTCCAAGGACTTGTGCTTGCCTCAATGACCCCCTCCCTGAGCAGCCGCTGCACCTCCGACTTAATGAAAGCTCTGTCCCCCGCGCTGTACCTCCTGCTTTTAGTTGCCACAGGTTTACAGTCGGGGGTCAGGTTGGCGAACAGCGGTGGGGGGAGGGTTCCTGAGGGTGGAGAGGCTGCAAGTGGTGTCGGTAGTGTGGCAGTTGGCATGATGTTGGGTGGGATGCGTGGGTTGGTGTGTGTGTGTGGTCAGTAGCGGGGTACGTGACATATCTCTACAAAACAGGGGATTTATGACAGTAATTGGTGGGAGGGGCCCATCATACTTCATTGTCACGCTTTTTAGGTGGCTCTGGAAGTCCAACCCCAACAGCACAGGGGCACACAGTTGAGGCAAGACCAGTAACTTAAAGTCCCGATATTCTGTGCCCTGCACCACTAGCGTCGCTACACAAGCCCCCCGGATGTCTGTTGTACGCGACCCGGAGGCCATGGTGACCCTCTGACTTACCGGCCGTATCATGAGTCCACAATGCTGCACCATGGCCGGGTGGATAAAACTCTCCGCGCTGCCTGTCTCAAACAGGCAGCTTGTCCTGTGCCCCTCCACCAGGATGTCCATCATTGACCTTGCGAGCTGGTGGGGAGTGCTTTGGTCGAGGGTCACGGAAGCCAGGGTGGGGTCGCTGTCTTGGTCTGGCGCGGTGGGCTGGCCCGTGAGCACCCGTTGGTCGTAGGTGGTGGGAGGTGGCGCCGACCAAGATGGCAACCCCCACGTCTCACACGTGGTGGCAGTGTGCAGGGAAGATGGCGACCCCCATGTCTCGCATGCGGTGCTGCTCGATCCCGCTCGCGGTTTTGACTTACAGACCTTGGCGAAGTGACCCTTCTTTCCGCAGCTGGAGCAGGTAGCTTGTCGGGCCGCGCAGCGTTTCCGGGGGTGATTCTCCAGTCCGCAGAAGTAGCACTTCGCGGACTCACAACTGGCTGCAGCCCAGGTCGATTCGCCAGCAGGTTGCGGGGTCTGCGGCGCCCACGAGGCCATCGGGGGATCGCGTGCCTGGAGAGCCTCAGAGTAATGCAGAGCGGCCTTCAATGTATCAGCCAGCTCAATCGCCGAACTTAGGGTAAAATCGGCTTTTTCCAGCAGCCGCTGGTGCACGTACACTGACCTGGTCCCCGTAACGAAGGGGTCTCTCACTAGGAGTTCTGCATGCTGCACCGCCGTCAGCTCCTGGCAATTGCAGGCCCGCACGAGCGTCTGTAGGGCCTGGACGAACTCAGCACTCGATTCCCCAGACTGTTGTTGCCGTGTCGCTAAGCGATGCTGAGCATAGATGCCGTTTATCGGCCACAGGTATTGTCTTTTGAGTGCGTTCATCGTGCTGTCGTAGTTCGGCTGGTCTCTGATCAGCGAATAGACCCGTGGACTGACCCTGGAGAGTAGAACTCTGCGCTTCACTACGGGGTCGGTCGCTTTAATCTTCTCTAGATACGCTTCGAAGCAGGCCAGACAGAGTTCGAAAGCGTTTCCAGCGTCAGGCATTTGCGGATCGAGATCTAATTTTTCTGGTCTCAGGGCTGTTCCATGTTTTAAAACGTACAGCGAATAAAATTGAAGCACCTTCAATTACTCCAAAAGACTGAGGCTTGGTAAAATACTGAAAGGCTTTTATTCGCTGTACAATACGACCTCCACAGTGAGTGTCTGCCCACGGATTGAGGGGGAGGGGCAAGGCGAACACCTTTATACAGGACTCTATGGGAGGAGCCACAGGGGCAGTCAGCAGAGGGGTGTGTCCAGACAGGTAACCGAGTTACAACATATATACATGGTTTACCACAGCATGTGAGTGCAAGACAGAGTCAGAGTGAGGTCAAGGCGTGCTTCAGAAGTTGGGGAAAAGATAGAGCTTCAGAAATGAAGTTAGAGTGAGCAGAGTTATTTCGGAGGCCATCCACCTAAACTGGGAGTGCCATGCTGCTTTGGAAAGGTCAGGTATAGTCCAGAAGCGGTCCAGAGCATACCAGTGCGGGGGATAACCCAGTTCTTGAACAATTTAAATGCTGGCCCAGATAGACTGGAAAGGCAGAGTGTCAGGCCCGAGCCAAGGAACAGGCCGATTCTGCTCTGCAACGTTTTACTCTGCTCTCCTCAGCAATGAGGCTGTGAGACTGCCTCAGCTCAGACCTGACAGCCAGAATGCTTCGTGTCTCCGAGCTTCATGGCAATTTGCCCCACTATATGATGAACTGAGACGGAGGCTATGGGCCTACTCTGGCTGCCCCAGGATTCTATGGACTCAATTTGGTTCAGAATGCCATTGCTTGCTTTTATTATTCACATGATTTGTTTTTTCCCCTCTTTTTATTTTGGTCTTTTTTTTTTAAATAGGGTTCTTTTGGGTTTCTTGCTTTGTGGCTGCCTGTAAGCTGACGAATCTTAAGGTTCAAAGGTCAAATTTAATGTCAGAGAAATGTACACAATATACATCTTGAAATGCTTTTTCTTCGCAAACATCCATGAAAACAGAGAAGTGCCCCAAAGAATGAATGACAGGTAAATGTGAGAAGCCTGAAGTCTCCCCCCGTCCGCCAGCTCCCCTCTCCCACACGTAAGTAATGATGCCCCCTCCCCTCACCAGTAAAAAAAAATGCGCATCGGACCCATCACTGAGCCCAAGTGTATGTTAAGGAATAGCAAAGGCACAGACCAAGGTTACTCCAAAGAAGACTTGGTATTTCATCTGAGACCACAGGTTTTCTCTCTCCCTGGCAAGGGAGAGGGAGGTGTCCCCCATTTTCACAGCGAGCGGGAGACGTAACAACAACCCACTGGTTTACGAAGTTAGAAGTTCGTTTTGTGGCTTTTTAGGAGTTCTGTGTCTGAAGATCGCAAAGACCTTGGGTCTTTGGGCCTACAACGAAAGATTTTCCGGTCTCCCCGAGGATACACAAGTCTACTGCCATGACACCAACCCTTGATCCGCCCATCTCCAGAGCCCCGAGATCCTAGGCTTTCGAACACGATTGAGATTCTCAGGCCAAAGTATGTATAATTTATACATAGTTTGAACTTTGAGGTGAAAAGTTGGCAGCAATGTTAGTCTATGCCTCTGTCAACTGGTATACCAGGCAGAATTCACACAGAGTTCCAGTACAAGGGGAGGAAGTGACTCTTTAAATCCCTTGTTTGATATACAGTGGCATGCAAAAGTTTGGGCACCCCGGTTAAAATTTTTATTACTGTGAATAGTTAAGTGTGTAGAAGATGAACTGATCTCCAAAAGTCATAAAGTTAAAGATGAAACATTCTTTTCAACATTTCAAGCAAGATTAGTGTATTATTTTTGTTTTGTACAATTTTAGAGTGAAGAAAAGGAAAGGAGCACCATGCAAAAGTTTGGGCACCCCAAGAGATTTGAGCTCTCAGTTAACTTTTACCAAGGTCTCAGACCTTAATTAGCTTGTTAGGGCTATGGCTTGTTCACAGTCATTCTTAGGAAAGGCCAGGTTATGCAAATTTCAAAGCTTTATGAATACCCTGACTGCTCAAATCTTGTCCCAACAATCAGCATCCATGGGCTCCTCTAAGCAGCTGCATAGCACTCTGAAAATTAAAATAAAAGATGCCCACAAAGCAGGAGAAGGCTATAAGAAGATAGCAAAGTGTTTTCAGGGAGCCGTTTCCTCAGTTTGTGATGTAATTAAGAAATGGCAGTTAACTGGAATGGTGGAGGTCAAGTTGAGGTCTGGAAGACCAAGAAAACTTTCCAAGAGAACTGCTCATAGGATTTCTAGAAAGGCAAATCAAAACCCCCGTTTGACTGCAAAAGACCTTCGGGAAGATTTAGCAGACTCTGGAGTGATGGTGCATTGTTCTACTGTGCAGCAACACCTGCACAAATATGACCTTCATGGGAAGAGTCATGAGAAGAAAACCTTTCCTGCGTCCTCACCACAAAATTCAGCGTCAGAGGTTTGCAAAGGAACATCTAAACAAGCCTGATACATTTTGGAAACAAGTCCTGTGGACTGATGAAGTTAAAACAGAACTTTTTGGCCGCAATGAGCAAAGGTATGTTTGGAGAAAAAAGGGTGCAGAATTTCATGAAAAGAACACTTCTCCAACTATTAAGCACGGGGGTGGATCGATCATGTTTTGGACTTGTGTTGCAGCCAGTGGCACGGGGAACATTTCACTGGTAGAGGGAAGAATGAATTCAATTAAATACCAGCAAATTCTGGAAGCAAACATCACACCGTCTGTAAAAAAGCTGAAGATGAAAAGACGATGGCTTCTACAACAGCATAATGATCCTAAACACACCTCAAAGTCCACAATGGACTACCTCAAGAGGTGCAAGCTGAAGATTTTGCCATGGCCCTCACAGTCCCCTGACCTAAACATCATCGAAAATCTGTGGATAGACCTCAAAAGAGCACTGCATGCAAGACGGCCCAAGAATTTCACAGAACTAGAAGCCTTTTGCAAGGAAGAATGGGCGAAAATTCCCCAAACAAGAATTGGCTACAGAAAGTGTTTACAAGATGTAATACTTGCCAAAGGGGGTGTTACTAAGTACTGCCATGCAGGGTGCCCAAACTTTTGCTTCGGGCCCTTTTCCTTTTTTGTTATTTTGAAACTGTAAAAGATGGAATAAAAAAGTAATCTTGCTTTAAATATTAAAGAAATGTGTCATCTTTAACTTTATGCCTTTTGGAAAGCAGGTCATCTTCTACTCGCTTAGCTATTCACAGTAACAGAAATTTTGACCAGGGGTGCCCAAACTTTTGCATGCCACTGTATTCTTTTTCTTTCTGATATTCTATCCATCTGTCATACAATCTGCCTCATTTTCTTTTCTCCTCTATGTCAGATATCATTAAAATGCTCAGAAATCCCAATTGGCAATGTCAAATGTCATAGTTTCAGTTCCCATTCCCCCCACTTCACTAAATGGTAACCTTTTTAAGAAATAACAACTGTGATCTTTCAAATGCCCAGCTCCAGTCCCCCCCCCCCCCTTTACCCACCAACACTGCCTGCTGTTGGGGTCACAGTCTATAATCATTGATTTTCCTCCGTTAGTTTGATTAGCACTCATCCTTTATTTTGCAAGTGCAAACACTGGATAGCCCAGTTGCCATTACACTAGTATTGATGCCAATCTATACAGATGTTACAATAAATACCAATTAGAAAATCAAGTTTCAAGTAACAGCAGGTGGATCAAACAACACACGCAATGCTGGAGGAGCTCAGCAAGTTAGGCAGCATCTATGGAGAGGAATAAACAGTTGATCTTTAGGGCGAGGCCCTTCACGATGACTGGACTTGAAGTACTAAAATCATTTCATTTTCACTCCTAGCCATTTCTGGCGTCTCCAAGCCTAAGAGCTTGAAACCTCAGTGAGCAAAACAGTTGTGAATTGTCTTACTGCTCACTTCTTGCCAACTATCAGTGACAAAAATCACTGCTTTTTGAACACAAACACATGCAGCTGACACTTTAAAATCTGATCAGGGTGTAGAATTTAACAGCCACACAAGTGCACATGGCTGATGCTAGTTAGAAACTGTTCGGCAACAGTCTCTTGCCCCAGCATAGTTTAACAAATAAATGGAGGGAATCCTACCTATTTTCTCAATTAGTTTTTGTTCTTTAAAGCATTGTACCAAATAAGTGCCTGCCCCAATCAATCGGAATCAACTGTAATCCATTTTTCTCTCACAATACAGCCTGATCTGCTCAGTGATACCAGCTGCTTTCCTGGTTAGATTTTAGATTTCCAGCATTCACGCATTCATTCATTCTGATCACTTACAAAGCTGATCTGTGCCCTTTTGACTAACGGTAGATCTGTGGGCAGATGCATAATGAGAGCTACATGGAATAGACTCTTGTGTTTCTGTAGAGATGTTCAGGAGAAGGATACACTGACCTTCTTCACACTGAATCGATAATGTCAGCTTCTGTGTTGACTTGTTTGATCTGGTAGACAAGTGGAAGAGATCCCTGCTGATGTTTTCCTTTAACTGCTGCCTTTAGAAAACAAACCAACTCCTGACTTTTTATTGCCCAAAGCCTGAAGTAGAACAGCTGAAGTTCAACATAAACACAGTCTGTCACTTTTATTTATCTCCTTCACACTGAGCAAATGCAAATGACTGGTTCTCTGGAATGAATGGACCGTTACACAATATAGGGATTCCCATCACAGACCAATGACATTCCTGAATGAATGAATCATTACAACATAGGGTCTCCTATCACAGGCTAATGATATCCCTGAATGAATCATTACAACATAGGGTCTCCTATCACAGGCTAATGATATTCCAACATGCACTGATAATGTAAAAATGTGGTAGAAGTCCATTATCGACAAAAATATTTATTTTTTATCTCCCCAGATGATTGCTTGCTCTTATTAAAACAGATGCAGAGGGTGCAAAGCTCTATTCCAGACAATTCCCTTTTATTCACAATCTGCTTCCCTCACACAGTTTTCTCCAGATTGTTTTGCCCTCTCTCTCCTGCTACAATGCTGCTGCATCCATCTTTGACCCAATGTTCCATGTGTGGCATCCTTTCAGCTAACCCACCCTCTCCATCTGAAACTGCTCATTCTGGCTTCAGTCTTCTTGTTTCCATCTCTACCTCGTTTCCCTTGCCACAGTCAGGCCTTAAGGTGTGATTACCGAACCATCCACAATGCCATCATTTTATCTAATTTCTCTGACATCACCAGCACTTCCATGTTAACATTAACCAAGCTGGTGAGCTAATGAACTGCAGGGAAATTATCATCGTCGTGGTGGCTATCCCCCGAGGTCGAGGATGATGGTCTTCGTGCTGAAGAAGTGGCCCACAGAGCGAAGACGCCTGTGTGTGTATTTCTTTAACGTGTACTTGATGTTGCACTCCAAGAAGCACACGATACTTCACAAATCAACCAACTGATTCCAATGGCATGGAAACCACGATGATTGGAGCTGATGGATTTGTTACAGCCTTCATCCACCTTCAAAGCCGTAGAGTTCGAAGTAATTTCATCCACCTGTTCCACCATTGAGGTCTTGGTTGGATTGTTCTTTGTCAGGGACCTCACCCTCGACCTTACCGCCATGGGTGACCCTACCAGGAGCATAGCTCCAGACGGCATTGCTCTCGGGATCACAGGACCACACAAGCTTCTCCACCATGACAAGGTGACAATCCACGGAGAAGAGGGAAACTATATTTTCCATTCAGCAGGAGCGAAACTTTTTAAAGTGTTTGCAATTTCTGATACCAACTTAGCTCCAACCTGTAAGAGCCTTTTCTCCGGTTCTTTTTAATTAATTCTTTTAACTTCCCTGCATAATTTTTGCATCTCTATGTCCCTCATCATTACTGCCTTTGTAGCCCTTTCCTGCTTGCATCACTAATCTCTGCATTAAGACTGGCTGGAAAAAAACCTTCAATGGTTGGCTCCTGCCATTACCAAACTCTGAAAATCCTAAAGATTCACCAAAAATATTCATCCTAATGTTTCTTACACCTTACTCTATTCCATACCATTACATATGCAAAAATAAATATCATACTTACGCAACTACTCCTATTGTTCCCATTGCTACCATCAGGGAGGTGGTACAGGAGCCTGAAGACACACACTCAATGATTCAGGAACAGCTTCTTCCCCTCTGCAGCAAATTTCTGAATGGACATTAAACCCATGAACACTACCTTGCTACTTTTTTTATTTCTATTTTTTGCACAGCTTATTTAACATACACACACACACACACTGCATACACTTACAGTAATTCACGTTATTTTTCTATTATATATTGCAATGTACAACTGCCACAAAGACAACAAATTTCACGATGTATGCCAGTGATATTAAACCTGATTCTGAAAAGATTTCATTTAAATTTAAAACACACTAAATAACTCCTTCACATTTTGTTGCTAGCATCACGCTGTTATTTACCAACACACTGAGCAATGCTGAGAGATCTATTAATAATGTATTAAGAGTTGGACACTTCAGATGTCATCCTGTTGCAAATGCAAAAAGCAAAATGCTGACTGCTTTTGAAACTGACAAGTACATTCCAGTCAGCAAAGTCACCAAGCCAAATAATAATTAAAGCCCAAAAAATTGTTGCTTACTTGTTGTAATTACTTTTTTTTTCTATTCTTTAAGGAATAACAAGGTTAAATGCAGCCCAAGGCCTCAGAATAATATTTTGTTTATCTATTTTATCAACTTTGCAGGAAGTATAAAGCAAGATGGTGACTGTGAGCTGGCCATTTGATTTATATTGTTCTTGTCTGATTTTTTTGCTCCACTTTGTGACATTTCTCTTTATTTTGTATCCCTATCAAACTATGAAATGCTATAAACATGAGAGAGACTGCAGATGCTGGAAATCCAAAGAAACTCACACCAAGTGCTGGAGGAACTCAGCAGGTCAGGCAGCATCTACAGAAATTAATACATTTTGGGCTGAGACCCTTCATCAGGACTAAGGAGGATGGTGGGGGGGGAGGAGAAGGTGGGGGTAGGGGAAAGAGGATAGCTGGAAGATGATAAGTGAAGCCAGGTGGGTGCGAAAGGTAAAGGGGCGGAGAGAAAGGAATCTGATAGGAGAGGAGAGTGGACCATAGGAGAGAGGGAAGGAGGAGGGGACCCAGGGAGAGGTGATAGGGAGGTGAGAAGAGATGAGGCCAGAGTGGGGAATAGAAGGGGGGGTGGGAAGGGAAAATTTTTCTACTGGAAGGAGAAATTGATATTCATGCCATCAGGTTAGAGATTACCGAGATGGAATACAAGGTGCTGCTGAGGGTGGGATCATCTTGGCGCAAGGGACCATGGACTGGCATGTTGCAACGGGAATGGGAATCGGAATTAAAATATTTGGCCACCGGGAAGATCCACTTTTGGCAGATGGAGTGGAGGTGCTCGATGAAAATTCTGTATCCTACCCAGTATACAAACCACATCTTGTCCCGCTTCCAATAGTCTCGCTTTCAAATAGCCAAAAGTAATGGTTGGAAATAAAAATCACCTCAACTCAGTACCTCCATGGCAGTTACATGTTCACTAGCATCAGCACAATCTCTTCTGCTATTAACAACGCAGGTGCTTTACACATACATCGCCTACTTTATTTGTTGATCCGCAATATCCTAGCCCTTCTGCGTTATCTGCCCAAGTTCCCCACCCCCAATACAACAAAATCTAATGAATGGCATGCTGGTCTTAATGAAGATAAACAGGGTAAAGTCAGCCCTTGTATCATAATACCTTCTGATTGCATTGATCAGCATTCCACTCACACAACCATATAAACTATCGGACTGCTGACCACCCCCATCTTCCAATTTGCATTTATTTTAAACAAACTACATTGCTTACTTGCAAAAAATTAAATCTGAATCTGCCTTTACTGGGACAGTACTTAGCATCACAGAGCTGCCCTGTCCTTCATCTCACTAATCAGTGAGATGTTCTTCATCATAATAGAATTTCAAATCCTTTCCCCACTGGAAAACAAGCTTTTTTAATCCGTCTTTAATTAGATATCAGCACAGCCCAATAGGACACAGCGAACCTTGACTACGAGCCTGGGCCTGTACTGTTTGAACAGAAGCAACTCTTCTAAATTATTGATTTTAATATAAAGCATTCACCTGCTAATTCTGCTCGGGCCTGAACAAGCCCGTTTTCCAATTATCTTTCTATGAATCAGACATACTACAACAGCAATAAACGAGGACAGGATGATTTGAGTACAGGCTGTTCAGCATTTATCGTGTGAAATCCACCATTGGGGTTAACTAGAACGACAATGATATATTGTGTTATTACATCCTCGGGCTAGATTGTACCAGACAGTTGAAAGATCTTCCTCGTGTGGTTTTAATAATTCTTGTTATAGCCACCTGTAGCACAGCTCCACTGTTGGAGTTCCCAGTATTCTTCACTCATTAAGGCACTCATGTTTGTTGGAGCATCCGCTAAATCGTTTACCGTGCTTATACATGTAGTGAGAGTTATTTGTCAGTTTGTCGTGCAGAGGAATCAGAGTCAAGAGATGCCTTCATCCAATTTCTCTAAAAGTATAGAAACTTGTCTGCATAACACAGGAAAAAAAACAGATGCTGTACAGACAAAGACAGCATTACTGCATCATTAAGTAATTTTGTGCACGTTTCAGGGAGAGATAATGTCAATAATTAATATTTCTTGCAGCTAAGCACTGTTTTTCCGGCAGTCAACTTGTCTGAGTGACACCAGCGGAAACACAACATCCAAAATTGGCTTCCAGTTAAATTTTAACCACATTGTCCAAATAACAAATGGTTCCATTCACTCACAGATGAGCCAGCTGTTATAGTTGCTGAGGCCTCACAAGACCATTGATGCAGGTTTTGCCCCAAGAAAATTCCTTCCCTCCCAACCTGCTCCCCACCCATAGGTGCTCCTTGACCCACAGAACTCATCCAGCAGATGTTTTGAGTGTGGCTCACGACAGTATTACTTGCATGGCCAGATGTATTTCTACTGCATCCATGGATCAAAGTTTTGTACAAGGCTCCACAAAACAAATATTCAGTCAACAGACTCAGATTGAGTTCCCAGCAACCATAGCTCCCTTAAATTCAGTCGGCCGGATGCTCCAGAAGAAATCTTGCCATTACAGGGATGATTTCATTTCCATCAGATAAGCAAAAACACACACACACAGGAGTAATTTATCTGTCAAATTAGGTCACATCCAACCCTCAAGGGATGCCACCTTTTATCAACACTCCTTGCAGGTGCAATGTACTTCTCTTCCACAAGATACTTCTCTCACACACCTGAGAGCCCAAAAAATCCCCAGTACAAGACCACACAGATGCCCTTGAGGCCAAGGTCAATCTCTCTCAGAATCCCAGCTTCAGTGCCGGTCTCTACTGAAGAAAGTCACACAGCAATTCGTTCTTTAATTTGCAGCATCAGCGAAGTGAAACAAAAAACTCATGCATCCAGGTACAGGATCTTTGCTTTAGTTAATATGACGTTATCATTCAGAGCTGGTACTGGCATTCAGCTGCTTTGCAGAATCTTTTTCTGGTGACGTGGAACCATGCTTCCTCTTGTTGCTGTGTGCAGAACCGATGGAGTGGGGAGGTAAGTCACAGAAGTAAACAGTTAACCATTCAGGACTAAGATGAGGAAAAATTGCTTCCACCTGTAAGGAAATGAATCAGAGTAATCCTCTACACAGAAGGGCTGTGTCAGCTCCATCACCGAGTAATTTTAAAGTACAATTCAAATGATTTTTGGATTATTAAGCAAATAAAGGCATATGGAGTCAATACAGGAAAGTAGTGTTGAGATAAAGGATTTTCCTATCGATTGAGCGGACGATAGGTCTAATGGGCTTACTGCTACTTCCGTTTGTTATGGACTTAGGTTTTTTTGGTTGACAATTTCCCGTCAGATGTGGCCAACCAAAAGGAAGATGTGTGTGCATGGTTCCTCAACTCTCAGTTTGTGTCAACACTCATCAGTAGCTAGCGGAGTGCTGTTCGTATTGTGGCTGTGCTCCCTCGTGGACTGTGCCAGTAGCATAGAAATTCAACAAGTTATGCCTCTTTTCCTGAAACTAGGGATATTACACAAGGAAACTTAATAGCATTGTTTCCAAACAAAGGCTAATCCAGTTCTTTTTTTTTAAGAGGATCATTATAAGTAGAATTGAAGAAGCTGTAATACTGTTTTAATGCCAGGAAGCAGATGAACTGATGCAGTGTATTTTAGGAATAAAATATAAAGAATGGCCATTTGAAACAATACTTACGACCACAGGCACCCATTCAATTACAGTTATCAGTAAGTGGTGCTCCTTCATAAACTAAAGAATTTAGTTATACCCTGATATCACAAGTACCCTATAAACACACACTAATTCATTATTTATCCATTTCACCTGTAATCTAATCAAAGTTCAAAAGTTTCAAAGTAAAATTTATTATCAGAGTACATGCATGTCACCCCATACAACCCTGAGATTCTTTTTCTGCAGGTGCACCTAGCAAACCTATAGAACAATAACTGTAAACAGGATCAATGAACAACAAACTGTGCAAATGCAAATATAAACAAATAGCAATAAATAAAGAGAGCATGAAGTAACAAGATAAAGAGTCCTTAAAGTGAGACCATTAGTTGCGGGAACACCAGAAATAGCACAAGTGTAGTTATCCTCTTTTGTTCAAGAAGCTGATGGCTGAGGGGTAGTAACTGTTCTTGAACCTGGTGGTGTGAGTCCTGAGGCACCTGTACCTTCTACCTGATGGCAGCAGCAAGAAAGAGCATGGCCTGGGTGATGAGGATCTTTGATGATGGAGGCTGCTTTTCTATGGCAAAATTTCCATAAGACACAGGAGCAGAAATTAGGCCACTCGGCCAATCGTGTCTGTTCTATCATTCAATCTTGGCTGATCCTTTCTCCCCCTACTCAGACCCACTCACTGGCCTTCTCCCCATAACCTTTGATGCAGTATCCAATCAAGAACCTATCAAGCTCTGCCTTAAATACACTCAACGACTTGGCCTCCACAGCTGCCTATGGTAAGAAATTCCACAAATTCACCACCCTCGTCTGAAGAAATTTCTCTGCATCTCTGTTTTAAATGGACAACCCTCCATCTTGAGGCTGCGCCCTCTTGTTCTGGACTCCCCCACCATGGGAAATATCCTTTCCACATCTACTCTGTCTAGGCCTTTCAACGTTCAAAAGGTTGCAATAAGATCTCCCCTTCATCCTTCTAAATTCCAGTGACTACAGACCCAGAGCCATCAAATGTTCCTCATATGAAACGTTCCCTTTTATTCCTGGAATCATCCTTGTGAACCTCCACTCAACCCTCTCCAATGCCAGCATATTTTTTTTAGATGAAGAGCCCAAAACTGTTCACAGTACTCAAGGAGGGGCCTCACCAGTGTCTTATAAAGTTTCAGCATCACATCCCATCCCTGCTCTTGTATTCTAGACCTCTTGAAACGAATGCTAACATTACATTTGCCTTCCTCACCACGGACTCTACCTGCAAGTTAACCTTTTGGATGTTTTGCACAAGGACTCCCAAGTCCCTCTGCATCTCAGGTTTTTGTAGATGTGATCAATGGTTGGGATGTTTTACCCGTGAGGATTGGCCAAATCCACTACGTTTTTTTGGATTTTCCACTCAAAGGCATTGGTGTTTCCATACCAGGCCATAATGCTGCCAGCCAACACACTTTCCACTACACACCTATAGAAGTTTGCCAAGGTCCTTGATGTCATGTCGAATCTCTGCAGGCTCCTGAGGAGGTAGAGAGAGTAAAGTATTAGGGTATGCACAGATTTTAGTTGAGCCCTGACTAAATGCCCCAGTATCACTCTGTGGCTAGAGTATTACACTAGATCACAGAATTACACACTCAGCCAATGGACAACTTCATTACATTGGTATACCATATAAAGTACATTATGTACATTTGTGGGTTTGGCCCCACCCGGAATCATCACAAACATTTCTAATTGTTTTTGGCTCTCACAGCCTCAGAGTGCAAGGACATTGCTTTAGAGCAGAGATGAGATGGAATTTCTTCAGCCGGAGGGCGGTGTATCTGTGGAATTCATTGCCACAGATGCTGTGGAGGCCAAGTCAGAATCAGAATCAGAATCAGGTTTATTATCACTGGCACGTGAGTGAAATTTGTTAACTCAGCAGCGGCAGTTCAATGCAATACATAATATAAAAAAACAAAATAAAATAATAATAATAAATAAGTAAATCAATTACAGTATAGAATAGATTATGTATAGAATAGATTAAAAATCGTGCAAAATCGTGCAAAAAAACAGAAATGATATACATTTGAAAAGTGAGGTAGTGTCCAAGGGTTCAATGTCCATTTAGGAATCGAATGGCAGAGGGAAAGAAGCTGTTCCTGAATCGTTGAGTGTGTGCCTTCAGGTTTCTGTACCTCCTACCTGATGGTAACAGTGAGAAAAGGGCACTCCCAGGGTGCTGGGGGTCCTTAATAGTAGACGCTGCCTTTCTGAGACACTGCTCTCTAAAGATATCCTGGGTACTTTGTAGGCTAGTACCCAAGATGGAGCTGACTAGATTTACAACCCTCTGTTCCCCCATACCAGACAGTGATGCAGTCTGTCAGAATGCTCTCCACGTTACATCTATAGAAGTTTTTAAGTGTATTTGTTGACATACCAAATCTCTTCAAACTCCTAATAAAGTATAGCCACTGTCTTGTCTTCTTTATAACTGCATCAATATGTTGGGACCAGGTTAGAGATCTTGACACCTAGGAACTTGAAGCTGCTCACTCTCTCCACTTCTGATCCCTCTATGAGGATTGGTATGTGTTCCTTCGTCTTACCCTTCCTGAAGTCCACAATCAGCTCTTTCATCTTACTGACGTTGAGTGCCAGGTTGTTACTGCGGCACCGCTCCACTAGTTGGCATATCTCACTCCTGTGTGCCCTCTCACAATCACCTGAGATTCTACCAACAATGGTTGTATCATCAGAAAATTTATAGATGGTATTTGAGCTTTGCCTAGCCATACAGTCATGGGTATAGAGAGAGTAGAGCAGTGGGCTAAGCACACACCCCTGAGGTGCACCAGTGTTGATCGTCAGCAAGGAGGATATGTTATCACCAATTTGCATAGATTGTGGTCTTCCGGTTAGGAAGTCAAGGATCCAATTGCAGAGGGAGGCCCAGGTTCTGCAACTTCTCAATCAGGATTGTGGGAATGATGGTATTAAATGCTGAGCTATAGTCGATGAACAGCATCTTGACATAGGTGTTTGTGTTGTCCAGGTGGTCTAAAGCCACGTGAAGAGCCATTGAGAATGCATCTGCCATCAACCTATTGTGGCGATAGGCAGATTGCAATGAGTCCAGGTTCTTGCTGAATCAGGAGTTCAGTCTAGTCATGACCAACTCTCAAAGCAGTTCATCACAGTCACTGGGTATATTTAAGTTGGAGTTTCATAGGTTCTAGGTTAGTAAGGGCATCAAATATTATGGGGAGAATGGAGTTGAGCGGGATAATAAATCAATCATTATGGAATGGAAGAGCAGACTTGATGGGCTGATGGCCTAATTCTGCCTCTATGTCGTATGCTCTCTGCACTAGGAGAAACTGAAACATTGCATGGATAGTAATATGTAACTTTTTAATACAGACATTATTTTTCACAGCCTTTCTATTCCTGCTAATAGTACTGACAGTATCACAAGGGTTGAACACCCAATCTTGCTGAAAAGAAAGCTATACCACCATACTGCAAGTTGTACTCCATTTGACTCCAACCAGGACAAAGCAGTCCTGTTGACTGGTACCACTTCAACCACACTAGCCATTCATTCCCTCTACCTGCAGCTACCACAAAATATACTGTCATTACTCACCAAAACTTCTCTTGAAGTTTTGAAGATAAAGAGGGACTAAGAGTTGTAGAAATGGGAACATCACCTATGTACAACACCAAGTTACATACCAACCAGGCTTCTCCTGGTTTCATCCATCGCCTACCACCTTGTACTTATTCCTCCCCTCCCCCTACCTTCTTACTCTCATTTCTCATCTTTCTTTCCAGTCCTCATAAAAGTCTCAGCCTGAAACATCAACTAGTTACTCTTTTTCATAGGTGCTGCCTGGCCTACTGGGTTCCTCCAGCATTTGTGTGTTGCAAAGTGTATTTGGTCTCTCTTTTGCCCAGATCTAACAAACTTTCTTTAACCTAAAATAATAAGTCTAGTTCTCTGTCCACAGACGCTGACTGATCTGTTGAGTGTTTCCAACATTTATTATTTTTATTTCAGATTTTCATTAACTGCAGTGATCTTTTTTCATTTCACCTGTGAACAGATTAGAGTCTGGGGCCAAGTTTTACCAGAGCAATTACCTCTTTCAACAGTTGAGCTCATCCACAGTCACCATAGACACCAATGCAGGTGAGACTCATTATAGTTAATCTGCTAATTAACACCCCTCCCTTCCATGGCCTCTGATTGACAATAATTACTTCAGAAGCATTGTTAGCCTCTCATTAGATGCACATAGACACTTTTTACCTAATGGATAAACAGTGACTCTGCTGCTAATTTGCAGTGAATATTCTTAACATATCTCCTACTGGCTTTTATTTGGGCCATTTCATCCTTGCCATTTAAAACAAATGGTTACCATGGTAATTAATCATTCAACATCTACTCAGCAACTTTTGTCTAATGTCAGAGAGCTGTATGTCAAATGACAAAGGAAAATTAAATTAATCAATTTCTTGTTCTGTTGAAGCATGTTTGGCAGTAATGTATTACCTCTGTATCAACTCTGCTCCTGATTGAGCTGTCTTCTCATTAACACTGGATGCTTTCAGATCTCTTTTATTAATCCTATGTTATGGCTAACAGAAACTGAAGAATTGTAACTGCTTTTAATATTTGTTTTGTTTTTCAAAGTTCAAAGTACATTTATTATCAAAGTATGCATATGAGCTTGAGATTCATCCTCTAACAGGCAGCCTTGAAACGAAGAAACCCAAAAAAAACATATTAAAAAATAGACCGTCCAACACCCAATGTGCAGAGGGAAAAACACACATCATGCTCATAAAAAACCACAAAAAAAATGAACCCATACGAGAAAAACAAGACCAATGAACACCCTATGTGCAGAGAAAGAAAACGCAAGAAAATAACATTCTGAACTGAAGTCGGCAAAAGTGTCCCACAGTTCAGCACGGAGCCCAGTAAACCTCGTGCAGCAGAAATCTGAACAAGCCCATCCTCACCTCAGGCCCCGACACCCTGCCCTTTCCAGTCTGGCCCAGCACTTAAACTGAGATCCGAACATCAGGTACAATTGCCATGATACACTGTGGAGCCTGGCCCTCTAGTTTGATTGAGACATACTACAGTAATTCTTCTTAACATTCCTGCTCATGGACTTTAAAATGATTAACCCTTTCAAAATACCACGTAATGATTCGTGGCTTGTCCATTTCTCTTTCCCAATGCAAACGCACCAGGTTATGGTACAGTTCTCTCCACTATTTATGAATCCATGGAATGGAAACATTGCCTAAATTCTCTACAGTTGCTCTGTAAAACTACTCTCTTTTTCCAGCAGGTTACTCTTCGATTCACTGAAACGCAGCTCCACGTTTCCGCCATGGATGGATCCAGCATATTGAATATCTGGGGCAGCACGGTGACATAGCTCAACACTTTACAGTGCCTGCGATTCGGCGGTTCAATTCTCACGCTGTCGGGAAAGTGTTTGTAGGTTCTCCCTGTGGCCTCATGGGTTTCCTGATTTGCTCTGATCTCCTCCCATATTCCAAATATGTACAGGTCACAGTTATTAAATTGTGGGTGTGCTCTGTTGGGGCTGGTGGCATGGCAAAACCTGTGGGCTGCCCCCTAGTACATCCTGTGACTATGTTGGTTGTTGACGCAAGCAACATATCTCACTGGATGTCTTGATGTACGTGTGACAAGCTAATAAAAATTATCCTTGATCTGACATAGAAGTGGTTCTAAAGTATGCTGCAAAATGGCAAAGAAGACAGGATTGGTGATGGCTCTCTCGCAATTGGATCGAAAGATTCAAGTCCTTATCCAGAGATGTGAGCATAAGATTTTAACTGAAACTCCAGTCTGTTATTGAGGAACTGATATACCATTAAAGGCCCTCAAGAAAGGTCAGAAGAATAAACTACTTAATTGCTGTCCCCACTATTTCTTCTCTGTGGATTGTCATCTTGTCGTGGTGGAGAAGCTTGTGTGGTCCTGTGATCCCGAGAGCAATGCCGTCTGGAGCTATGCTCCTGGTAGGGTCACCCATGGCGGTAAGGTCGAGGGTGAGGTCCCTGACAAAGAACAATTCAACCAAGACTTCAATGGTGGAACAGGCAGATGAAGTTACTTGGAACTCAATGGCTGTGAAGCAGATGAAGGCTGTATCAAATCCATCAGCTCCAATCGTCGTGGTTTCCGTGCCATTGGAATCAGTTGGTTGATTTGTGAAGTATCGTGTTCTTCTTGGAGTGCAACATCAAGTACACATTAAACAAATACATGCACAAGCATCTTCGCTCTGTATGGAACGAAGACCATCATCCTTGACCTCAAGGGATAGCCACAATGACCACAAGTTATGGTGGCTTGCTGAGTGAAGACTAAATACACTTATTGTATTATTACATTGACCACAATAAAATAAAATACCTATTGACTGCTTTGTGATTTGAGAAAGGCACTATAAAAATGAGTTCCTTATTTTTCAAAAAAGTGCATAGTTTCACCTTTGATTTTGACAGTATAATCCAAATCAAATTTTAATCAAAGGTGAAACTACACACCTTTTTTTGAAAAAGGAGGAATTCATTTACGTGGGTTGCAGGGTGGGGATATGTCTCTACCAAAGGAGGTGTAAGGCGCTCCTTCCCTCTGCTAGCCTGCAGGTCATCCCTTGGACAAGGTGTAGCACCTGCTTAGACCCCCTCCACCCCTGATCAGGGACCCGTGAACCCATGGGAGCAGGTGGTGGATGGTTGTATGAGCACCTGGTGCAGATCACAAGGCCTGGCTTTGCAACCACTGACACCTGGCAGACAATCTCTGAAGAGTATTGATAATGGCTGGGGTCACCTGTCTTGTAAAGACACTGCCCAGAAGAAGGCAATGGCAAACACTTCTGTAGAAAAATTTGCCAAGAACAATCATAACCATGGATAAGACCATGATAACTCACGTCATGCGACACAGCACGTAATGATGATGAATCCAGATCAGACGTCTTCAGTTTGTCAATGAACTGTGAAAATTTGCACAAGCAGAATCATCCTTTATGTATTTATATAAACAGGATATTATCGATTGCTTAAAATTGAGTTGGCTTCATTAGATTCACTCTTAGGTGTTACAAAGTCACAGAGTTAGATTTCCAGCTGTCCAATCTGCCATTCGTTTCCTTTCCGTCTGGTTTACATATCTTAAAATTCTTTCCCCTTGAAAGGATTGTTATAATTGAGCTAGGGAGGAGAAACTGAACTACAAGGACGTCCCAGAACAATATCAAGAGACCTTGCTGGAAAATGAGGCAAGGGCAGATGTAGCCTCACCAATAATCCTCGTACCTCGGCAAATGCTTGCCTCATATGATTAAAGATAGAAGTGCCCATTCAGGCTGAAAAAGCTGGCTGTATCTACAGAGGTCTCCACCAACATCGGCTCAGAAAGACAAAACAAAAGAGAGGAATTAATGTTCAGGAAGGAATGAAGGCAACAAGTTACTAATTCTAAAAAATCTCTAACCCGTTTCACAGAAACTGGATCAAGCAAAGGAAGTCAATAATTTAACATTCTGTAAATGTAAAGATAATGCCTCTAAGTCAGCATTTTCCCAGTTTTGCACTGGAGATAAACCTGTCTGTTCAAGCCTGTCGTCTGGATTAGTACAAAAAGCAGAAAGCCAGTTACGTGTCCTCTCTTTTCCTCTTTGTTGTTCATGCTGCGACCACAGGACCTGACATAAACTGATTTATAATTAACAAAAATATACTGCGTCCTCTGGAATAGCCATTAGCAAGAAGAGATAGTTGAAGATGTTATTTAGTGCAATAACAGCCTCTGATTGATTGATTAATATATAATTTATATTTGCCAGGATAAAACTACGCTTTCATATTTAGAAAAAAAAGTGCATTAAAAGGTGCATAGGGTAGTTTTAGATCTTTCCTGAAACTACCCTAGGGAAATTTCAGGGACTTCAGGCACTGATTTCTGGAACAACAAACTATCTGCTGGAGGAACTCAGCAGGCTTAGCAGCGTCAGTGGAAAGAAAGGAATTGTATACATTTCAGAGCAGAGGAGCAGTGTTGCAAAACATCAGTAATTTCTTCCCTCCTCCCATCCCTCCCTTCCCACAGTTGCAGCTTGTTCCTCTATCAGATTGTTAGCTGCAGGGAGAAACTTCATCTCAATTTGGTCTACTCAATTCTCTTCTTCAATTTTTAGTTATTAAATACATTGCATGGCGAAAGAGAGACCAACAAGGGCAAGGATATTTAATTACGTTTAGCTAGTATTACTTCACCATTAGTAGGCTGGGGACTACAACAAACTGTCAGGATGCTCCTGTCATTGAAATCAAGGGCAGGATTGCGGTCAACTGCATTATTCTTCATGTCTTATATTCATGGTTACTGGGAGAAGATTGCATACAGTTCTGTTCGCCCCACTATAGGAAGGATGTGAGGCTTCGGAGAGGGTGCAGAAGAGTTTTAACAGGATGCTGCCTGGTTTAGAGGACATGTGCTATCATGAGAGGCTGGATAAACTTGGGTTGTTTACTCTGGAGCGCTGGAAGCTGAGGAGAGATCTGATAGAGGTTTGCAAGATTAAGGGAGACATAGATGAGAGGTCAGAGAGTATCTGTTTACCAGGACTGAAATGTCTAATACCAGAGGGCATGCATTGAAGGTAAGAGGGGGTAGGTTCAGGGGGGATGTGAGGGGTAAGTGAGTGGTGGATGCCTGGAATGTGCAGCCTGGTATGGTGGTAGAGGCAAATACATTAGAGGTTTTTAAGGGACATTGGGATAGGCGCATGGATGTAAGGAAGATGGAGGGATATGGTCATGGTGTAGGTAGGAGAAATTAGTGTTTGGGAGCTTTTGATTTGCTTTTTAGCTAGTTCGGCAGAACATTGTGGGCCAAATGGCCTGTTTCTGTGCTGTACTGTTCTATGTTCTTTGATAACTGGAACTTGGTGAACCATAATCACAATATGAGCTAGTGCCTTCAGGATGAAGTAGGGATGATGGCTGGGGATTAAAATATTCATAAAATTTCACAAATGGTAATCTACAATATTAAAAAAAGTATTTACGGTGAGAATACTTCATTAAAGGAACTGATACATTTTATTAAAACATTGAGTTTTGCTTTAGGTATTGGAAAGCTACTTCATCATGGTCGTTCTATGGTTTAGTCAGACCAACACCCAACTACTGTTCACGTTTATCATGTATCAACAGGCAAGAATCCTGACAACTGTTTCTGCTACTTGGAATAATTGTTACACTTTGGGGATGAGGAGCTTGGGAGAAAACTCAGAGGAAAAGCTAATTGCAGGAGGATGCATGAGGGGTTGAGGATGATGAGTGGGATGGTGTGAAGAGCAAACTTAAAAACTGACGAAACAATATTGAACTGCAGCTTCATTGTTTTTGACTTTTTCACCTATCATTTGCTGACCAAAATGTTGATGTCTGTAGCTTGGTGGCATCTCTACAATAGCTAAACTGAGGCGATGCCCATTTGGAATTGAGCTGTTAATGGCTTATTTAATGGCATATGGAAATACCAGAAGCCAGGAGTGCAAACCTCCAAGTGGACGGCAGCCTTGTCGTGGTTTGGAGGTTTGCCTACCTCAGTGACCAGGAGAGCTATGCTGGCTGAAGTCAAGGCTTTATGCTTGGGATCTTGGTTGGGACACCCATGCCAAATAGATCAAGACTAAGAGTAGACTACCGGTCCTCCAGGTTTGGTGATTCAGTTCAGGGCCAACAACCCTGACTGGTAAAACAAAACTGTTATGGAAATGGCAATGAAGAATCCTTCTACATCTGAGTGTGACAGTGTTCCTGAGTCTCCACCCGGAACTTGCATGACTGACAGTAGTGAAAACTGAGCTCCTAACATGATGAGGGAAGCCTTGAAACCCCCACCGGAGATGGAGAGCCTTCATTGCTGCCCTAAACGCCAGCCGTATAACAGGCAGCAGGGAGAAGTGCAAAACAGCCCCTGAGCCTGAGCTGACATATAATGTAATGGCAATCAGTTAGAGACACCTGCAGCTCGATAAAGGACAAGAAAAAAGAATGAGGAAAGATGAGACACCGGCAGCAGTGTAGTTTCATGATATACTGTATTTCCCTATTTTCCTATTAAAACATGTTTTGCTGATTTTACAGCATACCACTGGTGTTTAATAGATCGTAAATGAGACTATGCATGCTGTCCATTGCCTCTCCATCTTTGTCCCACACGTCTATTAGTGTATAGTAGATAGCTTAAAAATGGCAAATGATAGCTCATTAAGGGTCTTTATTTCTAATTTCCCATGTACCCCCCACAACTCTTCCCTGCTTATACAGAGTTTGGCTCTTCTAATGTTCTATGCTGTTATTCTGTATGGCATAAAAAAAATTAGTCTCAGCCAGCTATTTGATTACAGTGTGAATCCGCCAAGCTAAATACTGCTCTTTGCTAACAATCCTGAATTGTGATCAGAAATGAAAACTCAAACAGGAAATGATGAAAATACTCAAAACAGGACAACATCAGTTGGATTAGACAAAGGCAATATGGATTTGTGAAAGGGAAATTTGATTTTCAAAAGACTTTGATAAAGTCCCACACAATAGGTTAGTGGTTGTTCA
Source organism: Mobula hypostoma (assembly GCF_963921235.1). NCBI lineage: Eukaryota > Metazoa > Chordata > Chondrichthyes > Myliobatiformes > Myliobatidae > Mobula > Mobula hypostoma. Next base: position 35,321,580 of record NC_086123.1, on the reverse strand, counting down.
TTAAGGTTGTTCCAGCTGGTTGGAGGTGGTAATGGGGACAAGCTCCCACTACCTATTAAATGCTCCCAATGGCGTGTGACTCAAATAGCCTCTGACAACCAAGTCCAGTTCCCAGCTTAGCTACTAAACCCAGCATAACAGTTTCTACTGACAGGAGAAGGGGCAAAGGTGGGTTACTGGCGTCTTAAAACCAGTCACTTTGGGCAGATGGGGATTATCAGCCGTGGTTGCCAGCTCATCTATGAGAATGAAAACTCTGATCTCAAACCACCGCTGCCTTGCAGCTATACTCACTTATGGGGAAGGTTTCGGGAAAGACACAGAACTGAGATCCCTAAGGCAGTCCTACATTGAGTTCAACACTGACTGGCAACTCCTGTGACGCCGCTGGTGCCAAACCTTTGGGTTCATCAGCCGCATGGAGAACGGGAGGCTGCTACATGGGCAACCACTTGCTCTCCATATTGTATTGAATATCTGGACAGCAAGGGTCCAACATCCATGGTCGATTCTGACCAATGGAAGCCTCTCAACAGGTTAGTGTGCAAAAGTAAAGAACATGGAAGAGTAATATAGCAAACCTCTGGTAGTGTCAGACTGACAGATCTCCCAGACTATCGGTGTTATCCCTACTGATACTGCATCTTATTTTAAATCCTCTCTTTTCAAAGACCGTAAGACAAAGGAGCAGAAGTCGGTCATTCGGCCCATTGAGTCTGCTCCACCATTTTATCATGAGCTGATCCATTCTCCCATTTAGTCCCACTCCCCCGCCTTCTCACCATAACCTTTGATGCCCTGGCTACTCAGATACCTATCAATCTCTGCCTTAAATACACCCAATAACTTGGCCTCCATTGCCGCCCGTGGCAACAAATTCCATAGATTCACCACCCTCTGGCTAAAAAGATCTCTTCGCATTTCTGTTCTGAATGGGCGCCCTTCAGTCATACTCTCTCGTACTAGACTCCCCCATCATGGGAAACAACTTTGCCACATCCACTCTGTCCATGCCTTTCAACATTCAAAATGTTTCTATGAGGTCTCCCCTCATTCTTCTAAACTCCAATGAATACAATCCAAGAGTGGACAAACGTTCCTCATATGTTAACCCTCTCATTCCCAGAATCATTCTAGTGAATCTTCTCTGTACCCTCTCCAACGTCTTAAATAAGGAGACCAAAACTGCCCACAGTACTCCAAGTGAGGTCTCAGCAGCGCCTTATAGACCCTCAACATCACATCCCTGTTCCTATACTCTATTCCTCTAGAAATGAATGCCAACATTGCATTCGCCTTCTTCACCACCGACTCAACCTGGAGGTTAACCTTAAGGGTATCCTGTACGAGGACTCCCAAGTCCCGTTGCATCTCAGAACTTTGAATTCTTTCTCCATTTAAATAATAGTCTGCCCATTTATTTTTTCTGCCAAAGTGCATAACCATACATTGTACTTCATTTGCCACTTCTCTGCCCATTCTTCCAATCTATCCAAGTCTCTCTGCAGACTCTCTGTTTCCTCAGCACTACCGGTCCCTCCACCTGTCTTCGTATCATCAGCAAACTTAGCCACAAAGCCATCTATTCCATAATCCAAATCGTTGATGTACAATGTAAAAAGAAGCGGCCCCAACACGGACCCCTGTGGAACACCACTGGTAACCGGCAGCCAACCAGAATAGGATCCCTTTATTCCCACTCTCTGCTTCCTGCCAATCAGCCAATGCTCTATCCACATATGTAACTTCCCGTAATTCCATGGGCTCTTATCTTGTTAAGTAGCCTCATGTGTGGCACCTTGTCAAAGGCCTGCTGAAAGTCCAAATATACAACACCCACTGCATCTCCTTTGTCTAGCCTACTTGTAATTTCCTCAAAAAATTGTAATAGGTTTTTCAGGCAGGATTTTCCTTTAAGGAATCCATGCTGAGTTCTGCCTATCTTGTCATATGCCTCCAGGTACTCTGTAACCTCATCCTTGACAATCGACTCCAACAACTTCCCAACCACCGATGTCAAGCTAACAGGTCTATAATTTCCTTTTTGCTTCCTTGCCCCCTTCTTAAATAGCGGAGTGACATTTGCAATCTTCCAGTCTTCCGGAACCATGCCAGAATCTATCGACTTTTGAAAGATCATCGTTAATGCCTCCGCAATCTCCACAGCTACTTCCTTCAGAACACGAGGGTGCATTCCATCTGGTCTGGGAGATTTATCTACCTTTAGACTATTCAGCTTCCTGAGTACTTTCTCTGTCGTAATTGTGACTGCGCACACTTCTCTTCCCTGCCACCCTTGAGTGTCCGGTATAGTGCTGATGTCTTCCTCAGTGAAGACTGATGCAAAATACTCGTTCAGTTCCTCCGCCATCTCCTTATCTCCCATTACAATTTCTTCAGCATCATTTTCTATCGGTCCTATATCTACTCTCTCCTGTCTTTTACTCTTTATACACTTGAAAAAGCTTTTAGTATCCTCTTTGATATTATTTGCTAGCTTCCTTTCATACTTAATCTTTTCCCTCTTAATGACTTCTTAGTTTCCTTTTGTAAACTTTTAAAAACTTCCCAATCCTCTGTCTTCCCACTAATTTTTGCTTCCTTGTATGCCCTCTGCTTTAACTTTGGCTTTGACTTCTCTTGTCAGCCACGGTTGCATCCTTTTTCCATTCGAAAATTTCTTCTTTTTTGGAATATACCTGTCTTGCACCTTCCTCATTTCTTGCATAAACTCCAGCCTCTGCTGCTCTGCCGTCCTTCCCGCCAGTGTCCCTTTCCAGTCAACTTTAGCTAGTTCCTCTCTCATGCCACTATAATTTCCTTTACTCCACTGAAATACCGACACATCAGACTTCGGCTTCTCTTTTTCAAATTTCACAGTGAACTCAATCATGTTATGATCACTGCCTCCTAAGGGTTCCTTCACCTCAATCTCTTTAATCACCTCCAGTTCATTACACAATACCCAATCCCTGTAGCCTCAGGATGACTACCTCCCTGTAGCTCCTGTCTATCACCTCTTCACTTTCCCTAATAAACTGTAGGTCATCAAGCTGCAGCTCCAGATCCCTAACATGGTCTCTGAGGAGCTGCATCTCGGTGCACCTGGCGCAGATGTGGCCATCAGGGAGACTGGAGGTCTCCCAGGATTCCCATATCTGACACCCTGAACAAAGCACTAACCCTGCAGGCATGCTATCTAATTCTATAGGAATGAAACAGGAAAAATAAGTCTACTCACACACTTACCTCGCCAAACAGACGAACTTTTTAAACCATTAGCTCATACCATTAGCTGTGTGAGCTCTGCTGTTCCTGTCTGTCTGGGCCGATTTGCCAAGGGCGGGGGAAGAGTTGGTGCTTCGCTCTCGCCTCTTCCTGTTTACCGCCGAAGCCCGTTGAAGCCAAAGCCCTACACTCTGCTACCACTCACTCCGCTGCCCGCTGTATAGGGTGATCTCCTTTTTAAACTCTCCGCGCTGTCCTGTTACACCACGCGCCTGTGCAGTCTTGTCCTTCTTGCACTCGAAGAAGTTTTTTAAAAAATTGCCTTCCTTCAGAATTCAGCTCCCACGCCGCTCTGTTGTCCCAATCCAAAAGATGTTACACAAAATGTAATAAACCCATCAAGTTTAAAGAGGGCTTGGGAAATGAGACTCTATGAGCTAAAGGGAATGTGGAAAGGAGTACCCTGTGACAAGAGTCATTGACAAGAATGGCCTGGACCCAAATGCCGGAGTATCCAAGGCAGGTATTGAGACACTGTCTCAAACAAGATTGAGAAACTGAGCACTAAACAAACGCTGGAGAAGATCACTGGTAGGCTTGCGATTGAGCACTGAACCTACCTTTGGGTGTTTCTTAAATACTCAATTCTTGACACCCACTTAACGGGAATGTCCTAAGCCCTTAAAGAGGCCACAGCAGCTATCCACAGTGCAGAGAATTAGAGCGATAAATCTCAGAAGCCGACGTGGTTGGGAGCGACTCGTAACAGGACTTCCTCCCTATGGCCAACTCCTGACAGCTCTGGTTGCTCGGAGAAGTGGGACAGGACATCAGGCTTCCAGTTTTTCAACCCCAGTCGTTAGATCAGTATGAAATCAAAGAGGTTAAAGACTTAAGACCACCTGGCCTGCCTAGAATTTAGCCTCTTGGCCTCCAGAATATAAGCCAGGTTCTTGTGGCCAGTCCAAACAATATAGGGGTTCTTGGCACCCTCCAGCCAGTGATGCAATTCCTCCAAAGCTAACTTAACCACAAGGAGCTCCTAATTCCTGAGGTCATAGTTCCTCTCTGTCAGGGATAGCCACCTGGAGAAGAATGCACATGGGTGCAGTTTACTGTCCGTAGGTGATTGTTGAGACAAGACAGCACCCACTCCGATGTCTGAGGGGCCCACCTCCACGCCGACGGGAAGGTCCAGGTTAGGAGAAACTAAGATGGGAGCTGTAGAAAACTGCTGTGTAAGTTCTGCAAAAGCAGCCTCCACTTCAGTAGTCCAGAGGAGCCCGTGGATTTCGTAGTTAGCACCATCAGGGGAGCTGCCACTGAACTGAAGTCCCTGATGAACTTCCAGTAAAAGTTTGCAAACCCCAGGAAATGATGACCTGTTTGATATTGGATGGTGGTGGCCTGTCTCTGACTGCCTGGGTCTTGGTGGGGTCCATCTCAAGATTACCATTACAGATGATGAAACCCAAAAATAAAACAGTCGTCACATGAGACTGAAACTTCTCCAACTTGACAGAAAACCCACGGTCTGGTAGTCTCTTAAAAATATCCCTGATGTGAGAGACGTGCTCCTCCAAGGTTCGGGAAGCTTAGACAAGGAAGTAGACAAAGGAATACTTATGGAGAGTATCCAAAAGCGCTTCGTTTATCAAGGCTTAGAAAATGCTGGGGCATTCGCAAGGCCGAAGGGCATAACCTGGTACTTGTAGCGCTCTGTCGGTGTATTGAATATCTTCTTCTATACATCACCCTCCGTGATATGGACCAGACTGTAGGCACTCCGGAGGTCTAATTTTGTGAAAACCCTTGCCCCTTGGAGAATCCTGAAAGCCGTAGAGGAAGGGGGTAGTGATTCTTGGGTGTAATGTGGTTTGATCCCCAGTAATCAATGCGCAGCTGCAGCCTCCCACCTTCCTTTTGTACGAAGAAAAAACATGCACCGGCGGGTGAAGTGAAACACCGAATAAAGCCTGTGGCAAGAGCTTTCTTTACTGTCATGTGTGATGCCCAGCAGAGGTACTGGACTGATGATGCTAATGAGAGAGAAAAGAAAGACAATGGAGAAACATTCAAAATGCTAATAAGAGAGAAGAGAGGGATTAACGGAAAAGAAACAAAATTCAGCATATTGACAGACTGGTTGTTTTGAACCAGAACCATCTGAAGTTTGTTGGACATGTGATACCCCAGCAGGGGGATAAAAAGAGCAGGTTTGCTAAGGCACGCAACACACCACGAGACCACGAGACCCTGGAAAGAGCAGTGTACCCCCACAAGTGGTGGGAGTTTGGAGGTCCAGTTCGCGGGAACCGACCAGAGGCTCACAGGGTGTAAAGGTACGATCAGTGGGAACCTGGGGTGTGTGTCCGCCCTTGCCTGGGTGCCGGGTTCACCGCGGAAGAACGATCGTATCCGGAACGGAGGGGTCACAGTCAGTGACCACAGCGGGGATTAGAAGACATAAAAGGGTCTGCCCGAAACCAACTGCGAAGACATCAAAGGTCTGCCTGAACCAAATTGCATCCCCCCCCCCTCTCTCTCTCTCTCTCTCTCTCTCTCTCTCTCTCTCTCTCCCCAATGGTACCACAACAGCGATTACTGCGAACTGCACTAAACTGAACTGAACTCTGCTTCACTTAAGACTGATCATTTTACCCTTAGACTGCGATAGAGCTTGGTTGATTCCTATTACCCTATTTCTGTGTATGTGTGTGTATTATCATTGCTAATCTGTTACATTGATATCCTTATGATTAGATACTGTATTACTTATGTCTTTAATAAAACTTAATTAGTTCCTAGTAATCCAGACTCCAACGAGCGTTCCGTTTCTGCTGGTTTGGCAACCCAGTTACGGGGTATGTAACATAAGTGGGGATCTCCTCCGGGATTTTGAACACCAAATTTGGGACTGGGTAAATTGATTGGGTTAAAATTCCTGAAAGAAAGAAAGGGCAAACAGAAGAAATGGAGATTGAGGAATTTCTAAAGGCGCCAACCTTGGAGGCATTGGAGGATGCCAGGAAATCAGAATTGGCGACTGTTGCCAAACGGTTGAATCTTTTTAAGGGGAAGCCAACAATGAGGAGAGCGGAGATGCACAGAGCTATTGTTGAGCATTATGTATCTAAAGGTGTGTTTCCCCAAGGGGAGCTGGAAGTGGTGTCTATGAGCAAACCTGGTGGAGAAGCAGTGCAGCTGCAGATGGAAAAATTGAGACTCGAGCACGAGTTTGGAATAAAGCAGCTAGAACGGGAAGAGAGAGTACAGCAGTTGGAACGAGAAGAGAGGGACAAGCAGTTAGAACGGGAAGAGAGAGAGAAGCAGAAGGAAAGGGAGTTTGAGCTGGAGAAGTTAAGGATGACGCTAGAGAGGGGCCAAATGCTGAACCAAGGTGGAGGTTCAGGGCGACCCAGGAGGTTAGGTTGGTTCCCCCATTTGAGGAGGCCAATGTTGATCGGTACTTTCTACATTTTGAAAAAGTCGCTGCAAGTCAGGACTGGCCCAGGGATAAGTGGGCTGTTTTGCTTCAGAGCGTACTTAAGGGGAAGGCTCAGCAAGCTTACTCGGCATTGTCTGCAGAAGATGCCCAGAGGTATTATGTGGTGAAAGAGGCTATACTCAGGATTTATGAGTTGGTCCCGGAGACATACCGGCAAAGATTCCGGAATGTGAGGGAGCAGTGGGGCCGTACGTATTTAGAGTTTGCCTGTAAGATGCAGATGTATTGTGAGCGTTGGTACGCCTCGAAAGGGGTCAATAGGGATTATGACAGACTGCTACAGCCAATACTGATTGAGCAAATTAAAGGTTGTGTCCCTGGAAGTATGAGGCCCTATCTAGATGAGAAAGAGGCAGAAACCTTAGCTGCAACTGCTAAGTTAGCGGATGAGTACGCGTTAACACACAAAGCAAAGTTTACCTCGAGTAAAAGCTACCAGAAGGGTAGTCGAGAGGGCGGAGAGAGTTCGCTGGAAAAGCCAGAAAGTAAGCCGGAGACTAGTGAGAAGGATAAGAAAGACAAGAAGCAGTTTGGTAGGAAGTCTCCTGGGGTCGTGTGCTATTATTGTGGGAAAGCCGGACACTTTGCATCCAGGTGTTTTGCCCCAAAGAAGGAGACGGGGAAAGGAAAAATGATGACTCCGACTGGTTGTATTGAGCCGGCAAACAAACCGCTAGGGGAGAAGAGGTCTGATAGAGTTCAGGAAGGGCGTGAGAAGTTTATTTCGGCTGGATTGGTGTCGGTGAAGGAGGGGTCAAACCCCGTTCCAGTACGGATCTGGAGAGACACTGGGGCTTGTCAGTCATTGATCTTAAGGAGGGTGTTAGACTTTAGCTCAGAGACCGAGACTGGGGAGGTCAGTGTGATAAAAGGCATTGGGAAATTGACTGAAGCAGTACCTTTGCACCAGATACACCTAAAAAGTGACTTGGTCTCCGGACCGGTCACGATAGGGATGAGGCCCGAATTACCGATGGAAGACGTGGAGATCTTACTCAGTAATGACCTTGCAGGCGGAGAGGTGTACCCAGCAGTAAAGCTGACAAGCCAGCCTGCCAGGACTGAGGACCTGCCCATGGACTCATAGGTTTATCCCATTTGCACAGTAACTCGGCGCATGTCCAGAAAGGCTGCCGAGGTGAATGTAGATTTAGCTGAGACGTCTTTACCAGCCTTGTACCAAGAGGGGTTAGAAAGTGAGAAGAAGGAGCATAGTGGAGCGGAAGGAAGTGAGGGAGTTGAGGTAGATTTATCATTAGCGAGGAAGGAATTTATACAGGCACAGGAACGAGACGAGGAGCTGATGGTTTTGACGGAGACAGCTCTCTCCGAAGCAGAAATAAAGAAGGAACCGGTGGGCTATTATGTGAAGGAGGGAGTACTAATGAGGAAGTGGAGATCAAGTACCATGCCCGCAGATGAGGAGTGGGGTGTGGTACACCAGGTGGTAGTGCCGAAAATTTATAGGGATTTAACCCGGCCCACAAGATACCCCTCGGTGGACATTTTGGGGTGAGGAAAACAGTCGATAGAATTATGAAAGAGTTTTACTGGCCGAACATGAGGAAGGATATTATTGAGTATTGTAGACGTGAGCCGACACAGTTAGAGCCTACTAATATGTTAAAAGCTTACCACGATCAGAAAACAGATCTAGTCGGTGTTATCACGAAAAATAATGAGGCTGGGGTGCCAAGTGATAAGGGGAAAACTCATCTTGAAAAGATAAATATGGTGCCGACCAGATTGGAGAACTCTATTGTTTTGGCCAACTTTGCTGATAAGGTCTCTCACTTAACCCCTGAACAGAGCGAGCTGCTGGTAAAGCTAATTAACCGGCATGCAGATGTATGTGCGGATGTCCCGAGGCGATGCAAAGGGACGGTATATGATGTTGTTGTCACCTCAGACCAGCCTATTAAGCAACACCCCTATAGGATGAACTTAGAGAAGGGTGAGCTAGTGGAGAAAGAAATTGAACACATGCTAGCCACAGATATTATTAGGCCATCCAAATTGTAATGGGCGTCTCCCTGTGTGGTTGTCCCGAAAGTTGATGGGAGCATACGATTCTGTACAGGTTACAGAAAAGTGAACGCCATCACAAAAACTGATGCGTACCCCATCCCAAGGGTAGATGATTGCATCGATAAAGTGGGGAGAGCTAAGTACATCACAAAGATCGATTTGCTAAAAGGGTACTGGTGCGTTCCTTTAACCGACTGGGCTAGAGAAATGTCAGCATTTGTCACTCCATCCGGGTTATACGAGTATAATGTTTTACCTTTTGGCATGAAAAATGCTCCAGGGACATTCCAAAGGATGATTAATTCAGTGATAAAAGGGTTAAAGAACGCAGAAGCGTATATTGTCGATTTAGTGGTCTGGAGTGACACGTGGGAGGAGCACATCGTGGCAGTAGAGGAACCGTTTAAACGGCTGTCTGAAGCCAAGCTGACAGTGAACCTCGCAAAAAGTGAATTCGGCCACGCGAAGGTCACTTATTGGGATTTGTGGTAGGACAAGGGCAGCTGGCACCGATGCAGGCTAAGGTGCAGGTTATCTCTGAAGTTCCCATCCCGACGGACAAGAGAGCCCTGAGAAGGTTCTTGGGGATGGTGGGGTACTATCGGAAGTTTTGCAAACACTTTGCGGATATTACCCTCCCTCTTACTAATCTCTTGCCAAAGGATGCGAGGTTTGTTTGGGACGACCTTTGTCAACAAGCCTTCGAGAGTCTGAAGGTGATTCTGTGTCACCACCCTGTATTGAATGCACCTGACTTTTCAAAACCCTTCTCCCTAGCAACATATGCTAGCGACGAAGCGGCCAGGGCAGACAAAGAGGAGATTGACCACCCAGTGACTTATTTTTCTAAGAAGTTTAAGGTCCATCAGAAAAATTATTCCACTGTGGAGAAGGAATTACTGGCCATCATACTGGCATTACAACATTTTGAGGTTTATATTTGTCATGCACGGAAACCACTGATAATTTACACTGATCACAATCCATTAGTGTTTTTGGCCACTATGAAGGATAAAAACAAACGCTTGCTAAGTTGGAGCCTGGTCTTACAGGAATTTGATATTAGAATAAAACATATAAAAGCAACGGACAATGTGATTGCTGACTGTCTGTCAAGGTGTTAAAACTTAAAGTTCTCTGTATTGTTGTTCGTCCATCATTGACGTCGATGAGGACCTTGACACCATTATGATGGTGTCGAGACTAGCGCGTGATTTGGATTTAAGTGAGGGAGAGTTGCGCAGCGTCAGCCTCACTCTCTCTCCCCAATTCCCATCTGGATCCAGTGGCAAGACAGAGTCTAGACGGCTGGAGATGGGACTAGGCGCAGTGGATGACCAGCACATCTTCTGTGTCTTGTCCTGCTCTACACGTTCCACGATGCTTGCAGAGACTGCCTTCTTGACCGTTGGACCTTCCATTGGTCTCGTCCGCTCAATCCGCCGGAGTCTGTCTTTACATGCTGGGATAGACAACTCCCTATCTCAACGAGGGTTTGAGACCTGTCGGCTATCCTCAACTGGTTTAGCCGGCTTGTCGAAGCCGTTGCCCGGGGTGTGGCACTGTCATGCAAACAGCTACGGGGAGCCACAGGTGAGAGCTGAGTGACAGGTGGGGACCAAAGGTGGACTAACCGCCCTGAAAAGGACACGACATGTTCCCCCACCAGAGGTGCTACCCCTCCCTGACACCCCATACATCTCTGTATTAGCCGAATAGCTGATGACTACCTGTATATTATTGTGTATCTGATAATGTACATTCATGCCCATAATTTTTACCCTGGTAAAAATCCTTTTAAGGGTGGGGGTGTCATGTGTGACTCCCAGCAGAGGTACTGGACTGATGATGCTAATGAGAGAGATAAGAAAGACAATGGAGGAACATTCAAAATGCTAATAAGAGAGAAGAGAGGGATTAACGGAAAAGAAACACAATTCAGGATATTGACAGACCGGTTGCTTTGAACCTGAACTGTCTGAAGTTTGTTGGATGGGTGATACCCCAGCAGGGGGATAAAAAGAGCAGGTTTGCTAAGGCACGCAACACACCATGAGACCACGAGACCCTGGAAAGAGCAGTGTACCCCCACAAGTGGTGGGAGTTTGGAGGTCCAGTTCGTGGGAACCAACCAGAGGCTCACAGGGTGTAAAGGTACGATCGGTGGGAACCTGGGGTGTGTGTCCGCCCTTGCCTGGGTGCCGGGTTCACCGCAGAAGAACGATCGTATCCGGAACGAAGGGGTCACAGTCGGTGACCACAGCGGGATTAGAAGACATAAAAGGGTCTGCCGGAAACCAACTGCTAAGACATCAAAGGTCTGCCTGAACCAAATTGCATCTCTCTCTCTCTCTCTCTCTCTCTCTCTCTCTCTCTCTCTCTCTCTCTCTCCAATGGTACAACAACAGCAATAGTTCCTAGTAATCCAGACTCCAACGAGCGTTCCAATTCTGCTGGTTTGGCAACCCAGTTACAGGGTACGTAACATAACATACTCCTCCATAGCGCTTTCCTCTAAACTTGAGAGCACGTACAAACGACCCAACAGAGGACAAGTACTGCGCAGCAGGCCTATGGCATAGTCGTAGGGTCAGTGTGGTGGAAGTGTCAAGGCCTTTCCCTTGCTGAAGGCCTCCTCTAGGTCCAGTCTAAGATTTTGACTGGCTTTGGTTTTGCTATCTCCCCCAGACCTTCATTCGAGGATGACCCCTGAGACTTTGGAGATGGGGTTGGGGGTGATTCAATGTGCTTCAGAGTCCTCTCTCTGAGCTCTCAAAGTTCATCCGTGGAAACAGTGGCCAAATCAGAGTCCAACTGCCCGTCTGTATTCTCAGGCAAAAGCAGTGAGGCATTACAGAGGGTTCTTGCATCCCCATGAATAGGCTTCAGGGATCGGCAAAAAGGAGTCTTTTCCTTCCTTGAGACCTGGTGGCTGGTCCCCTTCAGCTTATCCGAAGTCTCCCAGACTCCCTGGGCATCACCTCGGTCTTGTGACATAGAAATTGCTTCTCACTAGTTCCTGTGGGATTCCGACTAGACTCACACGGTCCCATTGGCCAGAACCGGCTCGTCTGCTCTTGAGGACTATTCCATCATCTAAACAATTGATATACAGCATAAAAAGAAACGTTCCCAACGTCAACTCCTGTGGAACATTTCTGGCAGCCAATTAGAAAAGGATCCTTTTATTTCCACATGTTACCTCCTACCAATCAGCCAATGATCTAACCATGCCAGTAACTTTCCTGTAATACCATAGGCTCTTAATTTGGTAAGCAGCCTCATGTGTGGCATCTTGACAAAGGCCTTCTGAAAGTCCAAATATACAACATTCACTAGCATCCCCGTTATCTATCCTACTTGTAATCTCCTCAAAGAATTCCAATAGATTCATCAGGCAAGATTTTCCCTTAAGGAAACCATGCTGACTTTATCCTACCTTGTCCTGTGTCACCAAGTACTCCATAACTTCATCCTTAACAATTCAGTCCAACATCTTCCCAACCACTGAGGTCAGGCTAACTGGTCAATAATATCCTTCCTGCTGCCTCCTTCATTTCTTACAGAGGACTGACATTTGCAATTTTGCAGTCCTCCAGAACCATGCCAAAGTCCAGTGATTCTTGAAAGATCATTTCTAATGCCTCCACAATCTCTACCGCTACCTATTTCAGATAGGTCATCTGGTCCAGGTGACTTATGTACCTTTTGGTCTTTCAGCTTTTTGAGCACCTTCTCCCTTGTAATAGTAACTGCACTCACTTCTCTTCCCTCACATCCTTCAACATCTGGCACACTACTAGTGTCTTCCACAGAGAAGACTGATGAAAAATACTCATTTACTTCTCCTGTCCCCCATAATTATTTCTCTGGCCTCATTTTCTAGCAGTACTATATCCACTTTCATCTCTCTTGTTTTATATGTACTTGAAAAAGCTTTTTCTATCTCCTTTGATATTGCTTGCTAGCTTGCATTCATATTTCATCTTTTCCCTCCTAATTATTCTTTTAGTTGCCCTCTGTAGGTTTTTAAAAGCTTCCTATTCCTCCACTTTCCTGCTAATTTTTGCCTTGTTGTATGCCCTCTCTGTTGATTTTATATTAGCTTTGACTATTTTGCCATTTGAGTATTTCTTCGTTTTTGGAATACATCTATCCTGCACCTTCCTCATTTTGCCAAGAAACTCATGCTATTGCTGCTCTGCTGTCATTCCTGCCAGCATCTCCCTCCAATTTACTTTGGCCACCTCCTCTCTCATACCACTGTAATTTCTTTTACTCCACTGAAATAATGCTATGTCAGACTTTACTTTCTCCCTATCAAATTTCAAGTTAAACTCAATCATACTGTGATCACTTCCTCCGAACTCCTAAGGGTTCCTTTGCCTCAGGCTCCCTAATCGCCTCTGGTTAATTACATAACACCTAATCCTTAAAGCTGATCCCACAGTGTGCTCAACAACAAACTGTCTTTGTGCCCATGGCTTTGTCTCCTGGGTGATTGGACAATGATACCTAATGTAAACAATGTCAAGTTCACTATTTTAAAGGTGGGTCTCATCACAGCTGCAAGAATTATATTGCAAAACTGGTAAAAATCCAGATGTCCCACTGTGAAGGAATGGACTGAGGAAATGATTAAGATTTCATCATATGAACACATGTTGGGAAGAATTAACAGTGAGGGAAAAGTGCAAGACGCGTGGGATGAATTTTGGTTGAATGTTAATTTAAACTTAAATTAGAACTTCTTTCTGTTTCTAAGCTTTACTTGTTTTCCTTCATGGGATGGCTGTGTAAATATGCTGTACTCTATTTGCTCTATGATATGCTCTGCTGCTTTGTAAAATAAGAATAAATAATAATAAAAATTTGAATTACAAAAAAAAACAACAAACTGCTCTAAAAAGACATCTCATAGGCATTTAACAAATTCACTCTATTGAGATCCACTTCTAACCTGATTTTCCCAATCTACCTGCATGTTAAAATCTCCCATGACCATCGTAACATTGGCTTTTTGACCAGCCTTTTCTATTTCCCTTCGTAATCTGTGATCTACGTCCCAGCGACTGTTTAAAGGCCTGTATATAACTGCCATCAGAGTCCTTTTACTCTTGCAGGTTCCTAACTCAACCCACAAGGATTTGACATCTATGTCACATTTTTCTAATGATTGGATGCCATTCTTTACCAGCAGAGCCATCTACCTGCTTTCGTATTCCTCCAATACAATGTGTATCCTTGGACATTCATCTTCCAACTGCAACCATCCTTCAGCCACATTTCAGTGACTGACATTATACCGACAATCTGTAAAAGTGCAACAAGATCATCCACCTTATTTCTAATACTCCATGCATTGAGATATAACACTTTGAGTACTGTATTCACTACCCTTTTTGATTCTCCATCCCTATTGCACTGATACTCACCCTGCTGGTTGCAATCTTGTCCTATCATTTGCCTGCCCTTCCTAATAGTCTGACTGCATGCTATATTTGCTTTTTTACCATCTGTCCTATCCTGAGTCCCTTCACTGTGGTTCCCAAACCCCTCCTGTCAAATTGGTTTAAACCCTCCCCAGCAGCTCTAACAAACCTGCCCGCGAGAATGTTGAGCCCCCTCGGGTTCAGGCGCAACCCATCCCTTGTGTACAAGTACCATCTATAAATTGTTCATGATACAACTATTGTTGGTAGAATCTCAGATGGAGATGAGAGGACATGGAGGAGTGAGATATACCAGCTGGTTGAATGATGTCGCAGCAACAACTTTGTACTCAATATCAGTAAGACGAAAGAGCTGGTTGTGGAGATCAGGAAGGGTAAGATGAGGGAACATGAATCAATCCTCATAGAGGGATTAGAAGTGGAGACAGTGAGCAATTTTATGTTCCTGGGTGTCAAGATCTCTGGTCCCAACATATCGATGCAGCTATAAAGAAGGCAAGACAGCTGCTATATTTCATTAGGAATTTGAAGAGATTTGGCTTGTCAACTAAATTACTCAAAAACTTCTATAGTTGCACCATAGAGAGTATTCTGACAGACTGCTTCACCGTCTGGTATGGGGGCTGGGAGTGGGGCTACTGTACGGGACTGAAAGAAACTACAGAAAGTCATAAAATTAGTCAGCACCATCTTAGGTACTAGCACCCACAGTCCTGAAGACACCTTCAAGGAGCGGTGCCTCAGAAAGGTGAAGTCCATTATTAAGGACCTCATCAGCAGGGACATGCCCTTTTCTCATTGTTACCATCAGGGAGGAGATACAGGAGCCTGAAGGCACACACTCAGTGATTCAGAAACAGCTTCTTCCCCTCTGCCATACGATTCCTAAATGGACATTGAACCCATTAACACTATCTCAGTTTTATATATATATAATTTCTGTTTTTGCACTAGTTTTAATCGATTCAATATACATATATATACTTACTGTAATTAATTTACTTATTTATTAATTTTTTCTTTCTATATTATCATGTATTGGATTGAACTACTCCTGCCAATGAAAATAAACCTGATTCTGATTCTGTTCATATGACCATCCACCACTTGCTTCCATGGCTTCACGTGACCCTGATCACGGGGCTAAGCAGGAGCTACGCCTTGCCCAAGAGTGACCTGCAGGCTAGCAGATCAGCCATGATGGAATGGCGGAGCAGACTTGAAGGGCTGAATGGCCGAATTCTGCTCCTATGTCTTATGGTCTTAAGGAGGGAAGGAGTGCCTTCCATCTCCATTGGTAGTGATGTATCTCCACCCTGCCAACCATTCTTTCTATAATAGTGAGTTCTATTTCCTTCTGACAGAGAAATTCAAGTTAATTTCCTGATGACTACTTCATATTGAATTCTCAAGTGGAACGCTATCAAAACTTTTGCAACTGTAAAAGCCTCTAGTTTCTTGCAAAGAGATTTTGAAGCTTGAATTGAATTGTCGGCTGTTTGTACAGCAGTGAGAAAAAAGATAATGGGAAGGAGTATTGGAAAGTAAAAATGGAAGAATATTATTCCTATGGCTATGAATGTACATATAACTCTACACTACAAAGGAAAGTTAGTAATACAGAGCTTCAATGTGTCTGATCCTTTCTGGAACTGGCTGTGCCACAACAGAGCCTACATATCTATATCAAACACAGCAGGGAAAGCAGTATCCAACATTCAGAACCCCCACCATCCCGATTATGCTCTCTCCTCGCTGTTGTCTTCAGGAAGGAGGTAGAAGAGCCTTAGGTCCCACACCACCAGGTTCAGGAACAGTTATTACCCTCCGACCATCAGGCTCCTGGACCAGTGTGGATAACTTCACTGAACTGATTCCACAACCTATGGACTCACTTTCAAGGACCCTATAACTCATGTTCTCGATATTATTTATCACTTACTGTATTTATCTATTACTATTATTTCTTTTTGTATTTGCACCATCTGTTATCTTTTGCATAGAGGTTGTCTGTCCACCTTTGTTCAGAGTTCAAAGTACTTTGATATACAACCCTGAGATCTGCTTGTAGGCAAATCTATAGGATCAATGGAATACTGCCCAACTGGGGCAATCAACCAGAGCGCAGAAGTCAATTACCGTGCAAATGCAAATATAAATAAATAGTAATAAATAACAAGAACGGGAGATGAAGAGTCCTTGAAAGTGAGTCCATGGATTGTGGGAATGATGGGGCAGGTGAAGTTGAGTGAGTTACCCTCTTTGGTTGAAGAGCCTGATGATTGTGGGGTAGTAACTGTACTTGAACCTGGGTGAAGAGTCCTGAGGCTCTTGTATCTTCTTCCTGATGGAGTCAGCAAGAAAAGAACATGGCCTGGGTGTGGAGGATCCCCGATGATGGATGCTGCTTTCCTACAACAATGTTTCATGTAGATGTGCTCAGTGGTTGGAAGGGCTTTACCTGTGATGTACTGGGCCATATCCAATACTTTTTGTAGGATTTTCCACTCAAGGGCATTAGGGTTTTCACACCAGTCTAAGATGCAGCCAGTCGATATACTCTTAACTACACATTTATAGCAGTTTGTCAAGCCTTTAGATGTCATGCCAAATTTCTGCAAGTTCTGAAGGAAGTAGAGGCCTTCGTAGGACTTAATGCTTTCTTTGTAATTACACTTGTGTGCTGGGCCCAGGACACGTCCTCTGAAATAGTAACACCTAGGTATTTAAAGTTGCTAACTCTCTCCCATTCTGATTCTCCGATGAAGACAGGCTCATGGACCTCTGGTTTCCTTCTCCTGAAGTCTACAGTCGGTTCCTTGGTCTTGCTGACACTGAGTGTGAGGTTATTGTTATGACACCACTCAGCCAGATTTTCAATCTCCCTGCTGTATGCTGATTCATCACCACCTTCGATTCAGCCCACAGCAGTGGTGTCATCTGTAAACTCGTATATGTCATTGGAGCTGTATTTAGCCACACAGTCATAGGTGTAAAGTGAGTAGAGCAGGGAGCTAAGCACACAGCTGTGTGGCGTATCTGTGCCGATGGAGATCGTGGAGGAGATGTTGTTGCCAATCCAAACAGACCGGGGTCTGCAAGTGAGGAAATCCAGGATCCAGTTGCACAAGGAGGTATTGAGGCCAAGGTCTTAGTCATAGTCATACTTTATTGATTAGTTTGAGGGGATGATAGAATCAGAATCAGAATCAAGTTTATTATCACTGGCATGTGACGTGAAATTTCTTAACTTAGCTGCTGCAGTTCAATGCAATACATAATCTAGCAGAGGGAAAAAATAATAGTAATAATATTTCTACTATTTTTTCATGTTTCTTAATTGTACATATGATTTTTTTTGTGTTCTATCACTGAGCAGCAGTGAACCATCTGATTGGCCTATCAGAGTTCTCTCTGGGAACTAGTTGACTTGATCAGCATTTCTGATCTGGCTATTGTTCACGATTGCACTTAATAAAAAAATTAAAATAATAATAATAATAAATAAGTAAATCAATTACTGTAAATGTATATTGAATAGATTATTTTAAATGTGCAAAAAGAGAAATACTGTATATTAAGAAAAAAGTGAGGTAGTGTCTAAAGATTCAATGTCCATTTAGGAATCGGATAGCAGAGGGGAAGAAACTGTTCCTGAATCACTGAGTGTGTGCCTTCAGGCTTCTGTACCTCCCATCTGATGGTAACAGTGAGAAAAAGGCATGCCCTGGGTTCTGGAGGTCCCTAATAATGGAAGCTATCTTTCTGAGAAACTATTCCCTGAAGATGTCCTGGGTATTTTGTAGGCTAGTACCCAAGATGGAGCTGACTAGATTTACAACCTCCTGCAGCTTCTTTCAGTCCTGTGCAGTAGCCCCCCACCCCACACCAGACAATGATGTAGCCTGTCAGAATGCTCTCCACAGTACATCTATAGAAGTTTTTGAATGTATTTGTTGACATACCAAATCTCTTGAAACTCCTAATGAAGTATAGCTGTTGTCTTGCCTTCTTTATAACTACATTGATATGTTGGGACCAGGTTAGGTCCTCAGAGATCCTGACACCCAGGAATTTGAAACTGCTATAGTATTGAATGCTGAGCTGTAGTGGATAAAGATCATCCTGATGTATGCATCCTTGATGTCCACTTGTTCCTGGACTGAGTGAAGGCCCAATGAGGTGGCATTTGCTGTGGACCTGTTGCTCTGGGAGGCAAATTGAAGCCGATCCAAGTCACCTCTCTGGCAGGAGCCGATATGTTTCATGGTCAGCCTCTCAGAACACTTTGTCACTGTGGATGTACCATACGTGGCACTGGGCGATATTCATTGAGACAGGGCACCACAGTCTTCTTGGGCACCGGTACAATTGAAGCCTGCTTGAAGCACATGGGTAACACACTGCTGAAGTGAGAGGTTAAAGATCTCAGCGAATACACCAGCCAGTTGGATAGCACAGGTCTTTAGTCCATGGCCAAGTACCTCGTCCAGATGCTTTTTGTGGGTTCACGCTTCTGAAGGCAGCTTACACATCGTCTTCAGAGACTGAAACCATCCGATCATCAGGGGCTGTGGGAGTTCACGATGGTTCCTCCATATTCTAATGGTCGAAGTGAGTATTGAAATCATTGAGTTCATCTGGAAGCAAAGCCCTGATGTCCCCCATGTCATTTGATTTTACTTCATAAGAGGTGATAGCATTCAAGACCTGTCACAACGAGCATCCCTCGTTGATTCAAGTTTAGTCAGGAATTTCCACTTTGCCTGTGGGTTGGCTTTCCTGAAATCATACCTGTCCCCCGTGCAACTTTCTTAGTTTCCAGACTTGAATGGATCTGACCTGGTGCTCAGCAGGTTTCAGATCTCAGGATTCATCCAGGGCTTCTGATTGGGGAAGACTCGGAATGACTTAGTGGGACAAACTCATGTACAGCTGTTTTAATAAAGTCCATTACAACCCTGGTGTGTTCATTCAGATCTCTAGATTAGTGCTTGAACACGTCCACTGAGCCAGTCCACTGACTCTGAGCAAGCCTGTAACCTCTCCCCGCCTCCCACA
The DNA here is from genome assembly GCF_963921235.1 of Mobula hypostoma. Lineage (NCBI taxonomy): Eukaryota > Metazoa > Chordata > Chondrichthyes > Myliobatiformes > Myliobatidae > Mobula > Mobula hypostoma. Next base: position 35,302,302 of record NC_086123.1, on the reverse strand, counting down.
ACCTCCTCTTTGTTCTCCTAATCTCCAGAGCTTTGCACTTTAGCCTCGGCCTGTATGTAGGCAGGTAGGAGAAGGACAGCTTTATTTACCAAAATGTGGTCTGGGAAAGGAATGGTAGGTATTCCCATCTTAGTGTAACAGTGGTCTAGTGTATTGGGACCTCTGGTGCCACAGATTATATGCTGGTGGTAATTGTGCTGGGTTTTCTTGAAGCAAGCCTGGTTGAAGTCTGCGACTGTAATTTGAAATGCATCAGGACAGTGCTCTGTGTGGATGTGCTCAATGGTGGGGAGGGCTTTAACAGTGATGGATTGGGTCATATAAACTAATTTTTATTGGCTTTTCTGTTCTGACCTGGACCTCTGACCTCCCTCTGCAATTGGATCCTCAACTTCCTAACTGCAATTTTGTCCTATCATCCGCCTGCCCTTCCCGACAGTCTGACTGCAGGATATCTTTGCTTTTTTACCATCCATCCTATCGTGAATCCTTTCACTCTAATTCCCAAAATCAGAGTGAAGGGACTCAGGATAGGACCCTGCCAAATTAGTTTAAACCTTCCCCAACAGCTCTAACAAACCTGTCAGCAAGAATATTGGCTCTGCTATGGTTCAGGTGTAACCCGTCACTTCTGTGTAGATCACACCTCCCCCAGAAGAGATCCCAATCATCCAAGAACCTGAAGCCCTGCCCCCTGCACCAGCTTCTCAGCCACACATTTATCTGCCAAGTCATCCTGTTTCTACCCTCACTGGCACATGGCACAAGCAGCAATCCAGAAATTACTATCCTGGAGGTCCTGCTTCTCAGCTTTCTGCCTAGCTCTCAAAATTCTCGTCAGGACCTTTTTACTTTTCCTTCCTATGTCGTTGGTACCAATAAGTACCAAGACATCAGGCTGCTCTCCCTCCCTCTCCAAAATGTTGTGGACGCGATCTGAGACATCCCTGACCCTGGCACCTGGGAGGCAACATAGTATCTGGGTGTACCGTTCACATCTACAGAATCTCCTGTCTGTTCCCCTGACTATCGAGTCCTCCATCACTACTGCTCCTCTCTTCTCCCTCTCTCCCTTCTGCACCACGGACCTACGCTCGGTGTCAGTAACCTGGTCTCCGTGGCATTCCCCTGGGGGGTTGTCCCCCACAACAGTATGTAAAACGGTATACTTACTATTCAGGGGAATGGCCACAGGGGTGCTCTGAGCTAACTCCCTGTTCACCTTCCCATTCCCCCTGACTGTCACCCAGCTACTCACCCCCTGCAGCTTAGGGGTGACTGCTTCCCTGTAACTCCGATCGATTATCTCCTTCCTCTCCCGTACAAGCCAAAGATCATCCAGCTGCTGCTCCAGATTCCTAACACGGTCTTCAAGGAGCTGCAGCTGGATGCACTTCACGCAGATGTGGTTCCCTGGAAGGCTCTGGGTCTCCCAGGACTCCAACAGCCGGCACGAAGAACACACAACAGCCATTCAAACTACACTAAGTACCCTGACACAGTAAGAAAAAAGGGTAACTTAACGGAAACTTACCCAGACAACTTCTCCAGAGTCAACACCTCTTTTGAGCCGAAACCTACTTTGAGCCAAAGCCTGACACCCTCCCTCTCAGCAGTAGCCCACTCCCAACAATGGCCGCTCCACTTGTCATTTCTGTACTTTTATTTACCTCTCTCTGTGCTGTTCCCACCACTGATTGGGTCACTGGAATGACACCGGACATCCGTGAAGCTCTCCTTTTAAACAAGCGCCACTGACCTGCGAGGAACCTCCTCGCTGTGCACTGCTCCCGCCACTGATTTGGCCACCAGAAATGGGGAATTACAGGGATAAAAGCTTAGGCCTCACTTAATCATAATTAATATCAGTGACTTGGATGAGAGAAGCAGAAGGAATATTTTCAAGGTTGGTGATTTTACAAAGCTGGGTGGTAGTGTGATTAATGAAAAGGCTGCCGAATACAATTTTCACAGGTTGAGTGTGTGGGCACTGTATGAACATGCAATGTAACGTGGATAAAAGTGAAGTTAGGAAAACCCAAGGGGAGAATATAATTTACGTGGCGAAAGGGAAGTGTTGATGCCTACAGAGATATGATTGTCCTTGTGCATCAGTCACTGAAAGCACATATGTAAGTGCCGAGCACAGTGACGGCAGCAAATGGTGTATGGGCTTCAGTACAACAGATTTCAAAGTCAAAGTACATTTATTATCGAAGTATGTATGCAGCATATAATCCCGAGATCCATTTTCCTGCAGACAGCCATGAAACAAAGAAAAACCATAGAACCCGTTCCAAGAAAACATCATACACCCAAAGCGCAAAAAAGGGAACAAGTTGCACAAACAGCAAAATACAAGCGATTATCACAGAGAATGTTAATCATCAGAAACAAGACTCCTTGAAATAGTTTAGGAATGTTTAGTTTAGTTCAGTTCAGTTCAATTTAACTTTGTCGTTCATTGACTGCAGGCCCCAGAGCCAGATTTGAGTGTAGGAGAAAGGATGTCCTACACCCAAGATACTGCATGTAGCCTTGGTCTCGGAACCAAACACGGGATATACTTATCATAAAGGGAATGTAATTGAATCTCATCAGACTAATTTCTGGGATGGCAGGACTGCTATCATGAAAGACTGGATTGGGCAGGCCTGTATGAAATTGAGTTTAGAAGTATGAGAATGATCTACTGAAACTGACAAAATTTTGAAAGAACTTGACATCTTCGATGCAGGGAGGGTCTTTGTCTGGAGTGGTCTAAGCTCAGGACTTAGAGTTTCAGGATATGGGGCAAGGTATTTAGGATTGAATTGAATTGACTTTATTACTTACGTCCTTCAAATACATGAGGAGTAAAAATCTTTACGTTATGTCTCTGTTCAAATATGCAATGAACAATTATAGTAATTGATAATAAATATTATGTACAACAAGACAGTCAGTATAACATAGAAATACAGTTGTGTCAGCATGAATTAATCAGTCTGATGGCCTGGTGGAAGAAGCTGTCCCGGAGCCTGTGGGTCCTGGCTTTTATGCTGCGGTACCGTTTCCCAGATGGTAGCAACTGGAACAGTTTGTGGTTGGGGTGATTCAGGTCTCCAATAATCCTTCAGGCCCTTTTTACACATCTGTCTTTGTAAATGTCCTGAATAGTGGGAAGTTCACAACTACAGATGCACTGGGCTGTCCAGACCACTCTCTGCAGAGTCCTGTGATTGAGGGAGGTACAGTTCCCATACCAGGCAGTGATGCAGCCAGTCAGGATGCTCTCAACTGTGCCCCTGTAGAAAGTTCTTAGAATTTGGGGGACCATACCAAACTTCTTCAACCATCTGAGATGAAAGAGGCACTGCTGTGCCTTTCTCACCACACAGCCGGTATGTACAGACCACGTGAGATCCTTGATGATGTTTATGCGGAGGAACTTAAAGCTGTTCACGCTCTCAACCCCTGATCCATTGAGGTCAATAGGGGTGAGCCTGTCTCCATTCCTTCTGCTGTCCACAACCAGCTCCTTTGTTTTTGCGACATGGAGGGAGAGGTTGATTTCTTGACACCACAGTGTCAGGGTGATGACTTCCTCTCTGTAGGCTGCCTCATTATTATTTGAGATAAAGCCAATCAGTGCAGTGTCATCAGCAAATTTAATTAGCAGATTGGAACTGTGGGTGGTGACACAGTCATGGGTATACAGGGAGTGAAGGAGGGAACTTAGTACACAGCCCTGATGGGCAGCTGTATTGAGAGTCAGAGGGGCGGAGGTGAGGGAGCCCTCTCTTACCACCTGCCGGCGATCTGACAGGAAGTCCAGGATCCAGCTGCACAAGGCAGGGTCAAGGCTAAGGTCTCTGAGCTTCCTGTCAAACCTGGAGGGAATTATGGTATTGAATGCTGAACAGTAGTCCAAGAACAGCATTCTCACATAAGCATCCCTCTTCTCCAGATGTGGAAGGATGGTGTGTAGAGTTGAGTCGCCTGTCCGTCGGATGTGTCAATAGGCGAATTGTAGGGGGCCCAGTGTGGATGGTAGCAAGCTGCAGATGTAGTCCTTGACCAGCCTCTCAAAGCATTTGCTTATTATTGAGGTGAGTGCCACAGGATGCCAGTCGCTCAGACATGTTACCTTGGTCTTTTAGGTACAGGGACAATGGTGGATGTTTTGAAGCAGGAGGGCACTCTACATTGGAAGAGGGAGAGATTTAAAATGTCTGTAAACACACCTGCCGGTCCTGCCGTGCACATCCTGAGTGCCCGCCCTGGGATGCCGTCCGGTCCCGCAGCCTTCAGACTGTCCACCCGTTGGAAGCACCTGCGTACTTTGGCCTCAGAGATAACCAAGCTGACGGTCACATCTTCTGAAGATCTCCTCAGGGGCTCCATATTGGCGACATCGAACCGAGCGTAAAAATGATCTAGCTCGTCTGGGAGAGAGGCATCGATGTTGGAAACTCCACTGCATTTAGCTTTGAAGTCTGCGATGGTGTGCAGACTTTGCCATAAGCTATGTATGTTGTTGGTGGAAAGTTGAGTCTAAATCTTGACTCTGTATTGTCGTTTCGCTGCCTTGGTGACTCTGTGCAGATTGCACTACATTTCTTGAGCTCTTGCTGATTACCAGCAGCGTAAGCTCTGTCTCGCGTGGTAAGTGCTGCTCACACAAAACTGTTGAAACACGAAACTGGTTTGGAAAGACTCTGACCAATTTCTGGGGGACAACATCCTCAATGCACTTCTGGATGAAATTCGTGACCCCATCTGTGAACTCGGAGGCATCCTCATCACGGAAGACATTCCAGCAAACATCATCAAAGCAGTCCTGCAACACACAGATGAGGATGGGGATACTTTTCCGCACACTTAGAACGGTAAGCCTATGGATGGCTGGGGAGGCCAGGTCATTAAATATGTTTATACAGGAGGTAGATACATTTCTATGCAAAAGTCATCAATGTGCATGGGAGAGAGTGGGATTGGGGGTCAGCCTCAGTTATATTGAATGGTGGAGTGGGTTCAAAAAGACAAATGGACTCTTATTTATCTATCTTCTAAGTTTCTAAAATGACATTCAAGTTAATATTTTGGATATAGATCCTTTATCATAAGGCTTTCTATTGTTGTCCTCCCAAAAGTCTTGAGCAGTGAGATCAGTTATAATTGCCCAAATACCACACTAGCAGCGATCTGATCAGAGTTGAGCTGACTGTAACGTTGGCCAGGAAATGAACAGATTTTTAATCCAATGTTCATTGCCAAAGATCTACTGATACCACAACAGGAGCTAGAAGGCACACGCTCAACAATTCAGGAACAGCTTCTTCCCCTCTGCTGTCAGATTTCTGAATGGACAATGAACCCATGAACATTACCTCACTACTTTTTTACACTATTTATTCAATTTAACTTTTGAATATACATAGAGCCCGGTGCTGCCTGTGAGCAGTTTATACATTCCCTCCCCGTAACTGCTTGGGTTTCATCTGGGTGCCCCTGTCCCTTCCCACGGTCCAAAGACGTACTGGTCGATAGGTTACTTGGTCATTATAAAACGTCCCGTGATGAGGCTCAGATTAAATTGGGGGGTTGCTGGGCAGCATGGCTTAAAGGTCCAAAAGGGCCGATTGTGCATTACATCCCAACTAAAAATAATAAATAAATAATCCTCATTGTAACTCACAGGTCTTATTATTATGTATTTCCGTGCACTGCTGCCACAAAAGAACCAGTTTCACAACATATGGTGGTGAATCTGATTCTGAGGTTCATTCATTTTGGTAAAGCCACTGGGTACCAACAACACAATGAGATACGCCAAAGGAAGAACAAAAAGCAACAGTAATATCAGCTGTGGATCTCCTTGGGAAGAATGGGAAGCCTAATGTGGCTGAATGGCCTACTCCTGCACCTATTTTCTATGTTTCTATGTTTCTATGAATGACTATTGTCCTAGGAGTCTAACTGAAGTGCTGGAGGGCAGTTGGAAAGCTTGGACATCCACTTTATGCTGGTGTGACGCAAACAGCAGAACCTGGACTGGGATTAAGGAAAGTTCCAGATCCAGATATTTCCTCAACCCCTCTTCAACACCCCAAAACAAGTGAGCAATATCTAAGAGACCATAAGTAAGATTTTGAAAGATTCCATTACCCAAACTCAGAAACAGAATTTACTTATCTTAATTCCACGTCCCATTCCCATTCCGATATGTCAATCCATGGCCTCCCCTACTGTCGAAATGAAGCCACACTCAGGTTGGAGGAACAACACCTTATATTCCATCTGGGTAGCCTCCAACCTGATGGCATGAACATTGACTTCTCTAACTTCCATTAATGCCCCACCTCCTCCCCTTCTTACCCCATCCCTATTAATTAATTAATTCATTCATTTCTCTCTCTTTCCCTCTCACTATAACTCCTTGCCTGTTCTCCATCTTCCTTTGGTGCTCCCCTCCCCCTTTCTTTCTTCCAAGGCCTTCCGTCCCATGATACTCCCCCTCCTCCAGCCTTGTATCCCTTTTGCCAATCAACTTCCTAGCTCTTGGCTTCATTCCTCCCCCTCCTGTCTTCTCCGGGTCTCCCCCTCCCCCTCCCACTTTCAAATCTCTTACTATCTCTTTTTTCCGTTAGTCCTGACGAAGGGTCCCAACCTGAAACGTTGATTGTACCTCTTCCTATAGATGCTGCCTGGCCTGCTGCATTCCACCAGCATTTTGTGTGTGTTGCTTGAATTTCCAGCATCTGCAGATTTTCTCGTGTTATGTATTTATTCATCTCAGAGTCACAGAATATGCCTCAAAGACCAGCGTGGGTAGACTGGAAAATGGCAGGCAATTGGATTATGCTTTTTCCCCTTTCCTGCTGATAAAAATTCACTGAACACTCTAATGACTAATAACTCCACATACGAAGTAGGGCAAGTCATTTGGCACGCACAACAATCTGACTACTACAGAATTTGCTATCCAAGCACTACGGTTTGCATAAACAGTCCCAGAGGCTGTGAAAATGCAAGACACTGAGCAGACATGAGTGACAACAAGTCATCTTATCACTGTTATAAGTCACTGAAATATGTCCCTTTCCAAAAAAAAAACTGACTTCTGCTACTACATTCTGTAATTTCCATTAAGCATGCTCAGGAAATGGAACTATTGGGTCCAAGACGAAACAGGTAACAACCTTAGCAGTAAGATGACAAAGGTGCAAAAGAAACCCCAATCCTAATAGCAAACCAGTTTCACTCCCTTATTAAAATGTAGTGTGCACATACTCTTTAACATGGGATTGGACTGATGTCGTAAATTGCTCTGACTAGGTTTACAGTTTTGCATGAAATTAACTGTATGTAATCAGAAATCTCAGCTTCCTCTGAGAACGAAGTAATGATAAACCTGGTAATGTTTCTGAAACCAGTCACCTTTCCCCTCCAAGAGGATCACAACTTTGTCATTGGGTTTGGAGGCTTGCGTGCCTCAATGACCTGGAGAGCTGTGTTGGCTGGAGTCTGGGCTTAATGCTTTGGCTCTCGGTAGGGTCACCCATGGCAAACAGGTCAAAGGGTAGAGGCCAGACTAAGAGTGGTCCACCGGTCCTCCAGGTTCAGGGGTTCATCTCAGGGCTAACAACCCTGACTGGTCAAACAAAATTGTTACGGAAACACCAATGAAGAATCCTTCTACATCTGAGTGTCACAGTGTTCCTGAGTCTCCAACCGGGACTTGTATGACTGACAGTAGTGAAAACCAAGAGGAAACTACTGACATGATGAAGGAAGCTCTGAACACTGCCAGAGATGGAGAATCTTCATTGCTGCCCTCAACGCCAGCCACATAACAGGTAGTAAGTAAGTATTAAGATCATTTGGAGTGGTCATCTTGGAATATTGGTGCCCTCCCCACATTATATGTCTTGTCTCTACCCTGAATTTGTCTCATCAGTTAACATTAGTGCTTAACATAATGCTTTACAGTACAGATGACCTGGGTTCAATCCCCACCACTTTCTGTAAGGAGTTTGTACCTTCTCTTCATGACCATGTGGGTTTCCTCCGGTTTCCTCCCACAGTCCAAAGACATACCAGTTGATAGGTTAATTGATCATTGTAAATTGTCCCACGTTAGGCTCAAATTAAATCGTGGGTTGTTGGGGAGTATGGCTCGAAAGGCCTGTTCCACACTCTATCTCAATAAATAAATTAATTAATTTATACTTTTCCAATTCTGTTCAGGTGAATTGCGGTTGACTCTTGCACTATTGACAACTATTCCGTTACCTAACCCAACACTTTTACCAACAACTTCTCCAGGTTTCAACAATTCAAAGAGTTTTCTCGTAATTCAGATTTATTTATCACATGTGCATCAAAACATACAGTGAAATGCATTGTTTGCATTAACAACCAACACAAACTAAGGATATGCTGGCAGATATCGCCACCTTGTCAATATAGCATGCGTACCATGTTCAGCAGAAAAACACGGAACACAACAAAACAGATCATACCAAGCAACAAAGCAAGAACAACAGAACAAGCCTCTGTTTCTCCCTTCTTCCCACCAACCCACATATACAGTCCCCTAACCCCTGGACAGGCTATCTTCAGCCCCAGCATCCAGCGGACACTAAGCCCCGACTTCCCCAGTGGACTCCCAGAGATTCACACACTTGCGCCTCAGCCATCGGGCTTTGATTTCTGTACATCTGATCAGCCTTTGGGCTTCAATCTTCAGAATCTGTTGTGCATTTAATATTTCAGTAATATTTGAGTGATATTGTAAATATATTGTTTGATTACGATTTCTTCGTTGTTTACATAATGCATTGCGGGTTATATGTAAAAGTACGTAAATGGCATACGTTATTACACCGCCTCATCATAGAAGTGCATCTCGCTAAAATTAAAACTAAGAAAGTACACGAGTTATTTCTGGTTCCCTTGTTTTCCTTTCAATTAGTTTTTAAGTTTTTGGAGTTACGTAACATAACAGTATTGACCCAGGATGAATGAAGATCCTGGAAGATCTGAACTCCAGTCTTTGAAAAAAGTGCTTGGAGATGAACAAACTGCCTCTGTAAAGAGAATGCTACAAGAAGCAAATAATATTGAATTTAACTATAATTTTATTATCCACATATAGTCAAATGACAGTTGCAGTAAGAATATTACACCTACACAAAGGCTCTTCGAAACCTAAGCAGCATTGTCTTTACAAGTGTAAGGCTTTTTATTCTCTGAGAACTTCTGCATTATGTCATAGTATGTGATCCAGTGTGGCAGTCCTTTAAAATGTACTTCATAGATACTGAGTAGTGTTGGTCTTCTGAAATTGCATGACTGAGAGCTTAATGATTTTGGCACAGTTCCAACTACTGGCTGATGAAGCAGGGCAGGGGGTTCACATGTTGTCCTTAATTGAGCACAGATGGGTATTAAATTGTCAGTCTTAACTGGAGAAGAACACTGGTGTGTGGAAATGGAAGGCAGCTGTCCTGGTCCAGTTCAGGGTGCTCTTCTGAGATTGCAGTTGAAGCATATCGTTGGAGCAGGACACGCTGAGCAAGCCTGTGTTCCATCTGTACTGCTCCTGACCCAGGAGTCCTTAACATTAGGTTAAAAAATGGGGAAATGATATGCTCCATTCTCCAACCATGAAATCCCTCTCAAAATTTAACCAAATTTATAACTGAGCATTTTTGTATCAAATTACCCTTCAACCATCAGGCTCCTGAACCAACGTGGATAACTTCACTCACCTCAACACTGAACTGATTCCACAACCTATGGACTCATTTACAAGGACGCTACAACTCATGTTCTTAACATTATATATATATTTTTTTTGGTTTTCTTTTTGTCTTGCAAAATTTGCCATCTTTTGCACATCAGTTATTTGTCCTTTGTGTGAGTGTTTTTCATTGATTCGATTGTGTTTCTTTGTATCCACTGTGAATGCCCGCAAGAAAATTAATCTCAGGGTAGTATATGGTGACATAAATGTACTTACACAATAAATTTACTTTGAACTTTGAAATGTATCTTATTCCTCAAAATTTTTTTTTAAATCAAAGATATTTGAATTACCTTTACTGATCTATTTACAATTATGCACAAACCTCAGCTGTTACCTGGCCTTTGAAGCCACTTTGGTAATATTCTGAAGTTTGTTTATGCTCTTGTTGCAAGTTTTAATTTCTGATGGGTTCAGTGATAACCAGAAATGATGACTAAGGCACAAATTCTCTTTAGCTTTACTAAACATTGAGAAGTTCACTGTGTTTGGTGAATATTAATGGAAAGTATTCAATTATCAGCTGGAATGTATGCTCATGTTGGCAGGGAAATGAATACTTGTTTAAAAGCTACTCCAAACAGCAATTACATTAGTGAAGGTAATGATTAGCAATCAATAATGGTCTCAAACCTGTAACCTCTACCGCCTAAGAAGGAAGCAGACATAAAAACATCAACCTTCCAAGTCACAGATCAAACTGACTAGCATTTACATTTCTGCCCTTCCATAGTACTAAAGGCCTGTGCCAACTAACTAGCTGGTGTATTCACCGATATCTTCAACCTCTCGCTCCAGCAGTGTGTGGTACCCACCTGTTTCAAGCAGGTTTCAACCATACCAGTGCCTAAGAAGAGCCTGGTAACCTGCTTCAATGACTATCGCCCACTGACACTCACATCCACAGTGATGAAGCGTTTTGAGAGGCTGGTGTTGAAACATATCAGCTCCTGTCCGAGTGGCGACTTGCATCTGCTCCAGTTCACCTACCAAAGCAACAGGTCTGCAGCTGATGCTATCTTGTTGGCTTTTCACACAACCCTGGAACATCTGGACAGCAAAGATGCATACATCAGAGTGCTCTTTATTGATTACAGTTCAGCATTTAACACCATCGTCCCTCAAAACTAATCAGTAAACTCCAAGACCTGGGCCTCAGTACCCGTTCATGCAATTGGTTCCTGGATTTCCTCACTTGTGGACCCCAGTCAGTTCGGATTGGTAAAAATATCTCCTCCACAATCTCCATCAGCACGGAAGCACCACAAGGAGGTGTACTTAGACCCCTGCACTCCTCGCTTTACACCTATGACTGGGTGGCTAAGTACAGCTCCAACACCATATACAAGTGGCTGATGACACGACTGTTGTGGCCTGTATCAAAGGTGGTGATGAATCAGCATACAGGAGGGAGGCTGAAAATTTGGCTGAGTGGTGTAATAACAACAACTACCTCTCACTCAATGTCAATAAACCAAGGAACTGATAGTAGACGTCGGTATCAGTTCTCCGGGTCATTGAGTCACACAAGCCTCCAAACCATGACAAGGTCAGTGTCCTCTTGGAGGAAAACGGAATATAGAATATCGGAATAGAAGTTCAATTCACGTTTAGGGTTTGGGTGTGACTGGCTCAGCCAGTATTTATTGGGTAAACTTTGAAAATGATTCAGTGTTTGACTGCTTAATCTATTTGAATTTGTGATTCTCACATTGTGTATGACTTCCAAGAGGACTGCAATATTGTCAGGGTTTGGAGGTCTTTGTGCCTCAATTACCCGGAGAGCTATGTTGGCTGGAGTCAGGGCTTTATGTTTTGGCTCTTGATATGATAGAGGGCCAGACTAAGAGCAGTCCACTGGTCCTCCAGCTTTGGGGGATCAGCTCAGGGCCAACAACGTGACTGGTAAGACAAAACTGTTATGGAAACAGCAATGAAGAATCCTTCTACATCTGAGTTCAATGGTATACCTGAGTCTCCACCTGGGACTTGCATGACTGACAGTAGAGAAAACCAAGAGGAAGCTACTGACATAATGAATGAAGTCCTGAGCACTGCCAGACATGGAGGAGCTTCATTGCATCCCTAAATGCCAGAGGCATAATGGGCAGTTGGATGGATGGACATTCTCATTTTCTATAGAAGTGACGTTCTTCTGGGGTTTTCTCTTTATGTTGTGAAGTAATGGAGGGCTGGTAGCTGTTGAACATACTCTGTGCTGCTTTCACACTTTTTGTGTAAACTCCGTCTGATTAATTCATGATTGCATGAACTCATTCATTTGCTTTCAGCTCTACGTCCATCCCAATTCTGAATTGTGTATCCTCAATCTAATAAAATAGCTCCTTGTCCCAACCGAGTATGGGGCTAGCAACCCCATGTAAAAAAAATGCTGCTGAAACACCAGCAGAATCTCCAAAGACCTCGGGGACCTGGCGAGCTTCCGTCTCATGTTTCTCAGCTTGTTAGAACATGGGCTGGGAAAGAAAACGAGATTGGCGGGAAAAGAACCTGCTTTTGGATAGATGCAATAGTGAACCATACTAACAGACATAGAGATATAAAGATTTGATCTGTTTTTTTCAGGAAATTATAAAAAAATTACAGTTCAGTTTCATGACTACATAAACTTCTTAAAAGAATAATGTTTGGAGATACTGATCTAATCTAGAAAATGTCTTTGTCTCGTGCAGTGCCTTATTGAATCTGTTGGTATAGAAGCTTAAGAGAAATAAAAACTCAAAAGAGAAATAATGTATGGCTGCATGAATATAGCAAGGAATTGATTAACATCATTTTTCTGTGTCCTTCTGTGTCTCTGGAGATGTGCTTTAACTCAGTATTGACCAATGCATTAGTTACTGCCCAGATGTTACTAATTAGGAATCCAGAGGTGGGTAATTGCATTTTTGATTAGTAAATTAAAAATGAGTAATAGACACCATCGTTAACCATGTGATGTCAATACCCTAGTCACACACTGTACACATGCGTACTTCAAACTCTCCTGAATTTATTACTAAGACAACAAGATGGGAGAGAACCCTGTGATTGTTTTTCAATTGTGTGTGCAAGGTTTCTTTCACCTTGATCAATCATCAAGGAAAGATGGTGGTTGGTACATTTATTACAATATCCATTGCAAAAAAATTAAAACAAAATGCTAAACACAATGGTTCAATTAGGCATTTCAATGGCATTGCAAGCTGCATCCAACCTGGCCATACATTAAAAGCGTGGATGGACATGTTGTCATGGTCCGGATCGGGTTCCCTTTAAATTTACTTTGTTTGTGTTACGATCCGGACTATTGACTCCCTGTTTCCCTTTGGTTCCCTGTTTTCCCGTGTCTCTCGGGCTTGGTGATTAGAGGGAATTTATTCTCGGCTGAACCGGCAGTTTATAAGTCTCCGGCTTTCAGCCATTCGGCACGAGAGCGTTAACAAAGTCACCAAAGGTACTGCGAGCCAATGTCATCTGGCTGGAGCAAGCCTAGTCTCCTCCTGAAGCAAGTGCCAGCAAGCCACCTTCCCTTGCCAGAGCGGGTCAGTCAAAGTTAACCCGCTGGGGTGAGTCAAGAGCTCGCCGCGACTTGGAGCGTATTTGAGCCCAGTTATAGTTCTGTCCATCGTTGTGTGGTCTCTGTATCCATGCCCTGTGTCTAAAAGGGGTCCTGCCCCTGTACCCTGGAAGGGTCCTGACCCTGTGTCAAGAAGAGTCCCAACTCCATCCTGTGTCTAAGGAGGATTCCCGGCTCAGTGTTTTATGTCCTGTGTCTGAGTCTGTCCAATGAATAAGAAGAGTTCCTGGCCCCGGGGGCTTCAAGTATCGAGTCCTGGCCCCGGGGGATTCAAGTATCGAGTCCTGGCCCCGAGGTCCGTGATTCCGAGTCCTAGCCTAGTCCAGGGCCTGAGTCCTTGTCCATTACGCTATTCCTGCTCCTGCTTTGCTCTCCTTGTAACGAGCAATAAACTCAATTTAAATTAACCTCACAAGACGTGTCTTGCATTTGGGTCCACCCTTGCTCCCCACCTTTGTGACACATGTATGAAGAGCTGGGCTGAATTAGACTGTCTTGTACGTGAATCATCATACTTAAAGTTCATGCTGATGAAGTACTTCTCTCAAGTTGTGGATCAAAACCAAGATTTTGCAAGAATTCATGCTGTGTATGATTAGTTTATGCCTACATTCCAAACTGTGGTGAAGGATAGATACCCAGTATGCACTAGTTTCCAATAAGCATATGTATGTTAGTACATTTATCTGCATAATATTAGATCTTTACAGCCAAAATTAGTGTATGCCACTAAAAAGGTGTTGCATAGTTATACCTGTTATAAGGCAGCTGTCTCTATGGGGAACAGTGGAATGACTGAACAGTGTACAGGCAGGCCACAATGCTGGCAGATTGCATTCACTTTTCTGTATTGATGAGTAATTCACAGAATTTTGACAAGATAAAGTACTTGTCAGTATTTCAGGACAGGTGTTAATGAGACACTGTATCTATCCAGTATTAACCCATTTCTAAAAGAACCCAGGGAGTGTGGCACAATATTAGGATGTGATATAGTTAAAGGACAATAGGAATTAATTCTCCAGTTTGCAGGCAAACTCCACGAATTAACATTCTCAGGGAAATTTAGGTTGGATATACACACCCACTAGTTTACTGTGTCCAGTTTAATCAGTATGAAGAAGAAAATAAACTTTTAATGCATCTCTCCTCCGATTACTAGTTCTTCTTAACAACGCATTTCACTGTATGCTTCAAGTTGTGTGCTGGGGCAGCAGGCTGAGGGTAGCAGACACCAACAGAATCAACAAACTCATTCATAAGGCCAGTGATGTTGTGGGGATGGAACTGGACTCTCTCACGGTGGTGTCTGAAAAGAGGATGCTGTCTAAGTTGCATGCCATCTTGGTCAATGTCTCCCATCCACTACATAATGTACTGGGTGGGCACAGGAGTACATTCAGCCAGAGACTCATTCCACCGAGATGAAACACAGAGCGTCATAGGAAGTCATTCCTGCCTGTGGCCATCAAACTTTACAACTCCTCCCTTGGAGGGTCAGACATCCTGAGCCAATAGGCTGGTCCTGGACTTATTTCCTGGCATAATTTACATACTACTATTTAACTATTTATGGTTTTATATTGCTATATTTATACCCTATTCTTGGTTGGTGCAACTGTAACGAAACCCCGTTTCCCTCGGGATCATTAGAGTATGAGTGTGAGTGTGACAGTGACTATCACTGTAAATTGTCCTGAGATTAGGTTAGGGTTAATCAGGTTTGTCTGGGGTTCAAAGATTCAAGATTCGAAAAACTTTATTGTCATTCTAACCATACATCAGCTCTGCAGGGCAGAATGAGACAGTGTTTCTCAGGGGCAGTGCAATCATAACATAACAAATGCAACACTAAATAATAAACATAACAATAAATAGTAAAACACAACAGCCACATGTCAGTTAAAATTAAGTTATAAATGTCCAGTGCAAGTTAAAAGTGTCCAAAGCAGAGTCAGGTGGAGCAGCTATTTAGCAGTCTGACTGCCTGTGGGAGGAAGCTGTTAAGTAGCCTTGTGGTTTCAGTTTTGATGCTCCTGTAACGTTTGCCTGATGGCAGAAGAACAAACAGCTCATGGAGAGGATGTGAGGGGTCTTTAATGATGTACCGTGTCTTCTGGAGGCATCGACTCTGAAAGAGGTCTTGGACAGAAGGTTGGGAGTCCTCAATAACCTTCTCTGCTCCCCTAACCACCCTCTGCAAGGCTTTTTTGTCGACCGTTGCTGGGACGGTGTGGATCAAAGAGCCGGAAAGGCTGACTCTGTATTGTATCACTAAGTAAAATCAATAAAAATATAAATACTAAATTGCAAGTATGTTGTTAGACTGCAGTGTTGTATTCGATTCTAAATGACAGCAAGAGTGCTAACATTTGCCTGCAAGTTCACAGGATCAGTGTGAGAGAATTCAGCGCTTTTCATTGCAGTCCATGATTTATTTGGATGTCAAACGATTAAAAGAAGCAGAATTCTCTTTGAAGATCTCCTGTATTTGAAAGTAAGGCTACTGAGCAAGCTACTGGACAGCACCAACTTTTATAGGAAACCCTGCATGTTTCAGTACCATTACGAGTAGACAGGACTTGTAAAAGGAAGCAATTTTAGAAATAATAGTGTACAGGTTCATAAATTACTCAGTATTAGGAGCTCTTGAAGCTTAATTTCACAAGACTAAATTCAGGTTTCAGATTCACATGTACATCGAAACACACAGTGAAAGTCATTGTTTCCGGTCACAGCCAACACACTCAAGGATGTGCTGGGTGTAGCCTGCAAGAGTCACCACACATATCAGTGCCAACATAGCATGCTTCTAATGTTCCACAGTACAACACAAGCAGCAACGTCAACAAAACAACAATAAAACAAGACACCAGCCAAACGAGCCCCTTGTCCATCCCTCTCCCAACCCTGTCACACACACAACAGAGAGGCCTCCAACCCCAGCAAAGGCTGCCTCCAGGTCTCCAGTCCTTGTCCCTGTACTTCAAACCTGCAGGCATTGGGCCTTCAGACTTCACCCCAGGATGGTGGTCACAGGTTCAAACTTTAGGCCTCAGCTTCTGGACTTGAATGAACCTCCCTCGTGGCTCCTTTGAACTTCAACCTTTAGGCCTCGGCCTTTGGCCTTGCTCTCCTGACTTTACTAGATTTGTCCTTTGGGCCTAAACTTCCAGATGCACATGACCTGAGGCCGGATGGTCCCGGACCTCATGACTCCTGCCCGCACCAAGCACTCACTGCCCAGAACTTCCAATCGAAATAGGTCTCTAACCCGAGTATCAGTGGTGACACGATTTTTAGGATGGCTAACATTCAACTGTGAAGCGCTTCAACCTAGACTCGAACTCTGTCTAGACTCTTTATTTACTGCCCCTAACATTTAACTCCCTCTCATCCCTGTCTCTAAATCCTAACCTGACCTCTAACTCCCCTCTTTATCCCCAAAACTATCCCTACAAACCTAAAATACAACCAAGTCTGAGCCACAGCTTGACCAGAAGTAACAGTAAAAAATTCTGACTTTAGATCTCCTTTGAGTGATGGTTATTCTGCATTTCTCTTTTAGGCAGTACCTCAGAGTGGAGGATGAGTTACTGCACTGAGGTCAGTGAGGAGATGACCTGAAGCAATGCAGAATCTGCAGGCACTGTATTGGTGGAACAGGTGCGAAACAGAATGAAAGAGTGTGCTTCCTGGGATCTTGGCATTCTTTTCAAGGTTTAAAGATGGCCTTTTTAAGAGATTCAATGTATTCAGTATTTTGCCAGATCTTCCTTTTCCATTTTGAGCTGTCACAGGCTGGGGAGTTCAATGTATCATTTTTTTTTTAGCAGATTTTGAGGATGCCCCTGAGGTGTTTATCTTCATCTTCCTGGAAATCTGTTTGCTTCACAAAATTGCCCACCCATCTGGCTTCACCTATCACCTTTCCCCTCCCCCCACCTTTTAATTCCGGTATCTTCCCCCTTCTCTCTCAGTCCTGAATCAGGGTCTCGTCCCAAAACGTCAGCTGTTCACTCTTTTCCATAGATGCTGCCTGACCTGCTGAGTTGATTTTGGATTTCCAGCATCTGCGGACTTCCTTGTGTTTGGAGTTAAATGCCTGTGTTGGGAGCCTGGAGCCAGGCATCTAGATGCTGTGGGCTGTCTAGTAGAATTGGCTGAAGCCTAGCTTGAACAGAAAGCTTCCACACTGGGGACGTCAGCCTCTGAGAGAGCATTAACATCGGTTTGTCTAAGCTGCCAATTAGATTACTCTGCGTACTTATCTATGCAGCAGCTACACACCATTGCTTCCTTTTTCCATCGAGATTGGCCTTCATTTCAATTAAGTTCTAACGTTTAATGGACTTTTAGCAATAGGATAAGGCCATTTGTTAAATGAACAATCAGTTTCTCTGGAATGGAAAAGCCTCCTCCTTAACATTAAATGGAATTATCAGGAGTATTGTTTTACCAGACAGTCTGTATTATCTCCCATGCAGTCGCTCCAGTAATTTTTAATCTTTTCTTTAATGTATAGCATTTCACTAAAATAAAGTGACATTGGATTAACCCTGAGAGTAGTCTGACTGATGGATTAAGCAGAAGTGTCAGTTTTGATCCAATCTAAATATGTTTTTGTATTCACTGTTCACCAAACTGAAAAAAAGGATTTTTTTTTCCTCCTTCCACTCAAGTTTTTCTCTCCTTCATCCCTGAAGGTACTGATTCATGCTTGAATGATATTCATAACTGCTGGGCGCCTCTGCTGTCTCATCCCCTGCTTCAATTGCAAGCTTAGACAGTAAGTACTCGTCAGCTTTTGGATGCCAGTGGGCATCACAGACAAGCTTAACTCAGTCCAGCCTGACATCTGATGCCACAGATTGGTCACAGGAGTGTGAACCCTGGTCCAGAAACACTGAAAGCAAGTGTGGCTCCATTGCTGACGGAGCTGAGATTAGCACAACGAGGCAAACCATGGGTTGTGGTACTCAATTTCCTTTCTCTGTTTTTCTTTCTAAACATGACCCAGAAATGTTCCGCCCA
Organism: Mobula hypostoma; assembly: GCF_963921235.1. Classification (NCBI taxonomy): domain Eukaryota; kingdom Metazoa; phylum Chordata; class Chondrichthyes; order Myliobatiformes; family Myliobatidae; genus Mobula; species Mobula hypostoma. Next base: position 35,283,895 of record NC_086123.1, on the reverse strand, counting down.
TTTTTCTCTGTTTAACCTTTTGTACTTCTTTTCAATGGTGGACTTGATTGCAACATTGAAGAGAAGTTCAGATTAGTACATGGATGGGAGGGCTATGGTCTAGGAGCAGTTTGATAGGACCGTGCAGGATAACAGTTGGGTATGGACCAGGTGGGCCTGTTTCTGTGCTGTAGTGCTCTGACTATTCTGCCCTCATTGAAGAGCTTTCCCATTCTCCGAAACTAGGCAGGCAGTCCCGACGTAGGTGTAGTTTGAAAGCAGATTTATTGTTCACCAACGCCTTACAGTGTGCAAGGAGCTGACTGAAAAGACAGTACTTCTCGGCATCCTCACAAAAGATAGATTCAAATATTGATTAAAGTTCCTTCAACTTCTAACAAATAGCAACTAAATGAAATGTATAAACAGTATAAAAATGGGCGACCTGACGACGAAGCAATCAACAACAGCTGTGAACTTTCAAGTAGCAGCGAGATCCAGTAATTAGAAATAAAATAACAAACCAGGTCAGGAGAGACATAACAATACTCTAAATATAACATAACAATACTCTAAATATAACATAAAAATACTCTTCTTTCAGGCAGAATGGATGGTCAGTGAACTAATCCAATGTCAGTTCAAGCCCTTCTATTAGAAAGGATGGTGGAAGTGGCAAATCTGTTTTTGTTTCACCTCATTAGCTGAAAATGCGAAGAATATAATAGTAGCCACACTGCTTCTCCGAGAGAGCAGAGACTGGGCTAAAACTGGGCCTTTTCTAGGCCATCTGGTTTTATGTTTTATGTCCTTCTCCTTAGATACCCCTTTGTTACCTTCTTTAGGAAAGTCCACAGTCCTTGCACCGGAGCTATTGCGTTTTTCGTTTCCACTTTTGAGATTTGGCTGAATTTTTCTACATGTTGCTACTTTCAAAAATAGTCTAGAGTGCCACCTAAAGAATTCTAGTAAGTCTCTTAATCACAAATTCAAGGTAGAATGATATTCCAGTTCCTTTTATTTGGTGCATGTAACAAGATTTAATACCTCACTGAACCTAACTAGCTAGTTAAAGTATCCTCGCTAAACTTCTCTCTGCACTACATTTCTTAACCTATTTAAACCAGTTTGCTAAAAATAGTGCAGAGAAGAAATTAAAGACCTGAAACAAGCAGTGGCCTAAAAGATACATGATATATTATGCATTTTACCTTAGTTATAAATAGAGGTGACAGTGACATTATCATGACTCAGATTTTGTCTAGATGTTAGTCTGAGTTCCTTAAAAAATGTTTTTTGTCTGCTTGATGTACAGTGCTGGTATGTGCACTGTGACACAGGTCTGGAAAGGCTCAGGTTTATCTCGTGTTAACTGATCTCTGCTGGGATCATCTTAGAGCAACACAATTCCAGGAGTCTGTCGATCACCTTGAAATGGAGCCCCATGTGTAATATTGTATAGAGCTAGACCCTACCCAGTTAGGAGTGGTTTTGTGCATCTACTCCATGTCAACAGGTGAATACATGTATTGATCTTTGAAAACAATTACCAGCTTGGTAACCCAGTTTCAGAAATTCACAACAAGAACAGATAAATTGTGGGTTTTATCTGAAGTCCCTTTATTGTAAGTTAGTAGAATCACTATGCTATTTAAAATAATTAAACTAAATTAATTTAAAATAGCTCAGCAATACCTCTGTTGCAATTGAAAATATCCTACAGCCATATCAAGTGTTTGACAACATTACCAAGTGTAATTTGCACCTCAAGGTGACATAATTAATAAATCCTTCCTCAATCCTTGTATTACACCTTCAGGATCTCAATTTTATTTTATTCAACACAGTTAAAGATCTTTCAAAATGAGGTTGACAAAAGTTGTGAGTTTTATAATTAGCTTTGAGATTCTGACTTCAGAATGGGGTATATATAAAAAAAAGCCCGGAGTTCTGTTTGTGGTCTCCTGAATGCTTATATGGATGCTGCATAAAGAGAGCTTGGCTGTGATGACCTATGGTTGGAAATAAATACTTCTGGTACTTCCAAATGTTTCCCTTCAACGATTTTGTGTTAGAATTAGAAAAGGCTTTCCTCCACTGGCTTTTGCTTACTCTTTCCCAGAACCATTAAAATCAGAAGTAGTGTCATTTTACCCACTTTGTTTGAAATTTTCCAATTCACCTGGGACCAAACCTGGAAGCTCTTCACTGGGTGATGCATTTAACTACTGAGTCAGGGCATCCCGCAAAATATTGTTTACCAGAAAGAGTTCCCATTATTTCCCAGAAGAGAAGCAAGCAATGCACTAAAGCACTCTGTTCATTGCAGTATGATTAATGAAAGTCAGCATGTAACTCTGAGCATATTTCATCTTTCTAATTTACTGTTTTTTATACAGATGCGACCAAGATATTAGATGTGAATAATACAGCATATACTGGCTTTCAAAAAGTATTTGACAAAGTACTTCACAAACCTCTGTCAGTGGAGATAAGGACTCAGAAAATTAGGTGAATATATTGGATCAAAAATTGACTAGACAACAGGAAGCAAAGGGTAATTATAAATGGGAATACTTCCAGCTTGGGAGAAGAGACTTGTGCAGCTCTCCCGAGACAAGTACTCGGGGGTTTGTTCTTCACCAGCAACGTTAATGAACTAGATAAGCAAATGAGAACCTAGTCTACTAAATTTGCTGATAACAGATTTGTGTAAGATGGCAAGGTGTACAATGGAATTTGATATCAATCAAAGGGTCTGGACCAACTCATCAACTTGAATCATGATCGACAGCTTCCCCTTTTTATGTGGATGAATGCAGTCTAAAGTGGCATCACCAGGAGCAGCAGACTTGCAAAATTTTCATACCATGTCTACTTGAACTGTGAAAGAAACATCATTATGTATTGAAAGATAAATTGTTCTTCCAACTGGTCCATGTCAGGAGACAGTGGTCGGAATAAACATGAAATGCTAGTTGCTCCTGTTACACCGATAATATTCATATTGGAAAATATTTTAAACAATGAATGAATACTTACAAGCACCCTTATGTGCAATTTGTCCTTTAATAAATGTATATTTTTATATTTATGAATGAATAGGAATTTGTACAAAAATTTTGTTTTGTCCAGTTTTTGATTAGTATTGATTTTCTTTTCAAATGACCACAGAAGTGAATACTGTATAGGTAAAAAATGTAAAAATAGGAGTTGAGATTAGGGAAATTTAGTCTCTCCGGGTGATTTTGGACCTTACCGGGAAAGATTCATTTGAAAAGGAGCTAGGGAAACATTTGATTTCATATGCTCATTAAATGTTAGAGAAATCAATTGATTTCCGTGGATAAGTTTTTCACACAAAATTGTATGCACCTTCTTTCAGAATTTCCCAATGGTTTGAAGAATTACTGTACTAAGTGGTCATCAATAACGTTTAACTAGAGTAAATATTTTTCTTGTCTCTGGAAGATAAAAGGCTAACACAAACAAAGAGCAAACAATAAATTTCTGCTGAGTTATTTTTCAGCTGGAGAGAGAAAATATTCCACATACACATTTTTATTCTTGCTTACAATCCATTGAACACACTGACAAACACAATAAACTTCTGAAACAGGCACGTTGCTTTGAGCTGTCACAAGAAGGGATTCCCAGAAGAATAGAGAAAATGCTTCAAGGGTTCCCAGAAACTGTAATATCCTCAACAATCCTTGGATTTCCAGGATATGTCTGCTTTAAACAGAGAACAAAGGACAGCATAGAGCACCTCCACACCCTTTACCCAGAGCAATCTATCTCCAGACAGAGCATGGAACCTTCATAATAACCTATCAAGCGTTTGCTGCCATAAGATCTGCCAATTATAGATGAACTTGCATCATCCACCTCAGACCAAAAATCTAGTATGGCATTAAGCCATCCTGAAACCCTATCCATCAAAAGCAGTGGAATACTTTACATTTCTGATGGAAGCTTTGGGAACAATCTTGATACATTTTCTTGACCCTTGTGGAAATCTTTCCTATGATAGAGCTCAGAGAAGGTTACCTGCTTCAGGAACAGAACATGGTTTTCAAAGTTTTCACTGGATCAAACATCAAAATCCAGACACAAACAGGAGAAAATCTGCAGATGCTGGAAATATAAGCAATACACGCAAAATGCTGGAGGAGCTCAGTAGGCCAGGCAGCATCTATGGAAAAGACTACAGTCGACGTTTCAGGTCGAGACCATTCAGCAGGACAGGATAAAAAAGTTCTAGACGCTACTTCCTGCCCAAGAACATATCTACTAATAATCAGAATCAGGTTTAATATCACTGGCATATGTCATGAAATTTGTTGTTATGCAGCAGCAGTACATTCCAATACATAATAAAACTGTAAATTACTGCAATAAGTATACACGTCAAAGTTGCTGGTGAACGCAGCAGGCCAGGCAGCATCTCTAGGAAGAGGTACAGTCGACGTTTCAGGCAACTTTGATGTGTGTTGCTTGAATTTCCAGCATCTGCAGAATCCCTCATGTTTATGCAATAAGTATATATAGTTTAAAAAGTTAAATTAAATAAGTAGTGCAAAAGTAGTGAGGTAGTGTTCATGGGTTCAACGTCCATTCAGAAATCTGACAGCGGAGGGGAAGAAGCTGTTCCTGAATCTTCAGGTTCCTGTACCTCATCCCTGATGGTAGCAATGAGAAGAGGGCATGTCCTGGGCGATGGGGGTCGTTAATGATGTATGCAGCCTTTTTGACACATCATTCCTTGAAGATGTTGTGGATGCTGAGAAGCTGACTGGGTTTACAAATTTCTGCAGCTTATTCCGATCCTGTGCAGTGCCTCCCCCACCCCACCCAAACCAGACAGTGATGCAGCCAGTCACTCATGCTCATTGTAACACCAATTTGCTGATTAAACTAAAGTAGTTAGGTTTGCAGAACCAAAGAGGATGTATCTACAGCCTTCCAAATGTATACACTTGTGTCTACGTTGAAGCTTTGCCTTTATTAACTAAGCTCTAATATGTTGGATTTTAGATAAAGGAATGGTTTGTGTAAGTTGTTTCATATTTGCCAATATGGAATTGCAGTCTCCCAACCAACAGCCAAAGTGAACTTATTAAAGATGAGTTTTATTGGTCACACATACATCAAAACATAAAGTGAAATGCATAGTTTGCATAAAAGGATTGTGCTGGCAGCCCACAAGTGTCGCCCTGTTTCCAGCACCAATATAGCATGCCCACAGCTCACTAACCCTAACCACACATCTTTGAAATGTGGGAGGAAACCACCTCACTCTGAGGAAACCCACTCAGTCACGGGGAGATTTTACAAACTCCTCACATGGAAGTATCAAATCTATAGAATAAAAGTACAGAACAGGAAACCACTCAGTCCAGATCATGTCTGGGCTGGCTGGCTTTTGAAAAAACTAATTTCACTTAGGCTTTCATTCTTGACTCAACTGATTTATCTGTATTATATTGCCAATGCAGTGGTCTTCTAAAATTAGTGAACTAGCACCAATCATAACATTCCAGATCATGATAAAATACTGAATGAAAGCACTGCCCTTGACCCCTTCTAGATAATGCCAATGGAAACCCAAGGGTCCTGAAGATCCTGGAAATCTAGAGCAACAGACTCAAAATTCTAGGGTTAGTGATGAAGGGTCTCAGCCTGAAATATCGACTCTTCATTTCCTTCCACAGATGCTGCCTGACCTGCTGAGTTTCTCCAGCATTTAATTTTTAAACATTTATTAGATATAGTGCGGAGTAGGCTCTTCCAGCCCAGCAACCCCTGATTTAACCCTTGCCTAATCACGGGACAATTTGGACTGTGGGAGGAAACTGAAGAACTTGGAGGAAACCCACCCGGTCATGGAGAGAACATACAAACTTCTTACAGGTAGCTGTGGGAATTGAACCCTGGGTCACTGGTACTGCAAAGCATTGTGCTAACCACTACACTACCATGGCGTTTTAGATTATGTCAATGATATCCAATGATATTCACTCTATCAAAACATCTCATCCTCATAAATATTCTTTGAGGTCACTCATTAAATTTCTGCTCCAAACAGAACTCACTCTAACTTTTCCAGCTACTCACAGCTGAAGTAACTTCGAAATAAACCTCTTCTTCAATTTCTAAACACTTTGCATCTTCCCTTAAACTTCCCCTTAATGTGGGGAGGGTTTTCCAATAGTGGAGGAGTCTAGGATCGGAAGGCACTGTCTCAGAATACAAGGAACAGAGAGGAGAAGGAACTTCTTTAGCCAGAGGGTGGTAAGTATGTGGAATTCATTGCCATGGACGGCTGTGAAGGCCAAGTCACTGGGTATATTTAAAGTGGAGGTTAATAGTAAGGGTGTCAAAGGCAATTTGGAGAAGGCAGGAGGATACGGATGAGAGGGAAAATAGATCAGCCATGATCGAATGTCAGAGCAGATTCGATGTGCTGATTGGCATTTTTCTGTTTCAATGTCTTATGGTCTTAAGTGCTGTGCTCAGAATTGTCCGAAGGATTATAACTGAAGAACAACATTCAGTAATTGAAATACCTTTTCAGTCACACATTAATATTGAGACCCCATCTAAACTGCAGAATTAAATTTTTAAAATGCAGCTCAGTTGTGCATAAGCAGACAAAACTGCAAGAGAATAATACTTGCCATAATTTGCAAAAGTCACGAGAGAGGGAAGGATTCTAGAAAGAGCAGTGAAGGAGGCCAGAGGGCTCAGTAACAGCCAAGAGACATGGGCAGCATCCAGCCCATGGTGGCGGAGCTCAGTATTGTGGGAACAATTTCCATGTCTTCAATATCACAGATATATAATTTGTGATGCCCTCATCTACACACACGTTTTCAAAAGCTGTGCCTATAAATAATCTGCACATTCCCCAATTATAAAACATTTTCCATAAAGGCATCCCTGAAGAAATACTGAAACAACACACATTTTCTACTGTACTTTCTATATTCAGATTGAAATATTCCCATGGAAAAAATATAATTGACCATTAATGTGAACCCTGCCTTCTTTTGTCCATAGGTTCTATCTACTATACAGGGTGTTTTCAGCTTCTTCCCCCAATTTTATTTTAGAATTCTGTCATATACTTAACCATTTTATAAAATTCATCTATTTGTCCACAGAAGTAAATGGTGCTTCTTGGGCCTAATTGAATCGTTTCTTTTGTGTGTGTGTGTGTGTGAATGAGATAATATAAATTTTGCGAATGAGGGTAATTAACAGGAAGAAAGTGCATGGATATAATTGATTGCTCAATAATTTCTCTAAAAATCACCACTGAAATTTGCATAACCTTGATCCACAAGTTTAAAAAAAAGCCACCTTGTTATACTAATTCACTGTGAATCCATGACTGGAAATTTTTAACAATTCTCCAAGAAACAACGCGCAAAACAACACTATCCAAAGGGCTCTGTCTCTTTAATAGGGGCTGAGCAACGAGGAGCCGGTTGCTGCCAGTCTATATTATCCCAATCCTAACAGGCACCGGCTGCGACTTGACATCACTGTGCAACTGGTTTGGGTCTGGGTGAAGATGCGGTTACATGTTGCTGATGCCAGGATTTGTGGCGTGAGGGCGAAAGGGACACGTCAGATGCTGAAATGAGTGTTTATTTTTCTCGTTCGGAGCAGCTGATTGACCCGATGATAAGAATAGGACGCGACTGGGTGATGGATAGAGCTTCGCGCACTAACCGCGCCGTCTCCACTGCCTGATTCTTTTTTTTCCAAAGCGAAGTAAAAGGCAACAATTTAGAAGATTAAATTGGAGAGAATATCGTGGCGATTATTGCGTCGGGGAGGGGGATGGTGCCTTGGATAAAAATAACTGGATTAAGAGGAAAACGATGGAGCCCAGGGAAGGGAACAGAGAGGCTGAGGCTCCCGGAAGAGATCTTGTGATCGCAGCGTGTCAGATGAGAAATAAAAAGAAATTTTAGGCAAGAGTGTTAGCGAGAGGTGAGGCGGGGGACGACGGTCTGTGATGAGAGATCAGATCACCAGTTCCAGGCGATTCGAGACCGGATCGGTTCGGATAGAGGCTGGCAGCCGGGGACAGGCAGGAGATCCGAAATCTCAGGATCTGCCCGCAGACAGCCAGCCGAGCGAAGCGATCAAGGGGTCAGATAAAGCAGCAACGGGAGACGACAGCAGCTTCCAGACGGAAGAGGCACACCGCGGCATCAGCACTTACACCGAGGATCAGAATGTGACCGCTGGCCTCGTCTTTGACAGTGAATTTACCATCTCTATCACTGACAAAAATCACGCCCGTATCCAGACAGTGCGCAGCTTTATCTCACCGAGGCGTTATCTAGATGGCCGTCGAGGCTCTAGACACAGATAGAAATATTTAAAACAAAACGCTCTTTGGATGAAAATTACTGAGGGATTAACACGTTCAGCAGAGCTGCGTGGAAATGGTAAAAGTCCGGCATTGGTTCCTTTCCTGATGGTGATATTGAGACTCCCGTTCTGATGTGCGGCTGCTGATTCCAAACCGAAGGATTGGCGCACTCATCGCCAAGCAACTTTACGGTCGAAACTTTTCCTAAAGATAATTTTTGGAGCAAAGAATATTTTCTGTGTCATGGATCTGGAAACCGGCAGGATGGTGCCAGTAATCAGACTGGTTAAGGAGAACGAGTTGCTGTGGAGCACGTTCCATTCAGTGGGCACCGAGATGATAGTGACAGGCAGAGGAAGGTACTGTAACAGACAGTGTAACCTTTTATTTTCCATCTCATTTTATTACCCACAGTTATTGTTCCATTCCACCAGGCAACACCGACTCACACTGGGGTGCGTTCGGTGTAAACATCGCTCCTGTGGCAATTACTAATTCTAAATTCTCACAGCAAATTTAACCGCGAGAAGCGAAACGCGTTTATCTTATTTTATATCTCCAACAGGAGCACAAAATCCCAAAAATCTTATTTATTGTAAGGTCTTTTATGTAGTTATTTTAAGACTATGATAAGTGGGACTCTTGTCGTGTTTTCACGCCGCTGGTGGAGCCTCAAGGCCAATGCGTTTGAAATCAGTCAGGGTTCCCGCCTCGATAGACCCTGAAGCAGATCTCGGGGAAGATAGATTCCCCTAAGGTATGATATTCTCAATGGTTAACAAAGTCAATCACAGAAGATTAGTGTGTTAACACCATCCCTGAATCTGTAAACGAAGGCAGGGAAAAGAGTTCACTTTGCACAAGCACGTTGGGATCTTTCTCCGTCTGAATAGAAAGAGACCGAGGTTGCTGAGGCAGCTGGAGGGGTGTGGTGGAAGCTCTGAGGTTTGCAGATTAGACGCAAAGGAAGGAGATGATTGGGCTGGGATTGGCTGTGCCCGGAGTTACTGACTGTCTGACCTCTGGAAAAAGATTGTAAGTTATTCGTGGTTGACACCTGCGGACTGTAGTTTCCCCAGTGACCCACATGATAGATTGCAAACTTATTTCCTGGGCTGGGAATATTCCAGTTTATGAGACTTCCAGGTTGACATCAAAATCTGCTGTGCATTTCTGACCTTGATAACTTGCCCCTATAAAAAATGGTGTCCCTATTCTACAGATCCTGTCATCAGCTGGTACACAGCTCTGCTTGCAATGATGTCAGCATTAGTTTCCCCAATGACTAATTTCACTGAAGGGTTGAGGCTGACATCTAGTCTGTGCGAAGTTCAATGATTTCAGCTGAAACGTTAACATTTAAGGGGAAATGGGCAAGGTTCCTGCTTGGGTGATCTCTGAGTAAACTGGTAGTGGATTGGAAGGAAAAATAGTTTGAATGTTGTAGATATAAGAGACAGCAGATACTGGAATCTGGAGCAAAGGACAATCTGAAGGAAGAACTCCAGCAGCATTTATTAGGGGTGAAAGGAATTACCAACGGTTCAGGTCCAAACCTTGCTTAGGACTGAGGGTGAAAAGGGAAAATAGCCAGTATAGGCAGGTAGACAATGATGAGACAGGAGCCCAAAGGGATTAATGGATCCAGGATGACTGGCAGGTTCTTGGGGGGGGTGAAGGGGGTTGGAAGTTGAGAAACTGTGGCCAATGAATAAAAGATGGAGTTCGGTTGTGAATGTTCTCCAGCCAAAATGAAATGAATGGAAAAGATATAGTTGAATCTCATTTGAGCTGCTTCTTAGCAAGGAGTCAAGGTTTCCTGGGAAAAAATGTAGACAAAAAAAAACAGCAAAATATACAGTAAAAATTCTTGTTTAGTAATCCTGAATGACCATAGCTGAGAGCCTTCCGATGGAACTGGAACAAGGATCATCGTCAACAACAGAAAATCTGAAGATGCTGGAAATCCGAGCAACACACACAAAATGAAGATTTAAACTTCTTCAGGGTAGGCATGTCCTGCTGAAGGGTTTTGGCCCAAAACGTCATCTGTACATTTTTCCATAGATGCTGCCTGGCCTGCTGAGTTCCTCCAGCATTTTGTGTGTGTTGCAAGGATCATGGTGTTATTTTGTAGTATTATGGAAAGTATTTTGATTGATATTCTTTATGGAATAGTACACTCTCGGGGATTTACATGCTACTACTAGTTTAACAACAGGATGGCTGTCTTCTGAACTGAAAAAAAAACAGATTGTGAAGATGACACAGGAAAGACTAAAACTGAGATATTTACATAATGTGGCCAAGCACAGAAGGCAAGTTTTGTGTTAAATCAGGTGTTCCTAACCTGGGGCCCACAGACCCCTTGCTAAATGGTATTGGTCCATGGCATAAAAAGGGCTGGGAACTCCTGTGTTGAATAATGGCACATGATGATAATTGGTGGAAAGTCCCAGAGTGAGCTCAGCCTGGCAAATGGGGTGAGAAACATCCTGGTAAAAGACAGCAGTCTCAGCTTCTTGCCTCCATGTTGTTTAGAATCCAATGGACATTTATTGAAATCTATGAATTTGGGACAGTGAATATTGTCAGGCTAGTCAGGGTTTTCAGCATTGTACTCATCTATAAATACATCCTTTCCAGCAATGATTATTGATGAATACCCAGAAGCTGGTATCCTCGCTGATTGTTCCTTCTCTTCCCTTCCCTAACTCATCAGACGTAGGGTGACTGTAAATAGCAATGCAATGGCTTAAATCAGTAAATGTAGCAGAGTTAGAGATTGAACATGAGGTTTGTTTTATGTGACTCAGCACCACACTTTCTGATGTCATTATACCTGGCTAACACAACAGCTAAACTAGTCTCTGTAACACTATCATTTTTCCAGGCAAAGCCTTGTTTCGTAGCAAGCGTCATGCACATCTTTAAAGAACATTTCACCCCACATGAGTGCAATAGTGAACAGGAATCTACCTCCATGCACTCATTGACTTACTGCATAAATGCTGCGCACCTGCAGAAGGAAGAAGTTTCTGGAACCCAGACAATCAACTTTGCAAGGCCTTAGCCATTATTCTAATCAATCATAATATATTTACATAAAAGCTTTTAAATTACAAGTAACTGGCACTCTTTATCTTAGTAATTGCACTTTGTCTTTAGCATGGGAAATTCAAAAGAGTGAATAAATTTCCCCCAGTTATTTCCCAAAGATAGATTTTTTACTGCTGAATTACAGTTTCACTGTTTTCTGATATTTGCCCCATAATGGCTTGGAAACGTAGACAACAAGCATCAGTAGACTCTTGGAAGAAATATGGGAAGCATTATTTAATCAGCCACTATGGATTTAAAAACAGGAATTATATAATGATTGGATCGGGAAGATAAAATGAACCTGCGGTAAATGATCTGTTGTGATACTGAATCGTGGAGTGAAAGGTGGCTGCGCATCCAACTGTTACTTACATTTTATTTGTGCTTATACCAGTGGTTTGGACACCATGCTCGCATATCAGTGTCTGCTGACAAAAATCAGTTTGAACTTGGACCCTGCTGTTAATGGAAGTGATTCCATATCCAATAGCCTGCTGGTGGGAATCCTTGTGTAAATGGAAGGTCACAGTATTGAATCAATAGAATCACTCATGGCTCTGAAGGAAGTAACTTGCTGAGAATAATGCTGAGGAACAGTGCTAACCTGGTCCCAACATATTGATGCAGTTATAAAGAAGGCAAGCCAGCAGCCATATTTCATTTGGAGTTTGACGAGATTTGGTTTTTACTTGAAAACTTCTACAGATGTATCGTTGGAGAGCATCCTGACTGGCTGCATCATGATCTAGTATGGGGGGCGGGGTTACTGCACAGGATCAAAGCAAGTTGCAGAAAGTTGTAAAATTAGTCAGCTCCATCGCGGGTAATAACCCCTGTAGTTTCCAAGACATCTTTCAAGCAGCGGTGCCTCAGTAAGGTGGCATCTGTCATTAAAGATCCCCACCACCCAGGACATGTCCCTTCTCATTGTTACTGTCAGGAAGAGGTACAGAAGCTTGAAGGTACAAACTCTGTGATTCAGGAACAGCTTCTTCCTCTCTGCCATCTGATTTCTGAATGGACATTGAACCCATGAACACGCTTATCACTACATTTTTATTTCTGCTTTTGAGCTATTTATTTAACTATTTTAATTTATATTAAAGCTGATTCTGATTCTGAAGGAGGAGAGACTAAACTGAAGGACAATGGATTGCAGTGTTGGAAAGAAAAAGAGGGTGGATGTTAAAGCCAATAGAATTAAGGGAAGTGCAGATAGGGAGTGGAGTTTAGAGAGGAACAGGAGGATGTAGAAGGGTTTGCCAGGTGAGTTGCAAGTAAAATTACAGACTGACTTGTGGGTGAAAGAGGAATTGCATTGGGGGAATGAAAAGATGGGAAATTACATGAGATAAGGAAAGGGTAAGTGCAGGCAGGCTTTTCCCACAGAGGTTGGGTGAGACTAGAACTAAAGGTCATGGGTTGGGTGAAAGGTGAAATGTTTAAAGGGAGCATGAGGGGGAACTTCTTCACACAGAAAGTGGTGAGAGTGCGGAATGAACTACCAGCCAATGTGATGGATGCAGGTTTGATTTAAGAGAAGTTTGGATAGGTACGTGGTTGGGAGGGGTATGGAGATTTATGGTCCAGGGTCAGCTCAGTGGGAGTAGGTAGAATAATACTTCGGCATGGGCTATATGAGCCAAAGGCCCTGTTTCTGTGCTGAGGTGCTCTATGACTCTGTGTGTCTCTATAACCCTAAGGCTTAAATTGAGTCTGGAAAGTATAGTCCAATCACAACAAGAAAAATCTGCAGACGCTGAAAATCCAAGCAACACACACAAAATGCTGGAGGAACTCAGCAGGCCGGGCAGCATCTACGGAAAAGAATACAGTCGACATTTTGCACCCAAACCCTTCAGCAGAACTGGATAAAGAGGATGAGGAGTCAGAGTAAGAAAGTGGGGGGAGGGGAGGGAGAAACACAAGGTGATAGGTGAAACTAGGAGGGGCAAGGGTGAAGTAAAGAACTGGGAAGTTGATTGGCGAAAGAAATAAAGGTCTGAAGAAGGAGGAAACTGATAGGAGAGGACGAAAGGCTATGGAAGAAAGAAAATGCGGAGGAGCACCAGAGGGAGGTGATGGTCAGGTAAGGAGATGAGGTGACAGAGGGAAACAAGACTAGAGAATAGAGAAATGGGGGGGAGGTGCATTACCAGAAGTTTGAGAAAGCGATATTCATGCCATCAGGTTAGAGGCTACACAGATGTGATCAGGTAGGTATTGCTCCTCCTACCTGAGTGTGGCCTCATTGCAGCATTAGAGGAGGCATGTTGGAATGGGAATGGGAAGTAGAATTAAAATGGGTGACCACTGGGAGATCTTGCTTTTTCTGGCCGATGGAGCTTAGGTGTTCGGTGAAGCAGTCTCCCAATCTACGTCAAGTCTCACCGATATACAGGAGGCCACACCAGGAGCACCAGATACAGTAGATGACCCCAACAGACTCACAGGTGAAGTGTTGCATCACCTGGAAGGACTGATTGGAGCCCTGAATGGTAGTGAGGGAGGATGTATAGGGGCAAGTGTAGGACTTGTTCCGTTTGCAAGGATAAGTGCCAGAAGGGAGATCCAGTGGGGAGGGACAAATGGACAAGGAAATCCCTGCGGAGGTAGAAAGTGGGGGGGGGTGGGAGATGTGCTTGGTGGTGGGATCCCATTGGAGATTGGGAAAGTTACATAGAATTACACACTGGACGCAGAGGCTGGTGGGGTGGTAGGTGAGGACAAGAGGAACCATATCCCTGGTAGAGTGGCAGGAGAAATGGGTGAGAACAGAATTACGCGAAATGGAAGAGATACAGTTGAGGACAGAGTTGATGGTGGAGGAAGGGAAGCCCTTTTCTTGGAAGGAGGAGGACACCTCCTTAGTTCTGAAATGAAAAGCCTCTTTCTGAAAGCAGATGCAGTGGAGTCGGAGAAGGGAATGGCATGTTTACAGGTGACAAGTTGGAAAGTGGTATAGTCCAGGTAGCTGTGAGAATCAGTGGGTTTATAATAGTCATCAGTAGATAATCTGTCTCCAGAGATAGAGACAGAGAGATTGAGAAAGGGGAGGGAGGTGTTGGAAATGGACCAGGTAAATTTGAGGACAGGGTGGAAGTTGAAGACAAAGTTGATAAAGTTAATGAGTTCCACATGGGCGCGGGAAGCAGCACCAACGCAGTCGTCAATGTAGCGTAGGAAAGTACAGGATAACTTCATTCAAATGTACTTCGAACTTGAATTTTGAACTTTGAATGATGTCTAGAAAGGGTGAATTGCTCTTATGAACTGAGGTGTAGGGAGTAGATTTAGAAAAGTGCTTTGTTAATATTTTTTCAATTTACAATTTCAACATTTGAAAGTTGGTCAAATTAGCTGGAATGCACGATATGAAAAAAACCTGAGGTTTCCTCGGAGAGCAATGCCTCTTATCTGTAGAAATGCCTTCAATGTTTATATTCCCTTTTGAGGTTCTCAGATACTTGGGTTTGAATAGTTCTGACTGAAGTAAGAAATGATGGGTTAACCTCTCGTTACAAAGCCCATGTAACTCCTGGTTCATAATCAGAAGCAGACTGCAGTTGTCAACCATTTAGAATCTGCCAGTTTTTTGGAGTTATTGACTAGTTTTGGTAGTTTTTGAATTGGTACGAAAAGAAACAGAAGATAGGGCATACATGAGGAAATTTGCGGAAGCTGGAAATTCAAGCAACACACACAAAAAATGTTGGTAAACACAGCAGGCCAGGCAGCATCTATAGGAAGAGGTACAGTCGACGTTTCAGGCCGAGACCCTTCGTCAGAATATAGGGCATTTCAGGATTGAAAACTGTCATTCAGGTTGCCAAATGTGTGTCAGTGTTTTAATTCACATCAGCAACCAAGCCTGGTCTACTTTCTCCACTCTCCTTTTTCAAAATTAATTTCAGTGGCTTATGAACCCTACTTCTGTGAGGATTGTGGTAGTGAATTCCTCATTCTAATCCTAAATTTTAAAGTCAAATCATAAATGTATTCCCCTGTTAGTCACAGAAACAGCATCAGAAGTAAGAACCTTGGTAATTACTCTCCACAACGAGGGAGTAGAAACAAATTGTGAAGTCATTTAAATTCAACTTCCCATTCCCATACTGGCATGTTCATCCATGGTCTCCTCTACTGCCATGATGAGACCAAACTCATGTTAGAGGAGCAACACCTTATATTCCATCTGGGTAGCCTCCTACCTGATGCCATGAACATAGATTTCTCTAACTTCCGGTAATTTTTGCCCCCCTCCCTTCCTCTTTTTCCATTTCCCATTTTGGTGCCCCTCTCTTTTCCCCTCATCTACCCATCGCTTCCCTCTGGTGTCCCTCCACTTTCCCTTTCTTCCATGGTCCTCCTACTTCATCTGCCCTTTACCTCTTCCTACTATCGCCTCCCAGCTTCTTACCTCATCATCCCTCTACCGCCAACCCACTTTCCCTTCACCTGGTTTCACCTATCACCTGCCGGCTTGTACTTCTTCCCCTCCTTCCAGCTTCTTATTCTGGTTTCTGCCCCTTTCCTTTCCGGTCCTGGTGAAGGATATCGACCCCAAATCTCGACTGTTTATTCTCCTCCATGGATGCTGCCTGATTTGCTTTTTTATCCAGTATTTTGTGTGTGTTGCTCAAGATTTCAGCATTGGCAGGATCTCTTGCGTTTATAATCGCTATGTCGGCTCAGTTTATAATAGTATTAGATTGTACCTAAGGTTGGCTGTATCTGCAAAATGGAGGTCTCCAGACTGCACAATGCATAGACATTACTGAGCTCTGAGTTTCTTCTTATTTATCCAGCACACAAGACATCTAAGAGACCAAGGGATTTTGTAAGGCCATGTTTGTGGTTGGTGTTGCATGCTGCACAGAGTAGATGGAAGCTGCATTGTGATGTGGGGAGCTACTCCTGCATTAGAAGGCGACCGAGGAGGATGCTCATGTTGACTTTTCCTCCTGTACTTCTGCAATTGGATTTGTCTCCTTTCTTGACAATGGTTGTACTAATTACATTTCTGAGGTTCCCTTGTATGTTCCTCTGCTTCCCAAATGTGGAAGGTGAGGCTGTGAATTTGTGAATATCTGTCATGTATTAAAACTTCTCCAGGCATCCATCTGCCTGGTGGCCTTGGCATTTTTCGGTTGCCGTGAAATCTTTTCATCTGTTTGTTCATCTGGAGTGGTAGCAAGGTTGTACTGAATGTTCTCTTGTGGAATTAAGTGAAGAAGATTCAAATTGAGGATAAAATCTCAGAAGTTCTTCAAAGCCCTTCCTCAAGTGAACTGGGACTGCTTCTCTGTCCTTGAGTTTTCTTCTGTTCCTAGTATTCTTCAGGGTGGGACTATAGACGCTTCAGCTATATGTGGTCTTTAAGGCCCTGAAGACTCCATATCTGTTGTGGTTATCAGATGAAAAATCAATGGATCCCCTGTGCTCCTTCTGTGCAGCATTCATGGATCATGACATGGTTTTTGTTAGATTTCAGTCTTCATGAGCCTGCAGAGATGTTTCCTTTGAGACACAGCAGTTTTCCCAATCCTGGAATATCTTGCATTTTTGGTTAGTTAGTTCCTGGATTTTCTGGTTAGTAAATCATACCTATTGTTTTTTTGATAGAGAGTCCAGAAGTCTTCTCACAGGCACTAACTATTGTGGACTTCACAACAACTATGTTGGATGCTTTAAGACTCCCAATGGTTGAACACAGTTTCTCAATCTTTCTTGCCACCATACTATACATTAATTTCAAATCTACTGGAGTACAGCTAATCTACAGAACAAATGGAAACGTTCAAATTATGTAATCTTTACTCCACATAGGGCTGCTGTTTTTCACATCTGCCAGGAGATTTCCTCCTCCACACACTTTTCTTTGCTGAATAATAACATTGTAGGCTCAACTGAACATTATGTATGGCATTTTAGAGTCATTAATGAGTCGATTATTCTGAATATTTCAAAGGTCATTGATGGTTGTATTCCATGTCAATAGGTTACATTTCCAATAATTTTTAACTTCTTTCCCCATACATGGCAGAGCTCATGATGAATATTTATTAACTATTCAATGATCTAAGTGTATTGTTATTTACCGAGATATATGAATTCTGCTGTCAGTTTTTAATTTGCTATTTGATCCTTTGTACCCGTGGTAACTAAACAGACTCGATTCCAGATATTGTATCCCCTATTCTCTCACTTTCTGAATTACTTCCTTAAGCACAGGTCTTACTCATTGTTAAATGTGATTTAACTAGACTTTCCAGCTCCTTACAAAAATATACTCCATATTCTGATTTTTAAAATTCTTTAACATCCTTTTTTATATTGTCATAACAACTAAAATTATGTTCTCTTGTTACCAATTCATTGACTAGTTTAAATTATTGTTCATTGTTTGCTCTTTCATGTGCTTAGGTGAAGTTCTTCACACATTAATGTTCAACTTCTCTGATTTATTTTAAGTAAAATCCTTGTATCTCTGGTACTAGTGGAACAGATGGATGCTGCATTTTATCCATGGTACCACCATACCTCCATTCTATGTACATGAATTTGTTCCCCTAAGACAGGGGCTCCCCACCTGGGGACCACAGACCCCTTGTTTAATGGTATTGGTCCTTGGAATAAAAAAGATTGGGAACCCCTGCTCTAAGGTAAGGAAATTCTGTGCCAAGAACATTGAACAGTACAGCAGGGGAAATGAACCTTCAGCCCACAATGTCTGCATTAAAGATTATGACAAATTAATCTAATCCCTTCTGCTTCCACGGTCCATATCCCTTCATTCTCTGTGTATTCATTGTATCTATCTAAAAGACGCTTGAACTAACTTATCTGCCTCCACTACCACCCCTGCCAATGAGTTCCAGACATCAACCACTCTCCTTGTTTTAAAAAAAACTTGCCCTGCACATCCCATTAAACTTTCCCCCTCTCACCTTAGAGTTATGATCTCATTATTTGATATTTCTTCCCTGGGAGAAAAGATTCTGCCTGCTTACCCTACCCATGTTTTTCCAAATTGAACACTGTTCCCCTTTTGGCACCCCGTTTCAATAACAACCATTCCCATTACTGTGTGACATAGTTGAGATGTACTGTACAGATAATTTAACATCATCTTCTATATAACCACTATTTCAGAAGGGCATTCCTAGCTCACTTGATGTTTCAATGACTTCTTGTAATAATTAGCCAGGCTGTACAAATCAAGAATGTGCCAAGTTTGAAAGAGAATGATTAGTGCTAAATCAGCCGGCTTGTATCAACTAATTTAACTCTTAACTTTAAGAATTTAACAATGAAAGATTATTCAGCCCCTGCAGCTTATTTCCTCTTTAACAGTGCATAATTTCTCCTTATGTAAATTCTCCCGACTGAAATCCTGAAGAATGCAATACCTCAGGAACAAGTCAATACATTTGGGAAAGTGAAGGAAGTTGGTAAATAAAAATGATGACTCTCTGTCCCGCTCCAATGTGATATTTATAATGGAAATTCCTACATGGCAATAATATTTCTGATTGAGACAGTCAACGTGAGCCAAACTATGATTTATCCTGTCACCAAGGATTGAATACAGTACATACTGTGTGTTACAGTGGGATACTTAGAACCACAAAAGGCTCCTTTCCATCAGTCTGATTTGAATTAAACATTGCTTCTCTTGGTCTTGGAGAAAATTCATGCCAAATTGTCTAATTCCCAATGTAATTATCAAGGAGCAACTTACTATAGATGCTGGAAATCTGAAATAAAACAGAAAATCCTGGGGGGGAAAAAGGAGTTCTGGCATCTATAGTGCTAAACATAATTCATGATGAAAAATCTTCAAACCTGAAAAGTTAATTTTGTATTTCCAGCAATTTCTGTTTTACTTTACAGTATATATAATTATACCCTTAGACGCTTTACAGACTTCCTCCAAGGTTAAATGTAAATCTGATAAAAGGCACGTAATGCACTGATAACAGAATGGAATAATGGAATGCTTTTAAAGTTTTCTTATGCTCCCAAGTGCTGTGGCAGATGCCCTGTAGAACTTGTCCTATAGAAATTATCTAGTGAATCGAAACTAGAAGTATCTAGTGCAGAACTAAAAGATTGAATTGATTTGTGGCAGGAAAATATGAATAAATGAAATATATTATTGAAGAACGATCTTTTTAAAAGGTTAAAGCATAGGGAGTTAATTGATAATTAGCCAGCTGCATCACTTTCTGGTATGGGTGGGTGGGTGGGGAGGGCACTTCACAGGATTGAAATAAGTTGCCAAAAGTTGTGAACTCAGTCAGCTCCCTCATGGGCACTAGCCTCCCCAGCATCCGGGACACCTGCGAAGAGCAGTGCCTCAAAAAGGTGGCGTCCATCATTAAGGACCCTCATCACCCAGGACATGCTCTCTTCTCATTGCTATCATCAGGGAGGAGGTACAGGAGCCTGAAGACACACACTCAATGATTCAGAAACAGCTTCTTCAGAATGAACATTGAACCCATGAACACTAACTCACTACTTTTTTTGCAATACTTATTTCATTTAACTATTACACACACGCACACACACATATACTGTAATTCACAATTTTTATTATTATGTATCGCAATGAACTGCTGCCGCATAACAACAAATTTCCCGACATATGGTGAGATATTAAACCTGATTCTGAGTAGCATTGAGCATTGATTGGGCAGCTGGTAGTGATAAATGGAAGCACCATCATCTGGAGGTGTAAATAGTTGACTGCTGCAACACGCAATTATACTATTTATATAGAGAGTACCTTCCTGTATATTTATATATACCAGTAATATTCACAGAGAAAGCACTTCCTTCAGATTCTACATTGAACTTTCAGCCTTACACTTCATATGCACAAACATAAGGAGAAAAAGCTATCATTTCACAGGAGAATGTAAGTTCTAAATTATCACACCAAAAGGAAAACCAGAATTATGACTCACAGTCTGAATGACAATTACGTTGAGACTTGGTGTTTATTGAACAGTAGTTAGAGAGTGGCCTTGAGGGATACAGATTTACTTTAGCAGCAGGACAATGCCTTCTCCATTTGACTTAATATTAGTAGGAGCACCAGTATTGGTTGGTATATTAAAATTTTGTCAGACTGCCATCACAAATTGTTACAAAAGCCTTAAGTGTTCTGTCTGCAGTTACAAGCTTAAATTGTCAAATACATTTCAATCTACAAATTTTGCGACCAAACAGCATTTGTCATTTAGTGATGTTTTACCATGTTTACAAATAAAGAATTTTGATTTGAAAGAATATGTTTATTGAGTTTAGTAATAGAGTATATGGTATAATACCACTGCTGTTGTAAAATAAAATGCATGCTGTAAGCAAAGTGTAGGAGATCATCTAAATATTTCCAATACATATTGTTAATGACACCAATTTATGTATTCAGGAGACAATATCAAATCAAATAATCAACATATTCCTTTCAAAGCCGTAAGTTCAAAGTACATTTATTATCAAAGCACGTACACACAACTTTGAGATTCCTCTTACAGGAAGCCGCAAGATACAGAAACCTCAAAAAGAACCCACAAAAAAACCCATCAAACACCCAATGCGCAGAGAGAGAGAAAAAAAAAACAATCACACAAACAAGCAAATAGCATCAGAACGGGACACGGGCAACAGTCACAGGTCATTGCAAAGCCGAGTGAACATTGCGAGATCACGGGCACAAAGCCAGGCATCGCTGCAGCCAGTACTGCAGTCCAGCGGAGAGTCCTGATGGAGGGTCCCGGCCTGAAACTTCGGCTGTTTATTCATTTGCATAGCTGCTGCCTGACTTGCTGAGTTCTTCCAGCATTTTGTGTCTGGATTTCCAGCATCTGAAGAATAGCTTGTATTTAAATAATCATATTTGATATTTTTAAGCAAAAATTGTAGTCTCCAAGGGCTCAACAAGTTGTTCATGTTACAAGAGTAGCTTTATTACAAGAGAATCCAAATCACTAATTTAATATTTAACTTGTCTTTCTGCATCCTCCAGTTTCTTTACTGTGTTCTTTATTATTTGCTTCCCCTTTCACCTTAGAATAATATTGAATAGATGATCCATCTGGCCTTCCTCTTGAGATCCTAACCAAAACATATGTTTTAGTTTTGAACTAAACCAATTCACTTCCTGTGATATCATGAAGAGGCTACAGGGTCATACAACATTTTAGCTGTAGCACATACACTCCTGAACTCGCTGCTGCTCTTAGCCAAGCTGGTACAATACTGGCAACTATTGGCACTACAGCACAGAAGCAGGCCCTCCAGCCCATCTAGACTGTGCTGGCCTAATTTTCTGTCTCGCCCCATCTAACTGCACCTGGACCATAACCCTCCAATCCCCTCACATCCATGTACCTATCCAAATTTCTTTTAAAGTTTGCATTTGAACTCACATCTACCACATCCGCTGGTAGCTCGTTCCACATTTACACCACCCTCTGAGTGAAGAAGTCCCTCATTAAATATTTCACCTTTCACCCTAAAACCTCTAGCTCTAATCTCATCCAACCTGAGGGGAAAAAGCTATAACCCTCATAATTTAGTATATAACATCTCCCCTCTTTCTCGTGCACTTTAGTGAATAAAGTCCAAGACTATTTAACCTTTCCCTATAACTCAGGTCCTCAAGTCCAGGCAACGTCCTTGTAAATTTTCTCTGTGTCTTTCAAGCTTACAGATATCCCCTCCAAGTGTTCACCAGCTTAGAAAAATGCTATCGTTAAGTCTAAATCCTGGAACGCCAGACCCAAGACACCATAAGAGTACTTTCATGTAGGTGTTCAATAAAGTAATTCACATTGTCTCAGTGGCAGCTCTGCTGGACACACCCAGATCCAAAAAAAAGAATGTAAAAAAGTACTCAATTTTCAGAGAGGATTTTGCTTCAATTTGACTTCATTATTATAAAATAATTATATGCATTATCTTTACATATTTCCTGGTCTATATTATCTATTTGGTGTAGCCTTAGCAATATGGCAATAAAGAGGACAGGAAAATAAGGCTAAAAAACTGAAGAATGGCTCCAGGATTCAGAGTCCATTTGACTAATATTAAAATATATTAATGGCAAAGATAAAAAGAAAATAAAAGAATGCTGCTGAATATTTTAATTAAAATGGTCAGTAGACAGATCCGTATCCTCTCCTCTTCTCCAATAAAAGATAAATCAGTGTTTCAGCTGGAATTTTTCATCAGATCATTTCTATTCCACACCAGAGAGGTAAATAATTTTCTTGTTTCAAAAGCTGATGAAACTCTGTGAATATGCTAAATTGAAACTTGAGGACCTGGAATTAAAGGAAAATACAACCTTTTAAGTTCAGTCAATTAAAACAACTGGCATAGTGTGTTTGAAAGTATGAATTTTCTTATACTGTGTACACAGCTCTGGCTTCCACAAAGAAATCGTATCATTACTTCAAGGGGCAAATGTCACTCTTTTTTGATATGACAGAGGTCAGCAGCTCCATATGTTAGTGGTTTGGAATGCTGTAAATGCTCTTTGGTACTCTGACAAAAAAGAGGGATAAGATGTGACAAGATAGTTGAGATGTCCTCTCTACATCCCACAGATGGTAATCCTTAGATCAGTAATGAAACGGCTAAGGATATTTCATATTCAGCCTTCAGACTAATTTAGTTGCTTTGCAAAACAAATACAATTTTGATACATTTTAACAAAAATAAGATAAAAACACATGATGAAAAGGTGGGTCATTTGAATTATCAACCCTTTGGCTGAGAGATGTTCTAGTTTCTAAAAACCTTGGTGATATGCTTGTTGGTATTGTGCATCTTCCTTTCCTGAATGTACTACAATTTATGAGCAAAACTAATCATCTGAGTGTGACAAATGGGACCAGTTTGTTTTGCCTCCTCTCATCCCCCATCCAGCTAGAGGAATTATAGATTATTTTTGCAGTATTTCATAAAGTCATTTTATACACACAGTTGTTTATTTTAAAACTACTGGCTCTAAGCATAAAAATCATTCAACTGTGACAACGGAAAATTCTAGTAATAGTCATGGAATTCAAATGTGCATACATGGAAGACACAAAGCTAAATAAAATTATCATTATGCAAACTGCGTCACCAGCATTGTGTATAGGTTAAGTTAAAGGAACATTGTACCCAAACGTGATACTTCAAGTTGGTATACATATTGCAAAACTGAACCATACTAGCAAGGAAGGTCCTACAATCAAATCCTAGCTTCTCAGAAAAAGCATCAGGTTTGATAACACTGGCATATGTTCTGAAAGTTGTTAACTTTGCAGCAGCTGTACAATGCAATTTATCATAAATATAGAAAAATACTGAATTACAGTTTATATATATGTATGTATATTAAATAGTTACATTAAAATAAGGAGTGCAAGAACAGAAAATAAATTTTCTAAAATGTAGTGAGGTAGTGTCATAGTTCACTGCCCATTTAGAAATTGGATGGCAGAGGGGAAGAAACTGTTCCTGAAGCACTGAGTGTGTGCCTTCAGGTTTCTGTACTGCCTTCCTGATGGCAAAAATGAGAAGAGGGCATGTCCTTGGTGGTGAGGGTCCACTTTCCTGTGGTACTGCTCCTTGAAGATGTCTTGGGTACCTCAGAGGCGAGTACCCATGATGGGGGCTGACCAATTTTACAACTTTCTGCAACTTACGTTGATCCTGAGCAGTAGCCAACCTGCCCCTCCCTCCACCCCCCCCCCATAGCAGACAGTGATACAGATAGTCAGAATGCTCTCCATGGTACATCTGTAAAGGTTTTTGAGTGTTTTAGATGACAAACCAAATCTCCTCAAAGTCCCAATGAAATATAGCCACTGTCTTGCCTTCTTTATAACTGCATCAATATGTCATGACCAGTTTAGGTCCTCAGAGATACTGACACCCAGGAATTTGAAATTGCTCACTCTCTCCACTTCCGATCCCTCACTTTCTACACTTTGGGAAGTCCACAATCAGCCCTTTGGTCTTACTGATCATTGATTGGTAATCCCCATCTGCCTGTCCAGGTAGACCCAATGTTTCCGCGCACTTCCCGTTTCTACCTCCTACCTAAGATCCACAAACCTGCCTATCCAGGTAGACCCATTATTTCAGCTTTACCCCATCCCCTATTTTATTTATTTATTTATTATTCCCCCTCCCCCGCTTTTTTCTCTCTCTCTCTTTCCCACTCATAATCACTCCTTGCCTGCTCTCCATCTTCCACTGGTGCTCTCCTCCCCCTTTCTTACTCCCGTGTCTCCAGCTATGTTTCCCTTTAGCCAATCAACTTTCCAGCTCCTGGCTCCATTCCTCCCCCTCCTGTCTTCTCCTATCATTTTGGATCTCCCCCTCCCCCTCCCTCTTTCAAATCTCTTACTATCTCTTCTCTCAGTTAGTCTTGACGAAGGGTCTCGGCCCAAAACGTCAACTGTGCTTCTTCCTATGGATGCTGTCAGGCCTACTGCATTCCACCAGCATTTTGTGCGTGTTGCTTGAATTTCTAGCATTTGCAGATTTTCTCGTTTGTGCATTCAAACCTGGAATCATTTTCGTGAACCTCCTTTGGACCCTCTCCAGTTTCATCACATTTTTCAAAGATAAGTGGACAGAACTGCTCACAATACTTCAACTGAAGCCTCACCAGTGCTTTAAAAAGTCTCATCATTACATACTTTCTTTATATTCTAGTCCTCTTGAAATGAATGTGAACATTGCATTTGCCTTCCTCACCAACCTGCAAATTATCCTTCAGGGAACCCTGCACAAGGACTTCCAAGCACCTCGGATTTTTGTATTTTCTGTCCATTTAGAAAACAGTCGGCCCTTTCATTTATTCTACCAAAGTACATGGCCATACAGTACCCAATACTGTATTCCATCTGCTATTTCTTTGCCAATTCTTCTAATCTGTCTAAATTCTTCTGCAGCCTCTATACTTCCTCAGAAGTAGCTGCCCCTCCACTTATCTTCATGTCGTTTGCAAACTTTGCAACAAAGTCATCAATTCAATCATCCAAATCATGACATATAACATAAAAAATATCGGTCCCAACACAAAGCCTGTGGAACATCACTAGTCACTGGTAGCCAACCAGAAAAGGCTTCCTTTATTCCCACTCTTTGCCTCCTGCCAATCAGCCCCTGCTTTACCCATACTAGAATCTTCCCATTAATACCATGGGTCTGTAGCTTGTTAAGCAGCCTCATGCGGGCACCTTGTCAAAAACCTTCTGAAAATCCAAATACACAACATCAACCAATTCTCTTTTGCCTATCCTGTTTGTTATTTCTTCAAAGAATTCCAACAGATTTGTCAGGCAAGATTTTCTCTTGAGGAAACCATGTCGACTAGGGCCTATTTTATCATGTGCCTCCAAATACCCGAAGACCTCATCCTTAATAATTAATTCCAACATCTTCCCAACCATTGAGGTCAAACTATACTTTCCTTTCTTCTGCCTCTCTCCCTTCTTGAAGAGTAAAGTGGTATTTGCAAATTTCCAGTCTTCCATAACCATTCTAGGATCTAGGGCTTTTTGAAAAATCAGTGCTAATGCCTCCACAATCTGTTCAGCTACCTCTTTCAAAACCCTGGGGTGTATACCATCTGGTACAAGTGACATCTACATTCAAACCTTTCAGTTTCCAAAGAACCTTCTCTGTAGTTATGGTAACTTCACACACTTCACGACCTCTGGCACCTGGAACTTTCACCATACTGCTAGTGTCTTCCACAGTGAAGACTGATGCAAGACTTATTCAGTTCGTCCGCCATTTTTATGTCCCCCATTACTACCTCTCCATCGGTCTGATATCCACTCCTGCCTCTCTTTCACACTTTATGTATCTGAAGAAACTTTTGGTATCTTCTTTAATAGTAGCTTACTTTCTTACTATAACTTCTTTAATAGATAGATGGCTAGCTTACTTTCATATTCCATCTTTAACTTCTTAATGGCTTTTTAGTTGTCTTCTGTTGGTCTTTAAAAGCTTTCCAATCCTTGAACTTCCCACTAACTTTTGTTCTATTATATACCCTCTCTTTTGCTTTTATGTTGGCTTTGACTTTTGTTGTTAGCCACCTTTCCTTTAGAATACCTCTTCCTCTTTGGGATGAATATATCCTGGGTCTTCCGAATTGCTTCTAGAAATTCGAGCAATTACTGCTCTGCCATCATCCCTGCCAGTGTTTTTTTCCACTCAATTCTGGCAACCCCTCTCTCAAGCCTCTGTAATTCCCTTTACTCCACTGTAATATTGATACATCTGGATTTAAGTTCTCATTCTCAAATTTCAAGGTGAATTCAATCATATTATGATCACTTTTCCCCTTAGGGTTCTTTTACCTTAAACTCTCTAGTAAATTCTGGTTCATTGCACAATGCCCAGTCCAGAATAGCTGATCCCCTAGTGGGCTCAACCATGAGCTGCTCTAAAAAGGCATTTTGTAGGCATTCCAGAAATTCACCATCCTGGAATCTGATTTTCCCAATCTACCTGCATATTGAAGTCCCTCGTGAATGTTGCAACATTGCCCTTTTAACATACATTTTCTATTTCCCATTGTAATTTGTAGGCCACATCCTTACTACTGTTTGGGGGCCTCTATACAACTCTCATCAGGGTCCTTTTACCCTTGCAGTTCCTTAGCTCTATCCACAATGATTTAACATCTTCCGACCGTGTCACCTCTTTCTAATGATTTAATTAAATTTTTTACCAACAGAGCAATGCCACCCCCTCTGTCGCCTGTCCTTTCGATACAAAGTGTATCCTTGGACATTAAGCTTCCAGCTATAATTTTTTTCTGCATGGTCATATTCTGCATGGAGGTCGGTGACCAGTGGAGTGCCTCAGGGATCTGTTCTGGGACCCTTACTCTTCGAGATTTTCATACATGACCTGAATGAGGAAGCGGAGGGATGAGTTAGTAAATTGCTGATGACACAAAGGTTGGGGGTGTTGTGGATAGTGTGGAGGGCTGTCAGAGGTTACAGTGGGACATTGACAGGATGCAAAACTGGGCTGAAAAGTGGCAGATGGAGTTCAACCCAGATAAGTGTGAAGTGGTTCATTTTGGTAGGTCAAATATGATGGCAGAATATAGTATTAATGGTAAGACTCTTGGCAATGTGGAGGGTCAGAGGGATCTTGGGGTTCAAGTCCATAGGACACTCAAAGCTGCTGCGCAGGTTGACTCTGTGGTTAAGAAGGCATACAGTGCATTGGCCTTCATCAATCATGGGACTGAGCTTAGGAGTTGAGAGGTAATGTTGCAGCTATGTAGGACACTGGTCAGACCCCACTTGGAGTACTGTGCTCAGTTCTGGTCGCATCATTACAGGAAGGATGTGGAAGCCATAGAAAGGGTGCAGAGGAGATTTACAAGGATGTTGCCTGGACTGGGGAGCATGCCTTATGAGAATAGGTTGAGTGAACTAGGCCTTTTCTTCTTGGAGCGATGGAGGATGAGAGGTATATAAGATGATGAGGGGCATTGATCATGTGGATAGTCAGAGGCTTTTTTCCCAGGGCTGAAATAGCTAACACAATAAGGCACAGTTTTAAGGTGTTTGGAAGTAGGTACAGAGGAGATGTCAGGGATAAGTCTATTATGCAGAGAGTGGTAAGTGCGTTGAATGGGCTGCCGGCGACGGTGGTGGCGGCAGATACAATAGGGTCTTTTAAGAGATTCCTGGACAGGTACATGGAGCTTAGAAAAATAGAAGGCTATGTGTAACCCTAGGTAGTTTCTAAAGTAAGGACATGTTCGGCACAGCATTGTGGGCCGAAGGGCTTGTACTGTGCTGTAGACTATCTATATTTCTATGTTTTTTCAGCCACGATTCAGTGATGCCCACAACATCATACCAATCTGTAACTGTGCTGCAAGTTCAGCAACCTTCTGTCCCGTATTCGCCCTTTTCGATTTTGTCCGCCTTCTACATTGCAACTCATCCTGTTGACTGCAATTTTGCCCTATCAACAGCCTCTCCTCACTGCACATTGCTTCTGTTTGTAAACCAGCTACCACATCTTCAGCACTATTGTCCACCTTTCTGATGCTTCTTGCGTTGAAATATATATAACTCAGGACACTAGTCACACCATACTCAAGCTCTTGATTCCTATCTTTGTCTGAGGTCTTACCAACATCTGCCTTCACAACCTCTCCACTAACTGTTCTGACACCCTGATTCCCATCCCCCTGTAACTCTAGATTAAACCCCACACTGACAAACTTTCCTGCTAGGATATTAGCTCCCCCCTCCAGTTCAGGTGCAAACC
The DNA here is from genome assembly GCF_963921235.1 of Mobula hypostoma. Classification (NCBI taxonomy): domain Eukaryota; kingdom Metazoa; phylum Chordata; class Chondrichthyes; order Myliobatiformes; family Myliobatidae; genus Mobula; species Mobula hypostoma. Next base: position 35,255,091 of record NC_086123.1, on the reverse strand, counting down.
GTCCCTTCTTTACAGTTCCCACCTTCCCTTGAAGAGAACCAAGTGATAACAATCTTCTGCCCTCCCTCCTACACCAATTCCTTAGCCATGTATTAAACCTTATAATCTTCCTTGTTCTGGTCTCACATGACTGGAGGCCCTGCCCTTTAACTTAGCACCTAACACACTATGTAAAACCTCATCCCTTGTCCTACCCATGTCATTGGTACCTACATGGACCATGATCTGGTTATTCACCCTCCCACTTAAGGATGCTGAGAACTCAGTCAAAGATATCCCGGACTCTGGCACCCGAGAGGCAATATACCTTCTGAGAATCACGTTCTCGCCCACAGAACCTCCAATCTATTCCCCTAACTAACAAATCCCCTGTCACCACAACACCCCTTTCCCTTCTGTGTCACAGAGGCAGACTCAGTGCCGGAGCCTGACCACTGTGACTTCTGCCCCCCACCCCCCCAACAGTATCCTTTTATTGAGGGGGATGGCCACAGGGTTACTTTGCACTGGCTCCTTAACCCCTTTCCTCTTTCCCCTTCCTGTCCCCCAGTTTCCTGTGTCCTGCACCTTGGGTGTAACCACCTCTCTATATGTCCTGTCTATCACCCCTTCAGCCTCCCGAATGATCTGGAGTTCATCCAGTTCCAGCTTCAATTCCTTAACACGGATTGTTAGAAGCTGCAGCTGGATGCACTTCTCGCAGTTGTAGTCGTCAGGGGCACTGGAGGACTCCCTGCCTTCCCACATCCTGCAATAGGAGCATTCCACTATCCTGCCTGGCACCTCTACTGTCCTACCTGAGCAGATATAGAGAAGGGAAGGGGAAAAAATAACCTTTAGCATTTCTTTCATTTTCTCTGACTGAAGGTTCTCTTGCTCCTGTACCCCTCTCAATCTCACCTTGAAAGCAAAATCAGTGTACAAGTGTTTTTTTTGTATTAAATAAGCACCTGTGGTTAATGAGTAAGGTGAGAGAACTGAATATGTGGTTGAAAATAAATATATCAGATCAGACTTTTATGTCTTCTAAAATATCTTAACAGGCTACTTTGAATCAGCAGCACTTTTTTCTTTAACTTTATATTCCAAACTTCATTCTTAAAACAGTTTCAAATACTTCACATCATTAACCATATTTGGATGGAGATTCTGAACAGAAGCTCTGAATAAAATTTACAAATGTATTACAATCACTGAAGCAGAACCTTTTGATAACACTGTGTACTTGTATATTAATTAAAAGGAGACTGGTAATATACAATGGCACTCTCTGGGGTCATTACCAAGACCACTACTTTTCTCAATATGCATGAAGGACTTGGACTGTAGTGTACAGATCACATAAAACTGTGAGGAAGATAGTGGCAGACCTCAAGAGGATATATAGATAGAGAGAAGAATAAACAGACACAAATGGCAACTGAAAAATGTGAAATGGTTCATTTCAGAAAGGAGCGTGAAGAGAAGGAATATCAATCAGAGGCCACAATTTTAAAAGTGGTACAGGGATAGAGACACATTGAGCATAAATACTTCACATAATAACAGCTTGAGTGTTAAAAAAGCATTCAGAATCCTGTGCTTTAGAAATTCTGATGATTCTCTATACCCTGATTTAGCCACAACTTAGAATATTGTAAAATTACAAACTGGCACTCTGAATAAAGAGAAGATGCTGGAAGCATGGAAGAGGTTTGGGAACACTTGTGGTAAGAGAAACAAATGTATGTTGTGGGAAGAGTTCAGATGAATCATGAATTGTGGAGTCTGAAGAAAGAGTCCACAGTCTGTGGTAAAAGACTTTTGACCGGAGAAATGGGCAAGGAGGCAGAGGTGGAGGAAGAAGAATACATGATGTTGGGCTCGGAATTAATTTAGATGAGGATGGGAGGTGACAAAGCTAAAGCTGATATTTGCCACTGTTGGTTATGCTAAATGCCAAGTTATCAGCATTTCATCAGGAAGGATTTCACTGGAGTCCGTTTTTCCATGTCAGTCACATCTTTCCAGTATCCTTTCCAACACAGACATCAAACTCAGCAAAAAGAACCAGTTCAAGGTTGCACAAAGTTGGATCAGGTATGCTGGTACAGAAAACCAAAGTGTCATAAATTGTTTGACTATGCCTTTGTCAATATGACCAGGGAAAACAATTAATTAGATTTTTGGAAGGCTTTTTGATTACACTGGAAAGCATTAATGCTCAAAGGAACCCAAATAGCTGAAAACTAACATGCCTCACAGCAAAGGTGTCTTTTTGAAATTATATAGGGCCATAGTGAGACTGCAGGTGAAATGCTGGGTATATTTTTGGTCTCCTTACCTAAAATCTTTCTGCTATAGAAACAGTACAAAGAAAATTCAGCAGATTGGTTCCAAGGATGGCAGGCTTGCCCCTTGAGCAGAGATTGAATAGATTAGGCCTTTAATCTCTCAGATTTAAAAGAATGAGAAGTGACTTCATTGAAACATGTTCTTACAGGGTTTAGCAAGATGGATGGAAGGGTGAGGTTTCCCTTGCTGAGGAGTAGAAATTCAGGGGCCACACTATCCAAATAAAAGGCAAGTTACTTAACAGTGAGATAAGAAGAAAGGTCTTTGTTCAGAGGATGGTGACTCTTTCAAATCCTGTCCTGAATGGCTGTAGAGATTCATTCACTGAATTCATTCAAAACAAAGACTGATAAATTTCTGGGGATAGGTCAGGAAATAAATTATGTTACAAAGAAACAGTTATGTTTTACACAATTTAGTATTTTGCAAGCAGAGTGAATTCAGTATTTATTTTAATCCACAGATGTTTGTTCCCCCCTATTGTCATCACGCTACATGGCTTAGATCCAGAAAAGTCATACACACTTATGGTGGATATGGAATCAAGCAGTGATCAGCGCTACTCCTACACAGAGGAGCGGGGCTGGTGCCCATCTGCACCAGCTCGACAGCAGGTGAGATAAAAGAATGAACAACTCTTTATTCAAGTGAGGCGGACTGGTTGACAATGGTAGGTTGAGCGGGGATTGGGGGAGGAAAGTAGCAAGGGCAAAGAAGCTGAGGAATTTACAACCACCGTGTAACTAAAAGTCAGCTAACTGTATTACATTGCTGGTATTACAAAGCACGGAATTCTAGAACATAGAAGGTTAAAGCAGAGGACACCCTCTGGCCCACGATGTTGTGCGAACTTTTAGCCTACTCTAAGCCTTTTAGCCTACTTTTACTCTACTTTTAGCCTACTCTAAGATCACTCTAACTGTTCCCTCTTACATAGTCCTCCATTTTTCTATCATATCTAGCCTACCTAGGAGTTCCTTCAGTGTCTCTGATGTATCTGTCTCTATCACCACCCCTGACATTGGGTTCCACGCGCCCACCACTATCCAATTAGTTTGATATAAATTCATTTTGAAGGCACGTGGCCAAGTGGTTAAGGCGTTCGTCTAGTGATCTGAAGGTCACTAGTCCGAGCCTCAGCTGTGGCAGCGTGTTTGTGTCCTTGAGCAAGGCACTTAACCACACATTGCTCTAGTGTCTGTGCGAGGAGTGGTGCCCCACACAGACTTCCAATCTGCGCCTTGTAAGGCATGAAAATGCCCAACGCAGGCCTCTCAAGGTCTGAGTCGACCTTCCCCTGAAGGCAGATGCCTTTGAAAGGCTGAAATGGAAATACCACAAACATTCCACTTGAAGTAGATAGATTTCCCACACAGAAGAAGGCAATGGCAAACCATTTACCGAAGACAAATTTTGCCAAGAACAATCATAGTCAAAGACCATGATCACCCACATCATAGGACCCGGCACATAATGATGATCATGATGACACCTAATGGACCTGATATCCAGTACTTTCATGAAACTAACTAATCTAAGTACCTAACAATAGCATAAGTTAGTCAGAGCCAGGAGTGGCAGGACAGTGAGACTACCAGAGGGACTTGAATGCAAGCAATAGCAGTATCACAAGTGTCAAAGTACTAATGGTGAAACAATTATGTCTTTTAATGAAATATTGAGAAAGTACAAGAATTCAATGAATTGAGGTTGCAATCCATGGCCTGAGGGACCTATTTTAGAATTTTGGAAGATGCCTCCACTCTCTCTTTAATTACCATTTACAAAACACTGGGTTGCAGGTCATCTGGTCTTGGAAATTTCACTCCCATGAGATCAACCATGGGTATGTATCTGAACAAACTGATGGGGAGGATTTGTGTTACTCTATTCTTCAACCATATGCTTCTCAACTATTTCTGTTTTCCTCCTGAAAATTGTATAGCAATCAAGTGGAGTTTATATCCACTCAGATACACCTGCCCTCGGAGCTGAGCTAAACGACAAGCCCATAACTTTCAAACTGCTCAAGATCTGCACAACAAATGGGACCGACAACAAAGGAATGGTAAGTCTCTCGTTTCAAAATTACAAGACAATATTGTTTGTGGTATTTATACTTATTTCTTTACTCTCTCCTGTTAAAAGAGCCAGTTCCAATTTCATGATAATTCTATGGCTGCAAGCAGTCCTCACCTAAACGAACATTATCTAGTGCCTAAATTTGTACTTGTCACTGGCTATCTGCTCCTGGAGGGCAGTGCACCGTGTTCTATCTTGTCCCTACTATCATTGTCATAGTCATAGTCATAGTCATACTTTATTGATCCTGAGGGAAATTGGTTTTCGGTATAGTTGCACCAACCAAGAATAGAGTATAATCAACCAGATGTCCTCTGCAAAGGTTCATTGACTGATGATGAACACCGATTGATTGATTGGTTGTGACATTGTCTGGAAATTAACATCCTAATTCAGCACTGACTGGCCCTTCACAACTTTTCTGGCTCAATATTAGAGATCTAACTGGACCCACAACTTCTCCTCACTCGTCAAGAAGGCACAGCAGGGTCTACATTTTCTAAAGATTGAGGCATGCAAGGCTCCCCGCCCCTGTTGTAAAGACTTTCTACAGGAGCACGATTGAGAGTGCATTATTGTGTGGTTTAGAAACTGCATGACATTAGACCACAAGACCCTACAGAGGATAGTAAAAATCGTCAAGTGGATCACCTGGGCCTCCCTCCCCACTATTTGTGACACTTACTGGGAGTGTTGTACATGAGGGCCCAAAACATTGTTGAGGATCCCTACCACCCATCCCACAATCTCTTTGACCCACTAGTGTTAGGAAGGAGGTACAGGAGCATCAGGACTAGGAACGGCAGACTGGGTAACAGCTTCATCCCTCAGGCTGTGAGACTAATGAATACCCTGCCACCACTGAGGACTTGCCACTAGGACAGAGAGCTGTTTACTGTTTGCTGCGCACTTCATACACTTTAAATTAACTGAGTAACAACTTGCGTTTTATATTAAATACGGAACAAATTAGAAAGCTGTGTATTAGTTGCTAATAGTTATTGATGGAGGAATTCATACAGTGTACGCTATCATGTTCTTATGTATATTTTTCCCCCTTTTTTAACTATTTCCATGAAATTTCAGCTAATTGGGACAGCCGTTTAATTGGGGCAGAATATACTGGTCTGACGTGTCCCAAATAACCAGAATCCACTGTATTTTGTTTTATGTGCAGTGTGTGATATACCGTATGTATTGTAGGTACACTGTGATCCGGAGGAACACTGTTTCATTTGGTTGTATATATGCACAAGTCAGCGACAAAAACCTTGAACCTCAATTTGGTGGCTTGTGGTACCCATTAGGTGGGAGTAGTAGGTAGCCATCGATCCCAGGGGATCATAGGTTTGCGCCTTTGCTGGACTGTGTCCTCTCTAGGGCACAAGCCTGGGCGGGAAGATCTGAAGAACCGGTAAACAACATCAAACTGCCTTAGGGACCCCGGCTCTGGATTTCTTCCTCGGGGTTTACTCCCGAAGTCTTTCCCATGAGTGGGTATGCCTGCAAGGCAGCGGAGGTTTAAAATCAGAGTTTTCCTTCTCCTAGGCGGGTTGCTGTCCAAGGCTGACGAGCCCCACCTGCCTGAAAGGTGGGAGTACACCTATGGATTTTAGATAGAAATTTATGGACTAGGATTATGCACCTTAGGAATTTAGGTACTTTAATAAACGGACTGAAGAGTGTTTAAAAATATTTTGGAAATTCAATATTTTCATCAGAACTGTAATTAAAAGTAAACAATAAATAATTGAAACAAATCCTAAAGTGATATTAAACAGTTTCCTTAAGGTTGTCATAGCTGATAGTGGGGATAAGCTCCCTCTAGCTAGTAAATGTTCACAATGGCATGCACCTCAAATAGCCTCTGACAACCAACTCCAGCTCTTGGTCTTTACATGTGGCTAAGCTACTAAGCCCAGTGGAACCGTTGCTACTGACAGGAGAAGGGGCAAAGGCAGGTTACTGGTGACTTAAAACCAGCCACTTCAGGCAGATGGAGCTCATCAGCCTTGGTAGGCAGCACATCTAGGAGAAGGAAAACTCTGATCTCAAACCTCCACTGCCTTGTGACTACACCCACTCATGGGGAGGCTTTGGGAGTAAACCCCAATAAGGCACTCCTGCATTAAGCGCCAAACTGTATCGACCTCTGCCATTCTTTTAGATTCATCACTGCATGGAGTGGGGGAGTCTGCTGCAAGAGCAACAGCTTGCTCTCCATATCATACTGCCCTGTCATTTCTCATGGTCTTGCAGTTGATTTTGCTTCCATCTCCTCTTCATGTACAAAGATAGTAACAATCACTAAGTAAACCAGTGATATGTGGGCAGCACAGTGGCAGGCTCATGGAGGGGCTGCCCCTCTGCTCCAACAAGCCCACTCACCTCCTCCCTCACTGCCATTCAGGGCCCCAAACAGTCCTTCCAGGTGAGGCAACACTTCACCTGCGAGTTTGATGGGGTCATCTACTGGTATGCTCCTGGTTTGGCCTCCTATATATCGATGAGACCCAAAGTAGATTGGGAGACTGCTTCGCCGAACACCTACCAGAAAAGTTTGAGACTGCCAGAAAAAGCAGGATCTCCCAGTGGCCACCCATTTTAATTCCACTTCCCACTCCCATTCCGACATGTCAGTCCGTGACCTCCTTTAGGAGGCCATACTCAGGTTGGAGGAGCAACATCTTATATTTCGTCAGAGTAGCTTCCAACCTGATGGCATGAACATTGGTTTCTCGAACATCTGGTACTGCCCCCCTTCACCATTCCCCATTCCCGTTTCCCTTTCACATCTTCTCACCTCCCTCTGGTGCTCTGACCCCTTCCCCTTCTCCATGGTCTTCTGTCCTCTCCCATCAGATTCCCACTTCTCCAGGCCATTATCTCTTGCACCAAACAACTTCTGATCTCTTTATTTCACCATCTCCCCCTTTCGTGGTTTCACCTATCACTGCCTCCTTCTACTTCTTCCTCCCCTCTCCCCCACCTTCTTACTCAGACTCTTTCCCCCTTCCTGTCCAGTCCTGATGAAGGGTCTCAGTCTGAAATGTCGACTGTTTACTCTTTTCCATAGATGCCGCCTGGCCTGCTGAGCACTTACATTGAGTTGGCATTTGCAGAGGTGACAAGAATGACATTTTAATTGTTCTGTTTATTTTGTGTGAGCAGACCGCAAAACTATGTGCTCAGGTGAAAATTAGTCATTTTGTGTGTGTTACTCTGGATTTCCAGCATCCGCAGATCTCCTCATGTTTGCCAGGCTCTATTATGACCTTCAGTGCGGAATTTGAATACTCTCCTTGTGAGAGCACTCTCCGGGTTCTCTTGTTTCTTCCCGCATGTGGGAGTTGGTGGCTAATTGGCTGCTGTAAGTTGCTCCTAATATGGAAATGAGTGGGAGAGAGAATCAGGATGTGGGGACAATCAAATGATGCTTGTGTAGGGTTGGTGTAAATGGCTGTTTCACACTTGGTGAGGACACAGCGGTCCGTACAACTCTCTGTCTTAAACAATTCCTTTCCTGCATACCAGTTTTGGCTTGTTTGACAAGTTTCGGAATGCGTGAGTTCTGCTGAAACACTGGATTTCAGCAACACGGTGAAGTCACAACTGATTGACTATGCATTATTTTCTCATAAAGTGGACCTGATTTCATTTAAAACTTATGGCAGACTTTATATTTGTTTTGGTAGCAAGGAAAGCAGTACTTTTTAATTCCAGCATTGGCTGCGGATGACATGATTCTTTTTAACCTGTATTATTTTAGGTATAAGATACAATGTGACGTATAATAAAATGAAAACTTGTTTTCTTAGAATAATGTTCTTTAATGTCTGGTATTGCCATCCACCACCTCTGCTCTGGCACCCATTGTTCTTGGCCTACCATCACAACTTCCCATATATATTGCTTTGGCATCAAAATGATGTTTTCTTAAGAGACAAATTATCCTTTTTTTTACATTAGAACTAGAGACCATAGAAACATGACATTTACATTACTGGCTGTGCTGTCCGGCCAATGAAAATTTAACAAGCATTTAAGTGAACATTTGAGTTGGCATTTGCAGAGGTGACAAGAATGACATTAATTGTTCTGTTTATTTTGTGTGAGCAGACTGCAAAACTATGTGCTCAGGTGAAAATTAGTCATTTATGAAATTTTCTGTTTCTTCTTCATTAATCAAATTCCCATGATCATACAATGGTGGGGAGGGGGAAGTAGTTCATCATCAAGTACAGTTTTTTAGCTGAAAATTGGATCAAGGCATATAAAAGTATCTCTGACCCATTTTAAACTCCTGTGCTTTGGTCTTCCTTATGCTACAATTATGTCCTTACTTATAGGGGAAACTGCCTGAATAAACCAAGTAACATATCGCAACTGATTCAGGCCAATGACAACATTCAGGACCACAGGTTGAAACAAAATGAAAAAGCAGAGGAAAGATAACACAGATTTTAAAAACAAGAGAAAATCTGCAGATGCTGGAAATCCTGATTTTAAAACCAGTATTTCAAAGGTCCTTTGAAAAACAAGCTATACAAAACTGAAGTAGCAAATCTACCAAAGTAAGGGAAAAAATCTAGTTCAGCATTGGACTCAGGGAATACCTGTCCAATGACTGCTCAAAGTGGTAAAGGAGCATTTGGAATGACATTGAGAACCTCAAGTCCATGTGTTGATCCATTTGGAAGCCCCGCACGAGCAGCAGAATTGACATATCTGTTCTCAAGCTACCACCTAGCATTGGGCAACTCCTGCTCCATATCAGAACCACACTCAGCTTTATCGTCACTGACATAAGTCGGGAAATTAGTCTTTTTCTGACAGCCTTACATGCAGTTTATAAGTTATAATATGAATATATAAATAGTACAAAAGAGAGAATAGTGTGGTGAAGTTCATGGTTTATGGACAGTTCAGAAATCGGATGGTGGAGGGGAAGAAGCTGTACCTAAAATCTGGACTGTGGGTCTTCGGACTTTTGTACCAACTCCCTAGTGGTAGTATTGAAAAGAAGGCATGTCCATGTTGGCCTCATCAGCCACTTCAAAATCACAAAGCTGGAGTACAAGCAATCATTCTCCGTTCCAAAGTAATGCCTAAGAAGAAGGTGTGAGGTTTTGGAAGCCATATTATTAGTTAAATTTCTATGTCCCGCAGCCTACTGCTGCACCAGACAAGCTACAAGATCAATATCCATCTGATAACATTGAAAATATTCAGGGATTTGAATCCCTGAGTAACAAGAAAAAGGAGCAGAATTAGGCCATTCAGCCCATCAAGTTTGCGCCGCCATTCCATCATGGCTGATTTATTATCCCTCTCAACCCCATAATCCTGCCTTGTCTCTGTAACCTTTAACACCCTAACTAATCAAGAACCTATGAACCTCCGCTTTAAATATACTCAATAACTTGGCCTCCACAGCCGTTCATGGCAATAAATTCCACAGATTCAGCAGCCTCTAGCTAAAGAAATTTGGCCTTATCTCTGTTCTATCATCCTTCTATTTTGAGGCTGTGTCCTCTGATCCTAGACTCACCCATTATAGGAAACATCCTCTCCACATTCACTCTATCTAGGCCTTTCAAAATTTGATAGATTTCAATGAGAGTGCTCCTCCATTCTTCTGAACTCCAGCAAGTACAGGCCCAGAGCCATCAACCCTCCTCATATATTAACCCTTTCATTCCTTAGTTCCTCCAGCATTTTATGTGTCTTGCTTTTCATTCTCGTGAATCTCCTTTGGACCCTCTCCAATGCCAGCACATCTATTTTTAAATAAGGGGCTGAAAACTGCTCACAATACTCCAAGTGCTGTCTGAGCAATGCCTCAGCATCAGATTTGGCTTTCTTACCACTTACTCAACCTGAAAGTTAAGCTGTAGAGAATCCTTCAAAGGACTCCCAAGTCCTTCTGCACCTCTGATTTTTGAATTTTCTCCCCATTTAGAAAATAGTCTATGCCTTTATTCCTTCTACCAAAATGCATGATCATACACTTTCCTACGATATTCCATCTGCCACTAAATAGATTCTTCTAATCTAATTAGGTCCTTCTGCAGACTCCATGATTCCTAAACATTACTTGCCCTTCACTTACCTTCATATCGTCTGCAAACCTGGCCACAGAGCCATCAATTCCATCATCCAAATCAGTAACATATAACGTGAAATGAAAACAAGCGGTCCCAATACCAACCCAAGTGGAACACCACTAGTCATCAGCAGTAAACCAGAAAAGGCCCCCTTTATTCCCACTCTTTGCCTCCTGTCAGTTGGCCAATGCTAGTATCTTTCCTGTAATACTTTGGGCTCTTATCTTGTTAGACAGTCTCATGTGTGGCATCTTGTTTAAAGCCTTCTGAAAATCCAAGTACACTGACTCTCCTTTGTCTATCCTGCCTATTATTTCCTCAAAGAATTCCAACAGATCTGTTAGGCAAGATTTTCCCTCGAGGAAACCATGCTGACTACAGCCTATTTTATCATGTGCCTTCAAGTACCCCGTAAACTCATCCTTAATAATGGACTCTAACATCTCCCCAATCACTGAACTCAGGCTAACTAGCCAATAGATTCCTTTCTTTTGCCTTCCTCCCTTCTTAAAGAGTGGCGTGACACTTGAAATTTTCTAGTCCTCCAGAACCATTCCAGAATCTGGTGATTCTTGAAAGAATATGCAATTGTACAAATGTGGCCAGATCATTTAAGAAACCTATCGCACTAATTGCAATCATTAGTAACGTGAAAGAAACATTCTTCAATAGTATGATGATGCACACTTAATCTCCTCACATTCACTCTCTTCAGTTCCATTGAGATGTATCAGCCCTGATTCAGGTAGAGAGATAGCAGTTGACAACAGACAGGTGACTGCAGTTGTCCACTACACTAAGAAGTATAGTTTAAACCAATTAACATGTCTGACAAAATGGCACATGGTCAAGATTATCACGTTGAAGTCATTTAAGGCCTAGAGCAACTTTGCAATAATTCCTGAAGAAAGTATCTAAAGCTAATCACCTTTGTCAGTGATCTTCCTTCTGGTTTAAGGTCAGAATAGGGACTGTTCACTGAGAAGGCAACAATATTCAGCAATTTGGCAGATTATTTTGCTTTTTGGCAAAGCCTCCTAGATAGGTAACCTCTACTAACAAAAGGGCCAAGGGCAATAGGTGGATGAGAACACCAGAATCCTCCAAGTCACACATCTGCTTTGTACATATATTACAATTACTTCATGCTAGAAAAACCCTACTGTGTTGTTGGAAAGCAGCTTTGTGGTAGTTCATTGCTATCCACTCAGGCCAAACATGGATACATTTTTACCCTCCTAATTTCAAAATGACCATACAGTACATTAATTTCCCATCTATCCGTAGTTTCTTACCAACTTGGTTGCTAAATTCACTGTCTAGAATTGATCCATTTAAAGTCGATAAATTGCTAGTTCTGGCCTTAGTCTTTGCTGAGGTAGCTATGCTTCATAATACGAGTAGGTCCTAGGCTCATGACCAGGAAAAACCATTGCTGGACAGTTTGGATATACAATGAGGTTAAGGTTAGGATCAGGTCCAGCTTCAATGTTCCCACAGATCAGTATTGCGAGCACATCCCAGATAACTTTTGAGATGAATAATGTATAATTGTTCGAGTGGCTGATGAATGAAGGGAATTTTGAGCTGTGGAAGTTGGGAATTATGAGACTCTGATTTACTTCTGTAGTACTGCATATAGAAATCAGATTGTTTCAATTTAAAGAAAAGCTATATTCATTACACAAAGGCATTTCTAAACAGTTGTACCATATAGCCTTATGGGGCTTAGGATCAAAAATTAACTGGTGAATTATTTGTGTGAATTTGATATCATTTTGCACTCTAGCATTCTAAGAGTATCCAGCAAAGTGTTCCTCTTATACAAATCTCCAGCCCGAATTACTAATGGAAAAAAATGTTTTAAAATTCTGACATTTAACAGGCTGATTATTGAAATTATTGCACTCAGTTTAAAAATCCTTAAAGACCCTTCAATCTTATTGTCAAAATATGTCACCCTTTTCTGCATATTGGATTGTTCCAGTGATAACACAAGTTGATTCTTACTCAAACTCTTTTCTGCTATGACATCATTCAGAATAGCTCGTGTGAAATTAGATTCTTGGCAGGAAAGTTGAAGGTGCAAAGATGATTTTGAATTGGTTGAATGATGAGACTTAATGAGGTACCCATTAACTGTCAGAATTCACAGCAAGTGCTTTTAGCTGAGTAATTTTCTTTGAGTGTGCACACTAGATAACTCTATAAAATTGTGAAAATTAATTTCTATACTTTACAGGAAGGTATTGCATTACAGAATATTTCTTTTGAGCATCTTAAAATATATATTTGGTTTGCATTATTAGGACTGGGAACTATTTTAAATAAGTGGGTAGTATTTTTTGTAGCACATTGAAGCTTTCAGATCAGAGTCTAAAACATTTGTGTCTAACCTAACTGGCAGGTGGAACTTTTCAGAATGCCACATGCAGACTGATCGGGAATCCTCACAATTGACAAAGCAGCAGGGAGCCCAGTTTAATGCTGTAAAGTGTCACAGTTATTTTTGTATGTATTGAACCAAAATGGCAGGTGTAACTATTTTCCCTGCGGTTAGCTAATGGAGTTCTTTTGTAACGAGAAGATTGCCGACAAACCAGCCAGTAATTACCCTGACAGTCAGAACTGCTCATCACTTGTGATATTTGACCGCTATTTTACTGCCTTTTGAATACTAATAATCCCATCTTTTACTAATCAAGTTACATATTTTTGTAGTGCCATTACAGACATAATTAATATAAATTGAAAAGTGTTGAAAAGATCTTTCCAGTGTTATATCCTGGGGACAGGTAGATTTTGTCCTTCTGTTCTAATTTTGCTGCTCATGAAAGATGGCACAGATGCTGGCGGATGGACAGCTTTCTCCATGGTGTCTATGACACTGTAGTTTGACTAGCACTGCATCAAACGGAAAGGTACAGGTTCACAGTTCCTTCAATGGTTAAACATCCTGGCAGGTGTGATTCCGAGCCATTAAGATGAAGGTTTGATTGCTGCTTTGTGCTGAGCTGGCTGACCTTACCAAAAGCCGAAATGACAGTGTTAGAATTGGCCTTCAGTGCTTTCTTGAGCTGAAAAAGCAAGAAAGGTGTGGGGGGAGGGATATTACCACTTATAGTTTAGTGAACCAATTCCCAGTAGTTAATACAGTTCAATGCGTGGACATCAAATGGATTCCGATTTCATTTCAGTTTCAAATATATATTGAAATTTCCCTGATAGGTTCAATGGGCTACTTAACCATGTACTGTGGAAAAATAATTCAGAATTCTAATACCACTATCTTCACTCTTCTCGTAATTTAAAATACCTCCTCCATTTAAAACATCAACTTTCCAACATAGGAAGAAGAAAATTGCCCCCATTCACTACATTCTAACATGATTTTAGAAAGCTCTGAAATTTTCTCATAGCTTTTCCTGCTCCACTGGAAATCACTGGAATACTACAATTCAATCCTAATCCTATTTTCTCATCTCTCTTTAGTTCAAACTCTACTGTTCACTATCTGTGCCTTTCATGTCTTTCCATGAGTGGCACTGAACATCTAACTATGGCCCAATCATTATTTTGTAAATCAGATGTATCATCAATTCTTTACAATTGTATTCTTCTACATTTTGTGGCCACCGGCGCCTTCATTTACCCTTAAATGTTTAAGGTCCCTACTGATTCACATCTCTCAGCATTTATTTACATGAAACAACATACATCAAAGTTGCTGGTGAACGCAGCAGGCCAAGCAGCATCTATAGGAAGAGGCGCAGTCGACGTTTCAGGCCGAGACCCTTCGTCAGGACAGAAGTATGTTCATGAGTATGTTCTCGCATTTCCAAGATATACAAACTCACACTTGCATTTCACCTGACCCACTACCAATGTTGAAAATACCAATGTTGCTTGCAGCTACCATTTATGAGGGATCCCCATGGATTCAGAAAACTTATAGTATTATTTAGAATTTTAATGATTCACCTAAAATACTGGAGTAACTTAGCAGGTCTGGCAGCATGTATGGATTAGAATGAGCAGTCAATGTTTCAGGCCGAGATACTTCATCAGGACTGGCAGTTCTTCTACATTCCTCTCCATAGATGCTGCCTGACCTGCTGAATTCCTCCAGTATCTCGCGTGTGTTTCCAGCATCTGCAGAATCTCTTGTGTCAATATAGTTTTATTAGCATATTTTTTTGCTAGGTAACTCTGAGTAACTGCATCAACACTATATAATTAACAACTCACCACTAAAAGTGATTTAAGATTGTCAGTAGAATTTAGTGGTAATTTTGAGTTTTGGACAAAAAATACAAAAAAACTTTTAGAACAAAATATCATAAAGGTGTATCAATATTTGGAGAAACACATATAGGACATTGGAATGGCGCTGACATAATAAATACTTTGGTTCTAAGCTTTTCATATAACATCATTTACTAGATCTGAAATTTCCAACATAATGAGCCACCCATCACCCACAATGTCAAATACATTATGTCAACAAATAAAATCTCTAAGTTGTTCCATCAAGGGTTTTCTTGATTACTTAACACCATCTTTATTCAATAATGTCAGTCATTTTACTAATTCTGCTTCTTTTGTGCATCTCAGATTCCCCTGACTCCAATGCACAAGTACAGACCCCGAATTCATTTGATTCAGAATGCTGAGCAACTGAAGTCTAAACTTTGTTCGTGGACATATTGCTTCCCGGAAACAGAATTTATAGCTGTGGGTCACTACCATAGCAAAAAGGTGTGTTTTTTAATTCAGCAATTTACACTATAAATTTGCTGTCTTCATGTAATTGTGTGGAATTTCAAATGATTGTTTAATATTGTTATAGTAATTATATTGATTTTATAAGTGTGATTGCAAAAACAACACTAAGATTAATGCCGGGTGCAATGTTGATCAAGGGGAAATGCATGGCAGGACAACGTCTGTAATAACTCCTCTAGTCTTTAGAGTGCCATGGAATCCATCTAGCATGTCCTTATTGAGTGGATGCTACATCCCAAGGTTGATACCATCAACGATGTATCATTCCCTCTATGTACCCATTACATGTCAGTTTAGACTTTGTGATTCAGGACCTGTTCTGGGAATTGAACACAGCAATGGATTCAAAAGTGCTGCCTCTGAATCAAAGCTGACTCCATACATCAAACAATCATTTGTTTCATTGTTAACTATGGAAGTAATGGGTGGCACATTCATCTAATAACACTAACCAAACAGATGTAATTTATTTGATTAAAATTTTGAGACTTTATAAATATATATTTTTATCAGTCAGGCTTCCAGAATTTAAGCAGGAAATTGGTGCATGTAAAATGAATATCGAAATTGATTGCCACAGGTGATTAAAACAAAACTCCACATTTACTACTTTAAAATCAATTTGTGATGTGCATTGCCAGTGCATTGTTTTGACATGTGGAATGCATATCATGAAATTATGGAGGCTTTCCATAATTTTCATATATGAGAGTTTTGTACTGGCCTTTATCTATTCATATATCCAAATTTAGGATATGAGCACGTTCTACTTAAGGCGATCCAATGGAATAATGGAAGAATAGAGAAAGAGCTTGTGCTTGTATAGCAGTAAGAATCTTCCAAAGCACTTTACAACCACAAAGTGCATTTTAAGTAGAGTCATTGTTGAAATCTGGGAGTCAATTGCATACAGCAGAATTTTACAAACAACAATAAGCCAATGACCAATATAATCTGTTTTACTGACTTTGGTTGATGAATAAATATTAGCCAGGATACTGTTAGAACTCCATTACCTTTCCTTGAATAATGCCATCTTAGTTCAGCTAAGCCATATTGTATTAGTTTGAAAAGATGGAGAGAAATAGCAATCCATAAACTAGCCTGTCTAAATTTAATGTATGCTCTATGAATTTTTTCTTGCAATTTTACAGTTTTGAAATACAACACATGAAATAACCTATTCCCTAATTCTTTCATATTGATAAAACTGACAATCAAACATCTGATTGTGGGATACCTGGTAATATTTAAATCACCAAATCTTTCCCCATCTCTTCAAACTGTACAGAGTCAGGAGTGGCTACTTGGTCATTTACTCCAACGAATTTTTGAGACTCATGCTTTCTACAGGTTCATACTGTCAAGAGACAGATTTTAACTGTATGTAATCTTCACCTTATCCCACAGATGAAGATGATGAAGATAGAGTACAACCCTTATGCCAAGGGTGCTCTACCACACAGCAGTAGAAGACAGAAGGACATGCCACAAAGGTTGGTCTTTATAAATTGCTGCTTTTCTGGTACTGCTTGCAAATGGTATAAAAGCAGGATTTTGGTGTACTTATATGAAGAATCTATTGTAATTACTTCAATCCACTGTGAAAGGAGTAACAATCATATATATATCTATCAGTGGAGACGGATAAAGCAGAAACAGTGGGTTGATATTTTTAAAAATCAGTTTTATTTTAAATTGTTGCTCTTTTTCATCAAGGTAAATGCAGACTAGAGAAGAAATTATTCCTACAGGGGAAGAATTTTTCTTCAAAATAGGCAAGGTACTGGACAGGGGTTAAGGAAAAGCACCAATAAGTTAAAATGTGTCAAATAGAGTGGAGCAATAGAAAATGAAAAAGGCCTGCAAATCTTTATGAACTACAGCAACACTCATGTTGATATATATCACACTGTGCGTTTAAATGAGTTCATCATCTTTGTCAAACGTTTTCATCATAACTCTCAACTCTAACATTTTTCTTCATGTTGAAACTTCAGACTTTTAGTATATAAGAGAAAAATTTTGAACCACTTTCAAGTTAGAGAATAGCGATGTTTTTTCCCCCAGTTCAAATGAATTTCTCTGGAAGTTTGCAAGTGGAATTTTCCTACCACTTTTAAGATCTGTACAATTAACTCTCGGATCCAGACTTCCTTCTTGATTGTGGCTATAGGCACTTGGAAGTTTCAGGCCAGATTTCCCACATGGAGAAAGGCAGAGTTGCCTCCAATTGGCCAAACTAAAAATGTATGGGTAACAGTTGCTCTTGTAGTAAATGCACCTAAAAACAAAATCTTTTAAGAAGGTTACACTATCTAAAATCTTCAGTTATTTCTGAAATGTATTTGATCTGTTGAAGTTGTTCTAAACAAATATTTTGTCCCTCTGAATTGTTGTGGTTGTCAATACTTCTACCCTTCTCAGATTAATTTCTGATGACCAGTCTCCAAAGATACAGCAGGTATATAAAGGTTGATGGAATGATCCAAAATATTGATGGCACAAAAATCAATATTATTCTTTTCTTGGAGCCTATGCTGCTATTGATTTTCTCTATCCCTTGTGAAGGTTGTGCCAGCACTTTGTACAATTGGTGCATTTAATATGCTGAAAAAGTCCAGTTGCCATGAAAAGCAATAGAGAAAACTGGCCTGCTTAACTATATTTGTAATATCATTAAAGCCAGCGATTTTCCCCTTTGGCTCTATGAGAAGTTATTTTCATACTGTGAGCTTGTATTAATGAGTATTAAAATGACAATACATAGCATAATGAAAATCACATTTAAGGTCATTTAAGGGTCAACAATTTCATCACTTACTTTAGTCTGTTCAAGTCAAAGTAAATTGGAAAGAAATGAACATACTAACCAAGGTAAAGATATAAAAAGGCTTAGCAACAGTTTGGTCCCTAAGCCCAGCACAAATAAGCACTGCCTGATGTAGCACACAGTCTTACAAAGAAGATCCCAGCTCTAATTTGAGGCCTGTGCTAAGCCAGCTAATCTTTCATCAGTGACATTGGTGCTACAGTTGACCTTGGTAGACAGGGACGAGGAGAGAGAGAAAAAAATATATCAGCTCCTTGTTATTATCCAGAAGCTCATTTTAGGAAGTAGATTTTGAATGAAAGCAGAATTGTGCATCTGCTTAATGTTCACTATATTTTAGCTGCCTGGGTTCAAGTTAAAAATAAAAGTGTCAACTAGAAGAGACAGTGGATGGCTTGTTTCTATGCAATAATACTCAACAAGAGCATGATTTTCATGGAAACAGAGAGAGCCAAATGGATTAGGGGGCAGAAGTTTTGGATAATATTCAGGTTTGAATGGAAGGTTATTAAAATCATGGTTACATAACACAAAAACAGGCCCTTTGGTCCAACGTACCAACAAGTAATCATTTATATGAATCACATTTACTTGGCCCATAGTTTTCTAAACCTTGGTGATTCATAGATGAGTAGGTACTTCATAAATGTTGTGAGAGGACTTGCCTCCACCACTCACGCAGGCAGTACTTTTCAGATCCCAAACTACTTTTGTGAGAAAAGTTTCTTCCTCAATTCATACCCAAACCTCTTACACCTACTTAAACTTATACCCTTTAGTTATGATACCTCTTCTAAGGGAAAGTGTTTCCTATTATCTGTCCTACCTATAGGTCTCAAAATTGTGTACACCTTTATTAGTTTCCCCTCGCCATTCTTTGATCTAACTTGGAAGTTCTTTTAAAGACATTGAAATGAAGCCTCGTCCACCTACAGGTCACAATGATACAAACAATTTCACAGCACCATTGCAGGGAGTATCCAATCAACAGCCTGAAAAATTCAGCCTGATGAGTCCTGCAAAATCTTCTCATACCGCCCTTGAAGTTTAACTTAGTTTCCACTTTAGCTCCTGGACCTGGAACACTGCAGTAAGCATCAGCCCGCCAGTCAAACCCAATGGCAGAGCAGAGAATTACACAAACATGTACATGTATATATAACATGCATGCATGGAAAATCTTAGTTTCTGTTTTGTGAACAGAATTGCTCATAATTATTTGCAAGCCACGAAGTTATATCTGCTGCCCAACTCCTTGGTTATATCCATAACTGTGGGGAAAGCAGGGATTTCTCTTGGGATTCTGGGCAACACTTGTCCTTCAAAGGGTAAAGCAAAATTGATGTTTTTTGCCTGTGCACAGATTGGCTAACATACTAACTACATATATTGTTCTTAACCTTTTACATAGTTGTTACCCTTATTCAAAAGTAATTGTTGGTATGTGAAGTATGTGGCATGTTTCTATGACATGTAATCAGGTGTAGGTCTTCATTTCAGGTGGGTTCACCCTGTCTTTTTCCAATGAAACCGGAAGCCAATTAGAAAGTTATAGCTGAAACTTGTCACATTGCTTTGCTCCACCAGTGTGCATTCTTTATGTAAGTGAAGGCTACAGTATCCCTTCAATGGTACCTTGACTTGAGTAGCACAAGGAGCCTCAGAGATTCATTTTCAATTGCAGGCAGGGCTCACAGTTTCAGTGGTGAACCTCAAGTAAGGATACCTACATAATGTCAGTCCTAATTTCAATGCTCAGTGCTAGATTGTGTGTTTTCATTTTGAAAGAGAGGACCCCACTAACCCCATTTCACTAGATTCTGATCAAAATCTGTTGCCTCAGTGCCTTTACCTGATTCTATTTTTTTAATAACAACAGACTGTACAGTCTTCTCAGTTATTAGTTCACTTGAAGAAATTGAAATAAATTAAATGGAAATTTAAATGGAAAATTGTGACAGAATTTCAAAAGAACACACAGAAGAATACCAGGACAGTAACAACTGAAACCATTTTCCGCTTCATAAAGTGTGAAAGTTAAAATTTTATCACAATGGAGTCTCAAGAGTATATTCAAATTATGTGCCCTATCTACTTCTTCCTATTCAGGAGGCACACTCAGTTTTCACAATGAAAAAGCAAAGGATGAAGATCTGAATTGGGTACTCATGGCAACCATATCCAAACATTCTAATCCAGAAATTAATCTCTTTTGGAACAAGTGGGGAAGCTACTCACTTTTCTTTGAATGTGAAAATAGACAGTCCGGGCATGGAAAGTTAGAGAGATGATGATAATGAAGAAAATTATGACTGATTTTTGCAGAACAGAGTGAGACCAAAGGGCCTTTGATAATGTCAAACTGGATCTGGAGATCGACATGCAAACTAATTCTTAAAAATATATACATATAATGTTTAAATGTAACCACCACCTCCTACTACACTTTGGGAGAGCACAGACAGTTAAAAACTGACATCCAGCCAGACAGCCTAGCACAAATCAGTTTTTAAAGAGCGTGGAGAGATTCCAGTATTTATGGAAGGCCTACCTGTAGACATGGCTGGCAAAACAATGTAGGGATTTCAGGGGTTGTATGAGATTACAGAAAGGAGGGAATAGCCATCATCAAGCCAATGAGGAGACACTTTTTCTTTCTGCTTGATTCTGGAATCTAGGAAAGTTTGACCCTAAACATAACTGGAGGATGAAATTTATCTCCTCTGTCATGTCATTATGATGCTGCTGGTAGAAGTAATATACATCTTTGTCTGATAGTAAACATACATTATATAAATACCTCACTCTTGAGACTGTAATTTAACAGGATTTGTAAAGATTCATTGTAGTAGAACTACTGATATATCAATATTCACATTTCTAATATAGATAACTATTCCTTTGTTGCTATTCTCAATTATATTAACCAGACATTTAATACGTCAAAGAACATTCTGCAAAACGTAAAGAATTTGCTTGTAATGCCAATTGTGAATGCTAATTTCACATCAACATTCCAGTGGTTGTTTACTGATTTAAAGACAATTATTTAAACTGGGATAAAAATCAGAGAGACTGCTTTATTTGGGCTACTGCAGAATGCAACAGTGTAGACTGCTGAAATAACATCAGTAGTCATTAATCCAGGCTGCTTCAATTTCAACCACGCATGTTAATCCAGCTCTCTTGCAGTGTCAGATTCAATTACTGTTTCAAGACAAATTCCCCTGATGTCATCAGTATTCACTATTTAAACAGATGCATGGAGAAAGGAGAGAGTACATAGTACCTTGGTAGAAAGGGGACCGGAGAGAGGGAGGAAAATATTGTCAGCCACCTAGCGGGCACTATTTTTTGTTAAATATCTCTTCACAAGGACTATGAAGAGTAGCTGATGATAAAGCAAACCTGGTTTGCAGTTTAGGATGTGGATCACTCGAACATCAAGGTCATTGGTGTATCATTACACACATACCAGATGGGTCCTTTCATCTGATCCTAAAGGCTGCTTTCTGTCCAATAGCCAACAAGGGAACTTGGAATTATTAGTTAGCATTCCCTGGCTGTAACTTTTTCTGGCACAGTCCCTCAAGGTGGAGAATAATTAGTAGTGTCTCTGGTTTCCGGGGATGCTGAGCAATCCTTTGTGGGATCCACAAAGTCTGCCACAGATGGGACAGATAGACACGTATTTTGGAAGCTATGCACTCCTGCTGTCTGCAAATGGTTTCTACCTGCTCCAGATGTAGAAACATGAGGTGCTTAATGCCTTCTCAGATCCTGACTCTCTATTTTGAACAGTATGGATTTCTAATTTGATAGAAATGGCAAATGTTGTTCAAGAAGACATAATTTATTAACATACAGTATTTTGCCTCTCATAAAGTTGGAGAAAGTTGGTTGAGGATGATCTGAGCCTGAAGACTCAGGTTTCCTCAGAAGAGGAGATTGGTATGGTTTGCTATTCTGCCAGAGAATTTGGAATGTTCTGAAGTGACATCATTGTCCAGGTTCTGTATCTGTTACGTTCTCCATGACTCCAAAGCTTAAAGGAGCTTGGAATCCATCATATGTAAAGCCTTCCCAACCACTGAACACATCTACATGAAACACTGTTGCAGGAAAGCAGCATCCATCATCAGGAATCCCAACCATGCAGGACATGCTCCCTTCTCGCTGCTGCCACCAAGTAGAAGGTACAAGAGCCTTAGGACTCACACAACCAGGTTCAGCAACAGTTATTCTTCTACACCTTGGCTTAACACCCTAGTTGGGTGGTCTTTTATTGATTCTGTTAGAGTTATTATTCTATAAATTTGTTGAGTATGCCCACAAGAAAATGAATCTCAGGGTTGTATATGGTGACATATAGATACTTTGATAATAAAATTTATCTTGAACGTTTTGATCTTCAAATCTCTGCTACTCATTATAACTTCAACTTGAGACACTGGTATTCAGACCTGTTTACCTCAATTACCAGATTCTGCAATGGAGCACTGGAGATAGTGGTTGCCATCAATATCTGACCTTGTTAAAAGATGGTTCCAAGGATACAGAAAGTGATCCACATTTTTGAGAGTCTTGTCATGGATCTAAATTTTTGGGGGTTATTTTACACAGGAGGGCTAGGCTGAAAGAGAATCTTTACTGTTTATTTTGTGTAAGGCCCATTTTGCTTTGTATTAGTATAGGAAATACAAGAGTCCCCCGCTTTTCGAATGTTCGCTTTACGAAACCTCACTGTTACGAAAGACGTACATTAGTACCCTGTTTTCACTTTCAGAAGGTGTTTTCACTGTTACGAAAAAAAGCAGCGCGCGATAAAAGGCAGCGCACCCCGAGCAGCCACTCTCCCCCAGATTCGGAATGGCATTGATTTAACACAAGCCTGTGAGCAGCCGTTTGCAAGGTGAGTTCTAAGGTATCGGAAAAGCCTAAAAGAGCTTGTAAGGGTGTTACACTTAGCCTAAAACTAGACATAATTAAGCGTTTTGATCGTGGTGAACGAAGTAAGGACAAAGTGAGTTTGGCTTGTGGAAGCTGACAAGCATGATGTTGAAGAGGTTTTGGCATCCCATGACCAAGAACTGACAGATGAAGAGCTGATGCAATTGGAAGAGGAAAAGATAATAATCGAAACCGAATGAGTAATGATAAAGTACGACTTTAATTTTGAAAGGGTACATCGGTTTAGGGGATATTTGCAGCATGGTTTGAGTCCTTACAAAGAACTGTATGATAGAAAAATGTGCGAGGCTCAGCAGTCAAGCAAGCCTTCCACATCAGCCACAGCAGACGACGAACCTCAACCTTTGACATCAAGGTGAGCAGTCTTAGGAGAAGATGAGCTGCCTGCTCTAATGGAAACAGAGGATGAGATGACACCCCAGTGTCCCACCACCCCAACCCCCAGGCCACGGACAGATACCAATTCACGGAGAATGCAACGGTAGCCGGGAAGCATCCAGCACATCTTTCAGAAAAAAGCCGAAATAAACATGTTAATTAATTAGGTGCCACCCGACATGTAATTGTTGGCCCAGATCAGAGACGATGCAATCGGAAATGTTTGTTTCGACTTTTTTCTTAAAGATGTGCTGTGTGCCTCCTGGCTACCGCTGCACCCCTGCATGCTTTGCGACAATGTATTGCTTGGCGGCCTGGAGGGTGGGGGCCACTGCACCACCCAAACTCCAACTCAGCCTAACATACCATCATCAGTGTGCTCGGCGCTGTCTTCCCGATTCCGGTAAGTGATACTACATTATTTCTACTTTATATCAGCTGTGCATTTTTATGTGTTATTTGGTATGATTTGGCAGCTTCATAGCTTAAAGGTTACTGGAGAGCGCTTGTGCCGTGTTTTTGCCAACAGCGCTTGCGTGAGATTTCACTACGGAGAACAGTTCAGTAATGATTGTGGAAAAGTATTTCTACTTTATATAGGCTGTGTATTTATCATATCATTCCTGCTCTTACTATATGTTACTGTTATTTTAGGTTTTATGTGTTATTTGGCATGACTTGGTAGGTTATTTTTGGGACTGCAAACGCTCACAAAATTTTCCCATATAAATAAATGGTAATTGCTTCTTCGCTTTATGACATTTCGGCTTACGAACCATTTCATAGGAACACTCTACCTTCGGATGGCGGGGGAAACCTGTATCTTGGAATGTATTCTCCGATCACACGTGTCATCTCCATTTAGAGAAAGCAGGATCTCCCAGTGGCCACACATTTTAATTCCACATCCCATTCCCATTCTGACATGTCTATCCACGGCCTCCTCTACTGTAAAGATGAAGCCACACTCAGGTTGGAGGAACAACACCTTATATTCCGTCTGGGTAGCCTCCAACCTGATGGCATGAACATTGACTTCTCTAACTTCCGCTAGGCCCCACCTCCCCCTCGTACCCCATCTGTTACTCATTTTTATGCATTCTTTCTCTCACTCTCCTTTTTCTCCCTCTTTCCCTCTGAATATACCTCTTGCCCATCCTCTGGGTCACCCCCCCGCCCCCCCGTCTTTCTTCCCAGACCTCCTGTCCCATGATCCTCTCGTATCCCCTTTTGCCTATCACCTGTCCAGCTCTCGGCTCTATCCCTCCCCCTCCTGTCTTCTCCTATCATTTTGCATCTCCCCCTCCCCCTCCAGCTTTCAAATCCCTTACTCACTCTTCCTTCAGTTAGTCCTGACGAAGGGTCTCGGCCTGAAACGTCAACTGCGCCTCTTCCTATAGATGCTGCTTGGCCTGCTGCGTTCACCAGCAACTTTGATGTGTGTTGCTGTCATCTCCATGTAGTTTAAATACTGAGATTGAGAAGATCTTGGTTCAGAGATGTGATGACAGAGATTGAACTGTTTCCTCACTCATCTTGAGCAATGACAGAGCCTTACTTAACCCCTCTATGGACTGGGACTGGTATGTGACGGTTGTTCATTCGTTATATGCTGTGTCATTATGATCTGTGGGTGATCATGGTCTTTCCATAATCATGATTGTTCTTGGCAAATTTTTCTACAGAAGTGGTTTGCCATTACTTTCTTCTGAGCAGTATGTCTACAAGACGGGTGACCCCAGCCACTATCCATGGTCTTCAGAGATTGTCTGCCTGGTGTCAGAGATCACATAACCAGAATTTGTGATATGCACCAGTTGCTCATACAACCATCCACCACCTGCTCCCATGGCTTCTCAGGACCTTAATCAGGGGATTAAGCAGATGTTACACCTTGCCCAAGTGGGGCCTGCAGACTAGTGGAGGGAAGGAGCACCTTTCACCTCCTTTAGTAGAGACAAATCTCCACCCTGCCACCCTGGTCTGTGATGCCACGGTTGGTTAAAATCAAGACTTCTATGTTGGCATATAGCAGGCAGAGAGCAGTAATAAATTAATGAAGACAGCCAAATTTGAGGATTCTCCATAATTTCTCACAGTTGATAAATCTGTGTTGAGAAAGATTATTATTGCTGCCGTTCTTTACAATTCTGGGAGGTTCATTGTGTGATGAAGATGTGCTGCATTCACATTGAGAGACTGGGAAGAGCTTTTGGGTAACGAACTTTGTGGCACAGAATAGGAGGCACCTCTAACAAAACACAATTTGAATATCAGCTTTCTGGAAGCTGGTAAGAAATAGAGGTCCCATGGATTGCTCTCCTTTTTATCCAATTAGGTCAGGAGTTCAAGTCAGAAATATATTTCTATGACACTATAGTACTCTGGCAGGGATTTTGCCTGCTCCTGAGGCCTTATTGATTTCAACTGTCTCTTTCCTTGGTTAGTCTGTTCTAATCTTGCTTCTCATCAGGTTGGGTCCTTTGGTGCAGATGGTTTTGACTTTGCTTAAGAATCCACAAATGCTACATGAAACAATATTGCTTGGTAGATGAATGCTTACACAAATATTAATGATTATTTTGAATTGAAAATCAAATCAGCTGCTACTCAGGTCTGTGTACTGAAAGCACGGATCCTTCATTGGATGAGATCAGGGGTATACCATTAATTTTCTCACATGTTTTATGATAACTTGTGCAACCTTCACATGCCTGTCTTCTACTCAGTGATTAAACAAATTTACAACCCAGGATGAACTTATCAGTAATTAATGATTAACCTTGTGAATGGTGTTGGGACTAATAGAATAGGAACAATTATGCAGGATCAATGGGTTACTTTGGATCAAACTAGCATGACTAGCAACAGAATATTGGAAACAGACTTGTCCTTTTTTTAGGTTTGAGCATTGTAATACAATACCTGAACTGAATTCTGTGACATATTTAAAGATCTTCCAGCCAGTTTAACTCATTGAGATTTTCTTACCTACTCAATACCCGCTACACAGCTGGTGTTTAGGGCAGCAATGAAGGCCCTCCATCTCTGGTGGTGTTCAGGGCCTCCTTCATCGTGTCAGTAGCTTCCTCTCAGTTTTCATTACTGTCAGTCATGCAAGTCCCAGGTGAAGACTCAGGAATATCGTCACACCCTGATTCTTCACTGTTGTTTACGGAACAATTTTGTTTTACCAGGCAGGGTTGCTGGCCCTGAGCTGAATCCCCAAACCTGGAGGACTGGTGAACTGCTCTTAGTCTGTCCTCTACCCTTTGACCTGTTTGGCATGGGGGACCTTACCAAGAGCCAAAGCATAAAGCCCTGACTCCAGCCAACACAACTCTCCATGTTATTGAGGCACGCAAGCCTCCAAACCACAACAAGGATGTGGTCCTCTTGGAGGATTAGTGAGATCAAAAGCCATGTCTGTTGGATGAAGATTTCCCAGATGAACAAGCAAAGGAACAAAGCTATGATAAGCAACGTAAATTTAGCTAGCTAAGCTCCCATCCATTTGAAAAACCCCAACTCTTGTCCTATTGATGGGTGATGTGGGTTTAAGTAAGTCATACAAATGAAAGACAAATTACTTGTGTGATTTCTTACTCATACAGTTTGGAATCTCAAATAGGCATCAAAGTGTATTTAATATTTGATAGGAACAAAAGCACCACAGTTCAAATTGAAGATTACTACATGAAACAATATTGCCTGGGAGATGAATATTTACACTAACATAAATGATTATTTTGTTTAAATTGAACCAAGTCAAGTTTTTTGTCATTTCAACCATAAGCTGCTGGCACAGTACACAGTAAAAATGAAACAACGTTCCTCCAGGACCCTGGTGCTACATAAAACAACACAAAACTACCCTAGACTATGTGAGACAGCACAAGGCTACACTAGACCACGTAAAACAACATAAAAACTGCACTAGACTACAGACCTGCACAGGACTACATAAAGTGCACAAAACAGTCAGTACAGGGCAGTACAATAATTAATAAACAAGACAATAGGCACAGTAGAGGACAAATTACAATATAATAATAAATGATGTAGATGTCAGTCTAGACTCTGAGTACTGTATTGAGGAGTCTGATGGCTTGGGGAAGAAACTGTTGCACAGTCTGGTCGTGAGAGCCTGAATACTTCGGTACCTTTTGCCAGATGGCAGGAGGGAGAAGAGTTTGTGTGAGGGATGCATGGGGTCCTTCACAATACTGTTAGCTTTGCAGGTGCAGCGTGTGGTGTAAATTTCTGTAATAGCAGGAAGAGAGACCCCGATGATTTCAGCTGACCTCACTATCCACTGCAGGGTCTTGCAATCTGTGATGGTGCAATTCCCGAACCAGGCAGTGATGCAGCTGCTCAGGATGCTCTCGATACATCCTCTGTAGAATGTGGTGAGAATGGGGTGTGGGAGATGGACTTTTCTCAGACTTCACAGAAATTACAGATGCTGCTGGGCTTTCTTGGCTATGGAGCTGGTGTTGAGGAACCAGGTGAGATTCTCCACCGGGTGAACACCAAGAAATCTGATGCTCTTAACGATCTCAACGGAAGAGTCATCAATGTTCAGTGGAGAGTGGTCACTCCATGCTCTCCTGAAGTCAACAACCATCTCTTTTGTTTCGTTCGCATTCAGAGACAGGTTGTTGGCTCTGCACCAGTCCGTTAGCTGCTGCACCTCCTCTCTGTATGCTGACTCGTCATTCTTGCTGATGAGACCCACCACGGTCGTGTCATTGGCAAACTTGATGATGTGATTCAAGCTGTGTATTGCTGCACAGTCATGGGTCAGCAGAGTGAACAACAGTGGACTGAGCACACAGCCCTGGGGGACCCCGTGCTCAGTGTGATGGTGTCGGAGATGCTGCTCCCAATCCGGACAGACTGAGGTCTCCCAGTCAGGAAGTCTAGGATCCACCTCCCCCTCGTACCCCATCCGTTACTTATTTATATACACACATTCTTTTTCTTTTTCTCTCTCTCCTTTTTCTCCCTCTGTCCCTCTCACTATACCCCATGCCCATCCTCTGGGTTTTTCCCCCCTCCCTCCCCCTTTTCCTTCTCCCTAGGCCTCCTGTCCCATGATCCTCTCATATTCCTTTTGCCAATCACCTGTCCAGCTCTTGGCTCCATCCCTCCCCCTCCTCCTAGCATTTTGGATCTCCCCCTCCCCCTCCCACTTTCAAATCTCTTACTAGCTCTTCTTTCAGTTCGTCCTGACGAAGGGTCTCGGCCTGAAACGTTGACTGTACCTCTTCCTAGAGATGCTGGCTGGCCTGCTGCGTTCACCAGCAACTTTGATGTGTGTTGCTTGAATTTCCAACATCTGCAGATTTCCTCGTGTTTGCGTGCAGAGGGAGGTGTTCAGGTCCAGCAGTTTCAGCTTTCCAATCAGGTGCTGAGGAATGATTGTGTTGAATGCTGAAGTGAAGTCTATGAACAGCCTTCAAATGTATGTGTCTTTTTTGTCCAGGTGGGTGAAGGCCAGGTGGAGGGTGGTTGTGATGGCGTCGTCTGTTGAGCGGTTGGGACGATACACGAACTGCAGGGGGTCCAGTGAGGGGGGCAGCAGGGTCTTTATATGCCTCATGACGAGCCTCTCGAAACATTTCATGATGGTGGATGTGAGAGCAACAGGAAAGTAGTCGTTGAGGCAGGACACTGAAGACTTCTTCGACATGGGGACCAGATAACTATTTTGGTAACTGCTTAATAGATAGATAGATAGATATACTTTATTGATCCAGAGGGAAATTGGGTTTCGTTACAGCCGCACCAACCAAGAATAGAGCATAAATATAGCAATACAAAAACCACAAACAATCAAACAACAAAATGCAAACTATGCCAAATGGAAATAAGTCCAGGACCAGCCTCTTGGCTCAGGGTGTCTGACCTTCCACGGGAGGAGCTGCAAAGTTCGATGGCCACAGGCAGGAACAACCTCCCATGACGCCCAGTGTTGTATCTCGGTGGAATATAGAGTTATCTTTAGGATAGGATATAGAAAATCACAATAATTTAAAAAACACACACACCAAATTAATATTAATAATAAAGTCAGAAAGAACCTTATTAGGGTTAAATAATTACTACTATGTGAAACATCGTGAAAACTTATTTAGTTCCCTGTGCTTTTGCAATTTTACAACAAGACAAAGTCCAGTGACTTGTTTTCAACGAACCAATTGAAGAAGGATTGTTTAACATTTGGGAAACACTTCATATAGTGACTTTTAACATTCACCTGAATGGAACAGACAGTCATGTCTTGGATTAATGTCTGGATGTGACAACTAGGAAAGCAGTACTAAGAAAATGACTCTCCAAAGTGCCTGGAATAAATCTTTAAACCACAGCTTTTGATGTCGACTTGAGTCAATTTGACACTGTGATGATAAATACTGGAATATTTATTGGATGTGTTGGATATTTATTTGCACTCTTCAGTCCAAAAAAGTTTTGGCATAAGTTGATGACATAGTGAGCATGCAGTAAGCAGGACCTTAGTGAACGATGAGGCAAACAATGTCACTCCAGTGAAATTTATAGTTTGAGAAATTCATACTGGAAGGAGAGAGTGGGTGGGGGGGAGTGCAATATCAACTTCAGTACTTATCATAACTAAAAGGAGTGGTTGTGAGATGGAGTGATTAATTCCTAGAGTCAGCATGGATTCCAAGGGTCAAGTTCCATCGGTGGCACAGCAGCACAGTGGTTAGCACAACGCCTTACAGAACCAGGTGACTAGGGTTCAATCCCTGATGCTGCCTGTGAGAAGTTTGTATGTTCTCTCTGTGACCACATGGGTTTCCTCTATATGCTCCGGTTTCTTCCAACAGTCCGAAGCCTTTTGTTAGGTGTGATTAGGCTAGGATTAAATTGGGGGATTGCTGGGCAGTGTGGTTTGAAGGGCTGAAAAGGCCTATTTCGCACTGTGTCTCAATAAAAATAAATAAATAAGGTGAGGATGGTGGGTCCAGGTCAGTGGCTCCTGTAGCTGTTGTTTCGGGTTTGTCTGACAGACTGGATGGAACAAGTGGGCCTCATTGATTCTATTATGGTTCTTGGCCTGCAAGAAAACGTATCTCAGGGTTGTATATGGTGACATATATGTACTTTGATAATAAATTTACTTTGATCTTCGAACTCTCTATTGTAACTAAAAGGGGGAAAAATCATTGTACTGAGAAAGCAAAGGGATAAGAGAAAGGGAGTGTAAGAAGAAAATTAAAACTTTAAAAGCCAGCCCTTCTAAATTCTCCAGCAACAGTTCTGAAATATTGACACACAACTCTCAAGTGTTTACTTTGTGGGCAATAAAATTTGATTGGCACTCATTCAGCTTCTGTTGATCCTAAGGTTAGAAGAGTGAATATTTGCTGATGAATCTGCTTTGTTCAGTTCCTTTCACAACTCCTCAACAAATGTCTATGCCTGTATACAGTAAGGACTGATTTAGCAAGTAAGATTCACACACAAGAGTGCCAGTAAATGACCACTACAACAAAAACATCAATCTTCCTAGTCTTAATATTTAGTAGCATTCACATCACCTAGTTCCTCAGTACCCACATTTTGTAGGGTCGCCATTCACATGAAATTCTACTGGATCAGCAATAAATAATGTGGTCATGAGAGCAGGACAAAGACTGAATATGCTGTGGCGAGTGACTCATCGTCCGATGTATCAAATTCTCCAACACCTATAAGAGACAACGCAGGTGCGTGATGGGGTATGCTCCATTTGCCTAGATGAGTTCAGTTCCAACAGCTCAAGAGTCAGGCTCATCATCAATGACATATGCCATGAAATTTGTTGTTTTGTGGCAGCAGTATAGTGCAGAACATAAAAAAAAATTACGATATTACGATAAACATTAAATGAACAAATACTGTAGTGTAAAAGAGTGTTCATGGGTTCATAGACCATTCAGAAATCTGAGGGCAGATGGGAAGAAGCGGTTGCTAAACCGCTGGGTGTGTGCCTTCTGGCTCCTCAACTTTCTCACCAATGGCAGTAATGAGAAGGGGACATGTCCTGGGTCGTGAGGGTCCTTAAAGATGGATGCCACTTTCTTGAGGGACCACCTTTAGAAGATGTCCTCGATGGTGGGGAGGCTTGTGCCCATGATGGAGCTGGCTGAGTTTACAATCCTGCGAAGCTTTTTCTGATCAGATGCATCGGCACCTTTATACCAGCTAAAATGTTCTCCCTGATTCATCTGCAGAAATTTGGTAGAGCCTTCTGTGACATACCAAATCTCCTTAAACTCCTAATGAAATATAGCCACTGGCATGCCTTCCTCGTGATCATCTGAGATGTTGTTGTTTGGAAACTTAAAGCTGCTCACCCTTTCCACTTCTGAACCCTCAACACATCAATGAGGTCTAGTATATAGTGCTGGGCAAAAGTCTTAGGCACCCTATATTTTTTATATAAATTCTGTTTTAGTTGTTTATTTGTTGTCTTCTTCATTAGTGTGTCAGTAGAAAAGAGCAAATTTTAGATTTTAAACATTCATTTTGCAAAAAAATTAAATGTTACAGAGAAATGTTTGTTTTTGTTAAAGAAAGTAACATATTAAGTAAAATTACGTAAAATTACGTAAAACTTGATTACTTTGTAGATATATAGCCTGGTGCATGATTAAACAAAGATAACAAACAGTTGCTAATGATCAATGAGTTGAACGAACTAAACTGATTAACCGAAACAGAAAATGGGTGAAGGACGACCAAACTAAAAGGTGAGGGTGTGGCAGGTGTGACAGCTTAACCTTCAAATCACCAATTTTTACACCAAGACAAGAGTGAGCATAGTAAAAAGACACAAAGTGGTCATCCTGCATTAGCCAGGTTTCTCCCGAGCAGAAATTTCATGGCAG
Organism: Mobula hypostoma; assembly: GCF_963921235.1. Classification (NCBI taxonomy): domain Eukaryota; kingdom Metazoa; phylum Chordata; class Chondrichthyes; order Myliobatiformes; family Myliobatidae; genus Mobula; species Mobula hypostoma. The sequence continues at coordinate 35,222,698 of NC_086123.1, read as the reverse complement.
ACAGCAGTTTCTGATGTGTTGTCCAAGCTCTTCTGAAGAAACACAAAAGAATGGGCAAGGTTAAGGACCAGAAACACCATGGTCAGCCACAGAAACTGAGTGTGGCAGATGAGAGGTACATCAAACTGACATCCTTTCTAAATCAGAAGTTCAACTCTGAACTCACAGAAAGCACAGGAACCCAAGTACTCTCCTCTACAGTCCAGTGAAATCTCGTCAGAAGTGATCTTCATGGAAGAGCTGCTGCTAAAAAGCCATTTCTCTGAAGTGGAAACAAAGCCAAGAGATTCACTTACACACAAGAACACAAGGACTGGAGTGCTGAGCAATGGCAGCGAATGCTGTGAACTGACAAGTCAAAGTTTGACATCTTCGGTTCAAACAGCAAGCGGTTTGTCCATAGAAGAACTGGAGAGTCCTGAGGGGATAGGTATCTGCAGCCAACCATGAAGCAAGGTGAAGTTTCCCTGTAGGTTTGGGGCTGCATTTCTGCAAACAGAGTTGGTGATCTGGTCAGAAGTAATGGAATCCTCAACGCTGAGAAGTACAAGAATCATCCATCATGCAATACTATCAGGGAGATGGCATCTGATCGGTTCCAGCTTCATTCTGCAGCAGGACAAGGACTGTAAACACATGACCAAGGTCAAAAAGAACTATCTTCAGTGAAAAGAAGAACAAGGAGTTCTGCAACAGATGCTATAGCCTCCACAACATTATGACATCATTGAGGCCTACATGGGGATTACCTGGAGAGACAGTAGCAAGCGAGTCAGCCAAAATCTGCAAAAGAACTGTGACAAGTTTTCCAAGCCTTGGAAAAATTTGCCAGCCAATTTTCTTATAAAACTGCATGACAATGTACCTAAGAGAAGTGATACAGTTTTAAAGCCAAGGGTGGTCACACCAAATACTGATTTGATTTAATTTATGATCTTTATAGCAATTTCTGATCTTTCGAAACTTATCATTCCATTACTTTTTAAAGCAGCCTCGCTTTACCGAATTTTTTTACATATGCCTAAGACTTTTGCACAGTACTTTCTCTCAACTTCCCCTTCCTGAGGTCTACAATCATTCCTTGATCTTACTAATGTTGAGTGCAAGGTTGCTGTTCAAACACCACTCAATCAGCTGATCTATTTCATTCCTGTACACCTCTTCAACACCATCTGAGATTCTGCCAACAACAGTGGTATCATGGGCAAATCTATGGATGGCACTTGAGCTCTGCATAGCCATAAAGTTATGACTACAGATAGAGCTGTGAAGTAAGCATGCACATGTGTTGACTGGCAGCACGAAGGAGATGTGACTACCAATTCTCACTGACTGAGGAAATCAAGGATTCAGTTACTGAGGGAGGTACAGAGGTCCAGATTTTGAAGCTCTCAAGAAACTTGACATCATTGAGAACAATTCAGCCTGCTTCACTGGAATTCCTAAATGGGCACCAGAGCTGTAGTGTCTACAATCTTCAAAATTATTCACCTAGGCTTCTCCAATACCACCTTCCACACCTATAGCACCAGAAAGGACAGATGCAGCAGGGTTATGGGAATACCACCAGCTGCAGGCTCCCTTCGGGTCATCCTGACTCGGAAATATACTGATTCTAAAATGTCAGTGGGTGTAAATCTCTTCTCCCATCATTCCTCCACCAAAGGACTACAGTAGCTGGCTCACAACCATCCTCTCAAGAATAATTAGAGTTGGACAATAAACATTGGCCTTGCATGTAAAGACCAGATTCTGAAAAAAAAATTGATTGATTGATAAATAACTACATAATTAAATAATATTTTATGACAGGGTTAAAGATTATTAATTGCTCGATCAATGGGCAATTATGAGCTAATGCAGCTCTTTAATGAATTCCTTCAGAGGTTAAAGGTAAGTGTGTCCAAAGCTGATGGCAGAGAGCATCACTTTCATGCTAGGAGATGCTGATCAATTTACACATCAACAATAACGTCCATCACTCGCATGCCATTTTCCAGCAAATTCAAACTACCTGTAAATAAATACATTACATAATGGATTTAACTGAACTTCTACATTTTAAAAATATTTAGCGTTTATCGTAGTTTCATGGTTAGTGAATCTATCATTGAGACTTAGGAGCAGAATTAAGTCATTCGGCCTATTGAGTCTGCTCTGCCATTCAATCATAACTGATTTATTATCCCTCTCAACCCTGTTCTCCTGGCTTCCCCCCATAACCTTTGGCACCCTTAGTAATTAAGTACCTATCAACCTCAGCTTTAATTATACGCAATGATTCCACAGCTGTCTGTGGCAATTAATTCCACAGACTCACCACCTCTGGCTAAAGAAATTACTCCTCATCTCAGTTCTAAAGGGATTCTGAGTCTGTGCCTAGACTCTCCCACTCTTGGAAACACCTTTGCAGATCAACTGTATCTAAACCTTTCAATATTGGATAGATTTCAATGAAATCCCCACTCGTTCTTTTGAACTCCAGCAAATGTAGCCCAGAGTTGCCAAATGCTTCTCAAACATTAACCCTTTCATTCCTGGGATCATTCTCATACATCTCCTCTGGACCCTTTCCAATTCCAGTTCAGCCTTTCTTAGATATGGGGCCCAAAACTTCTCACAATACTCAAAATATTCTTTTTACATTGTATGTCAATGATTTGGATGATGGGATTGGTGACTTTGCTGCAAAGTTTGCAGACAATATGAAGATAGATGGAAGGGCAGATAGTTTTGAGGAAGTGGAGAGGCTGCAGAAGGACTCAGATTAAGAGAAATGGGCAAAGAGCAGGTAAATGAAGTACAGTGTTGGGAAATGTATGGTCATGCACTATGGCAGAAGAAATGAAAAGGTTACACACACAAAATGCTGGGGAAACTCAGCAGGTCAGGCAGTGTCTATAGAAAAAAGTACAGTCGACGTTTCGGGCTAAAACCTGAAATGCAGGACTGCATCTGCAAATTTTCTCTTGTTCGTGAAATGAAAGGGTTGACTATTTTCCTAATGGAGAGAAAATACAAAAATCTGAGGCGCAGCGGGATTTGGGAGTCCTTGTGCAGGATTCCCTTAAAGTTAATTTGCAGATTGAATCTGTGGTGAGGAAGGCAAATGCAATGTTAGCATTCATTTCACAAGGACCAGAATATAAAAGCAAGGATGTAATGTTGAGACTTTATAAAGCACTGATGAGGTCTCACTTGGAGTATTGTGTGGAGTTTTGGGCCCCTTATCTTTGAAAGATGTGCTGAAACTGGAAAGGGTTCGAAGGAGGTTCACAAAAATTATTCCAGGATTAAACAGCTTGTCATATGAAGAGTGTTTGATGGCTCTAGCCTGATTTCACTGCAATTCAGAAGAATGAGGGGTGACCTAATTGAAACCTATTGAACAGTGAAAGGCCTTGATAGACTGGATGTGGAGAGGATAGTTCCTATGGTGGGAGCATCCATGACGAGAGGACACAGCCTCAGAACAGAAGGCTGTTCTTTTAGAATGGAGATGAGGAGGAATTTCTTTGGACAGAGAGTGGTGAATCCATGGGATTTGTTAGCAGAGGCAGCTGTGGAGGCCAACTCTTTTATGTATATTTAAGGCAGAGGTTGACAGATTCTTGATTGATCAGGGTATGAAGGGATATCAGGAGAAGGCAGGAGATTGGGGCTGAGAGGAAAAATGGATCAGCCATGATGAAATGGAGCAGCAGACTCGATAGGCCAAATGGCCTAATTCTGTTCCCATATCTTATGATTTTATCATCTTAATATGGTCTGACCAAAGCCTTATAAAGCCTCAGTGTTACATCCTTGTTTTATATTCAAGCGCTCTCAAAATGAATGCTAACATTACATTTGTCTTCCTTACTACCAACTCAATCTTCAAGTTAACCTGTTGGAAATCCTGCTTTAGGACTCCGAAGTCTCTTTGCATTTATTATTTCTGAACTCACACCCCATTTAGAAAATAGTCTATGCCTTTATTCCTCCTGTTAAAGTGCATGATCATACACTTCCCTACCCTATATTTCATCTGCCACTTCTTTGCCCATTCTCCTAATCTGTCTAAGTCCTTCAGCAAACTCCCTGCTTCCTCAACATTACCTGTCCCTTTCTTTGTATCCTCTGAAAATTTGGTCACAAAGACATTAGTTTTGTCGTTCATATTGTTACCATGTGGGCACGTGGCCAAGTGGTTAAGGCATTCTACTAGCGATCTGAAGGTCGTGAGTTCGAGCCCCAGCCGAGGCAACGTGTTGTGTCCTTGAGCACTTAATCACACAGAGCTCTGTGACGACACTGGTGCCAAGCTGTATGGGTCCTAATGCCCTTCTCTTGGACAACATCAGTGTCATGGAGAGGGGAGACTTGCAGCATGGGCAACTGCTGGTCTTCCATACAACCTTGCCCAGGCCTGTGCCCTGGAGAGCGAAGACTTTCCAGGTGCAGATCCATGGTCTTGCAAGACTAACGGATGCCTTTATTATTATTATTATTATTTATTGTTACCATGTATACCTAACGTAAAAAGTAGTGTACTAATCTATGCAGAGCACTTCTAGTCACAAGCTGTCAAGATGACTGTCATATGTGCACTTGTTTACCAGATATGTAAGATACATTCTTAGGAACTGCTAGACAATTATCCATCCCACTTACAGTAATAGCAAATTAGCAAGAGTTATCGAGATGTTTAAAGTTAAACAATGTAGTCCATTTTTATGGTTACTAATTCACAGATGTGAATTCAATCTAATTAGCTTTATTCATTAATAGATTATCTCTGAAAGGGTAATGATGAAATGTATATAGGTTTTACAGTTTGTGAATCATCTAGAAAAGTCCATTTATTTTCTAATTGCATCAACTGACTTGTGCTAAATTAGAATATTTAATTATGTGACTCCTTAATTGCAATGTGATTAGATCCCTCACATTTTGCAGCCAATAATGAAAATACAAAGTTCAAAATTTCAATGTCAATTCTTTGTTCTGTGATGTAGTCAAGGATTGCTCAAAAACTCATACTCCCCTATAAGCCAGGCTCACAATCTTTTCCATTATTTTTTTCGCAATATATTCTGACATTTCATGAGTATGCCACATTCTTATTCAATCTTTTGAGTGTCAGCAGGTACTTAAACCAGTGATACAGAGTCATTGAGCTATATGGCACAGAAACAAGCCCTTCAGTTCAACTTTTCTAGGCTGACCATGGTGCCTACCAGGGCTAATCCCGTGTGTCTACATTTAGCCCAATAGAATCCATATCATTGATAGAAAGTGGAAACTGAAGAAAAGAAGGAGGGTCCAGTAAAGATCATGACAACAGTACAAGCCTCCTGACTCTTAAGTAGTCTCCTGGCATCAAGAATAACTTGTTTCTATATCCATTCTATGAATTCTGGAGGTGGCCATTAAGGCCAGTGTGAGACCTACAGACTCAGCCACTGTTGGCAAGTGGATTGTTTAGAAGATGATGCACTCGAATATTTTGTGCTTCCTTCATGAGGACTTACAGTTCTCAATGCCAAATCCTAATGTACCTTCTCAACTTTGAGTGGTAATTGGCCAAGAGTCCAAGGAATCAGTGGAGGCAGTGGAAGATGTTGGATATTTCTGGAGAGCTTCATAAATGCCTTGAGATCTTTTCCTCTGTTCATATAATAATCACCAAATCAGAGAAAACATTGGAGTAAGGTACCTATTTCAGGAGTCTGATTAATTGCAACCTCAATACAGCAGACGTTGACCTGAAGAGGATATCAGCATTAATTTGTTTATCCTGCCAGTGGACCTGGAAAAGTTTGCGGAGATAATGTTGGGCACATCTCTCTGGCTCTTAGAGGTTTTTAAGTAGTCCAAAGCTCTAAGCAATCAGGAGGGAAGAAATCACTGCTGCATGTTAAATCATTGACTACTTACTATATTTTACTAGCCAGCTCTCAGCGAATGCAGATTTCAAGATTCACCATCACCTTCAGTAGGTCAGTGCAGCCATCTGAGGAAATTAGTGTCTGAAGTTTTCAAAACTGGATAAAGCCCATGATCCAGACTCCAGCCACCTGAAAAGCATCTGTTTAGCTTTTGTTTTCTTCTTGTTCCCACCATTCGTGCACTATATAATCTTTAAATATGCACCTTAATTTGTCTAATTTCAGTCAAGTAGATTCTTATTAAGTGTATCAGACACATATGTATCCAGATTCAATATCAAACTCTCCAACTTCAAGTAACTTACTCTTTCTTGCTGCATGTATCCGAATGGACATTTCTACTTGTCATCATTTTGGCTCTGTTTTACTTATTCTTTTTCTGTAGACCAGCCCACTGGACATGACCTCAGCCTCACTATTAATAGCACATAACACCAATAAAGTGTAATGTGCTTGGAAATGCCCCGACTAACACATTTGGACACATTAGAAATATTCTTTGTTCTACCCATTCCTCTTCAATTTTCTCTGCCACTGCAGATTAACTTGTTTTTCCACTCTGATGATGACTTTCACCTAAAACGTTGATCTTTCCAAATATGCTGTCTGACCAACTGAGAACTTCCAGCATTTTCTGTATTCATTATACACTCAATGCCCACTTTATTAGGTACAGGAGTGGAACCCGTGTGCTCTTCCATTGCTGGCATCCATCCCCTTCAAAGTGTTCAGAACTGCTCTTCTGCACTTCCTTGTTGTAACACATGGTTATTTGAGTTACAGTCACCTTCCTGTCAGTTTGAACCAGTCTGGCCAATCTCTCTCATTAACAAGGCATTATCACCCACAGAATTGCTTCTCACTGGAAGCTTTTTGTTTTTCACACCACTCTCTGTAAACACTAGAGACTGTTGTGTGTGAAAATCCCAAGAGATTAACAGTTTCTGAGATAGTCTGGCATCAACAGTCATTCCATTCCACGGTCAAAATCACTTAGATCACATTTCTTCCTCATTCTAATGTTTGGTCTGAACAACAACTGAACTTCTTGACCATGTTTGTAAGCTATTTTGATTTGAGTTGCTGCCATGTGATTGACTGATTAGATATTTGCATTAACAAGCAGCTGTGCAGGTGTACCTAATAAAGTAGCCTGAGTGTGTATGTACTTTTATTTATAGCCATTTTCTCAAAGATTTTATCATATTCATCAAACATGATCTAACTTTTACAAATCTACATTTGCAATGCAAAATGACACTGAGCTATCCATAACCTTTGCCATCTTCAAATGTTCAAAGTATAGCTGAGTAGCATTTTAAGTACAACCTACTTTGAGGCATTTAAAATGAAGAGGCTCTGCATACAGTCAAACCATGGGCAATGTGGAGGATATGTTCCTGAAAAATATTGCGTAACTTAAAGTTTTAAATCTATGGAAAACATGGTTGAGACCTGATACTTAAAGATACTTAAAAGCAAATAATGGAATTAATAGCCATATTATAAATTTTAATCACAAATTATAATTCAAGGAAATTACAAATTAATTTCAATTGAAGAGGCAGGCTGCAGGTTTAATCAGGAGCTCACCACATGCTGCCTCACGTTCCTGCTCAGTTCCCTGTCATGATCCTCATAACATGAAAAAATTGATCTAAGGCTCTCTGAAAGATGAGACTCCATTACAAGATAGTCATGGCAGTGTCGCAGTTAGCGCGGTGCTATTATAGCTCGGGGCAGTATAGTTCAGAGTTCAATTCCACTGCAGTCTGTGAGGAGTGTGTACTTTCTCCCTGTGACCGAGTCATTTTCCTCCTGATGCTCCAATTCCCTCCCGCAGTCTAAAGACATTTCAGTTGGTAGGTTAGTTGGTGATTGTAAATTGTCCTGTGATTAGAGTACAGATAAATAGGTGGGTTGCTGAGCAATGTAGCTTATTGGACCAGAAGGGCTTGGTTCATGCTGTATCTCTAAATAATTTTTAAAAATATATCCACAATCTCTTTTCTCACATTTTGAGACTTTTACATTAATCCTCAAATGGCTGTATCCGTTATGGCTGGCTAAAAAGATGCTGTCTCTTCCTCACTTCTTTGCCGGATGCAGTTAGCTGTTTGGATTCTGTGATGTCTTCAAATCTCTCTCAACCTCAGTGACTCATTGGTGGAAATGCCTCTGATGCCATTGATGATCTACAGGTCAGAGTTTGTCAGTTTAAAGGTTCACTTCCTTCTGGATGATGCTGCTGCTGCAGTCCAAAATATTCTATTATTTCCAAAACTGTCTCAGATCCATCTATGCATTCCTTTGCACCCAAGATCATAAGCTACCATGGATGTCATTTTCACAAGAAGGGAAGCTAAAATTTAATTGGCTAGGATTTTGACAACACATCAATAATGGCTCTATGACATAAGCATGAAGCAGGATATTATGCAATCTGAATGTCATGATATATTGAGTGTGTATACATGTATCAGAAAACTCAAAACTGTTAACTGATTGTCCAAATGTATTTACTGTACATATTAGTGTCTGATGCAAAACCATAGCTTAGCTGGCTTTGCAGGTAACAATGATATCAAGTTTTTCAATAACTTAATGGGAATGAATCGTAATTAAATTGACATAAGAATTCATTTGCATAATTTGCATGGTCTTACATCTTAAACCGGTACAAAGAGTTCAATGTTGAAAGGCCTAGATAGAGTGGATGTGAAGAAGATGTTTCCTTTGGTTGGGGGAGTCTAGGACCAGAAGGCACAACTTCAAAATAGAGGGACGTCCTTTTAGAACAGAGACGAGGAGGAATTTCTTTAGCCAGAGGGTGGTGGATCATTGCCTCAGGCAGCTGTGAAGGCCAAGTCACTGGGTGCATTTAAGGCAGAGGTTGCTAGATTCTTGATTAGTCAGGGCACGAACAATTACAGGGAGAAGGCAGGAACAAGGGATTGAGAGGAAAATGTATCAGCCATGATGAAGTGATGGAGCAGACTCGATAGGCCAAATGGCCTAATCCCGCTCCTTTGTCTTATGGTCTTATAATTTTTCTCCAAAGTCTAAAACTAACTGCTACAATACATATTAGTTACAGGCAGCAAAAAACTCAAAATAATTTATTTTATATATGAAGAATTTTGGTATTACCAGGGAAGTCCAAAAAACAATAAGCACGACTAAAAAAGTGTTATGAATAAATATATCAAAATTTATTTTTGCAATGGTAGTCCTTCATGAATAAAAACACATGCATTTCATATCTCCACATCAAGAGATTATCTAATAATGTAATTTTAAATAGTTAAGGGTCAGTAAAGATGAAGAACTGAAAGTGCAATTTGAATGGGAAATTGAAAATGAGGGTGATTATAAATGGAAATTATTCAGGCCAAGAAACAAGAACAGGCTAATTCTCACAGGGATAATGCCTAGGACTTCAGCTATTCATTTTATTTAATAACAATATTGAAGAATAGACAAAGTCCGCATACAAATCAATGTGGTCCAGAGTTGAGATTTGGCGAGAGAGATATGCCATTCAAATAGATGTCTGAAATCCATATTCTTGGGTAGGTAAGTAGTCAAATTACTTTCAATATTAATAAATGCCCACATATAAATGTTAAGAATTGTTTCAAAGGAAGGAATTGTCTGAGAAAGAAAAATATTTAATTAGGCAGCTGATTCATTTTTGGAAAGATCTTTAGTTTGTAAGGGAGTAATGGGATGTTACTTTTTAATTCTTTTTTTCACAGATTGTATATGTTGTTGCCAGTGCCAGCATTTATTGTTCCAATTGCTCCTGAATTGAGAACACATTTCAGAGTCAATCTCTTTTCGGGGCGGGGGTGAGGAGGGTCCGAAGTCATCTACAGAACGAATGAACATTGCGAACTAGATGGGTTTCATGACAATTCAGTTATGCGGTCTAACTGAAACCATTTCTTTTAGTTGAATTCCAGATTTATGCAATCTATAGGGATTCACATCATATGTCCATGGATTAATGGTTCACAACTCTGATTGCTAGTGCAGTAATTTCACCACTATGCTACAATATAGCTTGTGTAAATAGTATCAAAACTTTACTGTGTGAACAGTGAGAATACAAATAGATTAACTTTACTGACTCTGTTTCTACTGAACTCAATTCACTACTCTTCTTTGCCAACTCTGGTTATGCATTGTATGATCAGCAGAATTCAATAAATCACTAAACTGCTTGAACAATATGGTCCCATGCTGTATCAAATACTGTTCAGATGGTTCCTTCGGTTTCTCTTCAAGTCACATACAGTACCTTGTCGACATTGATAAATATCACCGTTTCTTCATTAGTGGACAGACATGCGATTGCCTAACTAATAACACTGTAGGAGATAGCATGACTTCAAGGGCCGTAGCTGTTCAAGATGCAAGTCCATCACCACCTTCTCTGGTTACTTGGGATGGGCAAAAATGTGATTCTTGTCATCGTTTACATCCCAACAGCAACAGAAAACAATAATTGTTAAATAGAAATATCGGAGGAACCAGAATCAGAATCAGGTTTAATATCGCTGGCATAGGTCATGAAAGTCGTTGTTAAGCGGCAGTGTACATTGAAATACATAATAGTAAAAGCTGTAAGAAATATACATAAATTAAATAGGTAGTGCAAAAAGAGAAAAACAAGTAGTGAAGTAGTGTTCATGGGTTAATTGCCCATTTAGAAATCTGACAGCCGAGGGGAAGAAGCTGTTCCTGAATCTTCAGGCTCCTTTACCTCCTCCCTGATGGTAACAATGAGAAGAGGGCATGTCCTTGGTGATGGGGGTCGTTAATGACGGATGCCACCTTTCTGAGGCACCAAGACAGAAGAAGAGTACTTCATTATAAAGAAATTGTGGAGCTGAAATTCTTTGTTGGTATTTTAATAAAAACAAGAACTTCAACTTTGACTTTAAGCTAATTTATCTTAATTACAGTATTTGCATTAAATGCCTATGAATTTCAACTCTGCAAGTTAATTAATGTAGATCTCCTTCACTTTGAATAGAGGATTTCAGAATAAAAATTAACCTTGTGACTTGAAGCAGAACTATTCTAAAGATACCTGGATAGATTAGTTTGAGAGGGTTACTGTTACCAAATGAAGATGGTTCTGAATGTAAAGCGTGAACAGTTTCCACATGACTTGTGGAGTAATAGAAATGTCTTTTACCCAATGACTTGGTGAATTAACTACATGTGTGATGCCGAATTAAACACATGAAGACAGTTCAACCTCAAGCCATGATTTATGCCGAGTTAGCTCATTTCTCCAGGAGTGGCTGTGCAGGCACCACAATTAACCGGCTCTTGACAAGAAATTCAAGTTGGCAGTAGAAATGACTTCAGGAAGTAGCAAAATGATGTATTTCCTGTTAATATGCAATCTAGGAAATAACAGGATTGAGCTCAGCTGTGTAAACACCACGGCTACATATGAAATAGGAGCATGAATAGGCCATTCAGTCCCTTCAGCCTATTCTGCCGTTCAACAGGAACGTCTTTGGCAGGCCATTTTAATCTGAAATGAGGAGAAATGCCTTCACTCAAAGGGTGGTTTGTCTTTGTGAATCTCTATTTCAGTAGGCCATGCAGCCTCAGTCAAAACTAAAATCAAATTAAGTTTTATTATGAGAGGAGATAGGGAAGAAAAATTATGATTTCCGACTCAAAATCAATCAATTACTTCAGTGAATAGCACCTTGACCTGCTGCTTTAAAATGTGTTTATAGAAAAGAATTCATTTTTTTGTATTCATTGTTGTTCACTGCTACCTTTAACTCTGAGTAAAAACAGTAACATAGCTAATAGAGAGGTAAATCACCAGGATCCATAGACTGACAAGCAGTTATCAAGGTGCATCTAATAAACTTGTAATAGCTCAAACACAAACTAGTTGGGCTCCCTTCCTCTCCAGACATAATCTAGTATTAGCAAAAGTTATTCTAATAATTAAGGCATTATTGCAATTTCAGATCAATGCAGATTGTAAGGTAGCTTTAAGTTTGTCCAACCACATATCTAACCCCATCCAGAAATTAATCCACAAAGATTTTATTTCAGTATCTGGTTTATATACCAACAACGGATAACTCAAGATCAGTGGAGATTCCAGAGCATCCAATTCAGGCCACCCATACCGCCACTCCTGACAGACAAGAAGTCGAGAAAGCCATATCCCAACAGGAAAGTAACAAGACTGTGGGAACAGAGTGAAATGGAGAAGAGCTATAATTACAGGTTCACTTCTTCATTCACATCCATGTCTGGGAAGAGAAGAATTTATCAGGGGATCTTGGACATAACCATCTTCAAGGAAAAAAGACAAATCCCATCATAATAAATAGAATGGGTGATCTGGTTCCAGTCTGTAACAGAGAAATAATTACCATGGCCTTACTGAATCGTCTCCTCCAAGATCCAAACAATTGCCCCCCCCAAGTTACAATGTGCATTCCGTCCATTGATGAAAGGTACAGTGGTCTATGATCTTCACAACCCAAAAATGCAATGAAAACTGCAGTGAGTAGCACCAATGATGAATCATGGCTTTCATTTACATCGCAAAAGCTTTGCCTCCAACAAATGAAAAGGACAATGGATCATTCTCCTTACAGAAATTCATCTCCATCTTATTTTTTGCTCCACAACTGCATGCGTGTCACAGTATTAACTAATCCTAGTCAAATATGGCTCACAGCAATGTTGCATCTCACCTTCACCTGGCAGTGGAAATCATCTTTAAAACTAGCAGGAAACCATTCAACCTATAGTAACTACAATACCGAATCAAGGTCACTTGAACCTCAATAGCCAAGCTGCAGCTGATGAAGTCTCCACATACTCGGAGAACAAGTCCTAAGACATCATCGGCTTATTCACTGAAATACATGAGAGGATGTTCTTTACACTAAAAATCCACAAGGTCCTCTACTAATTTCATTGAAGCACATTTCCATCCAACAATAAAGGTTCTTAATGAGACTCTGGAAATATGGACCACTATCCATATTTCATAAGTCATTGTGAAGATAGACATAAATGATTAAATTCACCACTGTCTTCACCGTGTTTGCCTTTGGTTGATTGAGCAAAAAGGTATCTTGAAATCAGAACCTTGGAACTGGTATAAAATTCATGCTGCACCAGGCGGCCATGATCTCTTCCCTCATACATGCTTCTAAAATCTGTACATAGCAGGCATTCAAAACACTGGAAATATGCCATCAATACAGCCTAATCAAACTCATCTAAATTGATCAAAAGGTTCAATAAACCAATGTGAATATCTGTTCTCAGGCCCGTCTAACAGCCAACCAGAGTAACTAAGGCCAATGTCATTTAGTGTTATTGCATGCCTGACACCAGACTCCTGAAACAATACTCTATTCCAAGTTCTGTTAAGGGACAAAATTACCAGGTGGACCTGTTGAGGGATGAAATTACCAGGTGTACCAGACTCTTGAAACAGATACGCTATTCTGAGTTCTGTTGAGAAACAAAATTACTAAGTAGACAAAGAAAAAGATTCATGGAAATGCTCACAGCTTCCTCAACATCCCCACTATATTTTGTTAAACTCTGGCTGATGACTGTTCAAAATAGAGGAGGAGCATTCAGAACTGAGAAGACATACATTGGGAGCTAAAAGCCCCCTACTACTTCATCTGTGGAACAGTCTGTGGGCCTTACACTGCCCTCAATAGTCTCCTCAGAACCCACAAAATTGTACATGATGAGAGTCATCCTTGATCTTGAAAGACTGCTGAGGCAGAAGATTAAAACGAGTTCAGCAGTTAGGCAAGAATGTTCCCACAGTAGCAGGAACAATGAGGAAGGATTTTATCACAAACTTAAAGCTTTTACAAGTAATGCGGCAGGACCTGGCATGAAGATCAAAAGGAAGTAAGAAAAACATAGCAAATTAAAAATGTAAACTCATATGCAAAGTTGACAGAAAACTACTGACTTGGGATGCAGTAATATTAAATAAAGACAAAATCAGGAATGCAGTAAGTACGTGGAAATATATCCCAAATCTTATAAAGGTCTGATGAAAGAATGGCCACCTTTTTAAGTTTTTGGAGAAAACTGAGAATTGATGTGATAAATACCTAGTGAGACAAGGTAAGAATAACTCTGAAGTGACTTAGCTCATTACAATCCACTGAAATTGAATGTGTCAATACTAACTAATTTTAAGCAAAAAGAATTTGGTTTATCTCCGATCAGTTCCAATCATTCATGAGGTCACAATACAAAATGCTCTTATTTTCACATTAATAATAGTTTACTCTCAGAAACTAGGCTGTTGAGTCATGAGAATTCCAAATGTGTGATTTTTGCAAAACAAGCCCATTTCTAAGGCTGGTATTAAGCTGTATGATTGTATGAGTACTTTGCAAAACAATTCTAAAAGCTGGGCACTATTGATCAAAACTTAGACATTTTTCCTTCTTTTCTTTGCAAATGCAATATTAATTCCAATATTACCTTTTCTGAAAATATGGTTTCAAAATACCATTATGCCCTTTGCTTGATCTGTAGTTAATCATATACTGTTTGTAAGTAGTATGTCAAACCTACACAACTGTTAGCTTTGTAGGGGTTGACAATTAACAATCTATTTTGAAATCTGCTCTAAGCAATTAACTGCAACTTCCTACTTATTCATTTTACTACATGGATTTTATTGTTTGGATCTCATGCCTGCTAATGGTAGCATTTTCTTACTGTATTTCTCCAAATAATCACAGTGGATTTTGCTTACATCTCTTGTAAGCCAACTCATTGTACGAGGGGTGATAGATAAGTTCGTGGCCTAAGGTAGAGGGAGTCAATTTCAGAAAACCTTCACATTTATTTTCCCTACATTTACACACTTAGTCCAGCGGTCATGGAGCATACGGATCCCTTCTTTGTAGAAGTCAGCGGCTTGGTCCTCCAGAAAGTGGTCCACAGCGGAGGTGATTGATACGTTCGTGGCCTAAGGTAGAAGAAGATGAGTTATACAGCTCTCATTGCATGCACGTGCAGTTCAACTCTTTGAGTGATTATGCAGAAAGTTTGAAGTTAATAACTCATCTCCTTCTATCTTTCCCTCCCCCTCTCTCTCTGCATTCCGCAGGGATCGCTCCCTACACAACTCCCTTGTCCATTCGTCCCCCCATCCCTCCCCACTGATCTCCCTCCTGGCACTTATCCGTGTAAGCGGAACAAGTGCTACACATGCCCTTACACTTCCTCCCTTACCACCATTCAGGGCCCCAAACAGTCCTTCCAGGTGAGGCATCACTTCACCTGTGAGTCGACTGGGGTGATATACTGCGTCCGGTGCTCCCGATGTGGCCTTTTGTATATTGGTGAGACCCGACACAGACTGGGAGACCGCTTTGCTGAACATCTACGCTCTGTCCGCCAGAGAAAGCAGGATCTCCCAGTGGCCACACATTTTAATTCCACATCCCATTCCCATTCTGACATGTCTATCCACGGCCTCCTCTACTGTAAAGATGAAGCCACACTCAGGTTGGAGGAACAACACCTTATATTCCGTCTGGGTAGCCTCCAACCTGATGGCATGAACATCGACTTCTCTAACTTCCGCTAAGGCCCCACCTCCCCCTCGTACCCCATCTGTTACTCATTTTTATGCACACATTCTTTCTCTCACTCTCCTTTTTCTCCCTCTGTCCCTCTGAATATACCTCTTGCCCATCCTCTGGGTCACCCCCCCCCCCGTCTTTCTTCCCGGACCTCCTGTCCCATGATCCTCTCGTATCCCCTTTTGCCTATCACCTGTCCAGCTCTTGGCTCCATCCCTCCCCCTCCTGTCTTCTCCTATCATTTTGCATCTCCCCCTCCCCCTCCAGCTTTCAAATCCCTTACTCACTCTTCCTTCAGTTAGTCCTGACGAAGGGTCTCGGCCTGAAACGTCGACTGCGCCTCTTCCTATAGATGCTGCTTGGCCTGCTGCGTTCACCAGCAACTTTGATGTATGTTGCTTGAATTTCCAGCATCTGCAGATTTCCTGTTGTTTGCATCTCCTTCTACCTTAGGCTACAAACTTATCAATCACCCCTGCAGTGGACCACTTCTGGAGGTCCAAGACACTGACTTCTACAAAGAAGGGATCTGTATGCTCCATGACCGCTGGACGAAGTGTGCAAATGTAGGAGGGGGCTGTTGAAAAATAAATGTGCTAGGTTTTCTAAAATTGACTCCTTCTACCTTAGGCCACAAACTTATCAATCACCCCTCGTAATATTTGAACCTCGATTCATTTATTTATGTAATGTTTCTTTATTGTATGTAACTACTATTCAGTGAATGCAACCCAAAATAATTTCTTTAAAATAACCTACATGTTAAAATGACTATGATGTGAGAGAATACTAAAGTTATGAGTGCTAACTTTCATTATCCAAGGTCCAGCACCTAGATCCAAAATTTTCATTAACTTTATATCTCTTTAACCCGAATTCCAAGAGAGATCAAGCTGACTAAGTATAACTTGCAAAGTATTTTTCATTACAATGAATTTTAAAATATTTAGGATGGAACCACATGCCTTTAAAATTATAAAACTTATTTTAGTATTATAATTGATGTAGATACATACACAATGTTTTAGGAACAGTGTCTTTCTCTCTGCAATCAGATTTCTGAATTGTCCATGAGCCCACAAACTCTACTTCACTATTTTGCTCTCTTTATGCACTTTTTTATATTTCTTATGGTAACTTATAGTAATTTTTAATGTATTGCACTGTACTGCCATCGCAAAACAACTAATTTCATATTTCAGTGATAATAAACCCGATTCTGAGTAGATAAAGTGTTTTATAGCAGAGCATTCATCACTTTCTACTCTGCAAAAACATACCCCACCAGATGTTGTAAATAGATATCCTTAAATGGCGCGGGGGAGGGGTTGGATCACTTTCCATTCTGGTTTAAAAAATAAAAATTAGTACTTCTAGGTTTGTCACAATCACATTTATTTACTTAGTTTTAAGTCTTTCTGAGTGAGACTTAGCTCTTGCTGTGGTGCAATTTTACTCATAGTGGTAAGCTCAAACCTCTGCTCAATGTTTATTGTACATTTGTGATTTCTGACTTATGACTTCCATATGCGTGTGTGTAACACCATTGCAAAATGCATCTTTTTATTGCCACAAGTAGTCATCTTTTTAGCCTACACAAGACATATCTTTATGGTGAACTTTTCTTGAAGAAATGTAACATCTCCTTTGACAGCTGGGAATCCATGATTGTTCAAAGTGGAGGAGATTCAGCATGATTTTGACAGCTTCAAAGCCATATATCAGAATACATAGATGGCCTGCATAAGCAGCAGAGGTACTTCATAAACTACCCACCTGCCTGCCCTATTTCTATTATTTACCCTGTCCGAAGAAGAATCTGCACTTACCAAATTAGCCTCTTTAGCCACTAAGGTAGAGGTTGGTTATTCTCAAACCTGAGGGACTGGTCTACAAGTAAACTTTCATTCACTAGTTCAGCAGCATTTCACCCTTTGATGCAATTCCAATGTAATAATTTTGAATGGTTGTAAAACTAATTTAATATTTGACATATCTGCTAACAAAATTATACAATTTCTTAACCCTCCAATACGAACGGAGAGAATCAAAGATAAACGTTGAATCAATTATTTCCTTCTCAAACCAGCCTTTGTAGATTTAAAAAGCAAATGGAAAATTAAAATAATAAGGCTCATTCTTGTGATTTGATACTTCCTACATGGAATGGTAATCACAGAGAATGCTCTTTAGCAAATTATTTAAATTAAAAATGACATTTGGTAAGGATCCAGTAATCTGTAATCTTATGCTTTTCTTGCCATGTAAAATGAATCTACTATAATAAAAATAGAACATTCAGGCAAGAAATAAGTAGGAGAGAAAGGGGACATTTTAATCAGCTGAAGTCTCTGAATATTATTCAAACTCAAGCTTCAGGAATTCATTTAAATATTTCAGAGGTACTATGGAAGTAACAAAGCAAATTTTGATATTGGATTTGCTCTATAGTGTTACAAAGGTGTTTTCTGATGATATATTACTTCAGCCAAAAACCAAGAAAAATAACAGGGGTAGGTGAACTAAATAGAGCAGCCATTAGTAAAATTTACCTTCATTTTCCCCAAGGATACTATTGTACTAAAATATTTCATTTTATTTTAAAGTAACTTATAAAGGGGCTACAGATGATAATTGTTCCTAGAGCCCTTCACTTCAGAACAGAGTGCCTGTTAATTGGGGTCATACAGAACTATATCTTGAACTACTTATACAAAAAAAGCTTGATAAAGATTGCTCCAGTTGTAATTCACTGAAGAACATAATTCCACATTGTTCATTTTCATTATTGAATTAGTTTATAAAAAATATTGCCAACACCAAGATATGGATGCTTCAAGTTCAGAAGCACCTCTGACTATTTCTCATGATATTACACACTTTGTAACTATATTTCAAGCTTAATTAGAATAGAATGAGAATGGAAATGTTATCTTCAGGAAACCAAGGTACCAACCATTATGTTAATCAAATAAGTGTTAACACTATGCTTCTCTAAGAACCTTGGAGATTCGACAAGAGAACATTTAGGTTTCTTCACTTCTGAGCAAAGGGAGAAGTAAATTGGGCACAGGAAACAAATTCAAGGATGTTCAATGCAATGAAATGAAGGAGAGCACTGCTGCAATGTTAATAATTATCATTGCACAGATTAGTATTAAACACAACATAGAGTTAAAATGATTCATTATTATCTAGCTATGACTGATAAATGCTTAAGTCCAGAAGTGCATTCCTCCATAGGATCTGCTGCCGTAGGCATTACAGGTATGAGCTAAACAGATACAAAGATTTAGTATAAAATTCACTTAAGAAAAATCAAATAAAATGTTAATTCTTGTTTAGTTGGAATAACGTAAGCATGACCTTCTTAGGCAAATCTGCTGAATCAATAATGGTTTGCATCCAGTCAGGTTCTACGAAGGGTGATTGATATGCTTGTGGCCTAAGATAGAAGGAGTCAATTTTAGAAAACCTAACACATTTATTTTTCAGCATAGTCCCCTCCTACATTTACATACTTAGTCCAGCAGTCGTGGAGCATACGGATCCCTTCTTTGTAGAAATCGGCGTCTTGGACCTCCAGAAGTGGTCCACAGCAGGGGTGATTGATAACTTTGTGGCCTAAGGTAGAAGGAGATGAGTTATTAACTTCAAAATTTCTGCATAATTACTCAAAGAATTGAACTGAACGTGCATATAACGAGAGCTGTATAACTCATCTTCTTCTATCTTAGGCCACAAGCTTATCAATCACCCCTGCTGTGGACCACTTCTGGAGGTCCAAGACGCAGATTTCTACAAAGAAAGGATCCGTATGCTCCACGACCACTGGACTAAGTGTGTAAACGTAGGACTATGTTGAAAAATAAATGTGCTAGGTTTTCTAACATTGACTCCTTCTATCTTACTTATCAGTCACCCCTCATACAAATTTCCTTGGTCATTCTAAGATTAAGCTGATGCCCTGAAGGCAATAGTAAATGTCATCATCAATGTCCACCTTCCTGAAATATATATTGCCAGGAAACTTTATTATAAGAGTAAATGCTGATCACTGAGTTTACAAAAACTTTCTTTTCAATGTTTATTGGGGGTAAATTGCAGGATTTTGGTAAGAAATATTGAAATATAATTTCAGAGCAATGATATAGCCTTTACTGAATATTAGTTTGTAATACCTATTGAATAACCCCTCTGGCCCTGAAAAAGGGGTAATAAATGTGGAGTCTAATTCCTTCAGAATAATATTTACATTTATGATATTTCAGTGCTTCTTAATGGTAATGTCTAAATATTATTGAATCACTTCCCGGAGAAAGACTAGAAAATGAATTGGGATCTCTGCTTTTCAATATCTGCTTTGCCATGAGAGGATTTTTCTGTTTGAGTGATTGATCTGCTACTTGCCTTTGCAAAATTACTGAACTCTAAGATTATACTAAATTAAGTTATTTCAGAAGAGAGGGAGTCTGCAGTCCTGAATCTATTAAATCTTTGTAGGTATTTTTATCAGGTCAGCACCAAGTGAGTTTCTTATTTTTTCATAATCCAGGCCATGCCTTAGGCTTGCCTGTGAGCAGTTGAAAACTTATTCATTCAGAGTATGAGTCTTCACTCATTATATCCTTAGTTCATGAGTTATAGGTGTGTGTTTATTAGATTACTCACTTGTAGAATTCCAGACCAACAGTTCACTCTCCAATTAATCCAGGTCTACAACAATCAGGTCTCTTCTTGCACTTTCAGCTGTGGCTTATTTAGATGTGTATACACCACCAAGTCAGAGGTTTCTTTGTGTCCAGCTATAAAGACCCAAGAACAAATTCCAGCCTGAAATTATGATACTTACCGTTGGAAGTGCAGTCTTATTGAGATATGAACCAGCTTGCTCTCTCTAGAAAAGATTATAGAAGTGCAGGGAAATTATTATCAGTCAAATAACTTCACAGAAAATTAACAATCTAATTACTATCACTGTTGTTTGTGAGAATTTGATGTCCATATTTTGGATTCTGATATCATTCTTTACTTTCACTTTAATGTAATTGAGTTTGGAATCATCTCTTCTACGGATCTCTCTATTTTGCCCATTTCACTTAAGTCCTGATCTTTTACAGCACATGTTTAAAGTCTCCAATAACTAATATAGTTAATTAATTTTTTGATGAATTAATCAAAATGGACTGAAATGAAGTTCCGTGGGCAGCAGCTTCCTAATAAATTTTGATTTGTTTTGCAGTAATATTAAATCTGGAGCTGGTGCTCAGAACAATAATTGAAATCCTACCTCCATTTTAGTTAAGATTAGGAAACTCAGCTACATATTGGTTACTACATCAAACCTATCTGGTCTGTGTGACTCAGTGACTACGTAAAAATAATAAGCTGCTTGAGCAATTTATGATGGAGAGTAATTTCAGTAAAGTTTTTCTAGTTATTTGTTTTTTTAAATGACTATTGATTTAGGTTAGGTTCCTTTAATATCAGAGAATGTATATAGTATACAGCCTGAAATTCGTACTCTTAATTTCTATTCTATTGTGTGGATTTGCTTATTCTAATAAAATAACCAAGATAAACCCAAAGTCTCAAAGATAAGTGAGTAATAACTGGTCACACTATTTACTGTTTGATATGTTCCAGTCACAAGTATTTAAGGCACCTTTACAATAGAATTCAGAGTCATATAGCATATTCCTGCTCTCAGGACATTAAAGTCAACAATAGTGATGATGCTACAGTTTTTAATGCAAGATAATGCAACAATTCTGTTGTGTGCAACTTCAGGAGCAGAGAATGTTCGGCCACAATGCTTAAGTCAGCTTTCTCTGATGTAGATTCAGTAATAGCTATTTCTAAGAGTTTTGAATTGGAGGAAAATCCAGCATAGACATGTGCAGAAGTTTGGAAAGCTGACCAGAGATTTATGGATGAGAATTGTCAATTATGTGCCTTGGGTCAGGAACACATTCAGAGTCAGCAAGATCAGGACTGATGCATAAGCAGGGCAGTAATAGTCAAGATGCATGTGGCAAAGTGTATGCCAGTTGAACATTAAAGAAGAGAGAATGTTAAAGGAGTGTCAAAATGACAAACCAGTAAGGGTTGGCTCTAGTCACTGCACAGGCACAAGTTAAGAAATTATAAGTCTAATTGGAAGAATACTGGTCTGGAATTTCCTGTGAGAACAATTTGAAGCTATCAGTGCTCACCATCATAATGGAAGGAACCTGGAATTTGTACGTTGTCAGTTTTAAAACTGTCAATAATTTTTTTTAAATGTGCTGGTTATGTGATATTTAAAGCCATCAATCCACAGGCATCTAACCTGATGAGTACTTCCAGCATTTTGTGATATCATTGATGAGCTTCCTATCTTCAAATGGATTTTTTTTGAATAATCAGCAGAAACCAGCAAAGTGATGATAACTTTAATGCAGACCTCAAAATATCATAAATGACCATCTCAAACACCCAGTTATCTGGTTTTGTATATGAATCATCCAATTTCAGAATCAGGCTTATTATCACTCTTACACGACATGAAATTTGTTGTTTGTGGCAAAGACATAATTTAAGATAAGAATTTTAAATCTGATTTTACAATATTTCTGTTCATCCATTTCCCAACGTTTATTTTACTCTTTGGACAATGCTCGGATTTTGAGCGTGTTTGCCTTGATTTGCGGTCTGTGATAAGTCCTTGTATGACATTTGGTAGAGGCAAGGGAAGTCTTCACTGATTATGCCAATAGAATCAGGTTTAATTATCTCTGGTATATGTCGTGAAATTTGTTGTCTTTGCAGTGGCAATACATTGCAATACATAGTAACAGAAAAAACTGAATTACAGTAAGTATATACCGTATATTAAATAACTAAATTAAATAGTGCAAAAACTAGAAAAAAGTAAAATAAATTAAAAATAATGAGGTAGTGTTCGTGGGTTTAATGTCCATTCTGAAATCTGATGGCAGAGGGGAAGAAGCTGTTACTGAATCGCTGAGTGTGTGCCTTCGGGCTCCTGTACCTCTTTCTTGATGGTATCAATGGGAAGAGGGTAGGTCCTGGGTGGTGGGGGTCCTGAATGATGGACCCCGCCTTTTTGAGGCATCGCTCCTTGAAGATTTCTTGGATACTACGAAGGCTAGTCCCCAAGGTGGAGCTCAGAACTTTCTGCCGTTTATCTTGATCCTGTGCAGTAGACCACCCCGTCCATACCAGACGGTGATGCAACCAGTCAGAACGCTCTCCATGGTACACCTGTAGAAATTTGCCAGTCTCTTAAGCTACTGTCACGCTCTCTCCGTAACTGCACCGACAGATTCTCTGAGATGTTGACACCCAGGAATTTGAAGTTGCTCACCTTTTCCACCATTGATCCCTGTATCAGGACTGGTGTGTGCTCGCAATGAGATAAACGTGAGGCGAGCCATGCCAATTCTTCGTCCCTGGCCGGAATTGTCCTTCGGTCAACTTTGTCAGGGTGGAATTAAAAAGTCTGACCCCCGAAAGGGGCTGGAGATCGGCGGAGGAGGGCAAAACGTCCCGTTGATTCCAACGGGAGTTAGCAACCAGAGTTTGTAAAATGTACTTTATGTCCAAATTTCCTCAAGTTTTGAGAAGTGAGGGAGGAAACAGAAGATGGTGGGGAGCGGGGAGAGGGGAGGCCGAGGCCGAGGCCGAGCAGGACCGCTCCTCAGCCATGCCGACATTGACTTCAGTCGGCGGCGAGCCACCTCCCGCCCGGACAGCTCCCTCACACCTGCTGCACTCGCCGACGTCACCGCCCGTTCTCGCGAGAGTGAGGGATTTAAAAAAACCGGCGTGGGGTTGGGGGTTCCGGTGGCTGTGCGCAGGCGCAGAAATATCCGCAAGCAGCGGCGCCTCAGTGATGTGTAGTTTTCAGTCGGTTGCGCCAGTCGGTGCAATGGGCTGTTGGAGCCGTGCGCGCCGTCCGGATGGCACAGCTCGCACTCGGGCGCCGCAACAACGATTGAAGCGGGCAGGTGAGTGCGAGTCGCATCTCTCCCTCTCGCCGACCGCTGCCGGCGCTGTGACAGCTGACGGTCGGTCGGGGAAGGCAGTGGATGGCGAGGGGGGACCGGCGCCGCTCTCACCGGCTTCCCGGGGAGTTGGGAGCTTTGTGAGGGAGATGGCGCGGCGGAGGACGGAGCGAGCGACGAGGTGGAAGGTGTGTGGTGGGGAGGGGAGGCCGGAGCCCGAAGTCGGGCTCCGATGTGGTTCGGGGCTGGGTGGGCGATGATGTCCAAGCAGGAGCGGCGAAGGGTGCGCGATCCTGGGGACGGGAGCTGGGCTTGGGGGTGGTGGCGTGGGGGGAAGAGATCGCGACCCGCTTTGCAGGGGTTGCAGTGAGAGCCCCGAGTGGTTGAGCCGGCGACGGACCAAGTTCTGGGGGTTGCAGCTCCCAACAGATGCGGCGGGGCGGCGAGGAGGACTGACGATCGGGGCGGAGGTTGTATCCGAGGATAATCAAAGCTGAAGGCGAGCGAGTAGCCGATCGGGGAGTGGGGGGTGTGTGGGAAGGTGGGTTTGTTCCCTTTAAAGCGTGCATATGAAACAAAAAAAATACCCGGACTTGAAATCTCCTGTCAGTTTGCACTCTTGTTCCGCAGTCCTTTCAGTCCCGAGTCCATCCAAGGCAGACTTACTTATTGTTTCATGTGCTCTGGATTTACCGATCTGTCTCCAGCTGCATCGAAAGGGAGCTGTCTGGAATTAATATTAATAATTATTAATTTAGACGCCTCTCACCACTATTGCTGGTCTTGGGAAATCAAATCGTGGGAGAAAAGCTCCAACTGTGTTACCTTATTATTTAAGTTCAACACACACACACACACACACACACACACACACACACACAATGATTTGAAAAAACAGATATAAAGTTTAATAGGTTGTGTTTTTTTAAGTGCGTGAATTCTTTTATCCCCCTCACTATCTCCACACATGCGTGCGTTTATAAATAATACAATTTTTGTAAAAAAATGACTGAAGCGAAAGTGTTTTCGTTTGTTTAATAACTACAAAATGTAAATTATCATTTCTCAAACATTAATTTTAATTTACTTGCAACTGCATTTCGTAAGATCGAAATCGTGTCATTGCTAAAAGAGGTTACTGCCCTTTCCATCATTTACATTCTGCGATGTTTTACCCCCTTGAGGTCAATATTGACTGCGACTTGATCGATAGGTGAAAGGCGGTGATTCCAACGAAGCGTTTCTAGATCATTTTGTAAACGTAATTTTATGACTTTAAAGGGAGATCGAGACCTTCAGACATGGTGCGGGTTTTTGTGTATTTTACACCATTTTACGCATTTTTTAAAAGTTTGTAGCCCCAACGTCTCTCCCTCCCAATCTTGTGTTAATTTTATTTCTGTTTTAGCTATGGATTTATTTGTTCCCGGACCCCGTTTCGACTAAGACTGGTCATTTTTTTTTCTCGCGGATTTCTACGCACATTCCCTGAAGTTTCTGTATTCTATATTTTTAAATTTAAGTTGTTGTATTGATATTACACATCTATCAGTTGTCCGTTTAGATTGCAAACATTCGTGTATTTGGAACATTTCATCCAAAGTTTATTGAAATGTTATCCTCCTTTAGGCCTGTCAGAGTAAGGTTACTCAACAGAAGTATGTTGGGTATTCAGATCTAGAGGCTTTGATTTTAATCAATGGACAAGTTCGCTGTAAAATGTATTGTATATTTTTAAAAATGTATAACTAAGTTTGGTATTAAAATTATTTTACATGTTCCAGTATTGAAATACTGAAATTTTGAAATCAGTATTTCAATACTGGAATATGTAAAATAATTTTTAACATACAATGGTATGTTTGCAAGCATCAAGTTTTTGCAAATATCCATGGAATACACATTTCCATTTTAAATATAGACTTTGCTCAACTAAACTTTGTAAATATATTTCAGTGTAGAGGATATTGTAGGATGTGATGGAAGTGGGATCTTAAGCCATGAGGTGAGAGTAGGCACTCAATGTTGTCATTCATCTGACTAATGAGCTGCTTTAAAGTGTACCTGTAGTTTCTCTTTTATGTCAATTACATACATTTTAAGTATGTAACAAGATAATGGAGTAACACACGTGGAAATAATCTTTGTTAATAATGGTTACTTTAATGTTGTCTTTACCTATTGAAGTTTCATTTAATTTCTGAGACTGGGACATTGTTTAAATAGACATCTGTGTTGAAATGAAAGGCTGTAATTTTATCCTCTGGGTTGGTTGACAAATGCAAAGTACATACACTGTTAGCTTTTCAATTGCAAATAATTCGTGGCGGTAGTCTGTGAATTTGATAATATCAAAATCACCCTATTCTATAATCAATGTAGCCCGGATACTACTTAATAAACTTTAAGGAATGAGATTGCACTTTAAACTTTAAAGTATTCACAAGCCTCTTAAATTAGCATTTTTAGATCATGCCATGTGCATTTAATACAATTCATGAATTATGGATTATGGCAGATTTTGAAGGTAATAGAAATCTTAACTATCAGTAGACATAAGTCTCTGTTTTATTTTTTAGTCTGTGTCCTACCTCTTGATTCAGTACAGAGCTAGGCTGAGCATTAACCTGTTTGTGAGAACGTTGACACTGAATTTGTATGTGTCAAGAGAGCCATGTGGGTGGCAAGGTGACATAGTGGTGAGCATGACACGTTACAGTACCAGTGATGAGGGTTCAGTTCCCACTGCTTCCTGTAAGGAGTCCGTACGTTCTCCCCATGATCGTGTGGGTTTGCTCCGGGTGCTCCAGTTTCCTCCCACAATCCAAAGAACTACTGATTGATAGGTTAATTGGTCATTGTAAATTATCCCATGATTAGGCTAGAGGATTGCTGGGCATTGTGGCTCGAAGGACCGGAAAGGCCTATTCCACACTGTATCTCAATAAACAAACCATGTTTTGTACATTGGCAAAGTAATCAGTTTTTAATCTCCCTGTTTTATACAGTTCCCACTGCCATCCTCAAACTAGGTATTGCCACATTGTAAATGACTGTGTTAAAATGGAGGATAGCTGACTGCCTTGATTTAATTTTTATGGGATGCTACATCCAAAGTTGATAAATTCACTCATGAAATGAGTTCACTGCAATCTATTTGAGTGCATTGTGATCTTTATTTTCCACCCAGCATTTGAAAAACTGTTTTCACATTGTTGCTTTGAAAGTGGGTAACGCTGTCTTTAAAATATTCCTGTTTGTTCTGAGTCTGCAGATCTCAGTATAAAATGTACAATTACTATTATTTTATTTTACAACGTTGAATTAAACTCCAGAGAAGATGCTCAGTCAAAAATAAACTTCCTTATTAAAGTACTGTAAATCTCTCCACCCTGCTCATAGTTTCCATTCCCATAATATGGTAATATTGATTAAAGAGCTTTATTGAATAGTCCTGTCTGTCTGCAGGCAGTGAGAGGGAAGGGGAATGAGGGCTAGTGAAGCTGGGGGAAGTGGCAGGAATGGTGATTTGGTGACTCAGTGTCCCTTCATTGTCTTCTGAGAGTCAATCACATGCTGGAGACTGCAGATCTGCTTTAGCAGCAATTTGTAACTGGTGTTGTTTTAGTAAATCTAATGTCTACCAAACAGTTTTTATTGCCATTGTGGTTTTAATTGCAACAAAGTATTGCAGTGCTCATTCTGGGTACGTTAATTTTTTTTGAAGGAATCTGGAAATGATTAGCAAAACCACTATTTATTGTCGATTCTTCACCACTCCGGAAAGTGGCGGCTACCTTGAACATGAAAAGAAATAGTAGGTCATCTGGCCCCTCGTGTTGCAAAGTTTTCCATAGTGCTATTAGAATTGAGTGACAGTGGGAAATTGGCAGTGTACTTCCAAAATTCGGATTGTTCCTGGAACTTGCAGATATATGGGAACTTGCATTCCCATGTGCCTGTTATTGATGGATTACAAAAACTCTTTTCGCTTAAGGGGTCTAAAGTTTCACTCTCAAGTTACGTTACAATATATTTTCTCTCTCAAACAAGGGATATACCCCTTATTTTGATATTTTATTACCAAATACTTCAAAAATTGTATGAATAATGTCAGGACTTTCTAAAATGCCTTAGATTTATGGTGATCTTTGTACCCTGCCTTCAATTTGGACACTAAAATTTGATGGCCAAGTTTTTGACGAGATGTATTTTATGAAGCTGTTTGGTAATCTATACCACTGCGTATCTAGCACTTATTCTTCAAATAGCTTTGATTTCTTTGACTAGTGTTTTTCTGGTGTACAAGAGTTTTCTTTTGATAAGAGGATAAATACTGAATGGATTTTTCTGGTAATGAGTTTTCTGCCAATGAAGATTTGAGGCATCGTTTATTTCCTTCCTTTGTTACTTGGTTACATTTGAGATGTCCTGAATATGAGTAGATTAAAAATAAAATCTTATGTCACATACATATAGCATTGTGATTTGAATGACTATATTAAAAGGAGATCCTGACATTTGATCTTGTAATTGTCAAATCTTTTTAGTTCTTAATTATATAGATAGATTGAAGTTTTGGGTTTGCCCATGGATTTTAAAATAAGAATATTTCATTCTAAGAACTAGACTTTTTTAATAAAAGTCTACCTTCCAACTTCTCAAATGCAGCCTCTATCTCTGATCTTGGTATTTTATTTGTGAAACATTATCCGTGGCTATTATCACATTTAGACCAAGGTGACTGTGTTGGCTGTCTGGTAGTGCAATCCCATTAATTCCCTTTCCACTGCTCTTTCTCTGTAATTCTGTAATTTTATTCTATTCAGATAGGAGTGGCAGCTGTCAGTCAATTGCCACACAATTCAATGATTGCTCCGTTGTGGGTTCCATTTCTATTCTAGAGATTGACCAAGACCTTGGCTGTCTTAGATTGATGTAAGAGATTTATGTGGAACAAGTTTAAAGGAAAGCAGAACTAACTCAGGTAATATTTATCCCTCAAGCAACATCAGTGAACTATTTTATTTAGTCTGTGTGAGACAGAAGATACTGTAAGCATATTGGCTTTGCATTTCTTGCATTATTGCAAAAGTATTAATAGACTCTGAAGTGCTTTGGCATGTCCTGAGGACAAGAAGGAATTCAATAAAGCGAAATCTACTGCATATTTTCTTTCCAATTCTTAACTAATGCTGTTCAGTTTGTTAAATTTGAGTCTGTGTCCATCACCATGGCATGCAGAGAATTCCAGAACTCAAATTCTCACTTTTAAAAACAAACTTTGTCCCTTATACTTTTGCCAGACATCATAAATGTTTCCCCCACCTGCACTCCAGTTTCTTTTTTGGGTGCCAAAACGAGGAACATCTTTGTTTTGATCTTTCATTAATTATGCTTGCTCTAAGGCAAATGTCGTCATCTTCACATCGTCAAAGTCCCTCATCCCTAGGTAACCGCATAATAAATCTCTGTACTATTCCCATTGCAGTGACATCTTTTCTAAAACATGACACCCTGATTCAATACAGAGACCTAATGTACAGCTTCATCTAACTTCCCTGCTTCATGCACTGTCTTCTCGTGTTAGTGTTCAGCATTCCATAGACTTAACTGCCTTTTTAATTGAACTGCCAATAAGTGATTTTGTCTCAGTTCCTTAGTCCCCTTTAAACTTGGGCCACGTAGTTTATAATGCCTCTCCTGTAACACATGAACTGTGAGAGGGTAAGTTTGAATAATCATGTGCCTGCCATTTTGTGTATGTATTCTCATGCAGTCTGTTACAATCATCCTCATTAACTGTATTCCTTAATTTATCTATGGTGCATATTTCGAAATTGTGCCCCAGTTTACCCAAATCAATGTGTATATCAAAAAATATAGTAGTCCTTATTTTCCTGTGGGGTCATTTCTGTATTCTTCTGTCTAATTTGAGTAACAGGTCAGATTTTGTTTATGGTCTCTTGGATGTATCCAGGTGGTAATTGCCTTGTTTAATCCTTTTGAACAATCTGTAATGACGGGAAGTGACTTTTAAAATCTCTGCTGTTAATACTTCAAATGAGAGATTCGGAAGCAGGGCACACACAACTCTCAATCTGCTGACTTCGTGAAAAGCAAAAAAGATAGTTACAAATTGAAGTGTGGACAACAATTTAATTAAAAGTATGAAGTAATATAAGTGGGAAAATTAATGATTATTAATCACATAGTACAATATTGAAGATATTACCTATTGGTGTACATTCTGAATTTCTTGAAGGTGCAAGAGAATTTGATTTGTGCATTATAAAATCATGCAGCATCCTTGGCTATATTCACTTAATACAATTGCAAGAAAATGCTGTAAAAATAAAAACATTGCAACAACTGATAGGACTTAACTGGAGTACAGAGCATTATTCTGGCTGTTGCACTCGAGGCATTAATGAAGATGGAGAGGATATATTTTGTAATGACCCATTTCTGTGCTGTATTAATTTGCTGTTACTGGCCAATGAACTAAGGTGGTAGATACAAACATCAATCAAGGCTGCGTGGGATCTAGGTGGATGGGAAATGGGACTTTGTGTTAAGTATTGAGTCACCCATTTTGTCTTTAGCTTGTCCTGTATTTCGGCATAAAGCCTGGATTCTTTGTAACAACTTTATTAGAAACGGGGACAGTCAGTCATAAAGTGCTTGATTTTTGACAATACACTAATCCCCTCTTTAAAATTTAAAAGGAAGCAATCTTGAATCAGAACTTTTTTTTTGCGTGAACCTCAGTACAAAGTTGCAGTGATGTATGGAACGCCATTATTCAGGTTACATGTCTTCAACTCCTTCTTCAGTTGAATGTCTAGGGTTGAAACAGTTATATCCAATTTAGCCCCAAGTAGACCTTGCTACCCTATGACCTGCATCATGACGAATGCCTGCTCCAAGCTTAGCAAGATTGCCCTTTCTTCTTCCATCTCGGACCATCTTGAGTTGTAAGCATTGTGCATATATTATATCCAGACTCTTCCAATAATCTTCTTTCTGGCGTTCCATACTAACCATAAAGATTGAGCTTGTGCAATCCTCTTCTGTCCATTTCCTAACAATGACTTTTTGTCCTGTGGTCTTTTTCCCATAGTAGCTTGTAGTCCAGCTTGGCCTTAGTTACTTTTAAATAAAATTCTGTTTCCCTCTGTAATCATCACCTGCTCTAAAGTCGAAGAGCTACCAGAGATGGTGGCACACTTGGGGGGAAAATAGCACTGAATTCTAACAGTGTTTCACCATGTTGAAGAAGCAATGAAAGTAGCAAGTGTATAAATGTGGTCTGGATATAAACCTTCACTATCCATTATCAAGAGTAGTACAGTACCAACTTTAGTGATCAAGCTGGCTAAATCCTGAAAGGCCTAATTATCAGAATGTGTCTGTGGTAGAGAGTAAGTGTTCACTATCTGCCCCAGATCTCGGAGCTATACCTACCTGACCTCCCCTTCTACAGTTGGAGGGTTTAAATCCTGGCATTCTACCCAAGTTATTTCCCACGAAAAATGTAACAATTCAAGAAGGTGGCTTGAATTAACATGACAGCCAGCTTCGATCATTTACTTAATTAAAAAAAGAACACTTTGGCTGATATGATTTGAGAACAATGAAAGGAGAAGTTATGTTTCAATATTTTGTAGAAAACTTTTGTTTCAAACACTCTCTAACCTTTGAAGTAAGTTTAGTGGAGATACCTTTGTTGTCAACAAGTATAGTTCAGAGGACAAGATTCAGATGTGTAATATTGATGGTGTTTTGCAATCCAGGATATGAGGATGCACTTGTAAGGGGAATATATCCGGAAAGAATGAGTTCAGGTCTAATTCAGTTTGTTTGAATATTGAACCAGCTTTGCAACTGATGCAATGATGAGAAGTGAAGAAATAAGTTACACTTTGGGGTTTGTCTGGATTTTCTGAGAATCCCATGCCAGCAGAGATATCACTTCTGTACTCCGCCACATTTCCCTGTATTTTGTCCAACAGCAGAACAGGTGTTTGAGACTCTTCTCTGGGGATCCGCTCTTTTGAGCCAGGTTAGATTTGGCACAGTAACCACAAGCCTTATCTACCATTGTATGCCTGCAAAGAAATTCAGTTGCATTATTTTAATTGTTTCTTTTTTTTTAGTGTTCTCATTTGATTTTTATTTCTTTTTAAAACCGTCTAATTTTAAATATTTCTAATGTCAGTGACTAAAGTGTGGTCGAAGTGATCCTGACAGCTGTGACCGATAACAAAGCTGGGGTGCTGCGCTGCAATCTGAGGTGCTTTGTGGGTGGGGCCTGTCTTGCTCAACCCTACATCTGAATTATAATTTATGAGGCCCTGAGATCCCCTAGAATCTCTCTTAATTGCCTCCAGGAACCTAGCTCTACCACTAAAGTTGACCACATGTATCTAGAAAAGTTAACCTCATAGAAATGGGACAAATACAAGCATATAAGTTTCTTTTGCCCAGTTTTGGGGTAGGTGACCCTTCCAAAGTAGTTGTTGTTAAATTAGATTCTGTACAGAAAGTGCAAAACAGTGGTAAAGTGTGATTTTTGATCGCAACACACACCTGCTTGGTACAAATGCTTGTTCTTTGATGTCCTTGATTTTTGTCTTTCCTTGCCTCTATGAACAATGATGCAACTAAAATTGTTCTTTAGGCGCCTTGTACCCACATCAGCAGGTAGCTGGTGCTTAATTGATTGCAGATGTGATAGGACCGTAAATAACATTCCACTGAATTTCTGAAGTGTTGGGTAACCAGCCACAGCTTTCTGATTCTGATTGCTATTCATCACTGCCTGTAAGGAGCATGTCATATAAGGGTGATAAACAAGCCTAAAATGGGCTTTGGCTCAATGCAGTCAATAAATTGCCTGCTGCTGCTCATCACCAGAGCTCACTTGTTGATCATGGGCACTTTCTGGTATCCACACAACTAATAATGAGTTGATATCTTAAGGGGAGATGGTAAGAAATGATAATTGCTACAGAAAAGTAAAAGCAATAAACGATAACACCAAATTACTGGCAGAGCAATCCTGAATAGCTTGCATTATTTTGCTTCTAAGTTTACTGGCCCTTATGGATTCTTTGCTCCAAGAGAAGATGAATTTTATGTTTAGTTTAAGTATTGAATCTTGAGAGAATTATTCCGTATTTGCAATCTATTTTCTGAAATGTAGTGTCTGAGCGTAACTTTTCACAGTCTACATGATAGCCTCTGCAATAAAGACACCTACGTATACCTAAGGAATTGTTTTAGCTGCTTGTATCCTGATTCTGACTTGAACTAATAACATTGTACTAATTAACGTTAATCTTTCATTGTCGTTATGGAGTTGGTAGATCAAAGTATGTCACCATATGCAACCCTGGGATTCATTTTCTTGTGGGCATTCACAGTAAAGAGAAAGAATAGAATCAATGAAAGACCACACCCATCAGCATAGACAGGCAATCAATGTGCAAAAGACAGCAAACTGCAAATACAAAAAGTAAAAAATAAATAAGCAATAAATATCGATAACAGTAGATGAAGAGGCCTTGAAAATGAATCCATTGGTTGTGGGAACATTCAGTAATGGGACATGTGAAGTTGAGAGATGGTATTCTGTCTGGTTCAAGAGCCTGATGATTGAAGTATAATAACTGTTCATGAACCTAGAGGTGCAGATCCCAAGGCCTCTGTACCTCCTTCCTGATGGCAGCAGCAAGAAGTGAGCATTGCCTGGGTGGTGGGTGTCTTTGAGGATAACACTGTGCTTTCCTGCAACAGTGCTCCATGTAAGTGTGCTCACTGTTGCGTAAGGCTTTCCCTGTGATGGACTGGGCTGTATCCTCTGCTTTTTGTACAATTTTCTGTTCAAGGGCATTGTGTTTCCACACCAGGCTGTGATGCAACCAGCAACACATCTATAGAAGTTTGTCAAAGTTTTAGATGACATACTGAATCTTCACAAATTTCTAAGAAAGTAGAGGCATTGCCATGCTTTCTTAGGAATGGCACTTGCGTGCTGAACTCAGGACAGGTCCTCTGAAATGATAACACTGACCCTCTCCATGCCTGATCCCTGATGAGGACTGGCTTATGGACCTTTGGTTTCCTCCTCCTGAAGTCAATAATCATTTCTTTAGTCTTACTGATATTGAGTGAGAGGTTACTGTTGTGGCATCACTCAGCCAGATTTTCAATCTCACTCCTATTTGCAGCTTTGATTGGGCCAACGACAGTGGTATCATCAACAAATTTAATTATGGCATTGAAGCTCACAGTCATAGGTGTAAATAAGTAGAACAGGGAGCTAAGCACATAGCTTGTGGTTCACCTGTGCTAATAGAGATTGTGAGGAAGATGTTGCCAATCAGAACTGACTGGGGTCTGCAAGTGAGGAAATTGAGGATCCAGTTACATAAGGAGGTATTGAGGCCAAGGTCTTGAAGCTTATTGATTAGTTTCAAGATCTTGATTTTTGAACTTGAGTCCACTTCAGAGACTTGAATACATTCCTGTCAATTTTTGGGGAGTGCAGCGATTCAAGAGATACCAAATCCCAACTGAAAATATCACCTGGTAGCCCTGTATGTCTCTTTAGGCTTTCCATGACACTCTAATCCCATGACAGATCTGTTAAATGCAAGTCATGTTTGACTAATGTAATTGAATTTTTTGATGAGCATACAGAGAAAATAGAAAGGAATGCTGTAAATGTCTAAACTCTCCTCCTATTGTGCTTTGTCATGAGGAAAGTTTAGGGAGGAAATTTAAAGGAAGATGCAGACATCCCACCTCTCCCGGAAGTTCCGGGAGTCTCCTGCATATTGGTAGTGGCTCCCTTACGCCCGGAAATTATATACAATATCCTGGAAATTGATTTTTTTGAGAGAGAGAGCGAGCATCCTGATAGGTCTACTTAGTATGAAAGGAGACCAATCAGTTTTCTCTGTGGGCGGGCTATACAGTCAACCTCAAAACTAATGACAGTGTTGCTCGCTGCACTGTTTGCAACAGTGACTTTTCTATTGCCATGGCAGGTTAAAATGTAAAAGACATGTTGAGGTGAGTTTAACAGGTGTCATTGGTTCATTAGCATAGCTAACGTCACTTAAACTAGCTGGCTAGCAGCTAAAGAGCTACTCTATGGATGTCCTATGGGATGAGGCCAAACTCCCTGTAGATTTGAAGATGTTGGAGGAGATTGAAAGGGAAATGTCACACTGCCAGGGCAGTACAGCACTGTGCAGGCCCAAGTTCTAGTTACAGGAGAAAAAGGGAACACAATTGCATAAATTCAGCTACCTTCGAAATTTTTTGTCTTTTGAAATGTACAATTTCTGTGATTTCAACAAAACATTTTTAATATCAATTTATTTTTCCAAGTACTATTATTCTGATTAGCAAAAGGCAAGAAAATTTTGAAGTTTAAGGAGTTCACTCACAATGAAATTTAACTGTTGGAAAATCATAAGTATTTCCAAAACCAACTTTCTAAAATGATTTTCTATATGGTCAGGGATTTCATAAATAAACGTTAGATGTTTCATATTCTCATCTTGCATTACTTTTGAGCAAACACTATTTCTTATTTATTAGGTGTTCTGGGTTGAGCACCAGTTGGTGATGTAACTACAATGAGCCCTTATTCAATAGATGAAATCGGGCAGGAGAGGGTTCGATGAGAATCTCCCAGGGGTTAGAACACTGAGCTTAATGCAGTTTGGAGCAAATAAGATAACTGACAATTGATCAGATGCTGTAAGACCATTTCTAGATCTTACGAGCGAACAAATAACTATTTCGCATATCTTTCTGATTTCTGAGACAGAAGACTTCCTTCATTATATTGATGTCTCACTGGTACAAGGTTTTTCACTTGCACTGTAACTTTGAAAATCACAAATGCTGCAAATGCTGGAAATACTCAGCAAATCGGGCAAGATCAGTGGAAAACAACCAAAGCAGGTGTTTCAAGGTTGCTAAGGGATATGCTGTGATGACACTGTCTAGTTGCTGGGTACTTTTTTCTTCCCTTTCTCGTTATTACCCTGTTTTGTAGTCTGTGCCCTCAAACATTACTTATCATTTGGTTTCAGTATCAGGATCAGCTTTAATATCACTGGCATATGTCATGAAATTTGTTAAACTTATGGCAGCAATACATGATAAATATAGAAAAGAAACTGAATTACAGTAAGCATATGTATACAAAATAGTTAATTTAAGGTAAGTAGTGCAAAAAAGCAAATTTAAAAAAGTCTTCCCCTAGTGACACCTTAGCATCAATCTATCAGAGATATTTACCCAATCCGTCCCTTCAACACCTACTCTGCAACCTTAACCATACCTGTTTAACTCTTTCTCAATTCTTCTGAAGGGACCCTGACATGAAATGTTATTTTGCTTCTCATTTCACAGAAGTTGCTTCACCTGCTGAGTGCTTCCAGTATTTTCTGTTCAGTATTGTAACCATACTTCACAGCCCATCCCCCTATTATCCCTCACCTTTATCTGTGGTCCTGGTCCTGGTCCTAGTCCTCAGGCTCTCATACAAATTATTATCTGATGACTGACACGCTTAATTACATCATTACTGAACTGATGATCTTTCTGACTCAGACAGGGATTTGGGATTGTCTTACTTTAGTCAACTATCCCATCTTGCTCATGAATAAGCCGCATGAACAGGTTAATGCAGTGTAGAGAATATAGTATGATTGAAATTTTTAGTATTTAATTACATAATGCATTAGTCACAAAAGCTTGGAGGCAGGTGTTTGTTTAATGGGTTGTGTTTCTAGTAACTCCTTTGCTAAATTATAACTTTGAACTTTGCCTAGTACTAATACCTGAGTTACTAGTACCCTGCCTCACCACAGATGCTGCCACTGCCTTAGAATGGCCACAAGGCATCAGAGGAAAAGAACAATAAATGGGGCATTTTGAAAATTCACTTCCTTTTTTCCCTTTTGGTGTAAAATATTCTACACTACTAATACAAAATTCTGCTAAGCTACGGTACTTCTTAGTATCATTCCAAAGCTCTCCTGTTCCCTTTATCTCATTAAGGAAAAAAGTATTTTTATGAGATGTGTTATAAAATAGAAATCTCCAAAATTTCAAGGAAACACAGACTATTTTAGAGTATTTCATCCTATTTGTGTTCTGTTTGTAGTGTAGCAGAAGACGTTGAAGTACTTGCTGCATGTAGAAGCTGGCTGCCTTCTAGTGATAGCTTTAAAGTACTTGCAAATCAAAATGTATGAATTCTGGTTTGAAAGCGCTTTATCTGAATCCTTTTTTTTAATATATGAAAATCCTTGTTTTTTAACCTAATGCATTCCTTCCTGCGGGGATGAGCTATCTAAGGAACACTGTATTCAGCTCAGGTCATCGGATTCAGTTTTCCACTTAATCTCCTTTACGGTAACTTTGTTTTATTCCCAATCAGCAAGAAACGGTTTAAATATATGTAGATCTGAAGTAAGCGTATTTTTGAGCTGATCTAAATGAGTATTTGCCATGCGGTGGTTTCCTTTTAAATTTTGCATCTTTAGACATTTCAATTGCATGTAGTAATAAGCAACTTTGTAATGCAGTGGCAATATTTATTTAAGCAACACACATAAAAGTTGCTGGTGAACGCAGCAGGCCAGGCAGCATCTCTAGGAAGAGGTGCAGTCGACG
The DNA here is from genome assembly GCF_963921235.1 of Mobula hypostoma. NCBI lineage: Eukaryota > Metazoa > Chordata > Chondrichthyes > Myliobatiformes > Myliobatidae > Mobula > Mobula hypostoma. The sequence continues at coordinate 35,185,414 of NC_086123.1, read as the reverse complement.
TTTCAGGCCGAGACCCTTCTTCTTTAGATATCCCATCTTGTCAGCTATCTGTATTTAGACAGCTCGCTTTTTTATGCTTGTTTAACAGGGAGTACTGTTTATACTGTAGACCAATTTAAGTATATCATTGGTCCCAAGCTCCTCACTTGGGAATTATCTAAATTTTATCATTAAGCTTCATAAAGAGACATTAAAGCAGACATCAGGTATTATAAAGTATGACCAAAGAAGGGAAAAAAACAGAAAGGTGCAAATAGCATTTATGGAGCTGAACATCAAAGATGTCTTCCTCCAATGAATGGGATTTCCCTTTCTCCACCAGTGATGCTACTCTCACCTGCATCTCCATGTCCTGGACAACCATACTCATCCCATCTTCCCATCACCTTGACAAGGATAGAGTTCCCCTGTCCTTTCTTACTACCCCATCTGCCTCTGGATTCTGCCCATCATTCTCCGCAACTTCCACCATCAAACATATCTTTACCTTCCCCCTCCCCCACTCTCTTCTTTCCGTAGAAGCACCCCCTCTGTGATTCCTCTGTCCTTTATCCCCCGCCTTCCCACTGATCTCCCTCTTGGCACTTATCCGTGTGTGTGGAAGAAGTGTTACACCTACCCATTCACCTGCTTCCTCACCACCATTCAGGGCCCCAGACAGTCCTTCCAGTTGAGGTAATACATTACCTGTGAGGCAGTTGGGGAGTCATCTACTGTATCTGGTGACCCGATGCAGCCTCCTCTACATCAGTGTGATCCAATATAGATTGGGGAGCCTCTTTTTGAGCACCTTTGCTCTGTCTGCAACAAGTAGAATTTCCCAATGGGCAATCATTTTAAGTCCTATCACATTCCAATTCTGGCACATCAGTCTACAGCTTCCTGTACAGCCATGATGAAGCCAATAAGGCTGGAGGAGCAACAACTCATAGTCCATCTGCCATTAGCCTCCAACCTAATGGCATGACATTGATAACTCTGACTACTGCTAATTCCTCCCTGTCCCCCTTCTCTCTTCCACTTCCCTTTCTGGCTCCTCTTTCACCTCTTCTCTTCCTACCTACCTACCTGTCACCTCCCTCTAGTTTCCCTCCTTCTTCCCTTTCTCCTATGGTTCGCTCTCCTCTCCTATCAGGTTTCTCCTCTTTCAGCCTTTTACCTTTTACACCTATTGCTACCCAGCTTCTCAATTCACCCCCTGCCCCCTCACCTGACTTCACCTGTCACCTGCCAGCTTGTATTCCTTCCCACCTCCTTATTCTGACTTCTGCCTCCTTTCTACAGGTACACAGTAGAGAGCATCCTAACATTCTGCATCACTGCGTAGTATGGAAACTACACTGCAGCAGACAGGAAGACTCTACAATGGGAAGTCAAAACTGGCACCAGCCTACCCGTCTGTAAATAACATAATGCACAATTCCACCCACTTCCATCATAGAGGAGGCTACGTAGCATCCAGTCCAGGATCACCAAACTTAAACAGTTATTTTCTCCAAGCAGTAAGGCAGATCAATACCTCCACCTAATAACCCACCCCCCCGCACCTCCACCACCTCTACTTTATCATTTCCTGTCAGCGTCACATTATGTACAGATGCTCTGTACCTAGCATCACTTTATGGACATACAATCAATCCATGTACAGGTGTCCCCCGCTTTTCGAACGTTCGCTTTACGAAACCTCAGTGTTACAAAAGACCTACATTACCCTGTTTTCGCTAACAGAAGGTGCTTTCACTGTTACGAGAAAAGCAGCGTGCGATAAAAGGCGCCGCTCTCCCCCGGGTTCAGCACGGCATTCTCACCGGCATTGCTTAAACACGTGCCTGTGAGCAGCCGTTTGCAAGATGAGTTATATGGTATTGGAAAAGCCTGAAAGAGCTCGTAAGGGTCTTACACTTAGCGTAAAACTAGACATAATTAAGCGTTTCGATCGTGGTGAACGAAGTAAGGGTTAAGCGAGTTTAGCTTGTGGAAGCTGACGAAGATGATGTTGAAGAGGTTTTGGCATCCCATGACCAAGAACTGATAGATGAAGAGCTGATGCAATTGGAAGAGGAAAAGATAATAATCGAAACCGAATGAGTAATGATAAAGTATGACTTTAATTTTGAAAGGGTACGTCGGTTTAGGGAATATTTGCAGGATGGTTTGAGTCCTTACAAAGAACTGTATGATGGAAAAATGGGCGAGACTCAGCAGTCAAGCAAGCCTTCCACATCAGCCACAGCAGACCACGAACCTCGACCTTCGACATTGAGGCGGGCAGTCATAGGAGAACTTTGAGCTGCCTGCCCTAATGGAAACAGAGGATGAGATGACACCCCAATGTCCCACCACCTCAACCCCCAGGCCGCGGACAGATACCGATTCGCGGAGAATGCAGCAGTAGCCGGGAGACACAAGGCGATGCAATCGGCATTGATCTGGGCCGACAATTACGTGCCAGGCGGCACCTAATTAATTAGCATGTTTATTTCAGCTTTTTTCTTAAAGATGTGCTGTGTGCCTCCCGACTACCGCTGCACCCCTGCATGCTTCGTGGACCGGTATTGGTTCACTGCGCAGAGGGTAGGGGCCACTGCACCGCCCCAACCTGCGACGACTCAGCCTAACACACCATCATCAGTGTGCTCGGCGCTTTCCCAATTCCAGTAAGTGATACTACACCGTACATACATTATTTCTACTTTATATCAGCTGTGTATTTTTATATGTTATTTGGTATGATTTGGCAGCTTCATAGCTTAAAGGTTACTGGAGAGCGCTTGCACGTGTTTTTGCCGACGGCGCTTGCGTGAGATTTTCGCTACAGAGAACAGTTCAGGCAATGATTGGGGAAAAGTATTTCTACTTTATATGAGCTGTATTTATCATATCATTCCTGCTTTTACTATATGTTACTGTTATTTTAGGTTTTATGTGTAATTTGGCATGATTTGGTAGGTTACTTTTGGGTCTGCGAACACTCACAAAATTTTCCCATATAAATAAATGGTAATTGCTTCTTCGCTTTATGACATTCCAGCTTACGAACCGTTTCATAGGAATGCTCTACCTTCGAATGGCGGGGGAAACCTGTATTGAAGTTATCTTATGTATTTATATTTATTGTGTTTTAAATTGTGTTCTTTATCTTTTTTTCGTGCTGCATTGGATCTGGAGTTACAATTACTTCCTGCTCCTTTGTACTTGTGTGCTGAAAATGACATTTAATGATCTTGAATCTTCCTTGTAGTCCTGATGAAGGGTCAGGCCTGAAAGTTGGCACTCTATTCCTTTCCGTAGATGTCGCCTGACCTGAGTTCCTTCAGCATTTTATGGACCTGTCAGTGGATTTCCAGCATCTGCAGAATCTTGTGTTTCAGGTTAAAAGTGTTGGAGTAGTCAAGACTGGTTTTGCAGAATTAGTGATGTCGACTTTAGCAGATAAATGTATGCAGGGGGCAGAGTTGGGCAGTGTTAATGGAGGTGAAAGTAAGCTACCTTGGTAAAGGCATAGACACCAAAGCTTTTGGGGTCAAATATGATGCGAAGGTTATAAGTAATTTAGTTCAGTTCCAGACAGGCAGTGGTACAGTTGATTTATAGAGGCAAGGTTTATGAGTGGGATAAAAGAGTTTGGTCTTTCTAAATTTAACTGGAGGAAATTTCTGCTCATCCTGTATTGAACGTCAGACAAACAGTAGAAGAAATTGGAGACAGCGAACGGTCAATGGAACTGATGATGCAGATCTCTTGCCTGATACTATGAAGGGGTAGCATGTAGTTGACAAATAGGAAGCAAAGAATAGTTCCTTGTGATTCGATTTGATGTGTCTAAAAATTGTACTGGGGTCAACATCTGTGTAACACTAACTGCTCATCCTGACTGGTGATTTAATAGCATTTGGACCATTTTAATGGTAAATAATCCTGCAGTCATGTGACAACATTGTCGTAAATGCTTCCAACTAATATTCATGAAATGTAATTCAATAAGTGAGATTTATATCTGAAAATGGCAGTAGGGGCTGTGAAGAATTGAAGCTGGCATACAAAGCCTCATTTTATTACCTCCTGCTTGCCTGAGAATTGCTTTTTTCCCTTGAGTGATCCTGCTAAAGCTGGCTTTATTGTGTTAACCTATTTACGTGTCAAGAGCCATTGTGCCTCTTTTTATCTCTGTTTGTATTTGGTGGTACAGGGAAGGACAAGGTGAAAATGGATGGCTGGTCAGCTCTTTGCGCTTGGGGTAATGAGTGGTTGCTAAGCAATTTGCATGCATGGTAATCAGTTTTATCTAGAAGATGTCATGTACAATTATAAGCCTGCTGACATCTTTTGAAATCGGCCTAATGGGTATTTTAATTTATTGTTGGGGAAGATTATTGCACTTCTTCAATTACAGGATGTGTCTTTTATTCCTGGGGCTGTGTGGAAGGGATTGCTTCTGTGCACATAATCTCACAAGGAGAGGCTCTCGGTAGAGGTCATACAGGATTACTTGTTGTGCAAAGTCGATGCACTTCTATAGCGCAACACAGCTTTGAAATCCTCATCGTGAATGAACAGTAAGATAGCTGCTTATTTTGTTAGAGCCCTCCCAAGGTGGCCTGTAGATTTGTGTCTATAAAGGGATGAATTTCTATTTGAGGTAGATGTGAGCATTTTGCATTATTAGGGTAACAATGTTATCCTCCTGAAAGCCCTAATCTATGAAGTTGTTCGTATCTGATCCCTGTTTTGATTTTTAAAATGCAGAAGGGGGAGTCGCAGCAAATAGGACGGTGCTTTTTTTTAAAACACCTCATTGGAAAGACACAACTCTAGTAATTATTTTCCCCTCAGTACTGTATCAATTTTAGGCAAGTTTCTGGATTTAAATCTGATTTGGAGGTGACGGATCTATCGGTGAGTCATGTCTACTGTTTGACATGGTCTCCTTTCAGGCTTTTAACGGTGAGATGCCCTTGGCATCGGTGAACTGCTTTGTAAAGTATACTGGTGGCAATGGGAGGGTGGGAGTAGTTTTCAGTTGGAATATAGTGAAGTTGGTTTCTGTTTAAAATGAAAGTATTTGTTGAAGATATTTTAAAATTGTTCGTGGTAATATTGATTTGATTAAGAGTGCTGCATTTTCTAAATCATTATTTTTCTTTCTTAAGGATATATAAAGCTTATTTTTAATCATTTTGGTAGTTTAGATTGTGTTCCAAATAAATGGTTGTTCTGAATCAGGTCTAACGTAAAATGAGTAAGCCTTTCAACTCTATTCTATATTCAGTTAAAGATTTTTGATTGTCTTGCTTCAAACACTCCCACTGCTAAATCTGTTTTTTTTTGTTTAAGTTCTGTAAAATGCACTAGAATGTAATGCAGTGTTAATGGAAATTATTATTATATAAGACAATAAGGCCATCAGTAGAAACAGGAAAGGTCATGAGGCCCTTTTTGAAGGCTGAACTTTTTACCGCTCATTCAAGTGGACATGGATGTGACGTACCTTTGCTGCCCAACAGGTATTTGCCCTTGAACTCAAGAGGCAGCTATGATAAGTCACATTGGTGGGTCAGGAGATTTTTTTAAATGGCCAGGTGTTTTTTTGACAAATTGATCATTTCCTGGTTACCATTATTAGGACAGACTGCAGCTGCAGCTTTAATTAATTTGAACTAGAATTCTGTATAATGCTCCAGAACCCCGGTTGCTAGTACACTAGGATAACATTTTTGCGTTTCTTCCTGGTGCATAAACGCGAGAAGAAAAGTGACCCAATATAATTAACATGTTAGGGATTATATTAGATCCAAAGAGGAATAATATTTTGAATACATTATAAGTAGCAAACCTGAGGTTGTCATTTTCCAAAATCTACATATTAGGGAACAATTCCTGAAGGATGATACATGCAACATCTCAGTTTGAAAGAAAGAGGGAGGGAAGAAACAGGAAATGTAAATCGTTTAGCGTAATATCAACAGTAAGGAAAATTACCAAGTTCACAAGGATGTGCTAACAAGACATTTTGAAAATATGAGCAAAATTAGATAAAGTCAGCATGGATTGGTAGGAGAATTGTGTTGACAAAGCAATTGGAGTTTTTTTTTGAGGAAGTAACTGGTGTAATAGATGAGAGCAAAGCAATGGATGTGGTGTATTTGGTATGAAGTCCCATAAAAGAGGTATTTGTAAAATTTAAAGCGCGTGCTTCTGAAGGTGATATAGCAATATGGGTTGAAAATTGATTGACAGGCAGTAGATGACAGATACAGAAAGGTCTTTATTGAGTGGCAGGCATTGACTAGGAGGGAACTGCAGGAGTCGGTGCCTGAGCTATTCACATTATACTGTACTATCAAGAATCTGATGAAGGGACCATGGAATATTTATTAAATTTGCTAATGCCAGAAAATAGAATTGAGTAAGAATCTACAAGAAGGCTTTAAAGCGATCTGGACAGATTGAGCAAGTAGGCAAATTCATGGTATGTGCAGTGTAACGTGGATAGTCGTGATGTTGGCTACTGTTGGTAATGTGATAGATTTGGCAATGTTGATGCATAAAAAGATCTGAATGTCCTTGTATATCAGACAAAGAAACCTAACATTCAGGTGCAGCAAGCAGCCAAGAAGGAAAAGAGTATGTTGGTTTTCATTGCAAAAGGTTTTCATTACAGGAGCAAGAATGTCTTTGTACAATTATAGTGGGGCTTAGTGAGACAACGTATGGTGTACTGTATACAGGTGTACTTATTGAAGAAATGAGGGGTAGATTTCTGGGTTGGTAAAACTGACATATGAGGACAGATTGTATCAACTAGGCCTATATTAAAGTTTACTAGAATGAAAGGAAATCTAATCAAAGGATATAAAAATTCTCACTGGATTCAATGATTCATAAGGGAAGGACATTTCCCTTGTGTAGTTCTAGAACCAGACCTCAAGATACTGAGTAAGACATTGTGAGGATAAATTTCTTCAATCAGGGAATAGTAAGCTACCAAAAGGTGGTGGAGGCCAAGTCACTGAATATACTTAAGAAAGTCTACGCTCTGTCCGCCAGAGAAAGCAGGATCTCCCAGTGGCCACACATTTTAATTCCACATCCCATTCCCATTCTGACATGTCTATCCACGGCCTCCTCTACTGTAAAGATGAAGCCACACTCAGGTTGGAGGAACAACACCTTATATTCCGTCTGGGTAGCCTCCAACCTGATGGCATGAACATCGACTTCTCTAACTTCCGCTAAGGCCCCACCTCCCCCTCGTACCCCATCTGTTACTCATTTTTATGCACACATTCTTTCTCTCACTCTCCTTTTTCTCCCTCTGTCCCTCTGAATATACCTCTTGCCCATCCTCTGGGTCACCCCCCCCCCCGCCTTGTCTTTCTTCCCGGACCTCCTGTCCCATGATCCTCTCGTATCCTCTTTTGCCTATCACCTGTCCAGCTCTTGGCTCTATCCCTCCCCCTCCTGTCTTCTCCTATCATTTTGCATCTTCCCCTCCCCCTCCAACTTTCAAATCCCTTACTCATTCTTCCTTCAGTTAGTCCTGACGAAGGGTCTCGGCCTGAAACGTCGACTGCGCCTCTTCCTATAGATGCTGCTTGGCCTGCTGCGTTCACCAGCAACTTTGATGTATGGTACTTAAGAAAGAGATAGATTTTCAGAAAATAAATCTTCAAAGGATTTGAAGAGTAAGTGAGAAAATGATGCAGAGTGACAGATCAGCCATGGTTTTATTGTATCTAAAGGCAGAATGACCTACTCCTGATTTTTGTGTTTTTATGTTGTCTTATTTTGATTTTTTTTCAAGCAATCAATTATCATATGCTATTTTCTAATGCTGATATGTTCCTGTTCTCTTTTTCTGGTTGATTTCTAAATGCATTATGGTTTAGTGTGCTACATTTAGTGTTCATGATATTCTCTCTTGCATTTGAGAAGAAAGTGCAGATTGGAGTGACCTTTTTGCCAAATGTAACTCCAGGAAGAGCAGTGTAAACTTGAAACAGCATCTCACCTAACTAGGCACTTTACGATCTTTGAGACTCAGCTTTGAAATCAACAATTTCAAATATCTAACTTTTGATCTTGCCATGTCTGGCTAACTCAGATGAAGGTCATCAACTTATAACATTGACTCAATTTTTTGCCTCTGTATGGGTGCTTGCATAACCTGCTGAGTGTTTCCAGCATTGGTTTGTTTTTAGATAATCCAGCAACTACAATATTTTATATCTTTCATTTCCAGCATTCTGCTATGTTTTAACATTATGCTTCACTGTGACAGTGCAAGTATATAATCATTATACTTTCCGTTGAATTACACACTTCCCTCTTCGCACCCTCACTACAGACACCCAGATGAAGAATTTTAATCAGCATTGTCTGGTCTTCCAATTAACTGTGGTTCACAGTTCTTAGGAACCCGTTGTTCAGAGCTGCATTTTAGATTTAATCCACAGTTCATAATCGAATCTGAAGACTGGTGGTTGAACTCCATTGCTGAAGTTATTTGCTGTATGTGCTAACCCCAAAAACGCTCTAACATTTAGATTATGATTTTGTTTCACCCATAATTTAATTGTACATACCAGCTAAAGACAATTGTTAACAATCAAATGAAAAATGTTCTATATAATATCTCTATTTGATATTGACAAATGATTGTATTTATAGCCTATCACTCCTTTGCTGTGAGGATAGGTGGTGAAAATAGAATCATAGAAAATTTGACTTGGAGGTTCTTTGCTCGTTTTATCTATACTAGTTGGAAGCTACTTTAACCCATATGTCTTTCCAGCAATAGTTCTTCAAATACTCTTCCAGGTACTACTTGCATGTGATGAGCATTAGTGCTTCTCTTACTCTTTCAAGGAACAAGTTGCATACCCCTAGCCATCTCTGTATGAAAATACCTTTCTCATATTTTTGTTCTCATCAATTATTTGAACTCTGCCACCTTGGTTTTTACTTTGAACTTCATGCCATGTTGGTCTAGAAATGGCATCTTCCAATTTATTCTATCTAGATCCGGCAAACTTTCAGTCTTCTGTATTCCAGAGAAAGCAACTCTAGTGTGTCAGATCTTTCCTTATTACAATAATTTTTAATCTTAATAACGTCCTTGTATATCTCCTTTGCGCCCTGTCCAGTGCAATTGTGTGTTTCCTTTCATGCTTGAGTCAGAATCTTATGCAATAGTCAAGCTGTGGTCTAGATAGTGTTGATGTACAGTTATAGTATAACCTCCCTGCTCTTCTATGTTATTACAAATAATAAAAAAGCATACCCAGTTTGTCCTGTATGACCAGTTTGTTGACCTGCTGTGTACCTTCTAAGGATCTGTTGGTATCCATTTCAAGGTTCTATTGTTCACCCAAAACATTTAGTATCTCCCTTTTTATTGTGCATTCTCTTACCTTGTTTTACCACCCAGTTTCATTACCTAGCATATCTGTGGATTAGAAATTCCATTTGACATTTTTCTCAGACCATTTATATCTTGTTGCTGATTATAGCTTTCTTTATTATTGTTAACCAGATGGTCATTTTTGCATTATCAGCAACATTATTCATTATGCCCCTATATTAAAGAATAGTGTTTTTTTTAAAATAAGGCTAATTGGAGTAACTTTGTAGTCACAACAACACCAGCCATTGCTGCTTCCTGTTACTGAACCAAATTTGTCACTATCCGTTCAATCCCATGGGTTACTTTTCCTAACTGCCTCTTTTGATCCTCTTGTTATTTTCTCAAAATTCAATCAAGTTATTTAGATCTGACCCTCCTTCAGATAATTCGTGGTAATTTTCTCCCAATAAATAAAGTTTTTCTAAATAATTTTTTATATTGGCCCTCAGACTTGATTCCAATATTTTTCCTGTAATGATTATCCTAACATCTGAACTCACCCATACAATTATTCATCCCCCCCCATTCTAAATAAATCTCCAAATCAATCATTTCCCTTTCCTCCTGAAAATCCTTTAACCAGAACAATTAATTAGACAGATCTGACCTTTTTCAGCAATGAGTATAATATTATATCTTCATGTGTCTCAGTGCTTTCAACTCACCCATCCTGTTATGTAAACTCCTTGCATTTAGGTGTGTACATTGTAGTATATCCAGGCTCTTTGTTCTTTTTGTTTAAATTTTTCATTCTGAACTATTAATTATTCTTTTAAACTCATTATTAATGTTTTCCTTTGTTTCCAATTTTGTTTTACTTATTTCTGAATCACACACATCTTCCCACTCCTTGCTAAATAAGTTGGAAACACTCCCAGTAGCACCTTCCCCCTATGATAGTGGTCCAGGGCTGTTGAAGTGCAGTCCAGGTGGCATTTGGAGGTCCCATCTTTCCTGAACCAGTCTCTGTGTCTAAAGTTTATAAAACCCTCAAGTTCACTATCTCTGTAGAAACTGAATGCTCATTAGAAAGCAAGTTGCCCCTGGGCATCACCTGAAATACCTGTCTCCTTGGTCTGAGACCACTTTGTTCTATCTTCGAGATAGTCTAGTTTAGTTGGAATGTCTCATAGCGCATAACTTGGATTCAGTCCCATTTTTGAATGCTGCCCATGGTCTCAGTGACCACATTATGATATGATTTCTTTTCTCTGTCAAAGATGTGCTAGCTACTGTAGATTAAGCCTCATGTAGGTGGATGATGGGAGAATAGTCATAGTCATACTTCATTGATCCTGGGGGAAATTGGTTTTCGTTACAGTTGCACCATAAATAATAAATAGTAATAAAACCATAAATAGTTAAATAGTAATATGTAAATTGTGCCAGGAAATAAGTCTAGGACCAGCCTGTTGGCTCAGGGTGTCTGACCCTCCAAGGGAGGAGTTGTAAAGTTTGATGGCCACAGCAGGAATGACTTCCTATGACGCTCTGTGTTGCATCTTGGTGGAATGAGTCTCTGGCTGAATGTACTCCTGTGCCCACCCAGTACATTATGTAGTGGATGGGAGACATTGTCCAAGATGGCATGCAACTTGGACAGCATCCTCTTTTCAGACACCACCATCAGAGAGTCCAGTTCCATCCCCACAACATCACTGGCCTTACGAATGAGTTTGTTGATTCTGTTGGTGTCTGCTACCCTCAGCCTGCTGCCCCAACACACAACAGCAAACATGATAGCACTGGCCACCACAGACTGGTAGAACATCCTCAGCATTGTCCGGCAGATGTTAAAGGACCTCAGTCTCCTCAGGAAATAGAGATGGCTCTGACCCTTCTTGTAGACAGCCTCAGTGTTCTTTGACCAGTCCAGTTTATTGTCAATTTGTATCCCTAGGTATTTGTAATCCTCCACCATGTCCACACTGACCCCCTGGATGGAAACAGGGGTCACCAGTACCTTGGCTCTCCTCAGGTCTACCACCAGCTCCTGGAGGATGGAGGATGTTAATGTTCACGTGTGAGAAAATAGGGAACATAAATGGAATTGCTCAAAAGAAGTGATGTAGATTTGCTAGCCAAGTGAGTGCCTCTAGTGTTGTAAAGAAATGTGAGAAAGTGTTGCATAATCCAGAACATTTTATGTTAGCACCTTCATGATTCTCTTTAAAAGGTTATTTTCTTCCGTGGTGAACGGTAGCTAAATGTTCATCTAGAGTCTCCAAACATTGGAATTGCACACAAATATGGTCATACGATAGTTATTTGAATGGAAACATTTACAAAAAGTAAAATGTAGAAAATTATATCGAAGACACAATTATGATCTGGTTTTACAAAAGCATTAAAGAATAGGAATTTCCTTATTGTTTTACTGGTACATTAATTGTAATGTTGCAATAATAATAAAATTGTTCTTTTGTGTTTTAACATTGTTTTCACAAATAAAATTTATCTTAATGTTTTGGAGCATTTCCCCTTGCAGAAAACTTCAAAATATTTGTTCCTGGACTGATCAGGAGGTGATAAGAGAGCTTAAGGTTAAGGAACCCTTGGGAAAAGTGATCACAATATGATTGCATTCACTTTGAAATTTGAGAGGGAGAAACTAAATTCCAATGTGTCGGTGTTTCAGTGGAGTAAAGGAAATTACAATGGCATGAGAGGGGAACTGGCCAAGGTTGACTGGAAAAAGACACTAGCAGGAAAAACTGCAAAGCAACAATGGATGGAGTTTCTGCGAAAAATGAGGGGAGTGCAAGACAGATGTATTCCAAATAAGATTGGAAGAAGGACACTACTGTGGCTGACAAGTGAAATAAGAGCCAAAGTAAAAGCAAAAGGAAGAGCATACAAGGAAGCCAAAGCTGGTGGGAAGATAGAGGATTGGGAAGTTTTAAAAACTTGGAGAAGGAAACTAAGGTGGTCATTAGGAAGGAAAAGATGAATTATGAAAGGAAGCTGGTGACTAATATCAAAGAAGATACTAAAAGCTTTTTTAGTATATAAAGGGTAAAAGAGACTTGAGGGTAGATATAGGACCAATAGAAAATGATGCTGGAGATATTGTAATGAGAGACGCAGAGATGACAGAGGAATTGAATGTGTATTTTGCATCAGTCTTCACAGTGGAAGACATCTGCAGTATACCGGACGTTCAAGTGTGTCAGGGAAGTAAAGTCTGTGCAGTGAAAACTACGACTGAGAAGGTGTTCAGGAAGCTTAATGGTCTGAGGGTGAATAAATCTCCTGGACCTGATGGAATACACCCTCAGGTTCTGAAGGAAGTAGCTGGAGAGATTGCAGAGACACTAACAATGATCTTTCAAGAATCGATAGGTTCTGGCATTGTACCAGATGACTGGAAAATTGCAAGTGTTACTCCGCTATTTAAGAAGGGTGGGAGGCAGCAGAAAGGAAACTATAGACCTGTTAGCCTGACATCAGTGGTTGGGAAGTTGTTGGAATCGGTTGTTGGGGGTGAGCATATGGAAAACCTGGAGGCACATGACAAAGTAGGCCAAAGCCAGCATGGTTTCCTGAAAGGAAAATCCTGCCTGACTAACCTCCTGCAATTTTTTGAGGAAATTACAAGCAAGGTAGACAAATGAGATGAAGTAGATGTGGTGTACTTGGATTTTCACAAGGTGCCACACTTGAGGCTGTTTAGCAAGATAAGAGCCCATGGAATTACAGGGGAGTTACTAGCATGGTGGAGCATTGGCTGATCGGCAGAAAACCGAGTGGGAATAAAGGGATCCTATTCTGGCTGGCTGCCAGTTAGCAGTGGAGTTCCACAGGGGCTGGCATTGGGACTGCTTTTTTTTTTACGATTTATGTCAATGATTTGGACTATGGGATTAATAGATTTGTGGATAAATTTGCCGATACAAAGATAAGTGGAGGAGTGGGTAGTGTTGAGGATGCAGAGAGACTTAGATAGTTTAGGGGAATGGGCAAAGAAGTGTCAAATGAAATACAATGTTGGAATGTGTATAGTCATGCACTTTGGTGGAAGAAGTAAACAGGCAGACTATTATTTAGATGGGGAGAGAATTCAAAATGCAGAAATGCAAAGGGACTTGGGAGTCCTTGTGCAGGATACCCTAAAGGTTAACCTCCAGGCGAAGAAGGCGAATGCAATGTTGGCATTCATTTCCAGAGGTATAGAATACAAGAGCAGGGATGTGATGTTGAGGCGCTATAAGGCACTCGTGAGACCACACTTGGAGTATTGTGTGCAGTTTTGGGCTCCTTATTTTAGAAAGGATATACTGACATTGGTGAACGCAGCAGGCCAGGCAGTACCTCTAGGAAGAGGTACAGTCGATGTTTCGGGCTGAGACCCTTCATCAGGACTAACTGAAAGAAGAGCTAGTAAAAGATTTGAGAGGGGGAGAGGGAGAGCTATTCTTTTAGTTAGTCCTGACGAAGGGTCTCGGCCCAAAATGTCGACTCTACCTCTTCCTAGAGATGCTGCCTGGCCTGCTGCGTTCGCCAGCAACTTTGTGTTGCTTGAATTTCCAGCATCTGCAGAATTCCTTGTGTTTACTAACATTGGTAAGGGTTCAGAGAAGATTCATGGGAATGATTCCAGGAATGAAAGGGTTACCTTTTGACAATCGTCTAGCAGCTCTTGGGCTGTATTCCCTGGAGTTCAGGAGAATGAGGGGGGATCTCATAGAAATAATCCAAATGTTAAAGGGCCTGAACAGATTAGATATGGCAAAGTTGAGTCTAGGACAAAAGAGCACGACTTCAGGATTGAAGGACGTCCATTTAGAACAGAGATGCGGAGAAATTACTTTAGACAGAGTGTGGTAAATCCGTGGAATTTGTTGCCACGAGTGGCTGCGGAGGCCAAGTCATTGTGTACATTTCAGGCAGAGATAGATAGGTTCTTGATAGGGTATCAAAGGGTATGAGGAGAAGGCAGGGGAGTGGAGACGACTGGAAGAATTGGATCAGCCCATGATTGAATAGTGGAGCAGACTTGATGGGGCAAGTGGCCTGCTTCTGCTCCTATGTCCTATGGACAGTTTGTATTGAAATCACTGCACATCATGTAGCCATTGTAGTAATGAGAGTCATACTGAGGTTTATTACCACTGACAAATATCGTGAAGTTTGTTGCTTTGCTGCTGCAATACAGCACAAGATATAAAAGTCATTAAAAGTTACAAAAATAGTGCAAAAGACAAACAAGGAGATATTATTCATGGGTATATAGAAACATAGAAAATAGGTGCAGGAGTAGGCCATTCGGCCCTTCGAGCCTGCACCGCCATTTATTATGATCATGGCTGATCATCCAGCTCAGAACCCAGCCTTCCCTCCATACCCCCTGACCCCTGTAGCCACAAGGGCCATATCTAACTTCCTTTTAAACATAGCTAATGAACTGGCCTCAACAGTTTGCTGTGGCAGAGAATTCCACAGATTCACCACTCTCTGTGTGAAGAAGTTTTTCCTAACCTCGGTCCTAAAAGGCTTCCCCTCTATCCTCAAACTGTGACCCCTCGTTCTAGACCTCCCCAACATCGGGAACAATCTTCCCGCATCTAGCCTGTCCAATCCCTTTAGGATCTTATACGTTTCAATCAGATCCCCCCTCAATCTTCTAAATTCCAACGAGTACAAGCCCAGTTCATCCAGTCTTTCTTCATATGAAAGACCTGCCATCCCAGGAATCAATCTGGTGAACCTTCTTTGTACTCCCTCTATGGCAAAGATGTCTTTCCTCAGATTAGGGGACCAAAACTGCACACAATACTCCAGGTGTGGTCTCACCAAGGCCTTGTACAACTGCAGTAGTACCTCCCTGCTCCTGTACTCGAATCCTCTCGCTATAAATGCCAGCATACCGTTCGCCTTTTTCACCGCCTGCTGTACCTGCATGCCCACTTTCAATGACTGGTGTATAATGACACCCAGGTCTCGTTGCACCTCCCCTTTTCCTAATCGGCCACCATTCAGATAATAATCTGTTTTCCTATTTTTGCCACCAAAGTGGATAACTTCACATTTATCCACATTAAATTGCATCTGCCATGAGTTTGCCCACTCACCCAACCTATCCAAGTCACCCTGCATCCTCTTAGCATCCTCCTCACTGCTAACACTGCCACCCAGCTTTGTGTCATCCGCAAACTTGGAGATGCTGCATTTAATTCCCTCATCCAAGTCATTAATATATACTGTACTTCAGTTCATAATTATTTTCTATGCTCTATATTAAAACTATTTCTTTAAGTACTTAACAATTTTAAACATTTAGTATATTCTTTAATCAGATGTCTATTAAATGTCACTGGCATCTTGTTAATTGTAAAATATACTTCAATTTTGATTAATATTTTATACCAGTTGTTTTCAGACTAGAGTCTGCACAAAATTCTCATGAGACCTGTAAGGTCATCAGTTAGCATCATCTTTGATATAAACTAACAATTGAATAACGTCCTTGTTGGATGAACGTAACCTTGTTCATTTATTTTTGGTTCTATCATTGAAACTGTCAACTAATAGGATGTTGGTGTGGCAGCTGTGTCAGCTTGATGTAAAAAGTATGTAGACTGCACAACATGAACGTGTTGATGTGTTGCCTCGTGTACATGCAATTAATGCTGTCTGAATATTGCCAGGACTAGTTTTTGTACTAGCTTCTGATTACTAATGCCTTGAATTCTGCATTGTTTGCTGCTAAAGATTCTTGCCTAGGCTGCTGTTTTCTGAAGTGCTTCTAGGAAAAGCTATCATTTAGCAAATGTTAAAATCCACTTTTTCAGTTGTCCTTTTTGCATTTTTAAAAAAATTTGCTCATGCTCTAATGTTACAAATGTGTTACGTGTTAGGGTTATTGTAATTCATTTAGAACACCATAACCAAGCCATTCCTGGTTTTAGTAAATTAAGCTTTGTTTCTTAAAAATCATAACACATCCACATATTTATAAGTGGATCCTTGAAAAACACTGAATGAACACACACCATTGCTGGCGGAACTCAGTATGTCAGGCAGCATATATGGAAAAGAATGAAGAGTTGATGTGAGGAGCCAAGACCCTTCTTCAGGACTGGAAAGGAAGGGGGAAGAAGCCAGAATAAGATAGTGGGGGGAGGGATTGCTGAAGCCAAGTAAGGAAGAGGTATTGCTTTGGATTTCTAGAATCTACAGAACCTTGGTCTCTGCTGCATCTGTTCCCAGGATGCAGCATTTCTTTCCAGCTCATCAGAGATGTCGTCCTCCTACACCCCTTCCTCCACCATTGGTGCTGACCTCACCTGAATCTCCTCCATTTCCCGAACATCTGACCTCGCCTCATTTTCCCACTGAACACTGAACCGCTTGGCCTTGCCTACGAACTCATGAGCCTCTACATCCAACACATCTTTCTCCACAACCTCCGCCATCGCCAAAGGGATCTTGCCACCAAACATTTAAGACCTATTGTAAATCGGGGGTGGGGGGGGGGGTTCATGCTTCAATGAGCACCTCTGCTCCATCTGCCAAAAGCAAAACTTCTTGATGGCCAAACATTTTAATTCCGATTCCCAATCCTGTTCCAACATGTTGGTCCATGGCCTTCTCTTGTGCCAAGATGAGGCCACCCTCAGGGTGGAGGACCAACACCTTATATTCTGAGTAGGTAGCCTCCAACCTGATGGCATGAATATCGATTTCTCCTTGCAGTAAAAAAAATTCTTCCTCCCCCCCCCCCGCCAACCTTTTCTATTCCTCACTCTGTCCTCTTACCTCTTCTCACCTACCTGTCAGCCCCCCTGCCCCCACCCGGTTCCCCTCGTCCTTCCCTTTCTCCTACTGTCCACGCTCCTCTCCTATCAGATTCCTTTCTCTCCTGCCCTTTAGCTTTCCTACACACCTGGCTTCACCTACCACCTTCTAACTATCCTCCTTCCCCTACCCCAACCTTTTATTCCAGCATCTTCCCCCTTCCTTTCCAGTCCCGGGGAAAGATCTCGGCCCGAAACATGGACTGTTTTATTCAATTCCATAGATGTTGCCTGCCCTGAGTTTGTCCAGCATTTTGCGTGTGTTGTTTTGGATATCCAGCATCTGCAAAATCTCTCATTTTTATGATCAACAGAATCTCATGTTGATAACATATGTACTGAAGAAAAAATGTAAACCTGTTGATTGCTCAATTAGTGCCTCCTGTGTATTCAATTTTTTCTTTGAATGGCCTAGTTCTGTGTAGTTAAATACCACAATTCCATGATTATTTCATATTTGGCTTTACAGTGGTGCATTTCTGTGAAAGACTTTGTAATGCATCCCTGTTCTGTTCACATTTCTCAGGCTGTTGTTTTCTCCCACACATCACCTTCCTCTTGGCTTTCTCAATGATAACTTTTCTTTATTTGATTACAGGATTTTCTCATAGTTACTTTTTCCTAATATCTTCCTCACCATATTTGGTTAGGTATTTTATTCTGCTCAGCAGAAGTGGTTATTTAGGTCTGTTTATTAGTTTTCTCCATAGGCAATGTACTCTGGTGAGTAATACTGCGAGACCATGCTTTCAAGTGTGACCCCTTTTTTTTAAAGTCACGAGCCATGAATGCATGCTCATTGCTTGACTTCCAATTACACAGATTCATGGATAGTATAATCAGTTCTGGAACTAAGTGTAGCAATCGTTTTTAAAAAAAATCCTGCTGCTTGTAGAAGAATATGATTACAGGCTGTTTTCTTTGATAAACGCACTCCTCCAGAGGAAACATTTTAAAGGCTGTCTGCAAGCGTTAATAAATGCATTTCACAATGCAAGTACAATTATTTCATCTTATGGGTCACAGAAACCTAGTAATTAAATTTTCAAATGTGGCTTAATAAAGTGAATTTATAATCTGCTGAGCCTATCTTTAAATAGATTTAACAGTTATTTGTGAAATTCCTGCTCAATGGGTTCAATTCACAGGAAGCTCCTCCTTTCTAGCAAGATACCGTACAATATAAAGGTTGTACTTTTGCAATAAACATGAGAGATTCTGCAAAGCAACACACACAAAATGCCGGAGGAACTCAGCAACTCAGGCAGCATCTATGGAAATTAATAAGCAATCACCGTTTCAAGCCGAAAAGATGGGGGATCTTTAGTTTACCTTTGAGAAGTAACATTTTGTAATGTTTCCCTCGCCTCCCCAACCACCAAACTTGAGAAGTAAAGCACACTTTGTGATAGGTTTATTATTGGCTACTGAGTGTTGGGAAAAACATTTAGCTTGCTAATAATCTTCCCAAAGTTGATATAAGTTCTCTGCAAGCATGTAAAAATTATCATAGAGCAGTACAGCACAGAAACAGGCCCTTCGGTCCACAATGCTGTGTTGAACTAATTAAATTAGTAATCAAATGCCCAACTAAACTCATCCCTTCTGCATGTACAATGTGCAGATCTTTCTATTTCTTGCACATTCATATGCCTCTTGAATGCCTCTATTATAGTGCCTCCAGTGCCATCTCTGGCAGTGCATTCCAGTCACCCATCACTCTGTGTTTTTGGAAAAAAAACTTGTCCCTGACATCTCTTTAGAACTTACTCCTGCTGCAAAGTTAACAAATTTCACAGCATATGCTGGTGATATTAAACCTGATTCTGATTCAGGTTAAATTCATGCCCTCTGCTAATAAGACATTTCAATCCTGGGGAAAAGGATATTGTCTGTCTACTCTATGCCTCATAATCTTATAAAAGTATTCTGTTGGATCTCCCTTCAGCCTCTGTTGTTCAAAGAAAACAACCTAAGTTTGTCCAACCTTCCTTACAGCACATACCCTCTAATCCAGGCAGCATCCTGATTAACCTTTTCTGACCATTTCCCAAAGCCTCAACATCCTTCCTATATGGGACGACCAGAACTGAATGCATTACCCAGCGGCGGCCTAACTAGATTTTATAGATCTGTAACATAGCTTCCCTTCTCTTGAACTCAATTCCTCGACTGAAGGTAGCATGCCATATTCCTTTTTACCACCCTATCAACATATGTAGTCACTTTCAGAGAGCTGTGGACTTGGACCCTAAGATCCCTCTGCACATCAACACTTTAAAATTCTTGCCATTCCCTGGGTCTTTTGAGCTTCCACATTCCTGGATTTCTCAGAGATGATTCCAGAGGCTGCACCTGATTTCAAAACAAGGTAGAAATAGAAAACATAGATGCACTTGGGCTAGTAGGTGGATCAGCACTACTGGTGGTAAGCTTGTCCTTGGAACAGTATACTGTCTCTCTACATAGCTCAGCAATTCAGAATAAAATACAAGCCACAGCAGCTCAAAGGGGCTTTTCCTTACATAGTCATAGATGCATACACATCTGATATCATCCCAGCCAGGTTGCATGTATGGTCTGAAAGGTTTGAGTTCCCACATTCACAGGAATTGTGCTTAAGTAATTGGGTTACCTACTCAGTAAAGGCTTCTGATGCATTGGATCAAGGATAACCTGCTTCCATACCAATTCTTTAGGTGCTGTGGTAGCTAATGGAGTTCAGGCACAGTTTGGGTAGGAGACAGAAGGAGATGTGCTCTATCTATCATGTTAATATCCCATATGCTTCTATAAATTGTCTATATTCTCATTGCCATCCTAAGTGTTGTTCTGCCACTTTGAGTGGGAACAGTTCAGCAATTAATGCAAGCTGGAAGGAATGTTAAGCTTGCTCTGAGGTGGTGGCTATATATCTATTTCATATCTAAAGGTTCATTTGGGCAGAGTTCATAGTTGTCTGCTCAATTAGCTCTGCGCTGAGTTTAAGCTCTTCATCTTTAAACCTTTTCCTGAAATGATCTTAGTATGTACTAGCACACAGAAGGCGATGGTGATTTGTATATCATTGATGTGAGACTTAATGCCAAAGATATGGGAAATAATCTGTTTTGTAGACCACTCTTGTTGGAAGGAGGGTATTGTACAGTGGGGGTAGATATTTGCTTTGCAAGTGTAAGGTATAAGGCCTGTTCTGTCATATGCTTCACTGTACGTGTAACTTGGCTTGGACTTCAAGCCTGCATGTGTCATAAACAGATGACGTTTGTGTAGGTTGGAGGTTTCTTGATTCTATGGTGGTGGTTTCCTGGGTGAAAGGTTCTTTAAGTGAATTGACTGTATTCCAGCAGTAAACATTTTGAAAGAGGGGTGCAGAATTGTAGTGAAAGAGTAGGATGGTGTCTTGAGCAGATGACAGTTTTGCTTAACATCAGTCTGTACTGTGATTAAATAGATCTGAAATCTTAAGATCATAATGAAGCAAATGACAGATGGAGATTGATGGGGTCAAAGGCTTCTGTGAGATGATTAACTTCACACTCTGCATTTGTCTTGGATTTGATATACTGGAAGGATCATGTCTATTGATGAATAGAATACACAATCCAACTTGGGGAACAATTCTTTGGTCAGTGGGGAAGGCAATTGAGGAGGGCCTGGTGAAGATGTTTCCAGCAGCAAGGAGATCCTTCTGTAGTTACTGCAGTCAAATATATTCCTTTCTTTTAGGTGGACGTGATTTCAGTATCTTGGCGATCACCTGGTATGTCTGTCTTCTCCCAGACATTTGTGACAGATGTTCCATTTACTCCCAAGGTCTTTTTGCCAGTTTCAATTTATTAGTCAGTGGTGGTGGCAAAATTGTACCAAATGGCTTCTTGGACTGGGGTCAAGGATGTTCATAAGTAGAAAACTCAAGAATGAGGAGCTCTTTAACAAATTGCTTTTTTTTTCCTGGGAGAAAGAAGTCAATTGAGGTATCAATCTTTGTTCATGGAGTCTTCATATGCTTCCTGATGCAGGATTGTCCTGCTTAATACGAGATAAGTTTGGTCCAAAAGGGAAAAAAGTGTATGTCAAGCTTAAGGAAGCTGATGTCAGACAATACCCTTGAAGGATATAATGGAAGCTTTGAAGAATTTAAGCAGGAAATTAAGAGGGCCCAAAGGGACCATGAAATGTCCTTGGCAAGCAGGATTAAGGAGAATACATCAGTTAGGAGCAGCAGCACAGCTAGGGAAAAGGTAGGTTCACTCCAGGACAAAGGGATTTGTACATGGAAGGGATAAGTACGTTACTTCTGTATTTACCAAAGTAAAGGACATTGATGATAGTGAGATTAGGGAGGGATACATTGATTTTCCAGGCAATGGCATGTTGGGTTTTAATGTGGCAGGTGTTTCTTTTGTTTACAAAGAGCACTAGGGACAAACAGGAAATTGTGGACTAATGGATCTTGCATTAGTGGTGGCGAAATCACTGGAGAAAATTCCTAAGGATAAGATCTATTTGTGAATGGAAAACAGTTATTGAGTATATTATCAGCTTGGCAATGTGTGGTGAGATCATATTTTCAATGTTTTTTTTACTATTTTGGGGAAGTGCTGAAGATGGATGATGGTAGAGCGCTGGATGTTGTAAACACAGAGTTTAGTAAAGTTTTTGACAAGATCCCTCATGGTAGGCTCATCCAGAAGATAAACGTGCATGGGATCCATAGCAAAACACTTCTGAATTGTCTTGCTGCTTATTTCTCGCCAACGATTTGTGACAAAAATCACTTTTTTAAAACACAAACTGATGCTATTTGAAAACCATTCGCCGTATGCACGGTGCAGTGTCAAATGGCCATGCAAATGCACACAACTGACACTGGTTAGAAACTGTTCTGCAATGGTCTCCTGTCCCAATTAAGCAGCAGAGTGCCCCAAATAAACGAAGGGAATCCTGACCATTTTCTCAATTTGATATTTGTTTTTGAGAGTTGTCCCAAATAAACAGTTGCCCTGATTAACTGATGGCCCAATTAATAGGAACCCACTGTATATGATTTGGATAAAAATATAGTTGGGCTGATTAGTAAATTTCCAGATGACATGAGAATTGACATTGTGAGTAGTGAGGAAGCTTGCTAAAGAATTCATTAGGATCTGCATTAGATCTGAGTATGCTAGCATTTTCTGTTTTCAGATCTGCATTTTTTTTGTTTTTGAAAAACGTTGATTTGATGTGTGCAGATAATCACTTCATTAGTTTATCTAGTTTTATGTGAATTTACAGTATGCTTTTGACAGTTCAAAAATAAATTGTGTTATACTATGACTCATAGTACTCCAAAGATAAAATCTAGGCTAAATGTCAGAATAAGGTAATCTGACAAGACATAGAGGAAAGCTTCTTAGCAAGTTTACAGGTGAGGGGTGTTGGTTGTGTTTTTATAGCATTTGCTTATGAGACAAATTATGCAAGAACTAATTAGATGTATAATTGGACAATAAATTCAAAAGTTACAAATAATTCTATAAATTCTAAACAATTGTTTCAATTTCTAATATACATTAAGTATACAGATAAACACTTTGAAGATGTTCCCAGATGTACTTCTGTAGCAATTTACACTACACACACAGGTGATAAACTAAAATTTCAGTGCTTTGGAGTTTCTGATGGCCATTGATTCCTTGCAGTTTTTTTGTTATTGAAATGTTTTGTACATGTTGGGGTTTCCATGGACAAGTAACAATAGTTCAACATTTAATAACAGAAGACAGAACTTAATTGGTGCATCTTCCTGTTTTTAGCTGTTCAACGGATCATGAAGCTGCGGACAGGTAATATAAGAAGATTCTATTTGTTTTTGCATTTGAGTCTTATATTCTGTTTATATATTATTTCAGAGATTTCTGCCACAAATTCTAGATTAAAATTTGCAAAACTGATTTTCTTTAAACCTGAGAATATATATGTTTAAAATGTATGTTCACAATAGCAGATTTTTAAATTTGCAACTGTATCATTGTTCTTTGAATAAGTGCAACTGAGGAGTGACTTCAGACGGGGGCACCATGGCAGCGTAGCGGTTAGCGCCATGCTATTACAGCTCAGCATTGGAGTTTCCAGTTCATTTCTGCACCATTTGTCTGTTCTCCCTGTAAGCATGTGGATTTCCTGTGTGTGCTCCAGTTTCCTCTCTCAGTCCAAAGATGTCACGGTTAGTAGGCTAACTGGTCATTGTAAATTGTCATATGATTAGGCTAGCGCTAAGCAGCTGGGTTGCTGGTGGTGCAGTTTCTTGGGCCCAAAGGGTCTGTTCTGCACTATCTCTAATTGAAAATGAAAATAAAAATGAAGATGTTATAGTCCAGTTCATCTGAGCTTAAACTATGAAATTTGAACCTCCAGTGGTCATTTCAGATCTTATTTTTAAGATGAATGGATGATTTCCATTCTTAGAGGTGATAAAGAATTATCCAAAATTGTGAGTTGAGGCAATGTATAAAACTTAACATAAATTTTCAAGTTGTTATTGTTATTTCTTGAAAAAATATTTTCAGTAAGTACTTGTCATGATCAATTGCTTGATTACTGGTTACTGCTTTTCAATTATGTCGACTTCTTTGTTCTTTGTCACATTTTGGGGAAAGCTGAAATTATGAGCATAGCTCAGTGTAGTTGCATGCACTGTAGACCAAGCCTGACTGACTGACACTCACTCACATATATATATATATACACACACTATTTGTTATCCACTGATCCACATACATGTAAGGTTGGCCATGTCTTACTGGGAGAATTGGTTCATATGATACATCCTCGTGAGTACTTTCCTCTGGTGTCCAATGAATCTTCCTTGCTGAGATGGATTACATTTGGTGTCTCATGCTAACAAAGGTAGTGAAATATCAAGTCAGTCTACAGCTGGAGCTGGTATGTGAAGTGTTGACCAGGTGTGTGACTAGAGCAGAGACTGTGGTCAAGAAATTCTGTTCAGGAACATTGGTAGGTTTGATTTGGTAAACTGAAATATAGAAGCTGAAACTTGCATGGGTTATATTCAGAGACTTGTGGATGGCTGAATGTCACTGCAACCTTGGTGTTATTGCCAGCAGCTTTCTGGTTATCTGTTATTTTTGTCTTTATTGTTCTGTAGTTACAGCACGATAACAGGCCCTTCCAGCTGAATGAGCCCACACTGCCCGTGTGACTAAGCTACTGAACCGTAGGTCTTTGGAGTGTGGGAGGAGACTGGAGCACCCAGAAGAAACCCACACAGTCACAGGGAGGATGTACAAACTCCTTACAGACAGCAGCAGAATTGAACACAGAACCACTGTGCCACTGTACTGC
The DNA here is from genome assembly GCF_963921235.1 of Mobula hypostoma. NCBI lineage: Eukaryota > Metazoa > Chordata > Chondrichthyes > Myliobatiformes > Myliobatidae > Mobula > Mobula hypostoma. Next base: position 35,160,862 of record NC_086123.1, on the reverse strand, counting down.
CCTGGCCAGCCATGCCTTGATACTTTAATAGTAGCGAGGTCTTTTGTTTAGTACCAACATAGCAAGTTTTGAAATTAAGTCATTGCTACTTTTCTGTTTTGTTCCTCATTTTTGTATGTCTATTATTTTACCTCTTTAAAAATAACAAAGGAAAAAGCTCTGATGTTGGAAATCTGAAGCCAACAAAGCAATTCTGAAAATACTAAACAGGTAAAATAGCAATTGAAAGAACAAAGGATCCCATTTTCTCCTTGTAGGTAATTTCATTGCCAATATAAATGCTGTACACCCAGGACTGGAAAAAGTTTAGCAACCTTGTAATTTTTTTTAAGTTGTTGAGAAGAATTTCTAGATGCTTGTCTAACATATTTATGATCATAACTCATTATTTGTGTGTACAGCTGGCAGCAATGAGCTCTACTTCTTAAATTACCTTGAAGAGCTTTGTTTTGCAAATGAATCCAAATTAAATTATTTTCAATCAGGTTAGTAAGTAGTTGAATATTTGTCCTTTTTCTCATTCTTGGTCTATGAGAAGTATTGATCTTAGGATGTAATTTCTTACGAGACTTTGGAACATGTTATACCAGGCAGCATATGAAAATTTTCAAGTGCATATGTGCACTTACAAGACTTTAATGTCTATTCTTTCAGCATTATCCACAAAGCTATTGTTCAGCTGAAATCAGCCCTAGCAAAAATTTGGTTTCTGTAGCAAGTAGCAAGTGGATGACTCTTGTTGTTTGCTTGCTAATGCAAGGCAGCGTGCTAATGTAAGATCTCTAACTAGCTCTTCAATACAGTTCCTAAAATTGCTTTTCAGATTAATATTTAATTATTAACGGCATTCTCCATTAGGCCTCCAGGTCATGAGTAGATTGCATTTGCTAAAAGAAGAGGCAAAAAGAAAGGTAATTTGGGGTCAAAATCTGATAGTCTTCTAGCATGAATTCACTACCTTAATACCACTCTTCTAGGAAGTCTGAAGCATGCCAAAGGATCTCAGAGGTGCCATCTTCAAGAAAATCATTGTCATTGTGCTGTCTCGTATGACGTAGGCGATCATGGCCCGATGACCGTGATTGTTCTTAGCAAATTTACAGAATTGGTTTGCCTTTGCCTTTTCTGGGCAGTGTCTTTACAAGATGGGTAACCCCAGCCATAATCAATATTCTCTTCAGAGATTGTCTGCCTGGTGTCTGTGGTCACATAGGCAGGACTTGTGATATGCACTAGCTGCTCATATGATCACCCACCACCTACTCCCATGGCTTCACATGACCCTGGTCGGTGGGGGTGGGGGGGGGGGAGAAGATAAACAAGTGTGACTCCTTGCTAGTGGAGGGAAGATGCGCCTTACGCCTCCTTTGGTAGAGATGTATTTCCACCCCACCATCCCATTCAAGAAAATAGATGTCCGATTTTATTATTCAGAGAATGGTCTCCTTGATATCTTTCCCTGTGGCAGATATCATGCGAGGCTTCCTCAACTGCTTACTCACGGTGGCCTAAAGAGCTGCACCCAGAGTGGTAATGTGGGTTGAGAGAAAATAGTGAAAAAAAAAATCAAAAATTAACATGTAAAATACTTCCACTCATTCAGAAGTACTTGGACTCTGTCATCCAAAAATGTTTTCAAATGTAGCTGTTCTTAAAAGTCATTGTTCTGTATGATGACATGCTGAGAGTCTTATCACAGGCTCAATCCTTGAGCAAGGCCATCTCATCATTCTATCTGGTTCTTAATGTCCCTCACTGCAATGCTGCCTGCACCTAATATCCAATAATCTTCCTTATTGAAGGGACCTGATCTACAGGTCCAGAAGAAAGCTGTTCAATTTTTGTTTTGCAAGGTCACCCAAACTTCAGTTATTGGACCACGGAAGACAGGCAAAGAGATCAAGATGTATGTGTCTGAAAAAATGTATTTTGCTCAAAGCATCATGGCTCCATCACACGACTTAAGTCTCAGCTGAATCAACAACAAGAACTTGAAAAAACGTGGGTCATTTTCCATATCGTGGAAGTTGCCTCTTTATCATCATTTGATGTCAAAATTCACCAACTAGTATGTTACTGCAATCTTCAGGCAACTGGGAAAAAGGGTGTTAAAAGATAAAGACCTTAAATCTTCTCCCAAGTTTATGATCTACTGCATAACAGCAATATTTGCATTCCTGTATGCTTAGGAATCATGGACAGCTTTATAGTGGATACCTCAACACATTGGAGAAGCGCTACCATCTGCAGAATCTTCTAAATCAATAGATAGACTATTGATTCTGTCAATAGCCTGTCTATTGAACCAATGTCAGCTTTCTCTCCTAGGCCAACATATCCAGACACAAGTTCTAGTGTTGTTCTACCAGCTGTATCTTCCACTGGTCTGGCACCAAATTTTCAAACTTGAAGTTCCATTGTGACAGATGATTTCTGAGGAGGTCAATTAAAATGCTTCAAAGGATATTCTCAGTCTCTCTGGAAAAGGTTCAATATTCCCCCTGGCTCATGAAAATACTTGATGTGTGACCACTCCATAGAGGGAGAACATGTAAACTGCGGAAGGAGTGCAAAATGTGCTAGCCACTAATTCATCAGTGTGTAGAGTACCACCAGTCCCGTGTCTGGTAGAGTATGAGAATCCTGCACAGTACTCTAAAGGAACTTTAGAACTCTGGAGGAAGTCATCCAAAAAAAAGCAGTACTTTACTTTCAATTAGATGTAAGTACCTGTAACTATTCACAGCTTGCCTTTTGCTTCAGTTCTCACATGCTTTAATAAAAAGCTGATCTGAAATGCCTGATAATCTTGTTAAATTATGGACAGTTTAAATGAAGTCCATCTTTGCTATATTTGTGTCGGTGCCAAACATTTAAATATTTGTATGTGGGTTCAAATGATATAGAATATTATAAGCTAAATACTGGCAAACGGGATTTGATGGCTAGAGGGGGCAAAATCCTCTAGGACTCTGAGAATGGATAATGAAAAAGGATTTGCTCACTTCCTCAACACGTGTCTATAGGCACAGGTCTACCAGATTTTGTTTTTTTTTCCCCCTAGTTTGGAAACGTATAGTAGTCATTCTGCTTTGAATGTGGGGAGTTGATCATCTTAACTACTACATCTTAACCATGACCAATCTGAGCTCACCATAAACTTTGAAATATTTCCCATACTGTGCTTGACAGTTCTTGTGAATGTAATAGTCTCAAACATGCCTTTAATCTTTGGTGTTTGCCATTGTTCATAAACAAATGTCACATATGTTAATACTGAGCTGAATGAAGTATTGAATGGGCCAATGTAGCTTCTCCAATCCTGATGCAAACCCAAATTTTTATCAGAATATGGACTAAAACCAACAGTTCTGCTGGTTTCAGTTCAGGCAATCAGGTTCTAGTGAAGATTATCTGGTAGACAATGCCTGACTTGCTGAGTTCTTCCAGCAGTTTATTCTTTGCTTCAGATTCCAACATCTGCAGTCTCTCTTGTGTCTATCCTGTTGTTTGTTTTGAAATGGATTATGAGCCGAAAATGGATTTTCTGAAAGGAAATGGGTCTTCTTAGCACAGCTCCAAAGTCTCTGGAACCAACTGAGCCAGAAGTGTTTTGAAAACCATTCAACAATGCTGCTGCTTTACATACATGTGGTATCGTTTAATATACTTACACATCTTTCTAATTCTTCATCTCGTGTTTTCGATATTAATTGCATATTTATTTTATTATTTCTTTTGTAATTGCATTGTTATCATCTGCACACTGGTTGAACACCTTAGTTAGGTGGTCTTTCATTGATTCCATTATAATTATTATTCTGTTGACTTGTTGAGTATCCCCACAAGAACATGAATCTCAGGGTTGTATACGGTGAGATTTATGTGCTTTAGTAATAAATTTACTTTGACATGAATTGCAAAGACTACTACTACTCAATTGCTGAAGCACTGTGCCACATTTTCCTTCATTTTCCCCCTTAATGTCAGATTGCTTTTTAATTTTTTTAAATTTAATTTTACTGCCCTAAACTTTCCTGCCCTAAACTTTCCATACTGGTTCTCTGGGAATCTTGACCTATAATACAAACGTTTGTATGTATTATATAGTCTTTTTGTATTTTTGGAAACTCATTTTCTGTTGATCCAAAATGCTATTTGTCCTGAACTCTGCACTTATTTATATTGATAAAGCGGATGCCTCTTTTTTTTAAAGCAGAGACCTCCTATACTGAGGGTCAGGGGAACAGTTTCAACAGTGTAATCTTGGAGTTTAAACAGATGGTATTTATACTGCTGTATTCATTTGTGTGGTAACTAAACATTAAACCCAGTCACATATTTATCAAAAAAAGTTATGGATCTAGCAATTAGCATCTAAAGTAACTGCCAAAAATAACTCTAGCTTTCTTTTTAAATAAATTTAAATGCATTTGTCTTGGCTTCTTCCTAGCATGCATATACCACAATAGTTTTTAACTTTTGTTATTGACTTAAAGAAACTTAGTTATTCATTAGCATGTAATGAGATAGTTGCAAATATGCTGTGATATCAAAACTTGGTAACTTGTTAAAATGAAGCCGTGACCTTTTTATATAATGACTGCAGACACATGATTGCCAACTAAACAGCCAAACATATTTACCCATGAGCAAAACTGCAGTAGAACCTGTTCATTCATCTAAAAATGTAAGTGTATTTTTAGCTATTAACTTCCTTTGTTAACTTCCACTGTCAGGTTAATGTAAAAAAAATTACTTGTTAATGCAGGGCTTTTGTAAGATAGATACCCAGAAATGCCTCCTTCACCACTAGCCTAGGAGATTACTTTGATCATAAGGCATGTAGCTGTTTATGATAAAATTGGTATGACAGTGTGGGCTCTCATAACCTTAAACCTTTCATATTTGTGTTCCAGGTCATAAATTTTGTTAAATATCAATTTTATTACAACTGTCAACTTTGACATTTGATTTAATGATTACACAGAAACTAAACTAAAAGTATGCCTTGTATTATTATTGTAGAAGGGTTGGATGCTCCTTAGATTATTCAACAATTTGTATTCAGCTATTTAATAAATCAATAGCACATTTAGAAATGAGAAGTATTAAACATGGGGAAAACCTACATTGGCATGAAGATGGAATTCATTTGCAGAGTACCATAACCTGCAAGGTTAAGCCAGTGCTATTCAGAAACTTTGTGGAACAATGAAATGAAAACAGTCACCACTTGAACAATATTGGGCCAAGAAAAGTTATACTGGAGTTATTTAAAAATTAGCGTTCCACCAGCTGGAGAATTGTCCAATTCTGAGAATTGTTATTTCTGAAGGGCACGATGGCATTGAAGATGTGTAGAAAAGATGAAAATGGAACATCTTTGAAGTTCAGAGAATTTATTTATCTGGTCAGATTAAAAACAATGCAATGATTTGTTGCAGCAGCTAAAGATAAGAGGATGTTTATTAGAGAAGCTTAATATAGTGACTGGCTTTGAATATGCCTGTGCAAGTGCTTCTAAGATGTCTTCCTCCTTTTCGATCCATGGCAACCCTCGGCCATATCTGACAGAATTTTTGACTTCAACTCTCCTTTCACTTACTCTGCTGGATAAAGCCAGGATAATATCCCTCTAGATTTCTGCCTCCAAATTCAATGGATCATCCTTTTGTACTTTCCACCAGCTTTAATGCAACTCGAACACCAGGCACACCTTTCTTTCCCACTACAGCATTTTGAAAGGATCAATCCCTGTTTTGCTGTTCCAATCACTTCCCTTCTTCCTTTCCCGTACAACTGTAGGAGATGCAGCACTTGTGATGTTACCCCTTCACTACCCACCATCCAGGCTCCCAAATAGTCCTTCCCAGTGATCCAGGGGATACTGGTCATTCACATGAAATCCAGGGAGGGGCAGCCATTTCACTACAAAATTCCCTTGTTGATATAAATTAGAGGTGGTCGTGGAGCATTGTTTTTCATTATGGGGGCATCTACAAGTGATTGGTGATGGGCCAACTGCTGTTAATGATTTGGATTAGAATGTAATTGGTGTGATTATTAAATCTGTCATCCGTAACCTTGGTAGTTTGGTGGACGGTGAAGAAGGTTATCGCCCAAGATTACTGCAAGATCAACTAGCAAAGGAGTTGAGTAATAGCAGATGGAGTTTCACTTGAACAAGTGTAAAGTTTTGCATTTGAGAAGTTGAACCAAGGCAGGCTTGGAGTATGCTGTAAAGCAGGGCTGGAGTAAAATATTGCAGTTAGACAGGGCGTGAAGAGAGCTGGCTTGGAGTTTTGTGTGCTTGGCTCTAGGAAGAATGTCCTTTAACTGGAAAGGGTGCGGAAAAGATTAACAAGGCTGTTGCAGGGTTTGGCGGACTTGATCGATAATGGGTTCCTAACATTTTTTTAATGCCATGGACCCCTACTATTAACCAAGGGGGTGGACCCTAGGTTGGTACCCCTGATCTAAACAGAGAGACTGGTTAGTCTGTAGGGAATGTTGGAAGTTGAGTGGTAACCTCCCAAGAGGTATATAAAATTGTTAAGTGATACATTTGAAGTCGTCACAGACTTGGTGTACACATCAGTACTTGTACTATCTATTGTTTTGTTTCATTTATTCTTGGATTAGAACTCCGAGTTGCAACCTATTGATTGCACAAGTCATGTGATAAGTAGTTGGTTCCTGGTGATATTCTACATGTGTTATATTTTTCCAAAACTTACTCCAGCTGTCAAGAACTCCTTATCTAAATCCCTGAGCGTGGCAGAATATTGACAGCTGCTGAGGAGTAATTACCTTGTACCGACCTTGATGCAGAAGTTCTTTGAGATAAGGACCATGTTATTAACACAGCAATATCTGCAGTAGATTATATTAGACTGATGCACTTTTTTTTTGTTTTTTGAAGTTAAGTGAACCTTGGGTTCATACTTTCTGCAGCTTACTTCCACCATTTTTGCATGCATTAACTCCCACTAATGTATTAATTGTAAATCAGAAATCATCCAGCAGGCTTAATGATCTGCTTGACTGTATTTGCATTTACTGTGGAATTGAACAACTCTCAACTACGTCAATTATCAATTGAGTTTGCTCAATAGAAACAGGCAGGACAACAATGATTGTTTCTCACTTCACCCAATTTTGAGTGTCACAGAACCTCAAACCTTGTTGGTGCTTTAGCCTGAAATTGTTTGATGCAACCTTGCTACATTGTGGAATATGTTTGAGATTTTCAATCAGTTGTGCCATTGTCAAGCTGAAGCTTTTCCATTCAACTATAAATTATTTTGCAGCAATATTTAATCTAAAAGCTGCTATTGAAATCTCAAGTTTGCACTATAATTGACATTTGGTAGCAGCATGCTGTGACTGCTTATGTGGTTTTAAAATGCTTAGCTTCAGATGCTTTTGCCTTTCTATTGGTGTCAACATTTCAAAATAACTTTATTAGCTATGAAACACTTGACACTAGGGTCATGAAAGTCACATTATAAAGCCAAGTGCTTTTTTTAATCTCCTCCAGCTATAATGAACCATCTTCAGCATGAGAAACTCAAGAAATTCTGTAAATGCTGAAAATCCAGAGTAACACACACAAAATGCTAAAGGAACTCAGCAGTTTTGGTTGTCTCCCCAGTATTTTGTGTGTGTTATTCAACATAAGTAGTAGTTTTCTTGCCTTAAGTCCATGCTTCTGTCTTTTACTTGCTCCTTTATTCATTTTTTAATCTATTGGAACTCTTCTACAGTTTTAAAGCAGAGGTTCCCAATCTTTTTTAATCCATGGACCCATACCTTTAACTAAGGAGTCTGGGGACCACACGTTGGGAGTCCCTGTTCTAAAGCTTGTTTATCCCAGTCTTCATCAAATCCCACTACTCATTTTGTTTATGGGAAAAATATAAAAAGATAAACTGGTCTTTGGCTGAAATTGGTCTCCAGTCCCAAAAAGGGTTGGCGATGTAACTCTGTAAACAGGCAACGAAACAAAGCAGGAAATACCGATGAGAATCAAGGAGAGTTTCATGCAACCACAGTGTTGTATATTAAGGAGGGATGTTAGAAATAAATTTAATGCTAGATTTGTGATTTATAGTGGCCAGGTTTTCAAATTTAGTGCTGTGACCTTCTTAAAGGGATGAGAAGAAATTAATCATAGCAAATCTGAGCAAAGTTCTAACAAGTAAAAACATAAATAGCAGTAGTAGTAGTATTAGTGTGAGTATGATGTTCTCCTTGGGGTGTCTATTGGTAGGTCCTCATGTGGCAGTAGAAGCCAGTCTGGAATTCACACATTTGGTTGCAATGTAGGCATGAATAAGTGGTGGCCGTAGTCGGGTCCTTTGATTGTTCAGTCTTTCCTTTCACAGCTTCCACTTGTTCTCTGTGGTAGAGCAGAGGTCGCTCTCATGTAGCGCAACTCCCGTTTGAACAGATTTCCTCCAGGTGTATCTATTGAGTGCCATATCTTCTGAATTTTTAAATGTAATGTTGATTTTGATATCCCTGAAGTGTTTCCTTTGCCAACCTGTGCTCAGTGCACTTCCTTCTGTTTGGTCTGTTTGGGGAGACGAGTTAAGCATCCAGATGACGTGACCTATCCATCAGAGTTGGTTTTAAAAAAAATAGTGAATTTGATACAAGACAGATCCATACTCTTCAAAGGCACAGGGGTGTATTTGTGAAATTAAACACTGAACAAATGTGAAGGGGTAATGTAAAGCGAAAATCCAGCGGTTTGGGTTACAAAGCAATGGGAATATCAAATGTGAATCTATGCTTTTGTTGAACCATTGCTTGATGGTTTAAATAAGGTGGTTGGTCATTAACATACGTTATCTTAAAATGAGTGTTGTATGCCTTCCATTCAAACATACTTACCTCAGGGCAATCCAGTTTCTTTGCTTTTGGGATATTCAGCAATCAAAAGGAGCTGAGAATTGTTTTCAATTACTGATTGTGACCAAGAGGATTCCGACCACTTTTTGTCCACCAACTCTTTCCCACACAGTACCTTTCCTGCATTAATTTGAGACAAGTAGACGGTGGTTGCCGAAGGTGTTTGCAATGCAGGCCTTCATCAGTCAGGACATTGAGTACAGAAGTTGGAGTGTTATGTTGCAATTGTATGAGATGTTAGTGAGGTTGCATCTGGAGTTTTGGTTACCCTGTTATAAGAAAGATGCCATTATGCTGGAAAGATTTATGACATTGTTGCCAGAATTTGAGGGTCTGACTGTAACTGGGGAAGGACTAGGACTTTATTCACTGGAGCATAACAGATTGAGGGATGATGTTATGGAGATAGATAAAATAATAAAATAACAAGCCCTTTTTCCAGGAATAGGGAATCAAAAGAGGGTAAAGATTTAAAAGCTACTTGAAGGGCAACTTCAGCCAGAAGGTGTTCTGTTTATGGAATGAACTGTCAGAGGAGCTGATTGAGGCAAGTACAAAAACAATATTGAAAGAACATTTGGACAAGTGGACGGTTCGGATACATGTAGTGATATGGGCCAAACAAGGGCAAATAGAACTAGCTTATCTGGGCATCTTGATCAGCATGTACATTGGGCCAAAGGGCCTGTTTCTGTTCTGTATTAGATTATGAGGACACGTAGTCCTCTTTTATTGTCATTTTGTAATGCATGCATTAAGAAATGATTACAATGTTCCTCCAGAATGATATCACAGAAACACACGACAAACCAAGACTGAAAAACTGACAAAAACCACATAATTATAACATATAGTTACAACAGTGCAAAGCAATACTGTAATTTGATAAAGAACAGACATGGGCATGGTAAAAAAAAGTCTCAAAGTCTCTTGAAAGTCCCATCATCTCACGCAGACGGTAGAAGGAAGAGAAACTTTCTTCCTGCCATGAACCTGCAGCGCCACAAACTTGCCGATGTAGCACCCTGGAAGCACCCGACCACGGCCAATTCTTGAGTCCGTCCGAAAACTTCGAGCGTCCGACCAGCCCTCCGACACCGATCACCATCTCTGCCGAGCGCTTCGGCCCCGGCAACAAGCAATAGGCAAAGCCGAGGATTTGGGGCCTTCCCCTCCGGAGATTCTCGTTCGCACAGTAGCAGCGGCAGCGAAGTGGGCATTTCAGAAGTTTCTCCAGATGTTCCTCCGTGCTTCTCACGTCTGTCTGACTGTATGACTCTTTGACTATAGTCTGTTTCTGTCTCCCTCATGATCACCCTCAGCAGCATGATGCCAACATTAAGAGCCACCATGTGCTTTTTTTCCCCTCCCCATTTGAGATTCTAATCTTGGCAACAGCATATCTATTTGCACCTCAACTGTGACGTTTCCTACAGCATTATGCTTTCCAGCAGACCTGTCAATCAGGATGGTTCCTTGTTCCTTGTTGGGGTTAATGAAGGGGAAGAGTATAACCAATTGCTATGATGGACTGAATGATATCTTCCGTATTTTTTGATGTTTTTACTATCATTCCCAAAGACAAACTATGCTTTTGGCTGAAGTGGTTTTAAATCAGTTTAGAGTATGTTGTAAACATGAGAAAGTCTGTAGATGCTGGAAATCCAAAGCAACACACACAAAATGCTTGAGGAACTCAGCAGGTCAAACTGCATGTATGGAAATGAATAAACAGTCATCTTTTTGGGCTGAGACCCTTCTTCAGGACCTTGCAGCTATATAGGACCCCACGGAGTACTGTGCTCAGTTCTGGTCACCTCACTATTGGAAGGATGTGGAAACTATAGAAAGGGTGCAGAGGAGACTTACAAGGATGTTGCCTGGTTTGGGGAACATGCCTTATGAAAATAGGTTGAGCGAACTCAGCCTTTTCTCCTTGGAGCGACGGAGGATGAGAGGTGACCTGATAAAGGTGTATAAGATGATGAGAGGCATTGATCGTGTGGATAGTCAGAGGTTTTTTCCCAGGGCTGAGATGGCTAGCATGACAGGCACAGTTAGGTATAGAGGATATAACCGGGAAGTTTTTTATGCAGAGAGTAGTGAGTGCGTGGAATGGGCTGCCAGCGACAGTGGTGGAGGCAGATACGATAGGGTCTTTTAAGAGACTCCTGGACAAGTACATGAAGCTCAGGAAAATAGAGGGCTATGAGTAACCCTAGGTAATTTCTAAGGTAAGGACCTGTTCAGCACAGCTTTGTAGGCTGAAGGGCCTGTATTGAGCTGTAGGTTTTCTTTGTTTCTAAAAGGAAGGGGGAAGGGAAGGAAAATAGCTAGAAGGTGAAATCACGTAGGTAGGAAAGATGGGCTGGAGAGGAAGGAATCTGATAGGAGAGGAGAGGAGACCATAGGAGAAAGGGAAGGAGGAGGGGACCTGGGGGAAGGTGATGGACAGGTGAGCCTTTTCACAATCCAAGTCTCTGTGGATTGTGATTGAAGTTTCTCCTCAAGTAATATTAGTTTCAAAGACTGCCATTTAAGTTTACCTAATGTGACAGAGTATTGTAGGCTACTTTTTAGTATTTGCTGTGCTCTTCATACAGATGTTTCTGATAGAATGGGGGACAGTTTTTCAGTTTTTATCCCAACATTATGGGAAATGTTGGGATAAAAACTGGTTTATAATCTTACTCCCTCCCACATTTCCTCCAGGAAACTGAACTGGCTGTTAGTTCCCTTTTAAGACTTGGTTCACATTGCACTTAGCAAAAATGGTGAATTCTCCCAATTGTGAAATGCCATAGGATAGTGATAGGACTATTATAGTGCAGGAGGAGAGCATTTGGTCAGTTCTTTGTCAGCTCCTATTACAGTTGTCCCATCGGTCTCTGCTCTGCTTTCCACACAACTCTGCAAATTATTTTCTCTCAGCTACACTCAAAGTTATGTTTTCAAAATGATCAGAGGAAAAAGAAATTTTCTCCATCCGAAATAAAGATGGATGATTGTTTCTGGTGGGAAAGGGAGGAAGAGAAAAATGACAAATCTAATAGTTGGAAAAATAAATACTGCAAAAATTTATTTTGTATTTTGTAATTTGCTGTGGAGTGAAGCCATGGTGCATCACTAATGTAATTTGTATTCTTTGGCTGTTTAGTGAAAGTATCCAACTGGTGAACTAAAACTGTGTTCTAAGTCCCAGACAACTGCATGGAATTTTCTACCGGAAGTTGATGTGAACCCAATCGGCTGAATGGCTGTTTCCAGTGCCATACAATTTTTAAGACTTCAGTTTTTTTCCCCCAAAAATGTGGAGATATTCTGAAGTAGAGTTTTTGGTGGTGTTCTGTTGCTAGTAATCGTTTGGTGTTCACACAAGCTGCATATATGAAATGAGCAACTTGAATTGCATGACTTTTAACAAACTTCTAACTAAATTTTTGTGCTTATTGCCCAAATACTGAAAAATAAAGTGTGCTGTATATTTCCAAACATGTTATAAAGTTGCATTTGCCATTCATCAACAAAAGCAAGTGTAGATTAAAGTGAGATTGGTCATTTTGATTTCTGGTGGACCTTCCAGCAGTTGTATCTAAATTTATTAAAAATCAACAAGCTGCAGGAGCTCAAAATTTGGAATACTTGGTAGGATGGGTTATATTTTTTGAGAGAGAAAGAGTTGATAATTTGTTTTGAAGAAACTTCATCAGAACAGAATCTGCCCAAAATGAAGTTGTTTTTAGTGTTCTCTGATACGTTGGACTTTATTAGCTGACAGTTCTGATAGCAGACTCTAATGGAAAAAAATTCTTGAGATGGAGGTGTTTTGTAGTAAACTAGATTTGGATCTCACAAGCTGGTGAAGTGTGAGTATATGATTAATGAGTTTTAAGTGGTTGCTATTTATAGTTTTATGCCAGTATGTTGTGATAAGGGGTATAACTGAAAAAGAGAGCTGTAAAATAATCCCTACTACCATCAAAGTGGTGGCACAGGAGCTTGAAGATCCACACTTAATGTTTTAGGAATAGCTTCTTCCCCTCCACCGGATTTCTGAATGGTCCATAAACCAGATCTCTTTATTTCTCCTTTGCACTGTTTATTTTTGTTACTTGTAATTTTTATGTCTTGCACTTTGTTCATGACATGCCGGTGATGATAAATCTGATTCTGATTCCATTTGCTAACTCAATTGATTTCTGAGACTGATCACAATAAACTAATCCCCATTGCTAAAGCAGCATAAAAACTCCAGTGGTGTTGCTGCCTTGCTTGACTGCTGAAGGTGACCTTCAGACCTATTTTTGTATTTAGTATACAATTCAACTGCTCTCCCTTAGTCAAATTTTTATCTCCCACCTTTTGATTAGATGATGTGGGGGATGGGGGCAGTGGTGGCATGAAGGTGGTTTCTATTCCATTCTAAGTGCCTGTTGTTCTCTATAGATGTGTGATTTAGCAGACCAATTTACCATCAATCCCTAATTAGATTTAAGTTTCAGTAGCTTTAGCCAGTGATGGTCACCATGTTATTAAAATAATGTGAAATGCTACTGTTATTAAATAATAATGCAGGTGATTAAGACCATTTGGGATATCAACAGGATAAATCCTGAGCAACCTTCAGTTTATCCCCTGCAGCAACAACAATGATGGATAAAAATCAAAAACTACAGATGCTTAATCTGAAACTAAAGCAAAAAAAAACAGTGGCCACTCATTGGGTCAGGCAACATGCGTAGAAAGAGAAGCAGTCAACATTTCTGGTCTGGTACCTTTCACAGGTTTTGACAAAGGATCCTGGCCCTGAAAGGTTAACTGATTTTTATTTCACGTGTACTATCTGAATCTGCTAAGTGCTTCTACCAATGAGGGATATGGAAAAATAGATAAAACAAAATATCCTTCCCTCACACAGCGTAGTGAGTCTCTACGTTCTATCAACTGTCTTCAGATTCTGCTGTTCACCAATACACTCGGAGAAATTTGCAGCAGCCAATCAACCTACCAACTTGTTCACCTTGGAATATGGGAGGAAACCAGAGCACCCAGAGGAAACCCACAGAGTCATGGGGAGAGCATAAGATCTCCACACTTTAAATATCTAAAACAGATTTATTTTATGGTTCAAAAAAATATAGTACAAAGGAAGAAAGCACATACAAACATAGCACAATTGCCATGTTATGATTCCCCTCTCTCACATGAGTCATATAAAAACATCCAAATGTTCTACAGACAGATGCATGTAACCTAGATGGGAAGTGATAAGTTTTTTTTATAACTCAGGTTTAATTTCCACAAAAGAACTTCATTGCACTTAGTTTTGAATTAAACTATCAAATGGATCAACCCAAGAAGAACATAATAAATTGACTTGTACCTCCCAAGATTAAAATAAAAATTTGAGCATGGCATCAGTTCTTCCTTCTCATTCACCAATTTAAAGATTATTTAAACATATCGAGATTGTAAATAACTCCTGCCACCCACTGAAAAGAAAAGTTATGAACTAAATTTTTTTGACATCAATTTTGACTTTTTTTATTTTGTGCTATAATTTTTGGATTCCCAGTTTTGGCTTCTAAATTTCAAAATTATGCATCCCCTATCGTCGGACCGGCATGACCTGCTGCATTGGAAGATTATTTCCAACATTGACCAGGTTAGTGTGATACTTCTGAACATTTAATGTTTGGAGAGTTGTGGACATCTAATTTGACTTCAAAGAAGTTGGTAGAAATTTGTAAGATTGTAAGGCGTAGCTAAGGTAGACAATCAGAATATTTTCCACAGGGTAGAAATGTCAAGTACAAGAGGAAAAACATTTTAAATGAATCCAGGACAAGTTTTATCTTGCACACAGTGGGAGATGTCTTGAAAGGGTGTCACAGGTATTCGTGGAAGCAGATGTAATTGTGCTATTTGAGAGATTGTTAGACACGTGACTTTACAGGGAATGGAGGGATATCAATCTTGCATAGGCAGAAAAGAGTTGGTTGAACTCAGCATCATGTTTGGCACAGATATTGTAGTCTGTAGTCATATTCCTGTGCTGTACTATTCGTCTACGTTGGTGCTACTTTTAACAAAATATCAGCATTGACAACAGCATGCTGGAAATAATAATATGGAGAGGATTTAATTTTTACCCATTAATACAAAGCTGTTGAATGAAGGACAGAGAGAGGATTGGATTTAATTGGTTTGACATGCTTTCTATTACAGCAATAAAGCATAATTTTGAAGGGTGATCTATTTACACAACTGCTTAGTTTTCCACTGAAAGTGCTGACAATTTTGTGTTAGCTTGAGACATACTGGGCCTTTGGTAATTCAGTTAATCAGTAAGAAGTCTGGAGTGGGCCTCAATAGTTTAATTGTGTATAATGGCATAGAATGAAAGAGCTACTATTTGTTAAATCTTTTACTTTATATTTGCTATGTCTTTGTGCACTACAATTACAGGCGTCATTAAAGGGTAATGTGAAATTTGACGTACAATACTATTTCTTAAGGCAACTACATTTGCTCACTTTTTCCTGCCTTAAGAATTGAATGAGCACCTAGCCAGTGAATGGGCAGCCCACCACCCTGCACTTCAAATTATGGCATCTTCACCATTTACTGAATGATTCAAAATTCAAAGATTCATCGTACATTTATTATCAAAGTATGTAACTCTGAGATTCATGTTCCCGCAGACAGCCATAAAACAAAGAAAACCATAGAACCCATTCGAAGAAAAACATCAACCCCCACTCCACTTGCAAAAAAAAACCAAATCATGCAAACAGCAAAATAACAGGCGAGAAACACAGAATATAAAATGTAAAATCAAGGGTCCAGCCATATTCAGTTCAGCTCAGCCGAGCTCAGTTCAGTCTAGTGCTGTGTTGTTCATTATCTGCAGGCCGCCCCAATCAAAATCGCCCAAATGCTATTTTTTGTTACTATACAGAAAAAAGGAGCGACATGAAACACATCATAACTTGATCCAGAGTCCAATCCACGAACCGCGTCGAGTAAACCTTGCCCAAGGCCCAGGACCCAAGCACAGTCCTCCAGTCTTGCCCAAGACCCAGGTCTGCAGCATGATCCTGTAGGAGTAGCGGACAAGATGGAGAGAGACCGTATGCGGACACCTTCCTCCAGCAGCAGCGAGTGAGAGAGAGAGAGCCGGAGGAAGCAGAGACAGAGGACTTTTGTTTAATGAATCGTGATGAAAGACAAGCAGCAAATATTGAATTAAGCAATTTTAAGTACAAACACCCCGGGGGACTTTGCAGAAGAGCACAAGGCAAAATTTAATGCCAAGCCAAAATATTAAAAGATGTCTAATGCTTGGATCAGAAATAGTATCAAGTCTTTTTTAATAAAAATAATGAGAGCGGGAGAGAGAGAACTTTATACACAATAGGGAAAGAATTCCAAACTTTGGACTTTACGGAGCTGTTCCGTGGGGTGGGTGGGTCACAATAATGGCTTCTTGCTACAGTTTGAGATCTTCAGGATTCTCTGCAGGAATTCAACAAGGTTGTATGGCAGTTGGAGCCAACTGCTTTAAAAGTCTGATAATTTCTTGTGATGGAGAATTAGTCCTTTTGCACAGGGACTGATGCTTGGATCTCATTTGTTCAGTAATTTGACTCATTTATTACAGTAGAATCAGAATTTGAGGTGACTTCAAGTTGGCAGGATTTTTAATACAGAGGATAATTCTGGCAAGATATAGATATTAAAATTAATGATTTAAAACATAGAACATTACGGCACAGGAACAGGCCTTTTAGCCCACACTGTTCATACTGAACAATGAGCACAATGCCAAATTAAAATAAATGTTTTGCCGGCACTTTGTCCATATCTCTCCATTCCCTGCATACTTGTGACCCACAACCGTTGGATTTACTTTCAAGGTCTCTTCATCTCATGTTCTCAATATTTATTCTTTTTGTATGTTCACAAGTTTGCCATCTTTTGCACACTGGCTGTCTATTATGGTTATTGGATTTATGGAGTATGCTCAAAAGAAAATGAATCTCAGGGTTGTATATGGTGACATACAGTTGAAGTCAGAAGTTTACATACACCTTAGCCAAATATTGTACATTTAAACTCAGTTTTTCACAATTCCTGACATTTAATCCCAAAAAACATTCCCTGTCTTAGTTCAGTTAGGATCACTATTTTAATGTGAAATGTTAGAATAATAGTAGAGAGAATGATTTATTTCAGCTTTTATTTCTTTCATCACTTTCCCAGTGGGTTAGGAGTTTACATACACTTTCTTAGTATTTGGTAGCATTGCCTTTAAATTCTTTAACTTGGGTCAAACGATTTGGGTTGCCTTCCACAAGCTTCTCACAGTAAGTTGCTGGAATTTTGTTTCATTCCTCCAGACAGAACTGGTGTAACTTGAGTCAGGTTTGTAGGCCGCCTTGCTCGCACATGCTTTTTCAGTTCTGCCCACAAATTTTCCATCGGATTGAAGTCAGGGCTTTGTGATGGCCACTCCAATACCTTGACTTTGTTGTCCCTAAGCAATTTTGCCACAACTTTGGAGGTATGCTTGGGGTCATTGTCATTTGGAAGACCCATGTGCAACCGAGCTTTATCTTCCTGGCTGATATCTTGAGATGTTGCTTCAATATATCCACATAATTTGCCTTCCTCATGATGCCATCTATTTTGTGAAGTGCACCAGTCCCTCCTGCAGCAAAGCACCCCTACAACATGATGCTGCCACCCCCATGCTTCACGGTTGGGATGGTGTTCTTCGGCTTGCAAGCCTCATCCTTTTTCCTCCAAACATAACGATGGTCATAATGGCCAAACAGTTCAATTTTTATTTCATCAGACCAGAGGACATTTCTCCAAAAAGTAAGATCTTTGTCCCCATGTGCACTTGCAAACTGTAGTCTGGCTTTTTTTGGTGGTTTTAGAGTAGTGGCTTCTTCCTTGCTGAGCAGCCTTTCAGGTTATGTTGATATAGGACTCATTTTACTGTGGAAATAGATACTGTACTTGTCTACCTGTTTCCTCCAGCATCTTCACAAGGTCCTTTGCTGTTGTTCTGGGATTGATTTGCACTTTTCGCGCCAAAGTACATTCATCTCTAGGAGACAGAATGCGTCTCCTTCCTGATCAATATGACGGCTGCGTGGTCCCATGGTGTTTCTACTTTCGTACTATTGTTTGTACAGATGAACGTGGTACCTTCAGGTGTTTGGAAATTGCACCCAAGGATGAACCAGACTTGACATCATTTTCTGACCTCAATCTGATAGAACATTTGTGGGCAGAACTGAAAAAGCGTGTGCGAGCAAGGCGGCCTACAAACCTGACTCAGTTACACCAGTTCTGTCTGGAGGAATGGAACAAAATTCCAGCAACTTACTGTGAGAAGCTTGTGGAAGGCAACCCAAAACGTTTGACCCAAGTTAAAGAATTTAAAGGCAATGCTACCAAATACTAACAAAGTGTATGTAAACTTATGACTCACTGGGAAAATGATGAAAGAAATAAAAGCTGAAATAAATCATTCTCTCTACCATTATTCTGACATTTCACATTCTTAAAACAAGTAGTGATCCTAACTGACCTAAGACAGGGAATGTTTTCTAGGATTAAATGTCAGGAATTGTGAAAAACTGAGTTTAAATGTATTTGACTAAGGTGTCTGTAAACCTCTGACTTCAACTGTATATGTACTTTGACAATAAATTTACTTTGAACTTTGAGGTGCCACTATCAAATCTGATTTGACAACTGCTCTGCTAGTTCAGGCACCTACCATCAGAGTATAAAATAAAAACTTGCCACACACGTCTTTAAACATTTTCCCCTCTTTATCTTAAATGTATGTACTCTAGTATTTAACATTTCTACCCTGGGAAAACGATTCATGCAGTCTACTCTATAAACTTTCTGTCGGGTCTCTCCCCAGCCTCCACTCCAGAGAAAACAACACTAGTTTGTCTGACCTATCACAGCTCACACCCTCTAACCCAGGCTGCATTATAGTAAATCTCTTCTGTACGCTCTCCAAAGCTATCTTATCCTTTCTAATCAGAATTGCACACATTACTCCAAATATTGCCTAACCAAAGTTCACGGTATTTCTATTATAGGGAGTTTGGTGCAATGTTTTGTATCAACGATGTGCTGATTATTTCCGGACTTTGCAATAGCTACTTGGGTATCATTATGGTCTGTGACTGTTCGCATAAAGTCCAATATATTAACTGTGGATTTGGCTCCCTGCATTAGATTGAAGATCTGTCCGTTTGTAATTACTTTCCTCTGCAGGTGTGATGCAAAAGGAACATTAGAATCAGCAGAAATATAGTTGTTGTAATTATAAATTTTACAACATAGTCATTCAATTCTGCAAAATCTATCAGTATATTTTTTCTTGGGCCCTTAGCCCCAGTGGAGCATAGGCCTTCGAAGACTTCCCGTCTCCATCGTGGTTGGAGTACATCAATTCATTGTATTCACTGTGCAGGGCACTGTACAGCTAAACCAGATCCCCATTGGCCAGTCTTGCCCATTTCCACCTCTCACAACAGGTCATAGGGTTGGACTTTGAGAAGCTTTAAATAATTATTCCAGAATTTGAAAATTCTATGATGTTATCTGTTAAGATGCACAATATGCCTTAGCATAGAGTCCAAGGATTCTTTATGATGGCATGTGAAAATATTACATCACCAGAACATTAGGATGAAAATTGGGTTTGTATTGATGGATTAGTTTTCCAATGAAATTTCACTCTGTTTATTTAAAGCAAATTCACTTACCTAATCACATGGCTTGTCTGAATAACTTCCTGTGAATTATCTCCATGAAGTGTGAGCTGCTATCCAATTTAATGAGCATCTGACTTGACTCTCCTCTACCAAGAGTCACATTATATATTGACTAGAAAGGAGTTGCAGATTAAAGGTTTAATAGGTTTATAATTGTTGAAATGTGAATCTTCAAGGAGGCATTAGAGATATAAAATAAACACGTGGGTTGTGCTAATATTTAAAGCTGCACCTGTTCTTGTTACCTTGGGAGCAGATTTAATGATGTACATGGTTTCGTGTTTGACCTTTGACAATAGTCACAACATAATTTAGAGTATAATGTCAGAGTGACCATGGTCTTGAGTATTTGCATCCAGCTCCCAAAAGAACAAAGGGTAGAGGAATTAAGGCAATGTTTTTTTATATAAAGCACACTAGTTAATGACATTTAATGACCAACTGGAGAGATTCAACAGCAGGGCTGAAACCTCCCTTATTTTTTAAAATAATATTTTGATAATACTGAAAAGGAAAGGACGAAGGGAGTAAGTGAAAAGCTGAGCTTTTACAGGCAGCAGGAGCCATATGAGTTTCCAGGTTGTAGCATGCTTTTTTCCACTCTACAAAGTGTAAAGCAGCCACAGCAAGGTTGAAAGAAATCAAACCCAGGATAAAGCTGGGTTCTTCAAAGTAAGGAGGGATTAGTTTAATGAAAGTAATTAATAAACTAGCTACCAATTGGTAGATTCAATAAGTGAAGATGTTGATGCAGAGGGTACAAAATGTATATAACTAACATGTTATTATCAGACAGTTTCTTAGATTAAAAAGATTTAAACTTAAATAGGGCATGTTTGCTAAACTTTCTGCTTGGGGATGTTTACTGCTCCTTTCTGCACTGAACTGAGGTTATGGCCTGAATCTACTGGGCTCCTGCATCGGCTCTGACTGGATTTGTGGCTTCAGTTCTAAATGATATTTGCTTATTTTTGTTTGCCTGTTTTGTTTTTTCTGAACATTGGGTGTTTGGCAGTTTTTGTTTTTAATGGATTCTATTGTGTTTGCTGCCTTTAAGATAAATCTCAACGTTGTATAAAGTATACATACTTGGATAATGTACTTTGATCATTGACTTCCAGTTGAACACCCAGGTGAATATTTGCACCTAGACCTAGACTAACTACCCAGCAAGCTGTCTGGTCTATACCTATATACCTCTTCCCATCTTGTCTCTTGTAAGGATGCCTTTCTTCTTTGTCTCCTCCACACCTCACAAAATGAGACCTTCCATATCCTGTATTTCCCTATACTCTTCCTGTAAAACCCCTTGTGCAACACCCAAAAGTCTGAAGCCATTTCATCGTCATAGTCATCGTCATAGTCATACTTTATTGATCCCGGGGGGAATTGTTAGTACAGTATTAGTACATTTAACTGTTAGTGCAGAATTTCACCAGAATCAGGTTTATTATCATTAACATATGTTGTGAAATATCCACAAAAAATGCTGGTGGAACGCAGCAGTTCAGGCAGCATCGACTGTACCTCTTCCTATAGATGCTGCCTGGCCTGCTGTGTTCCACCAGCATTTTTTGTGCGTTGCTTGAATTTCCAGCATCTGCAGATTTCCTCGTGTCTGTGTTGTGAAATATACTGTTTTATGGTAGCAATACAGAGCAGGACATCAAAATTACTACAAATTCCAAAACAATAAATAGTGCAGAATATGGAGGTAGTGTTCATAGACAGTTCAAAAATCTATGGTGGGGGGTGGTGGGGGATGATTGTTGTTCTTAACATTGTTCATTGTGGCTCTTCAGGCTTCTGTAGTTCTCCACTGATGGAAATAATGAGATGAAGCCATATCTTGGGTGTTGAGAGGGCTTAACCACCTTCCAAAGGCACTGTCTTTTGGAAGATGTCCTCAATGGTGAAGAAGATTGTGCCCATGATGGAGCTGGTTGAGTTGGCAACCCTCTGAAGCCTCTTTCTAATGTGGAGCTGCTTAGGTCCTCCAACTTCTCACCTTGCAATCCAACCAAATTTTCAAGGTCACAGAATCTAGCAAGAAATTACTTTATCTATGTTAAAAACTATCTGGATCTTGAGAAATGGAAATTCTGTTCTATCTAACTAAAATCCCAATAGTTAATTGAAGTACTATAAAAATGATTTTAGATTGTGAGTGCTGAACAAGAAATTATTAATGTGGATAGGAAGACATTCATGGAATTTGTGGGCATTGCTGGTCATGCCAGCATTTACTGCCCCCTTGAAGCTGAAAATGGAGCTACATGTTTTGTGCTATAACTAATTAATAATGACAGGTTTAGGATAGCATTCATTTGTAGCCCACTTGACTAACACAAAGCCAAAAATGTGACTTCCTTGTTCAAGGAAGAAAGATGATTAAAAAGTGGGAGACTAATAAGCCAATTAGCTTAACATTTTTATTTTGAAAGATATGCAAGTATATAATCAGGGAAGATATAGTTATTAATTTAGGAAGCTTAATGCAATTGTTAGCAGAACTTCAGTATTTCTCTAGTTATACTGAAAAGTAGAAGAATGATGCACACAATAACAATTATTCAAAGAAAGAAAAGCACTCAGTTTACCCATTACTGGCACTAGTTGATGGGGCTGAACTATCAACTAGCACTGAATTCAAAATTTGGTATCGTCTCTCCCATATGCTGGGCCACAATTCATAGTGTCATATTGGTTCAAGGCTCCAGTTTATACATGTAGTATTTTGTTTCTTGCTGACGTACTCTGTGCTCACATATGTATAACCTTGCTCAAGCTCTTGCACATCATCATCGACCTTTGTCTTTATTTCTTTGGATGTCTCTAAGAATTGTGAAGTCTAAAAACTGCCAAGTCTTGAAGCCGCAAGACGACAAACTTCATGTCATATAGGACAATGATAATAACTCTGATTCTGATCCATCCTTAATCATATCCTTATCATTACTAATTTATAATTAAGCACCTGTCTAATGAAAGCCTGGGTTTCTATTTATTCCCTGTCATCTTTCAGCCCAATGTCCCTGCTTTTTGTTTAAAACTAGCATTTATGCCTTTTTTTATTCATCATATGCCTGACTTGGTACTTAGTTCTGCTGTCACCTTCTTCTTTTGTTACCGTAACTAATTAGTAATCATGGGTTCAGGATAATTTTCATTTTTAACCCACTTGATTAACACAGTTCATGTACACCTCACAAAAAGAAGTTACATTCTCGTCGACTGATCTGAATTCCTAAATTAAAGTTTTTCTTGCGCTGCAATCAAACTAAGTCAACATGGTTTCATTAAAGGAAAATTATGTTTGACAAATTTGCCGGAGATGTTTGAGGATTCAATGAGTAGAGGGAAACCTACAGCATATTTGGATCTCCAGAAGACATATAAGTTATCATGCGAAAGGTTAGTGCATAAAATAAGAGCTTGTTACTGGAAGAAGTGTGTGCGAATTAGGATGTGAAGACTGGTTAGCACACAAGACTTTAATGAACAAATGAAACTTTTTCAGAATGAA
Source organism: Mobula hypostoma (assembly GCF_963921235.1). Classification (NCBI taxonomy): domain Eukaryota; kingdom Metazoa; phylum Chordata; class Chondrichthyes; order Myliobatiformes; family Myliobatidae; genus Mobula; species Mobula hypostoma. Next base: position 35,137,603 of record NC_086123.1, on the reverse strand, counting down.
AACATTAGCTTGTGGAATGCCCCAAGCATCAGTTCACTTTTTATGGTAAATAATTCACGACCATTAACAATCTACTTTAATGACATGGGTGGGAGGGGGGGAGATGGTGCACAGCGTAAAATTTCCAGGCTTCCTAATGACAGGAAACTAATTGGAAGGGCATGTTGTGAGGAGGGTTTTGGACGTAGCCACTTAAGTGAATGGGTGAGATTAATGCAGGAAAGTGTGAGGTCATGCACTTCTGTAAAAAAAAACAGATTCTAACTAAATGTAGAGGAATTGCAAATGAGTGGATTACACATGGATCTAATGACACTGGGCAACAAAGATTTTGCTTCCTGAATATATTTGGGTGTATCTTATGGATTTGGAGCTGCTGATCATGAAAATCACCATCAAACTTCCCTGTCATGCACCATTTTAAAAAAAAATCCTCGGAGATCACCGTGCCAGAATTGCTTCTTAAACTCTGGACCACACCTGAACCCAACCAGCGAGGCCTGGTCCAAGGCCCACCGCTTTCCTGGAGACCCGCGGTCTGCTACCATGCCGGAGCGCTTGGAGACACGGCCCATTCCGACCAGCACCTCTCAGGAGCAAACGATCACACAAAAGTGACATCGGAGACCTCAAGGTGCCCCAGACGCTTCCCAGACCAGGTATCCGGAGGCTTTGCTCATTACAGCCGGGGACTTTAACCAGGCCAACCTCAGAAAGGCACTGCCAAAGTTATACCAACATGTCTCCTGCTCCACTAGAGGCCCAAATATGTTTGACCACTGCTACACAGCAGTCAAGGATGCCTACCGTTCCGTCCCACGACCTCACTTTGGAAAATCGAACCATTAGGCTGTACTCCTCCCGGCTTACAAACAGAAGCTGAAGCGGGAGGTCACGGTGTCAAAGGTGGTGTCGCGTTGGACGGAGGAAATGGATGAGGTCCTCCGTGACTGCTTTGAATCAGTGGACTGGTTGGTATTCAAGGACTCGGCAGCTAACCTCAATGAGTATGCCTCAGCTGTCACGGACTTTATTTGGAATTGCAAGACGATCCGGGTATTCCCTAACCGGAAACCTTGGATGAATTATGAGGTCAAGTCCCTTTTGAAGGCTAGAGCTGCGGCTTTTAGGTCCGGGGATACCAGTCGCTACACGGAATCCAGGCGTGAACTCCGGAAAGCCATTAAGGTCACCAAGAGGCAATATCGAGCCAATATCAACCCCAGGCTAACCAGAGGGATGCCGGTAGACTATGGCAGGGTCTAAATGAGATCACTGGGCGCAAAGAAAAGGCTGGGAATATCAATAACTGTGGCGCTTCTCTTCCTGATGAACTTAACGTATTCTACGCAAGATTCGAACAGAAGAGGAGAGTCCCGCTCCCTCCGGATGAACCGGACCTGGTGACATCGAGATTCATCGTCACTGAGGAGGATGTTAGAAGGGGGCTTCCTGAAGATAAATCCAAGGAAGGTGATGGGTCCAGATGGCGTCCTGGGATGGGTTCTGTGCAAGCGAGCTAGCTGGAGTGTTTGCCGACATCTTCAACTGCTCCTTGCTTCAGTCTAAGATCCCCTCATGTTTTAAGAAGGCAACGATAATCCCAGTGCCGAAGAAGAGCAAGGTGGCATGCCTGAATGACTATCGACCTGTGGCTCTGACATCAATTGCTATGAAGTGCTTCGAGAGATTGGTTATGGCACACATCAACCACAGCCTACCGGTCAACCTCAATGCTTTGCAATTCGCCTACTGGAGAATAAAGACGCATACGTAAGGCTCCTTTTCATTAACCATCATGCCAAATAAACTGATTCCTAAGCTCCAGAACCTGGGCCTTAGCACTCAGATCTGCAACTGGATCTTCAACTTCCTCACAGACAGGACCCAGGCTGTAAAAATAGGGGACAAGCTCTCCTCTACAATCACTCCGAGCATCAGTGCCCCACAAGGCTGTGTACTCAGCCCCCTGCTGTACTCACTGTACACCCATGATTGTGTAGCCAAGTTTCCATCGAACTCAATATATGTTTGCTGATGACACAACAATTGTAGGCCGTATCTCGGGTAAAAAATGATGAGTTTGAGTACAGAGAGGAAATTAAGAACCTGGTGGCATGGTGCGAAGACAATAACCTATCCCTCAACGTCAGCAAGACGAAGGAATTGGTTGTTGACTTCAGAAGGAGTAGCGGACCGCACGACCCAATTTGCATCGGTGGTGCGCAAGTGGAACAGGTCAAAAGCTTTAAGTTCCTCGGGGTCAATATCACAAATGACCTGACTTGGACCAACCAAGTCGAGTTCACTGCCAAGAAGGCCCACCAGCGCCTTTACTTCCTGAGAAAACTGAAAGAAATTTGGCCTGTCCCCTAAAACCCTCGCTAATTTTTATAGGTGCACCGTAGAAAGCATTCTTCTAGGGTGCATCACAACCTGATATGGAAGACCGAAAGAAGCTGCAGAAGATCGTGAACACGGTGCAGCACATCACACAAACCAATCTTCCGTCCTTGGACTCACTTTACACCGCATGCTGTCAGAGCAGTGCTGCCAGGATAATCAAGGACACGACTCACCCAGCCAACACAATTTTTGTCCCTCTTCCCTCTGGGAGAAGGCTCAGGAGCTTGAAGACTCGTACAGCCGGATTTGGGAACAGCTTCTTTCCAACTGTGATTAAGACTGCTGAACGGATCCTGACATGGATCTGGGCCGTACCCTCCAAATATCTGGACTTGCCTCTCTTTTTTTTTGTACTACCTTGCCTTCTATTTTCTATTTATGATTTATAATTTAAATTTTTAATATTTACTATTGATTTGTACTCCAGGGAGCGGGAAGCGCAGAATCAAATATCGCTGTGATGATTGTACATTCTGGTATAAATTGTTTGGGGACAATAAAGTATAAAGTATTTGTCATTTCATTTTATAATTCAAGTCAATTAAAACGTTGCCCACAATGTAAGCTGAAAATTTTTCTATCTTGTCCAGGCATGCCTGAGCATGCTTAGGCAGAGCAGATGCTGCATAGCAGGACAAGTTTTAGAAAAATGGGATATGGAGTCTAGAGCAGGCAGACGAAGATGCCGTGATGCACGAGCCAGGAATGGAAAATTACGCCGATACTGATACAGATTTTGAACCCTTTGTGTCAAATAAACCTCATCTGATAACTCAATCTGTGTTAAATGATCTGGTCACAGACTTGGGGTTTGTCAAAGGCAAAAGTAGAATTACTGGATTCAAAAATGCAAGGATGCTGTCATCAGGCACCAAAAATTCTATGAAGGATTTCAACATTTGAGACAAATGTTCCCAGCATAACTGATGCCAAGATTAAGGAAGGCATTTTTGTTGGTCCACAAATCAAACTGGTCATCAATATTAGGCAATTTGAAGAACTTCTAGTGGGACAAGATAAAATTGCATGGAAGGCATTCAAGCATATTGTTGAAAATGTTCTTGGCAACTACGGAGCATCAAACTATGTGCAGCTGGATGACAACATGCTTCAGGCATGCAAGACCATGAAGTACAAGTCACTAAAGATTCATTTTCTGCATTTCCATTTCGAGTTCTTCCCTGCAAATCTTGACACTGTCAGTAACAAGCATGGTGAAAGGTGTCATCAGGACATTGCAGTCATGGAGAAATGTATCAGGGTAACTGGAATCTATCAACGCTGGCTGATTATCGTTGGACACTTAACCTTAGACACTGAGTACAAATGAAAACCATCATCAAACTATTTTTAGCTTAGTTGAACTATTACAAAGCATCAGCACAGTTATGCGATTAAATGCTTTATACTCAATAAAACTTAATTTCTTGTTTCTCCAAACTTCTAAGTGTTACAAGTAGTCTGAAAATATATTTTGTGTTCAGCTTCAAGCAGTCTGTCATAGACAAAAAAAAATCTGAGGAAACACCATTTTGGAAGAATTTTTTTGTCCATTATTATTGTACCTGAAACACTCCATGTTCAATAAATAATGAAGAAAGCAATGATAGTACAGATAACTCTTTATTGTTCTGGCATTGAAGTTAAAAATAGAAAAGTACAGTTGTTACAATTGTGTATGGTGTTCGTGAGTCTTTACTTGGAGTATTGTATGGAGTTTTGGTCCCCTTGTTTAATAAGGGATATTCTAGAACTATAGATAACTCAGAACAGATTCATTATATTATTCCTGGATGTGAGAGTTGTGCTGTTGTTAAAAGATTAAAAACAAATTGGATCTGTATTGTTCGCAGTTTGGACAATTGACATGTTATCTTATTGAACATATAAGATCCTAAGGAGGCATGATAAAAGTAGTTGATGGGACTTTTCTTCTAGTGGAGAAAGTCTAAAAGGAGGGAATAAAGTTGCAAAATAAAGGGCAGCAATTTAAAACTAAGGATTTCTTCCTGCAGAAGTTGTTGAATTTGTGATATTACATAACCTGGAAAGGTGAGGAGGCAAGGTCAACAGGGGAAAATGCATTCCTGAAGGAATGTTAGGGAATATAGAACTGGTACAGAAGAGGAGTTGAGGCATGGGCAGATCATATTGAATGGTGGGTCATGGAAGAGGGGCCAAATGCCCATCCACTGCATCAATTTTCTTTTGAATTGGCTTTTTAAACTTTGTGTCTATGGCATTCATCTCCCAACCTCTATCACTGTCTCCATCCTCCTTCCCCCATCTGGTTTCATCTCCCCATCAACTAGATCTATCTAGTGCTTGCCGGTACCCCTCATACCGTCCCTTTATAGTGACTATCTCTCCCAGCTCTCAATCCTGAGGCAGAGCACAATATGTTGGCTATCCTTTTGCCTCCACAGATGTTTCTTGACCCACTGAGTTCCTCCAGTAGTCTTTTTTTTTGCTCTAGTTCCCAGCATCTGCAGTCTCTTGTGTCAATATCTGGGCAAGGCAGAGAATCCCCAACAAAGGTAATTATAACCATCAACTCATGACATTCAATGATGTTACAATGAACCTTCTTGAGGATTAGCATGACCAGAAATTGAGCTGCACCAACCACGTACATATTATGGATATAATTGGTGGCTGATATAACTCCTCATACTCAAGCCTTTCTGCCGTCTAAAATGCATTAGGAGGAATTGTAATGGAAAGTTCCTTGCTTATCGAAATATAGTTCCATTAATTCTCAACAAGCCCAGCGCCATCCAGGACCAAGCAACTCTCACCCTGTTAAATGTATATTCCCTAGGGAGTCTTATGGAATAGAAAGACCTAGGAGTATATGTATGTTGTTTCCTGAAAGTGGTGATACAGAAGGCATTGGATGACTACTTCATTTGGATCATTGAAGATAGGAATTGGAACATCATGTTATGCTGTACAAGACGTAGATGAACTTGTACCTGGAACATTATGTGCAGTTCTGGTTGTCATACTATTGAAAAGATGTGATTAAATTAGAGAGGGTACAGAAAAGTCTCAAGGGGATGCTGGCACAGCTGGAGAGCTTGATAAACATGGATAGACTGGGACTATTTTCCCTGATTGAGGTTGAGGGGTGGCCTTCTATACAACATCATGAGGCATATAGATAAAATAGATTGTTGCTGTCATTTTTCCAAGGTAGACATGACTAGAGGGCACAGGTTTGAAGCAAGAGGGGAAAGTGGGGAGTTGAGGAGCAAGTTGTTCTACACACAGTGGCATGTTGAATAAGGCTATTGCAGGAAATGATAGAGGTGGGAAGAATTACAACATAGTTCAAAATAAATTTATTATCAAAGTGCATATGTCACTGTGTACAACCCTGAGATTAATTTTCTTGAGGACATGCTCAGTAAATCCCCCAGAATCAATGAAAGACCACACCAGCAGGGTGGACGAACAGTGTGCAAAAGACAACAAACTGCAAGTACAAAAAGAAAGAAGAAAAAGTAATAAATAAGTAAGGATAAATATCAAGGTCTTGAGATGAAGTGTCCTTGAAATTGAGTCCATAGGTTGTAGGAACAGCTCAGTGATGGGGCGAGTAAAGTTATCCCCTCCAGTTCAGGAGCCTGGTGGTTAAAGGGTAATAACTGTTCCTGAAACTGATGGTGTGAGTCCTGAGGCTCTTGTACCAATATCCTGATGGCAGCAGCAAGAAGAGAGCATGACCTGAGTGGGTGGGGGTCCCTGATGATGGATACTGCTGTCCTGTAACAGTGCTCTGTGGTGGGGAGGGCTTTACCCATGATAGACTGGGCCAGATCCACTACCTTTTGTAGCATTTTCCATTCAAGGGTATTTAAAACACATTTGGACAAGAAAGGTTTCAAGGGGCTATGTGCCAAATGCAGGGAGAAGGGACTAGCTCAGGTAGGCATATGGTGAGTATTAGATGAGATGGGCTGAAGAGACTATGCCGTGCTCTATAACTCAATGGCTCCATCAAAAGTTTGTAATTGTTATGGCTGCAGAGTGTATGATCTACAAAATATGCTGCTGTTCAACTGGGTGACTCCAAAGCCATTTTTCAGTGCCCAGAAGGACAAGGGCAGTGTATGAATTAAATCACCATCATAGGGTGTATTTTGAGTTACAGGTAGGCAGAAAAGGGAGGAGAAGTGAGAGCTGTCCCCTACTCGTTACACTCAGCTCAAACACACAATTCTGCAGTAATATACTGCCAGCAGGAGCTCCATTTAGATTGTGGCAGGCTGCTTACATTAGTTCTGCTGTCTCCGAAACTATGATGCCACTCTACAGGTTTCACCAGCCAGAATTCTTGAGATTGTCGTGATCTGCTGTACACCGTTTAATTTGGCCAGGAGATGAGCTGAGCATTGGGCTAATGCAAGGAACGAACCAGCAACCAGAGCTGCAGGTTAATTCCGCCGCTGTGAAAGCTGGGGAGGAGGAATATGCTGAAGGCAAGCAGCCACACAGAGCAGATCTTCAGTGATACAGATTTCCTATTGTTTCCTGAAGAGAACACCTTCCTCGATAATGCTGGGAGATGGCATTTGATTCTGGAAAGATTTTCATAGGCTAATAACACTCTCTCTTTCCTGATCATTCATTTTCAAATCACTAACGCATTTGTCATTGTAAGTTACTATGGCATGACAAATAGTCTTCTGTCAGTGTGACACAATCAGTTAACGTCCCTATATATCGCAGCCAAATTGAGGCAGTAAATGATCTCCAGAAGGTTACTTAAAGTGAATGGGTTTTCTTTACCTTAAAAACAGGTGGAAGCTATTACTTCGGTGCTCAATCTCAATTCAGTCTTGCAAAGGGAGAACAATCATCTAGCAGCATTGCGAAATATTGCTCATTGCACTGTATTAATTTTCCTAGTCAACACCTACTGTATCATAAATTAATCTTGGAGTGAATACCTTAATTACAAGTATTGCTTCCTATTTATAGACCTTAGAGGTAGTTATCTAATATCCCATGAAATGACTGGTTCAAGTTCAGGTTTATTGTCATTCAACAGTATACTTGTATACCACCAAACAAAACAACATTCCTCCGGATCAAGCTGCACAATACAGCACACACGTACAGAGGTGCACGCAGACACAGTAATATTACCACAAATAAATTAACAAATAATAAATTATATTTGCATTTACAATGCAAGTCAAAAAGTAAACAGTATGACACTACTGGCGCTTCATAATTGAGTGTGGCAGGGAGTTCAGTAGTCTCACAGCCCGTGCGAAGAAGCTGTTTCCCATCCATGTAACAGTCCTTGTCCTAATACTATGGTACCTCCTGCCTGATGGGAGTGGGTCAAAGAGATTGTGGGACAGATGGGAGGGATCCTTGACACTGCAAGGGCCTTAAGGTAATTGAGACCACTTGCAGTTAAGTATATCAGTGGATGTTAATGAGAAGAACAATGACAAGTCTTAAGGCTACTCTGAGCTCAAAAACGAGTTTAGATGGAATGCTTGCAGCTATGAATGGTTATCATTTCACTTGATCAAGTAATATATTTGGTTTAATTTGGAATTGCAGTCATATGTAACTTGTTTACTGCCCAGTCCGTGCAATTACAGATTTAACTTTATCCTCAGATCATGGTCCTCCTACAAAACATCTTCGAAAGAATTGTGGCTATACAAAGACATTCTACAAACAGGCATTTATCTCTATCCTTCAAACAGCTATGCCTTTTCAATGATGGTTCTCACATAGAAAGCATGAACTATGGTACTGTTGTGAGTGACTAAAACTGAACCACACAGAAGCTATTATTGTGAATGAAATATAAAAGTCTTTATTCACATGCCTGTAGCAACCTTTCAGGAGAGAGAGAGAGAAAGTCTAAGGGAATCTCACTGCTGACAGAGATGTTCTGTACTTCAACACAAAGATAACAATAACTATTAACTACAGTTTCAGTTGCTATAGTCACTTACTTTATCATTCTGAATATAGTCAGATTTATGTGGGTTCTCTAGTTAGGATGTGCTAACTAATATACGAGGGGTGATTGATAAGTTCATAGCCCAAGGTAGAAGAAGTCAATTTTAGAAAACCTAGCACATTTATTTTTCCTACATTTACACACTTAGTCCAGCAGTCGTGGAGAATACATATCCCTTCTTTGTAGAAGTCGGCATCTTGGACCTCCAGAAAGTGGTCCACAGCAGGAGTGATTGATAAGTTTGTGGCCTAAGGTAGAAGGAGGTGAGTTATTAACCTCAAATTTTCTGCATAATCACTCAAAGAGTTGAACTACACGTGCATGTAACAAGAGCTGTATAACTCATCTCCTTCTACCTTAGGCCACGAACGTATCAATCACCCCTGCTGTGGACCACTTCTACAAAGAAGGGATCGGTATGCTCCACGACCCCTGGACTAAGTGTGTACATGTAGGAGAGGACTATGTTGAAAAATAAATGTGCTAGATTTTCTAAAATTGACTCCTTTTACCTTAGGCCACAAACTTATCAATCACCCCTCGTATATACTCGTTAGCCCATCCCAACTAGAGAACCCAATTGAGTATGAATATTCAATACTGGCATCTGTTCCAAAAGCCTGAGTACAAACTCTGGACACTGAAAACATACCCCTTTGTTACAGTGTTGAGTGATGGCTCATGAATATATATCTGATCATATACTGTAGATGAGAAGATCTGCAGATGCTGGAAATCCAAAGCAACACACACAAAACACTGGAGGAACTCAGCAGGTCAGGCAGCATCTGTGGAAAAGAGCAAACAGACAACATTTCGGGCCAAGATCCTCCTTCAGGACTAATCATATTTCCAGAGTGAAGAAGTTGCCCGTTGTGAGCACTCAGCTTCATCAACCTTGATCGGAATGTTTTGCAACTCTGCTCAGCAGACCTCCATAGCAGGCAGCTCTTGAAAGCTAACGTGGCGAGTGGCCCTCTTGTTCTCAATATGTCCTCTCCATGGACAATGTGATCCATGAGCCATTTAAGATCCCACTCAATAAACTTTGGGAGTCCCTTTCCCATTTTGAGGAATAGCTGGTACAGTTACAGAAGAAGAAGTCTTTTCATGGTTTTCAGAGTACTGGTAGTTGGCCACCATTGTTTTTGAGGAAGTTGCATTTGTGTTGAAATTCAAACAGCTTATGAGAAATTCAAATAATAGGGTTTTTTTGTGTAAGCTGACTGTTAATGATGTAGCACGGTGTTCACCTGAACTTATTAAATATGCATTAAAATTTTAATTCCCAAAATATGGCTGTAAATAGTTTATCTTTATGAGGCTGTCTGACCTCTCAAATGTTTTCAGCATTTTCTACTTTTGTATAACCTTTTCACTGTTTGCATTATTCTTCTTTTGTTTTTCGAGTCGTATTTTCTTTGCTTCCAAGAGACTACAAAGAGTAAATTGATTATGTTTGCCTAAGCAATTGTCTGTACTTCAAAAGCAATTATTTGAAAGGAGCATTGGGATGACTTTGGGATATGATGAAAGACAAGGTGTATACAAATAATTCTTTCTTTGTCCCCAGCAGTACATGCTTCTCCAGTTGCAATTTGCTGTGAAGCCATCTGATTTTAAAAATAAGCTGCACCTGGGAAGGTTGCTCCTAGGCCAATATATCAACAAATCTCCCATTATTTGCAATGGAATCGTTCTTAAAATCAAAGTCACTTGAATTAATAACATTAAGGAGTCTTAGAATCTTCACATTCACATATCCTTGTACAAAGGAAGCAAGTTTATGAGTAATTATATCTTAACATTGGTAAATTGGTTTATTATTGTCACATGTACTGAGATACAGTGGAAAACCTTTTGCATGCTATCATATAGGTAATTTCATCACATCAGTGCATTGAGGCAGTACAAAGGAAAAGAATGCACAATGAAATGTTACTGAGAAAGTGCACTCCATGCAGACTATAAGATGCAAAACCATAATGAGGTCAAGAGTTTATCTCATCATTCTGGGGATGGGGAAGGGTAGCGTTCTATAGTTTAATAGCAGCGGAATAGAAACTGTCCTTGTGCATCGTAGTACATGCTTCCAGAGGTTTGAATCTGCTGCCCAATGGAAGGAGAGTAACTATAGAATCCTCCTTCACAGACCAAAGTATTAGCAACTTTTATATACTGCTTTTAATGTAGTAAAATGGTGCAGGGTGCTGAAACAGAACAGTTGTCATGTAAAATCTACCACTCCTTTTACAAATGAATAGTATATCTGATATAAAGATAATAGCAATGTACCTTTTAAAGTTCAGATATATAGCTTTTTTTTCTTCCAGCAGAGGTTTCTGCAAGTTAAACAAAAGCATAATACTAAGACTCTCTCAAATGTTTTTAGTATCACTCCTACTTCCAGAAAGTGTTGGCGGGTGGCCAAGTGGTTAAGGCGTTCATCTAGTGATCTGAAGGTCGCTAGTTCGAGCCTCAGCTGAGGCAGCATGTTGTGTCCTTGAGCAAGGCACTTAACCACACATTGCTCTGCGCTGACACTGGTGCCAAGCTGTATCGGCCCTAGTGCCCTTCCCTTGGACAACATCGGTGGCGTAGAGAGGGGAGACTTGCAGCATGGGCAACTGCCGGTCTTCCATACAACCTTGCCCAGGCCTGCGCCCGGGAAACCTTCCAAGGTGCAAATCCATGGTCTCACGAGACTAACGGATGCATATATATACACACACTTCCAGTAACTGTACAATAAGAGTTAGAATTATTAGGAAGTGTATATATCTCCTTATTTTCTACTCATGGAGTTATTTTTCTAACGTGACATTACCTAAACTTTCAAAATCTTTGTGTGGAAAATTCTGATTTTTTTAAAGTTATGTTCATCCCTTGTTTATGAATATTGATAGCCCAATAGCCATTGGTATGTCAGTGGCATGGCATGAATTTCAGGAATATGACTCTATTAAAATATCAGAATTCTTCTGCAAAGATTGTGTTCCAAGATACGGGTGTCCCCCGCTTTTCGAACGTTCACTTTACGAAACCTCACTGTTACGAAAGACCTACATTAGTACCCTGTTTTCACTTTCAGAAGGTGTTTTCACCGTTACGAAGAAAGGCAGCGTGCGATTTAAAAAATCAGCACACAATAAAAGGCAGCGCGCGCCCTGAGCAGCCGCTCTCCCCCGGATTCGGATCGGCATTGCTTTAACACGTTGCATTGAGCAGCTGTTAGCAAGATGAGTTCTAAGGTGTCAGAAAAGCCTGAAAGAGTAAGGGTGTTACACTTAGCGTAAAACTAGACATAATAATTAAGCGTTTCGATCGTGGTGAACGAAGCAAGGACAAAGTGAGTTTGGCTTGTGGAAGTTGACGAAGATGATGTTGAAGAGGTTTTGGCATCCCATGACCAGGAACTGATAGATGAAGAGCTGATGCAATTGGAAGAGGAAAGGATAACAATCGAAACCGAATGCGGAAAGTGAAGCAACTACATGAGATTTTCGCTGCAATGATAAAATACGACTTTAATTTTGAAAGGGTACGTAGGTTTAGGGGATATTTGCAGGATGGTTTGAGTGCTTACAAACAACTGTATGATAGAAAAATGTGCGAGGCTCAGCAGTCAAGCAAGCCTTCCACATCAGCCACAGTAGACGATGAACTTCGACCTTTGACATCGAGGCGGGCATTCATAGGAGAAGATGAGCTGCCTGCCCTGATCGACGATGAGATGACACCCCCGTGTCCCACCATCCCAATCCCTGGGCCCTGGACAGATACTGTACCAATTCACGAAGAACGCAGCGGTAGCCGGGAGGCACACAGCACATCTTTAAGAAAAAAGCTGAAATAAACATTCTAATTAATTGGGTGCCGCCTAGCACATAATTGTTGGCCCAGAACAGAGGCAGTGCTATCGGCAATCAGCACTGATCTGGGCCGACAATTACGTGCATGTTTATTTCAGCTTTTTTCTTAAAGATGTGCTGGGTGCCTCTGGGCTACCGCTGCGTTCTTCAGGCGATGTATCGGGTCGGCAGCCCGGAGGGTGGGGGCCACTGCACCACCCAGCCTGCAACGACTCACTCTAACACACCATCATCAGTGTGCTCAGCGCTGTTTTCCCAATTCCGGTAAGTGATACTACACTGTACATACATTATTTCTACTTTATATAGGCTGTGTATTTTTACGTGTTATTTGGTAGATTTGGCAGCTTCATAGTTTAAAGGTTACTGGAGAGCGCGTTTATGCCAACAGCGCTTACGTGAGATTTTCTGCTGAGAGCGCTTGTGTGAAATTTTCACTACAGAGATCTGTGCAGGCAATCGTTGTAGAGAAGTATTTCTACTTTATATAGGCTGTGTATTTATCCTATCATTCCTGCTTTTACTATATGTTACTGTTAGGTTTTATGTGTTATTTGGCATGATTTGGTAGGTTATTTTTGGGTCTGCGAACGCTCACAAAATTTTCCCATATAAATAAATGGTAATTGCTTCTTCGCTTTATGACATTTCGGCTTACGAACCGTTTCATAGGAACGCTGTACCTTCGGATGGCGGGGTAAACCTGTACCCCCCTATATCAGACTGCTGAAACTGATCTCATCTGCTGCATTGTATTCGAAATGTCATTGGTTTATCTACTAGTTAATCTGTTCTGTATCTTGCAATATGTAATATTAATGCACTTTAGTTTGTTATTTATGTGTGATTCATTTGTAGATTTTATCCTTACCTTCCTAAGTCATTGTGTGTTTGTGTGTGTTATGCGTACTACTGTGCTTTATACCCTGGTCTGAAGAAACATTGTCTCATTTCTATATATGTTATATGGTTTTATACGTTATATACATGTATATACTAAATGACAATAAACTTGACTAGATACTTGAAGTGTCACTTAAAGGGAAATGTTTATAAAATTGCAAGCTACCTTTAGCACAACTTATAACTGCAATTTCTCCCAGTAATTTATACAAGCCTGATAGAATCTAGGAATCTTTTGAATCAAGGGGCTAATGCTGGACATTGTTGGCAAGTCAGAAAGCATTTGTGGCAAAGGAATGTTTTGGACTGATGATCTTCTGTGAAATCTGTTCAATCAGCTTTCCTTAATGTTTTTCCTAATCTTATTGGCAAGTTTCTGGAAGTAAGAATAATGCTAAAAGATTTGAGAGGGTCTTAGCATTTTATTTTTGTTTAACTTGCAGAAACCTCTGTTGGAAGAAAAAAGCTTAAGAGTGAAAGAACTTGAACTTAACCCCCCAAAGCCTGATAACTGGTCAAAAAACTTAATTATGTTTTAAGACATAAGACGTAAGATATAGGAACAGAATTAGGCCATTCGGTCCATCAAGTCTGCTCCACCATTTGATCATGGCTAATCCATTTTCCTCTCAACTCCATTCTCCTGCCCTCTTCCTGTAACCTTTCCTGTCCTGACTAACCAAGAACCTATCAACCCCCGGCTTAAATGCATAAGGACTCCCAAGTTCCTTTGCACCGCAGATTTTTGAGTTTCTTTCCTGTTTAAAGAGTAGTCTGTACTTTCATTCCTTCTACCAAAGTGCATGACCTTACACTTCCCGACACCATTAGCCACTTCTTTGCCCATTCTCGTAATCTAAGTCCTTCTGCATCCACTCTGCTTCCGCAACACTACCTGCAAACTTGGCCACAAAGCCATCAATTTCATCATCTAAGTCATTGACATGCAATGTAAAAAGAGGTGTTCCAACACAGACCCCTGTGGAACTCCACTAATCACTGGCAGCTAATCAGAAAGACTTCCTTTTTCGCCCCATTCTTTGCCTCCTGCCAGTCAGCCAATGCTCTATCCATGCTAACATATTTCCTGTGATACCATGGGTTCTTATCTTGCTAAGCAGCTTCGTGTGTGGCACCTTGTCAAAGGGTTTCTGAAAATCCAATGATTCTCCTTTGTTTGTCCTGTTTGTTAGCTCCTCAACAAATTCCAACAGATTTGCCTGGCAGGATTTTCCCATGCTGACTTAAGCTTACCTTATGTACCTTCAAATACCCCAAAACTTTATCCTTAACAATTGACTCCAACGTCTTCCCAACCACTGAAGTCAAGCTAATTGGCCTATAACTTCCTTTCTTCTGTCTCCCTCCCATCTTGAAGAGTGAAGTGATATTTATAATTTTCCAGAGCCATGCCAGAATGTATTGATTCTTAAAAGATCGTTAATAATGCCACCACAATCTCCTAAGCTTCCTATTTCAGAACCCTGGGATGTAGTCCATCTGGACCAGGTGACTTGTCTACCTTCAGACCTTTCAGCTTCCCAAGCACCTTCTCCCTAGTTATAGCAACTGCACTTACTTCTGCTCCTTGACACTCTCAAACATCTGGCATACATATCTTCCACAGTGAAGACTGATGCAAAATACTACTTCAGTTCGCCTGCCATTTCTGTGTCCCTCTCCAGCGTAATCTTTCAGCAGTCCAACATTTACGTTCACCTCCCTTTTACTCTATATATCTGGGGGTAAAGCTTTTGTTATTCTCTTTGATATTACTGGATAGCTTACCTTCATATTTCATCTTTTCCCTCCTTATAGCTTTTTTACTTGCCTTCTGTTGGTTTTTAAAAAACCTCCCAATCCTCTAATTTTTGCTCTATTACATGCCTTCACTTTGGCTTTTATGTTGGCTTCGACTTCCCTTGTTGGCCACGGTTGTGTTATCCTGACTGTAGAATACTTATTTGGGATCTATCTATCTTGCATCTTCCAAAATTGCTCCCAGAAACTCCAGCTATGGCTTCTATCATATTATTGAATTCTATCGTATTATGATCACTCCCTCCTAAAGATTCCTTTACCTTAAGCCCACTAATCAATTCCAGCTCATTGCACAATACCCAATCCAGAATTGCTGATCCCCTGGATGGCTGAACCACAAGCTGCTCTAAAAAGCCATCTCAGAGGCATTCTACAAATTCTGTCTCTTGGGATCCAAAATCAGCACCAACCTGATTTTCCCAATCTATCTGTGTACTGAAATCCTCCATGGCTATTGCACCAATGCCCTCTTGACATGCATTTTCTATATCTCATTGTAACTTGTACCCCATATCCTGGGTACTGTTTGGAGGTCTGTATATGTCCCACCAGGGTCTCTTTACCCTTGCAGTTTTTTAAAATTTTATCCACAAAAGTTCTACATCTTCTGATCCTATGTCACTTCTTCCTAAGGATTTGATTTCCTATTTTACCAACAGACCCATGCCACCCTTCTGTACTTGCCTGTCCTTTCGATATCATGTCTATCCTTGTGTTCTTCTTGCAGCCATGACTCGGTGATGTCCACAACATTCCAATCTCTAACTGCACTCCAAGATAATCTACCTTGTTCTATATACTGCATGCATTCAAATATAATACATTGAGTTCTGTATTCATCACCCTTTTCAATTTTGTTCCCCTGTTACCACTGCAACTCATCCACTAATTTTGTCCTATCATCTATCTGTCCTTCCTGACGGTCTCAATGCGCACTGTTTCTGGTTGTATACCAATTGCCTCATTCTCAACCCTATCACTCAGTTTCCCATTCTCCTGCCAAATTAGTTTAAACCCTCCCAACAGCTGTAGCAAACCTGCCTGCAGGGATATTGATCCCCTTCGGGTTCAGGTGTAAACTGTTCCTTTTGCACAGGTCATACCTTCCCCAGAAGAGATCCTAGTGATCTGTAAATCTGGACCCCTGCCCCCTGCAGCAGTTACTCAGCCACACGCTCATCTGCCAAATTATCCTATTCTTGCCGTCACTGGCACCTGGCACAGGCAGCAATCTAGAGATTACTACCCTGGAGGTCCTGCTTTTGGTTTTATACCTAGCTCCTCAAATTCTCTCTTCAGGATCTCTTTCCTTTTCCTAGCTATGACATTGGTGCCAATATGTATCAAGACTTATGGCTGCTCACCCTCCCCCTTTAGAATGCCAAGGACCCATTGCAAAACATCCCTGACTCCGGTACCTGGGAGGCAACATACCATCCGGGTATCTCTATCACGTCCACAGAACCTCATGTCCACTCCTCTAAGTATGGAATCTCCCACCACTACTGCAGTCTTTTTCTCACCCTTCCCTTCTGAGCCACAGCACCAGGTGCAGTGCCAGAGACCCAGTTGCTGCAGCACCCCCTGGTCTCTGCATAGTATTGTACCGGTGTGGTTCACAAATCCAGGGTACAATCCAGCCAATGTCTTGTATTAATGCATAACTACTAATGTATTGTCAATTTATAACAAATCTATTTGTTGCAGAGGAGGCTATGTCTTGTATCGGTTCTGTATTTGAGCACACTTAACATAAGAATAAATCTGCCCTTGTACAGGCAGAAATAAACGTGATTGTAGTTTCTGTCTACATAATATTGATCAGGTGTGGTTCAAGAATCCTGGGTATGATCCAGGGTGGGGGGGGGGGCGGGGTGTGTGTGTGAGATGAATAACATGGCTACTTAGAAATTTTAAGGGCATTTTTAAAATAATTTATTCACTTCATCGATGCTCAGAATTCACTGTGTACACCAATAATTTAAATGGTTCACCATTTGAATTGACAAGAGAGAACAAATAAATAAATCTATTTCAATAAACACACACAAAATGCTGGCGGAACACAGCAGGCCAGACAGCATCCATAGGAAGAAGCAGTCGACATTTCGGGCCGAGACCCACCGTCAGGACTAACTGAAAGAAGAGCTAGTAAGAGATTTGAGAGGGGGAGGGAGAGATCGGAAATGATAGGAAAAGACAGGATGGGGAGGGATGGAGCTAAGAGCTGGAAGGTTGATTGGCAAAAGGGATGCAAGGCTGGAGAAGGGAGAGGATCATGGGACGGGAGGCCTAGGGCGAAAGAAGGCGGGGGAGGGAGAAGCCCAGAGGATGGGCAAGGAGATACAGTGAGAGGGACAGAGGGGGATGAAAGGGGAAAAGAAAAAAATAAAAAATAAATAACAGATGGGGTACGAAGGGGAAGTGGGGCATTAACGGAAGTTAAGAAGTCACTGTTCATGCCATCAGGTTGGAGGCTACCCAGACGGAATATGAAGTGTTGTTCCTCCAACCTGAGTGTGGCTTCATCTTGACAGTAGAAGAGGCTGTGGATAGACATATCAGAATGGGAATGGGACGCGAATTAAAATGTGTGGCCACTGGGAGATCCTGCTTTCTCTGGTGGACAGAGCATAGGTGTTCAGAGAAACGGTCTCCCAGTCTGTGTCAGGTCTCGCCAATATATAGAAGGCCACATCGGGAGCACCGGACGCAGTATATCACTCCAGCCGACTCACAGGTGAGGTGTCACCTCACCTGGAAGGACTGTCTGATCCCTGAATGGTGGTGAGGGAGGAAGTATAAGGGCACGTGTAGCACTTGTTCCGCTTACAAGGATAAGTGCTGGGAGGAAGATTGATGGGAAGGGATGGGGGGGACGAATGGACAAGTGAGTCGCGTAGGGAGCAATCCCTGCGGGAAGCAGAAAGTGGGGGGGGGGAGAAAGATGTGCTTAGTGGTGGGATCCCGTTGAAGGTGGCGGAAGTTACGGAGAATTATGTTGGACCCAGAGGCTGGTGGGGTGGTAGGTGAGGACAAGGGGAACCCTATTCCTAGTGGGGTGGCGGGAGGATGGGGTGAGAGCAGATGTGCGTGAAAGGGGAGAGATGCGTTTGAGAGCAGAGTTGAAGGTGGAGGAAGGGAAGCCCCTTTCTCTAAAAAAGGAAGACATCTCCTTCGTCCTGGAATGAAAAGCCTCATCCTGAGAGCAGATGCGGCGGAGATGGAGGAATTGCGAGAAGGGGATGGCATTTTTGCAAGAGACAGGGTGGGAAGAGGAATAGTCCAGGTAGCTGTGAGAATCCGTAGGCGTATAGTAGACATCAGTAGATAAACTGTCTCCAGAGATGGAGACAGAAAGATCAAGAAAGGGGAGGGAGGTGTCAGAAATGGACCAGGTAAACTTGAGGGCAGGGTGAAAGTTGGAGGCAAAGTTAATGAAGTCAACGAGCTCAGCATGCATGCAGGGAGCAGCACCAATGCAGTCGTCGATGTAGCGAAGGAAAAGTGGGGGACAGATACCAGTAGAGGCTTGGAACATGGATTGTTCCACAAAGCCAACAAAAAGGCAGGCATAGCTGGGACCCATATGGGTGCCCATGGCTACACCTTCAGTTTGGAGGAAGTGGGAGGAGCCAAAGGAGAAATTATTAAGAGTAAGGACTAATTCCGCTACACGGAGGAGAGTGGTGGTAGAGGGGAACTGGTTAAGTCTGGAATCCAAAAAGAAGTGGAGAGCTCTGAGACCTTCCTGGTGGGGGATGGAGGTATATAGGGACTGGACATCCATGGTGAAAATAAAGCGGTGGGGGCCAGGGAACTTAAAATCATTGAAAAAATTCAGAGCGTGAGAAGTGTCACAAACATAAGTGGGAAGGGATTGAACAAGGGGGGGATAAAACAGTGTTGAGGTATGCAGAAATGAGTTCAGTGGGGCAGGAGCAAGCTGAGACAATGGGTCTACCTGGACAGGCAGGTTTGTGGATCTTGGGTAGGAGGTAGAAACGGGAAGTGCGGGGTGTGGGAACTCTAAGGTTGGCAGCAGTGGATGGGAGATCCCCTGAGCGGATAAAGTTGGTGATAGTATGGGAGACAATGGCCTGGTGCTCCTTTCGTGGAATCATGATCAAGGGGTAAATAAGAGGAGGTATCCGTGAGTTGCCGCTGTGCCCCGTCAAGGTAGAGGTCAGTACGCCAGACTACAACAGCACCCCCCCTTATCGGTGGGTTTTATAGTAAGGTTAAGATTAGTGCGGAGGGAGTGGAGAGCAGAGTGTTTGGAAGGAGTGAGGTTGGAATGGGGACAAGCTGTGGTGAAGTCGAGACGGTTGATGTCCCGTCGGCAGTTAGCAATAAAGAGATCCAGAGCAGGCAGAAGACCAGAGCGGGGCCTCCATGAAGAGGAGGAGGATTGAAGATGGGAGAAGGGATCATCAGTGGGGGTGAAGAGTCCTTGCCGAAGAAGTAGGCTCGAAAACGGAGTCGGCGGAAGAAGAGTTCAGCGTCATGGTGAACACGGAACTCGCTGAGGTGTGGGTGAGGTAAGGCCCTTGCTGAGGACAGAGCGCCCTGCTTCAGAGAGTTGAAGGTCGGAGGGGATGGTAAAGACCCGGCACGGATGGGAAGTGGGATCAGAGGGGGGAGGGGGGAGGCTTGTGGTGTCAGTGGGGAGGGGAGGGTTGGGGTGAGAGGAAGATGGAACCTGTGAGGGCCCAGGAGCTGACAGTGGGATCGGAGGGAGACGGGATTGCAGAGTGGTGGTGGGGGAAGGGGAGACGGGAGTCACAATAGCAGCACGTGAAGACCCAGCTTGGAGTTCAAGGCTGGAGTCACAGATGGTGGTGGCCCGAAACGTCGTCTGTGCTTCTTCCTATGGATGCTGTCTGGCCTGCTGCGTTCCGCCAGCATTTTGTGTGTGTTGCTTGAATTCCCAGCATCTACAGATTTCCTCATATTTCTGAATCTATTTCAATACCTTCTTTTCACAACCATGCACAAACGGTTCGATTTAAATGTGAAATATTTCTCTACCAAACCGCCTGGCATTCTTAATTTGCGTTGGTTATTCAAAATAGTTTAGAGCCAATGTACTTAATTCATTAAACTTATTTTTTTACAGCCTTCGAAGGCCTGATCATAATTACACTGGAAAACGTGGCCCTCGAAGGATTATAGTAGAGTTTTAAGTTGAGAGTTTAACTGATTTCATTAGAGTTGTATTTGAGCCTTGGTAAATTTAGTTTATTAAAAAAATCCAAAATTCGAGAATGTTTTTATAATTGCCTTCTCGGGAAGAAAATGGATCCTGGCTATAATTCAGCTGGGAAAATTAAAGAAATTGCTGGTAAAGTGCATTTTCCTCCCCAATTAGTATCTGAAACAATTGGTTACATAGCTTTTAGAGCCACTCCAATCATTTGCTGGAGCCTTTGAAGTGAGAGCATGCATGTCTGTCATCATACAGATGATTGACACATAATTGCTGCTTTTTGTCCCGATCCCATGGGCATCTCATCTTGCTGTACATTTAAGAAAAGAAATTATGTATTACCCAGGAATTCAATTTGTTCTACATTTCATGACCTCTGTGGCTTAAGGGGGAAAAAAATCACCTTTCTTTGGAATTAGAAATTTTTGGTTGTTCAGTCAAGAATTCGTGTGTGTCACTTTACTAGTGTGCAAGCTGTTCACTGAATGAATTCAGCAGGTTTGTTCGTGTTTTTGTGCTTTTTTCATATTTCATTGAATTGTGTCATTAAAAATCCAGCTCATTTCTGCAATATTGCATTCATAAAATCACACCAATTTTGCTGATTACCTTTTGGCTAAAGCAGTACTGGAATTCATCCTGAAAGGACTGAATTTGGGGCTGCAGTGTCAACTTGTAACTAAAAGGGCAGCTTGTAAGAGGAGGCGATTTGCTCCTAGAGCTAATGAGTCCATTGTGGTCAGCACAACACTTTACAGTACAGGTGGCTCAGGTTCAATTCCTGCAACTGTACGTTCTCCCCATGACTGTATGGGTTTCTCCCACTGTCCAAAGACATACTGGTTAGCAGGTTAATTTGTCATTCTAAATTATCCCATGATTTGGCTAGGATTAAATTGGGGGATTGCTGGGTGGCATTGTTTCTAGTGTATATACATTTTAAAACTGAGACATTTTTGACAAATGAAATTTTATCAAATTTTGGATGTTAAGTGGTTTGTAGCACATTTCACTATCCTCCCTACCGGGATCACTCTACTCGAAATCAGCTGTGCCCGATTATACAGCAGCCTCAGGTGCTGCATGACATCATTTATAACGACGTATTTGTAAATGGATACGAATTACAAATAGTGTTCATGAGGGTTTATTTGATCAGATTAGTTCATCTGAGAAGTGGCACGTGGAAAGTAATCCTGTAAAGCATGAACCATTGTATTTGAGGAGGAGCTAAAAGCAAAGGCGGACCTCGATTATTCTGAAAGAACATATGGGTCTCAAAAATTGTATTCCACAAATCCTTAAAAATAGTCGGACGAGTTGTTTAGCCATAAAATATGTGAGAGCAAGGATGTGATGCTACAGTTATATCCAACACCAGTCAAGTCACAGTCTCTTGCATACAAGTAAGAAGCATGTGATTTGTGCTCGTGAAGGTGAGGGGACATTTGAGGATGGAACTGTGATATGAAATTTTTCAGCTATTAGGGGAAAAATAAATAAGCTTGGATTGTTTGGAATAGAGGAGACTAAGTAGAAATTTAGTTGAGGGGCCTAGACAGAATAATTAGAAAGAACTTGTTTCCTGAGCGAAGGGGTCATAAACACGGGGTCATAATTTATGAGAAGGGCATAAGTTAAAATTTGTGAGAACAATTGAAGTGGAGATGATGAATCATTTTATCCAGATGATAATTGTTGTCAGAAATTCACCGTCTAACAATTTCATCACGGAATAAGGGATTATGGATGTGCATTTGAAGATTTGTAATCTGCAGAATAACACATCAGAATTTGATTCAATACCACTGCCATAAATTGTGAAATTTGTTATGCGGCAGTAGTACAACGCAGTACATAATAAAAACTGTAAATTGTGATCAGATATCTTTTTAAATTTAAATCGTATGTATTGCAAAGAGGGACAAAAAAAGTTGTGAGTTAGTGTTCATGGGTTCAATGTCTATTCTGTAATTGGATGGCGGGGGGGAAGAAACTGTTCCTGAATCATTGAGTCTGTGTCTTCAGGCTCCGGTACACCCTCCCTGATGGTAGCAATGAGAAGAGGGCATTTCCTGGGTGGTGGGGGTCCTTAATGATGGATGCTGCGTTTTTGAGGCATCTCTCCTTGAAGATGGCCTGACTACAACGGAGGCTAGTGCCCATGATTGAGCTGAGTTTACAAGTTTCTGCTGCTTATTTTGATCCTGTGCAGTGCCCCCCACCCCCAATACCAGACAGTTGGAACACTGTCCACTGTACATTTGTAGAAATTTGACAGTGTCTTGTTACATACCAAATTTCCTCAGACTGCAAATGAAATATAGCCACTGTCGTGCCTTCTTTGTAACTGCATCGATATGTTGGACCCAGGATAGATCCTCAGGGATGTCGACACCCAGGAACTTGAAACTGCTCACCCTTTCCACTTCTGAACTCTCTGAGGACTGGTGTGTGTTCCCTTATCTTACCCTTTCTGAAGTCCGTAATCAATTCTTTGGTCTCACTGATGAGTGCAAGGTTGTTGCTGTGAACCACTCAACTAGCTGATATACAGTTGAAGTCAGAAGTTTACATACACCTTAGCCAAATACATTAAAACTCAATTTTTCACAATTCCTGACATTTAATCCTAGAAAACATTCCCTGTCTTAGGTCAGGTAGGATCACAACTTAAGAATGTGAAATGTCAGAATAATAGGAGAGAATGATTTATTTTAGCTTTTATTTCTTTCATCACTTTCCCAGTGGGTCAGAAGTTTACATACACCTTGTTAGTATTTGGTAGCATTGCCTTTAAATTGTTTAACTTGGGTTAAACGTTTTGGGTAGCCTTCCACAAGCTTCTCACAATAAGTTGTGGGAATTTTGTTCCATTCCTCTAGACAGAACTGGTGTAACTGACAACAGGAATTCTGCAGATGCTGGAAATTCAAGCAACACACATCAAAGTTGCTGGTGAACGCAGCAGGCCAGGCAGCATCTGTAGGAAGAGGTGCAGTCAACGTTTCAGGCCGAGACCCTTCGTCAGGACTAACTGAAGGAAGAGTGAGTAAGGGATTTGAAAGTTGGAGGGGGAGATCCAAAATGATAGGAGAAGACAGGAGGGGGAGGGATAGAGCCAAGAGCTGGACAATTGATAGGCCATAGGGGATACGAGAGGATCATGGGACAGAAGGTCCGGGAAGAAAGACGGTTGGGGGGGGACCCAGAGGATGGGCAAGAGGTATATTCAGAGGGACAGAGGGAGAAAAAGGAGAGTGAGAGAAAGAATGTGTGCATAAAAATAAGTAACAGATGGGGTACGAGGGGGAGGTGAGGCCTTAGCGGAAGTTAGAGAAGTCGATGTTCATGCCATCAGGTTGGAGGCTACCCAGACGGAATATAAGGTGTTGTTCCTCCAACCTGAGTGTGGCTTCATCTTTACAGTAGAAGAGGCCGTGGATAGACATGTCAGAATGGGAATGGGATGCGGAATTAAAATGTGTGGCCACTGGGAGATCCTGCTTTCTCTGGCGGACGGAGCGTAGATGTTCAGCAAAGCGGTCTCCCAGTCTGCATCGGGTCTCGCCAATATATAAAAGGCCACGTTCTTAAACTTTTCGATGATTTTAAGTTCCCTGGCCCCCACCGCTTTATTTTCACCATGGATGTCCAGTCCTTATATACTTCCATCCCCCATCAGGATGGTCTCAAAGCTCTACGCTTCTTTTTGGATTCCAGACCTAATCAGTTCCCCTCTACCACCACTCTGCTCCGTCTAGCGGAATTAGTCCTTACTCTTAATAATTTCTCCTTTGGCTCCTCCCACTTCCTCCAAACTAAAGGTGTAGCTATGGGCACCCGTATGGGTCCTAGCTATGCCTGCCTTTTTGTTGGGTTTGTGGAACAATCTATGTTCCGTGCCTATTCTGGTATCTGTCCCCCACTTTTCCTTCGCTACATCGACGACTGCATTGGTGCTGCTTCCTGCACGCATGCAGAACTCGTTGACTTTATTAACTTTGCCTCCAACTTTCACCCTGCCCTCAAGTTTACCTGGTCCATTTACGACACCTCCCTCCCATTTCTAGATCTTTCTGTCTCTGTCTCTGGAGACAGCTTATCCACTGATGTCTACTATAAGCCTACTAACTCTCACAGCTAGCTGGACTATTCCTCTTCTCACCCTGTCTCTTGCAAAAACGCCATCCCCTTCTCGCAATTCCTCCGTCTCCGCCGCATCTGCTCTCAGGATGAGGCTTTTCATTCTAGGACGAGGGAGATGTCTTCCTTTTTTAAAGAAAGGGGCTTCCCTTCCTCCACTATCAATTCTGCTCTTAAACGCATCTCCCCCATTTCACGTACATCTGCTCTCACTCCATCCTCCCACCACCCCACTAGGAATAGGGTTCCCCTGGTCCTCACCTACCACCCCACCAGCCTCCGGGTCCAACATATTATTCTCCGTAACTTCCGCCACCTCCAACGGGATCCCACCACTAAGCACATCTTTCCCTCCCCCCCCCCACATTCCGCAGGGATCGCTCCCTACACAACTCCCTTGTCCATTCGTCCCCCCCATCCCTCCCCACTGATCTCCCTCCTGGCACTTATCCGTGTAAGCGGAACAAGTGCTACACATGCCCTTACACTTCCTCCCTTACCACCATTCAGGGCCCCAAACAGTCCTTCCAGGTGAGGCAACACTTCACCTGTGAGTCAACTGGGGTGATATACTGCGTCCGGTGCTCCCGATGTGGCCTTTTATATATTGGCGAGACCCAACACAGACTGGGAGACCGCTTTGCTGAACATCTACGCTCTGTCCGCTAGAGAAAGCAGGATCTCCCAGTGGCCACACATTTTAATTCCACATCCCATTCCCATTCTGATATGTCTATCCACGGCCTCTTCTACTGTAAAGATGAAGCCACACTCAGGTTGGAGGAACAACACCTTGTATTCCGTCTGGGTAACCTCCAACCTGATGGCATGAACATCGACTTCTCTAACTTCCGCTAAGGCCCCACCTCCCCCTCGTACCCCATCTGTTACTTATTTTTATGCACACATTCTTTCTCTCACTCTCCTTTTTCTCCCTCTGTCCCTCTGAATATACCTCTTGCCCATCCTCTGGGTCCCACCCCCCCCCCGTCTTTCTTCCCGGACCTCCTGTCTCATGATCCTCTCGTATCCCCTATGGCCTATCACCTGTCCAGCTCTTGGCTCTATCCCTCCCCCTCCTGTCTTCTCCTTTCATTTTGGATCTCCCCCTCCCCCTCCAACTTTCAAATCCCTTACTCACTCTTCCTTCAGTTAGTCCTGACGAAGGTTTCTGCCTGAAACGTCAACTGTACCTCTTCCTACAGATGCTGCCTGGTCTGCTGCGTTCACCAGCAACTTTGATGTGTGTTGGTGTAACTGAGTCAGGTTTGTGGGTCTCCTTGCTCTCACACGCTTTTTCAGTTCTGCCCACAAATTTTCTATTGGATTGAGGTCAGGGCTTTGTGATGGCCACTCCAATACCTTGACTTTGTCCTTAAGCAATTTTGCCACAACTTTGGAGATGTGCTTGGGGTCATTGTCCATTTGGAAGTCTCATTTGTGACTAAGCTTTAACTTCCTGGCTGATGTCTTAAGATGTTGCTTCAATATATTCACATAATTTTCCTTCCTCATGATGCCATCTATTTTGTGAAGTGCACCAGTCCCTCCTGCAGCAAAGCACCCCCACAACATGATGCTGCCATCCCCATGCTTCACGTTTGGGATGGTGTTCTTCGGCTTGCAAGCCTCACCCTTTTTCCTCCAAACATAATGAAGGTCATTATGGCCAAACAGTTCAATTTTTGTTTCATCAGATCAGAGAACATTTCTCCAAAAAGTAAGATCTTTGTCCCCATGTGCACTTGCAGACTGTAGTCTGGCTTTTTTATGGCGG
The DNA here is from genome assembly GCF_963921235.1 of Mobula hypostoma. Taxonomy (NCBI): domain Eukaryota; kingdom Metazoa; phylum Chordata; class Chondrichthyes; order Myliobatiformes; family Myliobatidae; genus Mobula; species Mobula hypostoma. The sequence continues at coordinate 35,111,474 of NC_086123.1, read as the reverse complement.
TTTTGGAGCAGTGGCTTCTTCCTTGCTGAGCAGCCTTTCAGGTTATATCGATATAGGACTCGTTTTACTGTGGATATAGATACTTGTCTACCTGTTTCTTCCAGCATCTTCACAAGGTCCTTTGCTGTTGTTCTGGGATTGATTTGCACTTTTCGCGCCAAGGTATGTTCATCTCCAGGAGACCGAATGTATCTCCTTCCTGAGCGGTGTGACGGCTGCATGGTCTCATGGTGTTTCTACTTGCGTACTGTTGTTTGTACAGATGAATGTGGTACCTTCAGGCATTTGGAAATTGCTCCCAAGGATGAACCAGACATGTGGAGGTCCACAATTTTTTTCTTCTCTGAGGTCTTGGCTAATTTCTTTTGATTTTGTTTGTAAACTACTGACCCACTGGAATTGTGATATAGTCAATTAAAAGTGAAATAATCTCTCTGTAAACAATTGTTGGAAAAATTACTGGTGTCATGCACAAAGTAGATGTCCTCAGCGTCTTACCAAAACTATAGTTTGCTAATATGAAATCTGTGGAGTGGTTAAACAATGGGTTTTAATGACTTCAACCTAAGTGTATGTAAATTCTTACTTCAACTCTATCTCGTTCCTGTACAACTTCTCATCACCATTTGAAATTCTGCCGACAATAGTTGTGTCATCAGCAAATTTATAGACTGCATTTGAGCTGTGCTTTGCCATACAGTCATGGGTGTAGAGAGAGTAAGGCAGTGAGCTTAGTACCCATCCTTGAGGTGCGCCATTGGAAATGTTATTTCCAATCTGCACGGACTGGTCTTCTGGAGAGGAAGTCAAGGATCCATTGTAGAGGGGAGGTACAGAGCCCCAGGTTTTGGAGCTTTTTGATCAGCTCTTTAGGAATGATTGTGTTAAATTGTCCTGGGGATCCAAGACCTATTCTGGCGATAGGCAAATTGCAATGAGTCCAGGTTCTTGCTGAGGCAGAAGTTGATGCTAGCTTTAACCAACTACTCAGCACTTCATCACCATATATATAACTGCTACTGGACAATAACTATTAAAGCAGCTCAGCCTGCTCTTCTGGGGCACAGGTATGATTGTTGCCCTTTTGAAGCAGGTGGAAACTTCAACTTTAGTAACGAGAGATTGAAATGTCTTTTCAATCAGATGCTAATACTAGATTCAGTAGCTTGCTTTCAACTGGCATGAATATTAAAATAAATTTTCTATGATATGTCAATGTTAAGCACATTTCCGAAGTAGATCTTGACACAAATATTTGATTTTAGCAAACAATGTTTTTAAAGTGATCAATCACATTAGATCAATCTGCTGTACCCTTAAAATTAAAAGTAATGGGAATGATGTGGATGTATACATTTTTTGTGTTTTCAGCATGGGTACTTGGATAAAGCACTGATGCTTGATTAACACAATAGGACTGCAGTTTAATATGTTAATGTATGGAATTTAATAGATATTTAGGTATGCTTGATTATTTAAGAAGGTGTCACATGAATGACTTAATAGAAAATATCAATGCATGTAACATTAAGGATAATGCAAGTGCATAGCTGGAGCAAAGGGCATCAAACAAAGGTTTAGAAGAAATAATTGCCAAATTGTACTTTGGAATGAAGGCAGGCTTGTAGTCATATACATATACAGGCCCAAGTGTTCCATTCCTCCAAGATTCCCATCTAAGCTAATCAGCTAGTCCCATTTGCGTAATTTTGACCCATATGTCCCTCTAATCCAGGGGTTCCCAACCTTGAGTCCATTGACTTGCACAATGGTATTGACCTATGGCATTAAAAAGGTCGGGAACCTCTGCTTTGATCCTTTCCTATCCATGAACCTGTCAAAGTAAGTTTTAAATGTTACTAAAGTATCATCTCAGCCACTTCCTCTGGCAGCTCATTATCCTGACCACCATCTGAGTGAAAATTTGCCACTCAAGTTTCTATTAAATCTCTCCCGTCTCACCTTAAACCTATGCCATCTAGTTCTTGATTCCCCAACTACAAGGGGAAAAGACTGCATATTCAGCCTAACTATCCCCCCTCGTGATTTTATACACTTCTAAGATTGTCCCTCATTGTGCTACACTCTAGTAGAAAACAAAATCCCAACCTGCTCAACCTCTGTCCATAACTCAGTCACTCCAGTCCCAGCAACATCTTCAAAATCTCTTCTGCTCTATTTGCATCTTTCCTATAGCAGGGTGACCAAAACTGTATGCCATGTTTCAAATGCAGCCTCAGCCATGTCTTGTTGCTTGTACAGCTGCAACATAACATAACATCTCAATTTCTATATTCATTGACCTGCCTGCTGAAGGCTAGCGTGCAAAAGAGCTTTCTTCGCTGCCCCTTCTACCTACAGCGTTACTTTCAGGGAACCATATACTTCTACTCCTAGGTATCTCTGTTCTACTACATTTCCAGGGCCCTACCATTCACTGTGAAAGTTCTTCCCTCATTTGCCCTCCCGAAATGCAACATATAAACACCTGTCTGAATTCAACTCAGTTTGTCATTCCTCAACCACTACCCAGCTGATCAAGGTCCACTGTAAACCCTGATCACCTTCACTGTCAGTGATGCTACCTATTTCAGTGACATCTGCAAGTTTACTAACCACACCCTGTACATTCTTTTCAAAATCTTAATATGGGTGACAAATGGCTTAACAGTGACCCCTGGGAGAGACCACCAGTCAAGAGACTCTAGTCCAAAAAACAACCTTCTACCATTATCTTCTGCTTCCTACCATGAAATCAATTGTGTGTCCAATTAGCTGGTTCCCATGCGATCTGACTTTGCATAGCAGCCTATTATATAGAGCTTTCTCACAGGCTTTGTTGGTCCATTTACTGCCCTGCCCTCATCAACCACCATGAAAAACTCAAGTCAAGTTCGAGGCACAATTTCTTGTGCACAAAGCTGTGTTGACTATCCTTGATCAACCCTTCTTTCCAAATCCTTGGATATCTTATCCCTCAGAATCTTCTCTAATAACTAGAATACCTCTCTATCGAAATGTCCTTTGCCATAGGAGATGCTTAGTACACCTCTGCAAGTCAAATTTTAATATATTCCAATACAAAATGTTAAGACATTAAAAGAAAGTTACCTGTATATTGAAGACAATTTTTTTTCTGTAGAAGAATTCAGAAGGGCAGTTAGTATAAAGCTGTCTTCATGGTGAAGAAATAGTTTAGTTTATTATTCTTTTCTCAGACATTTTCTGTGGTGCGCCAAGCAACAAGTAGTCGTAGAAGTAGATCCAATCGATGAAGGAATGATTAATGTTAAGGAGACACAGGTACCAAATTTTGAGGGGAAAAAAACAAGAATGCATTTTATCTGGTTCGTGATTAAGTAGTTCATGTCAAAGCTATCCTTTCAGGCTATGTAGAGAGGCCCAAGAGTCTATCTTTAATGATGGTATTCATCAAGATCTTTCAATAAAACCTTTTGTCCCTGCCCTCAGTACAAATTGCTAAGTGGCAGCAAAATTAGAACAATTTGGTCACTTCCAGTTTTGTATAATTTATGCAGAAATATAACTAAATAACAAGTGCTTACTTAAATGACCAAAATGCAAGCACAACAAAAGAACATGTTGACCATGAACAGTCAAATGACTTGATTTATTTTCTTCTGTCAAAGTTACCTTTCAAGGAGCAGAATCCAAATTGTTTAAATGGGCAGCGGAATCTGTTAGCCAGAGATCAATATTTTCAAGGTTGAGGAAGACTTTTGGAATGCTAGGGCAGGGGTCTCCAACCTTTTTGGCACCGCGGACCGGTTTAATACTGATAATATTCTTGTGGACTGGCCAACCGGGTGGAGTGGGGGTAGGGTTGCCAACTTTCTCACTCCCAAATAAGGGACAAGAGTAGCAGTCAAATACGGGACACTTGTGTTTATCCCGAGAAAGACTACCATGACCATGAAGCCTTGCGCAGGCACCTGTGTGTGCATGTGTGACGTGCGCATGCGTGTACCTGCCAATTTTTTTTCTACAAATCATTTTTGGCGATTCTGTTCAGTGAAACTACACTGTACATACATTATTTCTACTTTATATAGGCTGTGTATTTATCATATCATTCCTGCTTTTACTATATGTTAGTGTTACTTTAGGTTTTATGTGTTATTTGGTATTGATTTGGTAGATTATTTTTTGGGTCTGGGAACGCTCAAAAATTTTTCCCATGTAAATTAATGGTAATTGCTTCTTCGCTTTACACTATTTCGGCACGAAAAGTTTCATAGGAACGCCCTTCCTTAGCGGGGGAAATACAGGACAAGGGCGGTCCCGTATGGGACAAACCAATTTAGCCCAATATACGGGATGTCCCGGCAAATATGGGACAGTTGGCAACCCTAAGTTCAAGTTCAACAGTGCGTGACAGGGAATGAGGAAAGGTGCAGCTGACTCATATCATTTATGCATAACTCATGAATGGCTATGCTATGACTCATGCATAGCACTCCTGTAATGGGTAATGACGGGTTCTGTTGCCTGAGCTTTTGTACAGTGTCCAAATGTGATTTACTTGCCAAGTGATGCTTCAAAAAGTCAAGTTTCCAAATATCATCCCACTTCTTTCTACTAGCAAATTCTCCAGCAACTTTCGCATCACGACAATACAAACAGATAACTCCAGTTTCCAAATCATACATAAATATTTCTTGTAGCTGAACGTTCATGACCTCATGAGCTTTCGGTGTAGCAGTTTCTACTATTTTGTTAAGCCATTCAACTTAAACAAATTTGCAGTTCTTTTGCACTTCACACCCTTCGCTTCTTTTGAAATTGACATAATGAATCAATACTTTTTCCAGTAAAAACTTAGTAAGCTATCTACAGGATTTGAAACAGATCTTTGTAAACTTTGAACACAGTCCAAACATGGCTGTCACCGTGATGCAGCTGTACAAACTGGAACAGGATAGGTGAGGTGACGTAAATTAGTGACGTGCATTGTGGTATTTGAAAAACCGAATAACTAGTTAACAGAAACAGTTAACTAAAAGATTATTTTCAATAAGTATAATTATTAATTACTGCATTATTTTAGGTAACTAACCTTTCATGCGTACGTTAATTTCCTTTGTGCGCTGGTTGAAAAACGTGTGCACACGCACAGCTTAGGGGGAACTTTGCTTATAAGTGGTTGATACACTCAATTTCGTTTCTAAAAGGTTTTATCTAATAAATTTAATATTAAACACACAGCGCATATTTTCCTCGTATGAACATATAAAATCATTACAACACACAAATATCGCTGAATCAGTGGGAGCCCTGAGCTTGTTTCCTGCAACAAGACGGTCCCATCAAGGGTTGATGGGAGACAGCGATACTCGAAGGGGGTTCCTTATGTCCAGTTTATTCCGCAATTTAGTTTTCGTTGCATTCATTGCAGAAAACCCCGCTTCGTAGGGATAGGTTGGAAATGGAAGCAAAGTTTTCAGTGCCTTCGTGGCTATCTCAGGATATTTAGCCTTGACTTTGATCCAGAATGCCAGCAGAGATGTTATGTCAAATATGCTTTTCAGCCCGCCATCATTTGCAAGCTCGGAGTTGATCTTCTTCCCGTGCTGACATGGATGACGCGTGTGTAATGACCTCGTGTGCGTTCAATTTCAACAGTGCGTGACAGGGAATGAGGAAAGGTGCAGCTGACTCATATCGCCAAATGATATCGTTTCCTCGCGGCCCAGTAGCACATGCTTTGCGGCCCGGTACCAGTTCATGGCCTGGTGGTTGGGGACCACTGGGCTAGGGAATTGAGATTTATAGCAATGAAGGTCAAGGTAATGGGGATGGTATTGAAAACTCTGGAACTCCTACATCGGGATCGTGCAGATTCTCTGTGTGAATGGCAGAAGAAGCATACCACCTATTCAGCCACCAACTGCTTCATCTGTGAAGGAGCACATTAATGTAATGAGTCACTTAAGGTCCCACAAAGCTACAGTGAAAAGAAGTAGTCTTCCTTCCTGGGAAGCTGCTTTAGAAGATATCTGTGAGGTAGATTTATCAAGGTATCATGGGTAGCTAGTTGAATCTATTCGTTATTTAAGAGAAGTGTAACAATGAAACCACTGGTCTTTTCAAAGATTATGCAGTGGATCATAACTAAGCTAATATTTGAAGACTTTTTTCTGTAATACCTGGAAAAACTTCTAAGGCCTTCACATATGGAACTGCTTTTGGGCTGCTTTATGTATGAAATATTTGCAGCTTAATTTATTTCTGATTGGAACAACTAGTACATTTATGGAGTCTGAGATTAAAATCCAGACATCTCTTGAATTAAAATGCAGTATTCTATAATGATGCTATCAACTAAAGGGCTCAACAGGAATTTCGATCAGTTTGAGATTGTATGGAATTAGCCCTCGTACCCTTGCCTTCAAAAATAATGTCGTGCCAATATTAGTTTGTGTACTACATCATTAAGTATTATATTTTCTTTAAAACAAAAGTAACCATTTTTTATTTTTCCTTTTTCCATTTAACAGTGTGATAGTTGAGGGCGTTGACTGTGGGAATAGACGCAGCTCCTCCATCATGTTGGCCTGTCTTCAGCGAACACAGAACCCACCTTCACAGCGCTTGTCATGTCCCAGTAAAACGCTGGAGCCTCTGAAATGTGAGTGGAATTTGATAGCAGTTTGATAGGGTATATCTCTGCACACTGCTGCCATGGTGATGCTCGTGCTCCCATATCATGATTGGACCTTTCATGCACAGTGCTTTGATCTTGTATGAATAAATCCAACCATCTAAAAATGTATTGGTAGAGTTTTGGACCTGAATAATTGAGATTTTTTTATGGGGTTTCCAAATATCTGAATGAAAGTGTTGCAGATATATATAAACCCCTTTCAGTGGGAGAAAGAAAGAAAACGTGATCTTTGTTGAAAATTTGGGGGGGAGAGTATGGAGAAAGAAGCTGTCAAAGCTGGAATTCTAATATTTAAAAAAAGACTGTTTGAAATGCATAGCTGGTCTTGAGCATTGATATTCCAAATACGTGGAATGTGGGAGGAAATGAAAACTGCAAACTGTTTAATGGAGAAGGCAACAATCTTGTAGTGATATGATAAAGCATCCCAAAGAAAGAATTACAGCTTACTACAGAAAAAAGAATATGCAGTCTCATTGGATGGTAACATCAGAAAGGACTGTAGGTCTGAACATCAATCGTGGAATTGTGATAAAATGCAGGCATGCTAATCCTGAAAAGATACGCCATGCTATCATTCTAGATTCCCAGCAGAATAATCTGATTTAAGAGACTAGGTTTGAAGAGTCAACTCAACTGTCCTTTTCACGTGCACTAATACCCCTATTTTTATTTTTAAAATGGATAACTGAGTACATGGTTAACATGAAGTTACTGAGCTCCATGTTATGAGTAAAAGGTAGAATTCCAGGGGAAATGAATACTATTTCTAAGAATGGTAGTAAGTTTATTAGCAATAGTATTGGAACAAGAGTACAAGTGTGAATTGGAATTTATTTGATGGTGTTGTATAAGAAGCTGCCAATAGCTGGAAATTGAACAACATAGAAAAATAAGCAATAATGTTCTAGAAGGTGTGGCCCCTCTAGAAAGGAAAGGGCAATCTCTTAGCATGGGGCTTATGTTTCAAGTGGATGATGATTTGGAAGTTAACGGCAGATGTTAAAATCTGCATAGCTGCTGAAAAATACACGTGTGTCTGTTTGCTGAAGAGTGTATATTCTATTAATGCACCATTTTTTTTACCTAAATACAAGCAAATGTTTGAGTCCCCCAAACGTGAGCAGAGGTGCTCCAGTATATTAATGATCAACAGGAATTTGTGATTGGAAGGCTGCATGGTGTGGTTCAGTGTTGTGTCCTTGCTTTTACTTTTGTGGTATATTTCAATGATTCAACCAAATGGTAATAGCAATGTTACTTGTATTAAGTTAAAAACGGATGCTTCGTAACTTTATACAAATGAAGTATATTTAATTAAATAGTGATTAAGTTACTATTTAACTTAATAGTAACTTAAGTTTGTAAATGGATACCAAAATTGTAAGTTAATGGTGAGTGAAAAGTTTCATGTTATTAAAAAAAAGTTTTAGTGGAATAGTTAGCTGGGCTACAAAGTGGTTAATGAAAATCAATCTTGGAAGTGTGAGGCAATGCATAGTAAACAAGTCAAGGGCATACATGATGAATGGTGGGATAAGATGTGTAGAGGATCAGAGGGATCTCAGAATGCATATCCAGTTGACTTCAGGATCTGTGCTCTCGAGGGATTTGCTTATGACATAGATATAGGACCAAGCAGTTCCTTCTGGTACTTTTATAAAACAGCAATTAGACCACAGCTGGCACACTCTTCACAGTTCTGGTCATTACAGGAGGGATACAATTCTGCCAGAAGGCGTGCAGAGGAGATTTATGAGGATGTTGCTAGCCTGTAAAAAATATTAGTGATGAGAAAGTCCTTGTGGTGTTTTCCTTTAGGATAGAGGAAGCCTTGGGAGAGGAGTTGCCAAACATATAAAGTACACAAAGTTATGAGTCTTAAATGATGTACAAGTCTTCCACAACTCTTTGACTTACTGTCATCCTGTACATATGAACAAATGTTTTGGAGGTCTTTGAGACAGATGGGGTTACAGGTTGGAACAGGTCACTTTTACCCCCTCCCCTGAATCAGTAACAGTTAGGTCAAGCTAGCAGAAGAGCTGGGAACATTGTTAATTTGTTCACTCACTGATTCAGTGTTGCCAACACGCTTCCTGCACTTGTTCTCCCATCACTACTGTTTCTGTGATCCTCTCCTGCACAGTTTTTGTTCATTTCCATCTTCACAAACAGTCTGGGTTGTGAACAGTTCTCAGGAATGGAGATGCAAGAAACTGGAAAAGCTGGAATCTGGAGCAGCAAGGAGTCTGCTGGAGGAATCCAGCGGGCAGTGGGTCTGCATCTGTGGAGTTGGCGGGAGGAGTGGGGGAGGGGAGCAGTTTCAGGTTGAAACCCAGTGCCTGAACTCCAGTGGAACCCCGCTGTAACCTGGGCACTGCCTGTAAATAGGATGAACCTGTTTCTGATAGAGAGGTTAAGGACAAGAGGAACAGCTTTAAAATCATCTAACTCCAAAACATCAAATTAATTGAAAGAAAAAAAAGGGAACCGGAGAGATGCATCTAAACTTTGTTTGTACTTTTGCGAGGCACACACTTGGGCGTAGCGTAATGACGTATGTCACTTACAATATTACTCAAGTATTAAATACACAACAGAGGAAGTATTAGAGGAGAAGATGAGGAAGTTTTTTGTTTCACCCGTTGTGCAGCTGGTGTTCTGAAGGACCAACGAGACAAGATCCCCATCAGATTTAATTACCATTTGAAGTGCTATAGCGATCAGGGCTACAGGAAGTGGGGGGGAGGAGGGGATTAGTTGGTTTGTCTGCTGCTTTTGGCTAACATGAGTAAAATGGGTCTATGTCGTTAATCTCTAGGCTATCGATTGCTTCAATAAACATGAAGTCTCAGAAGAGGTCCCTAGGATTAATACCATCTTTTAACATAAAAATATTCCTTTTAACATCTCAGACTGTTATTTTGAGCCTGATTTCCATCGCAGGGTTACTCCCTTTAATGCATTCATCAAATGCTGGTAAATGCTCTAAATTCCTCCTTTATGCCTCATAATTTTGTATATTTCTATCAGGGCCTTCCCCCAACTGCACCTTACTAATTGAAATGAGAAAGCTATGAGCTGAGGCATAGCTGATTTTTAAAGAAATATTGTCTCCCTGTGTGTGTCCTCAGAAACACAATGAGTAAAAGTCTGTTTAACCTAATTCTTCTTAGATCTTGCATATTTGTTTCATCACCTTTTCCATTGAACTATCCATGAATAAAATTCATTTGGGAATAATTCTCGATCCTAGAGAGCCGAGACTTTTCTGACAGTATTTTGAATGGCATTGAATTTTATTGAGGAAATTGCACTGTATTCACCAACCTGATCTGTTGACTATCCAACAAGATGCAGTGAAAGTGGGTAGATGTGTAAGTTTTCACTAATAAATCTGCATGAGGCATTTTAAGTTTAAGGAAAACCATAACAAACTCCTTTATTGTTCTCCAAACACTGAACATAAAAGCGCAGTAAAAAAACTTAACATAATTATGTCATCATATCAGACCAGCCTCTTAAAGTGAACCCCAACTCAGTGTTGGTGGTTATGAATGACGTACGTTTTCACCAACTACATTACCCTACAGACCTTACTATGGTACTGCGTCTTAGAGGTGATACTTTTTTGAGTATGTTTCTCACTGTTACTTTTTTGAGCTAATTCATCCTCTGGTTATTAATATTGTTGGCAAGACCACCATTTTTGCCTATCATTGTTTTTCTAACAAGTTGATTAACAGACTTTTTATTTTCTAGGTGTTTATTTGTGTCTAAGAATGTGACCAAATAGACCTCATATTTCATGACAATAGTTTTCAATATCCAACAGATTAAAGATGAAAATTAATTTGATTTTATTCTGCAGCAAAAAAGTCTAAATTCCAGTTTAGCCTTTAAGGCACATCTAAACTTTGATGGTTCAGCCAACACAAGGACCTCCTTTGCCTCCTTGCAGGATCTTGGTATTGAGTTGTTGACATGATAGAATTATTTTAATTGACAAAAGTTGAGAATCATATGTTGTTCTGGTAAAGAACATGGCTTACATAGAAAACCTACAGCACAATACAGGCCCTTCGGCCCACAAAGCTGTGCCGAACATGTCCTTATTTTAGAAATTACCTAGGGTTACCCATAGCCCTCTATTTTTCTAAGCTCTATGTAACCTATCCAGGAGTCTCTTAAAAGATCCTATCGTATTCAACTTTCACTTGTTAAATTTCAGCAACAGCCCTCGAGTACATAGGAACCAAGGATTAGAAGCTTAAGCTAACTTGCACTTGTATGAATAGGCTGAGTACAGAAAGGAGAAATTCTTTATCAAATACAAGACAAGCAGGAACTCTACTTGTGTAACACCTAGTACAATAATGTGCATTTATAAGATTTCAGTATTGTAAAACATTACCAAATCCTTGACAGAAGAAGAGTTACCAAGTGAAGAGACTTTAGGATAAACTTAAAGCCTGGTCAAAAGTTTGGGTTCTGAGGAAAGTCTGAAAGCGGTAAGAAGGATTGAGAAATTCAGCAAGTTCCAGAGTTTAGGGTTGAAGTACTGATGCAACTGCTATGTAAATAGCTATTTTCAAACTGCAGAGCACTACATTCATTATTGGCTTGTTATAGTGTAGATTGCAGAAATTCATGAGAGTACTCCTCGCAGGAGGTAATGTTACAATTTAGCTAATTTCCTTCTTACAAGCTCCATAATGAGCATGATGCCTTAGCTTATTCCAACTTCCTTATCTCCCTCAAAGATAGGCTTGAATGTGGCCACCGTTACTATAAAATCTATTGTCCTTAAGTTGGTTATTAATTCTTTTTAGTTTCAGTAAAAATGAAGGTAATTAATTTGTCAAAGCTATATATCATTTATGACATGAAACTTTGTCTATCTTTGAGTAGAACATCTGCAGGCTTTGGCTATTACACAATAAAGTAATGGCCGTCTTATTAGAAAACATTTAATCTCATGCAAAAAACACTACAGTTTCACTTTGAGTTCACTGTGCTTTGTATTGTCAAGTCTCAGCATATACACTCTTGATTTTTTTAGTTATTGGATTAGTTGGCGCGTAGCCAAGTGGTTAAGGCGTCAGTCTAGTGATCTGCAGGTTGCTAGTTCGAGCCTCAGCTGAGGCAGCGTGTTGTGTCCTTGAGGAAGGCACTTAACCACACATTGCTCTGCGACGACACCAGTGCCAAGCTGTATCGGCCCTAGTGCCCTTCCCTTGGACAACATCGGTGGTATGGAGAGGGGAGACTTGTAGCATGGGCAACTGCCAGTCTTCCATGCAACCTTGCCCAGGCCTGCGCCCTGGAAACCTTCCAAGGCGCAAATCCTTGGTCTCACGAGACTAATGGATGCCTATAATAGTTATTGGATTTATAGTTGATAGCTATTTATGTAAATGGTTTTCTATTATCATAATAAAGGAAAAGAGACAAAAATAAATTGATGTTGTCAATCATATTAAAATCTTGAATGAATTGAAATGAGGAAAATCTGAAAATAACATTCAGATATCTGGTGGTCACTTACATCTTTTTTAAAGGATAAGAATGCTACTTTGGAGCGTAGGAGGTTGATGGGGGGACTTGATAGAGGTACTTAAAATTATGAGGGGAATAGATAGAGTTGATGTGGATAAGCTTTTTCCATTGAGAGTGGGAGAGAATTAAACAAGAGGACATGAGTTGAGAGTTAAAGGGCAAAAGTTTAGGGGTAACATGAGGGGGAACTTCTTTACTCAGAGAGTGGTAGCTGTGTGGAACAAGCTTCCAGCAGAAGTGGTTGAGGCAGGTTCGATGTTGTCATTTAAAGTTAAATTGGATAGCTATATGGACAGGAAAGGAATGGAGGGTTATGGGCTGAGTGCAGGTCGGTGGGACTAGGTGAGAGTAAGAATTCGGCATGGACTAGGAGGGCCAAGATGGCCTGTTTCTGTGCTGTAATTGTTATATGATTAATGTGGGTTTATCTATATTCATGTCATCTGTCCAAGAAAATTTTTGCATACAACAAAGTGAATAAGTCAAGACTATAAGTTCACCTCTTGCTCAAAGCCAGAGATTCAGCCTTCAGGTCTGGAGACCGGAAGGCTAAACACATATACAAACAGAGAATCAAGGATTTCAACTCCTCAGACCCCCGGTGCATGTGGCATGGCATACAGGTCATTACAGACTTCAAACCACCTAGTACTGTGCCCCTTTCCAGCTCTGCTTCCCTCCCTGATGAGCTCAATTACTTCTACACTCGCTTTGACCGAGAGAACAAGGAGGTCACCCTCAAAGCGGATCTCCCACCTGGTGAACTGCCTCTCTCACTTTCCACCTCCAATGTTTGCTCCACCCTGAGCAGGGTAAATGTACGGAAGGCAGCTGGTCTGGATGGAATACCTGGCCATGTGCTCAGAGTCTGTGCAGGGCAGTTGGCCAGGGTCATGGACATTTTTAATCTGTCCCTGGCCCAGGCAGTTGTCCCCACAAGCTTCAAGATCGCCACCATCGAGCCAGTGCCGAAGCATTCCACTGCCACGGGCCTGAATGACTTCTGCCCAGTTGCACTTACCCCCATCATTGAAAAGTGCTTTGAGAGACTGGTTCTATCACATCTGAAATCCTGTCTGCCCACTACCCCGGACCCCCATCAATTTGCCTATCGCACCAACAGGTCAACAGAGGATCCATCTCCACGGCACTTCACTCTGCCCTGACCCATCTGGACAGCCCCAACTCTTACGTCAGAATGCTGTTCATTGACTTTAGTTCGACATTCAGTACTGTGATCCCCTCCAAGCTGATCGCCAAACTTCGCCAGCTTGGTATCAGCTCATCTCTGCAATTGGACTTTGGACTTTCTGACTAACAAACCCCAATCAGTTAAATTAGACAACCTCTCCTCCTCCACTCTCACCCTGAACACCGGCGTGCCTCAAGGCTGTGTGCTGAGCCCTCTTCTGTACTCCCGTTTCACCCATGACTGCATTCCTGTACATGGTTCTAACTCCATAATCAAGTTCGCAGACAAAACCACGGTGGTTGGCCTGATTAGAGGGGATGACGAGACGGCCTACAGGGACGAGGTCCGGCACCTGGCCACGTAGTGTGCCGACACAACCTGGCCCTTAACGCCCAGAAGACTAAGCAGATCATTGTGGACTTCAGGCATGCTAGGAGCCACAATCACGTCCCCATCTACATCAACGGAGCTGTAGTGGAGCGTGTATCAAGCTTCAAATTCCTTGGTGTCCACATTTCCGAGGATCTCACCTGGTCCCTGAACTCCTCCATGCTGATCAAAAGTGCAACACTACCTTTTATTTCCTGCGGAGCATCAAGAAAGCTCACCTCTGTCCCAGGATACTGATGGACTTTTACCGCTGTACCATTGAGAGCATACTCACCAACTGCATCTCAGTGTGGTATGGCAATTGTCCTGTATCGGACTGCAAAGCACTCCAGCGTGTGGTGAAAACTGCCTGGCGGATTATCGGCATCCAATTGCCCACCATTGAGAACATCTACCATAAACGCTGCTTGGGCAGGGCGAAAAGCATTATCAAGGATGCATTTCACCCTAACCATGGACTTTTTACTCTCCTCCCATCCGGTAGGCGCTACTGGAGCCTTCGCTCCCACACCAGCAGGCACAGGAAGAGCTTCTTCCCTGAGGCTGTGAGGCTGTGACCCTGCTGAACCTCACATCACAGCGCCAAGCAGTATTGCACCCATATTGTACTGTCTCAGTACTTTTATATTCGTGTGCTGTAGCACTTACTTTTTATTCACAGTTATTTTATAAATAACATTATCGTTTGCATTTCTGGTCAGATGCTAACTGCATTTCATTGGCTTTGTATCTGTACTTGTCACAGTGACAATAAAGTTGAATCTAATCTAATCTATCATTGGTCACTTTATCTGCGGCATGATGTTAATCTCATACAGCAACAGGATGAATTCACTTCCATTGGGGAATCAAAAACTTGAAGGACAACTTTTTTTTACACAGAGGGTTATGTGTATGTAGAAGAAGCTGCCAAAGGAAGTAGTTGAGACTAGTACAATAGGAACCTTTTAAAAGATGGGTGGATGGGTACACGAATAGAAAAGATTTAGAAAGTGACAGGGCCAGAAGCTGGAATGAGCATCTTAGTTGGCACGGATCAGTTGGGCTGCAAGGCCCATAACTGACTCTATCACTTTTTTGTATATTCTTTGGTGTTTTTACCAAAGTAATTTGGTTATAAATTCTACATGTTTGACTCTTCTGAGTGCAAGCGCCAGATTTTTATGTGCAGCAAATTAGGCAGGTTGTTTTTACCTTTATTATTCCAAAGAAATCCTTCGTCCTCGTCTGTTCTTAACATTTTCTCCCAGCATGTCAGAACGCACTGAAGTGTACATTGAAGTTAGACCATAAGACATACGAGCAGAATTAAGCCACTTGGTCCATCTTGTAAACCAGCCTAAACTGCACATTCCTAGTATGCATGCACATCATCCCTCTATACTCTGGCTCGTTGCACCTGGACATTATTCATGCACCTTTTATGCCACATTCATTTCCTCAGCCCTTTCTCCTTCATAATTCTCACAACTTCTGATCCTCTGCCTCTTTATTCCTCCCATTTGCAGTGTCCATACACTATCCCCTTCTGCTTCTTTTACTCAGCCTCTTCCCCTTCCTCTCAACCATCTTTCTCTATTTCCTTGAACCTCTCACTACCTTCCTGGCCTTACCCCACCCCCACTCCCACTCCCACTCCCACTCTCTCTAGCTGCTAGCTCTTCCCTTCTCAACAGTGAGATTGCTATTGCTTTCATTTTTCAGGTGTGCTCCCTGACCACCATTTACATCACCACCCTGCCAACCACCAATTTGAATCATGTAGTCTAACCCTTCGGCTGCTCATCTTATGCTGCCAAATGCTGTGTGTGGGAGGGTTTCTAGGGCATGATTTCCCAGCCAATAGAAGTGTATTCATCCTGTTGGAGCAAAGGAATTTCATTCAGCTGCCATGGTGCACTGCTGGTAGTATGGCCAAAGAATTGTTTTTGGTAATCATCTAATTGACTAGGAATTACAACTTCATCTGGCAGAGAAGAAAGTCATTCAGTTCAATGCGTAGGAGGAGCAGTAAGTTTTTCCCACCTCCCAAGTCAGTTCCATATTTCATGAAAAAGCTGGATCATCTATAACATAATTCTATTAACCCAAGTTTCTCCCCTATCATTCAGCAAAATTTTTTACATCTGTTTTCTATGCTCTCTGACCAGCGAAGTTTCATTCAATGTAATTTACTAATTCCCCAAAATATCTTAGTAACTTAGACCACATTGCTCCATTAACTTGTAAATTCAACGGAGTATAGCCCCATAATCTCTCCATGTACTTCACACTGGTATCTTTCTGATGAAATTTACACTGAGCTTACCTGTAAAGTAAAAACACGGCAGCCTAGTGGTTAGTATGATGCTACCACAGCCCCAGTGACCCAGGTTCAGTTCCTGCTGCTGTCTGTAAGCTGTTCGTGTTTTCCCCATAACCACATGGGTTTTCCTCGAGGTGCTCTGTTTCCTCACATAATCCAAAGGCATACAGGTTGGTAGTTTATTTGGTCTCATGGGTACATCTGGGCAGCATGGTCTCGTTGGGCTGGAAGGGCCTGTAAACGTGTTGTATCTCTAAATTGAATTTAGAATATAAAACTAGTGGCCAGATTTTCTTTCATTTCTCGAGGTTGTGACATAATCAGGACTCTAAAGCAACATTCTATCTCCCTGTGCATCAACCCTCGAATTCCCCGCCCCCCCCCATTATATTTGACTAAACTTATTGCTCACACAACCCTGCAAATTAATTTTATAGGTGTTGATCCATTTCTCTTTTGAAAGTTTCTATTTTTTGTGAGTTCTTATATTTCAGGCAGGCAGTGGGTTTCATCCACTACATAACAATTTGAGTTTTTTGCTACTTATATTTGCATGACCCAGTCATCAATTCTCCTGCCAGTAAAGACAATTAATCCCTATTTACCCTTCATAATTTTTCTTTCCTCTGTTGTTAGGAGAACCAGCTGATACTGAAATTCCCTATTCTAGTATAACTCTATAAAACTCCACCTCAGTAATAAACTGTGTTGTTCTTATAAACTCCTTCCAAATTGATTTTGCCAAAATGATATACTTGAACAATAATTCTTGGGACATAAAGCTTGTTCAGAATGCAATTTTCACCCCAAACTTTATGAAGGGTATTTACTTGCTAGTTCCATTCTATTTAAAATAAAGTGAGTGTTCTTAATTATGCACCATATGTATTTAAGATTTATTTGCTGCCATCAGTTGAACTTGCATCTGTGTAAATGAGTGCCTATGATCACTGGGGCATTAGTGCTGAGAAGTTACTGAGCCTGTCAGTGTGAGGGAAGTATATTAACATCAGCAGTGCATTCATTAATCCAGGGCACCTCTGTAGTCTTGCCACTTCAACCATGTGAGTAATTTCTTCTGGCACAGTAGATTCCCAAGCCAGGCTTTCTCCAGTTCTTCCCATAGTCCCCCAGATTTCCACTAGGAACTATCTTGTATATTTTTAGTTTACTGGAATGACTATTATAGGAAAAAGTACAAGCTGTCAATGGAGCATAAACTTTTTTATTTTTATTTCATGCCTGCATCGGGCATTTTCATGCCTTACAAGTCGCAGGTTGGAAGTCTGTGCGGGGCACCACTCCTCACACGATGCAGGCCTCTCATGGTCTGAGTCGACGTTCCCTCCCCTTTACTTCATTAGAGTTAACCACTTGTTTGCATTATAAATTGATTTACCTGAGCATGCAAATAGTATTGAAGTCTTAACCCAGGGTCCATTTGTGTTGAATAATTGAAAGGCTGAATCTTATGATTCTTGCAAATAAATGCTTACTTTCCCTGAGCTATATTATCCAAGCAATATTGGAATTGTGCTTTTCTTGGCAAGTGAAGTAGGACCTGGAATTTGTTTTGTGATTTATTGCTTCAACAAGAAAGAAGATTCTCCAAGATGCCTACTCAGCAGAAGCTAGCTGGAGAACAGCATTGATCAAGTTCTATTATTAACTAAGTCATCTATCTCATTTTTACAATATTTGGAAGGAAGAAGAAATAAGGCTAATAACAAATATTTTAATTAACAAAAGGTTTTTCATTACTTATACTGACTTAAGTTTTAAAACATCAACTTCTGATTGAAGACGAGATTCTTATGGTGAGATTCGTCGTCGTCGTGGCTATCCCTCGAGGTCGAGGATGATGGTCTTTGTTCTGAAGAAGTGGCCCGCAGAGTGAAGATGACTGTGCGTGTATTTGTTTAATGTGTACTTGATGTTGCACTGCAAGAAACACACGATACTTCACAAATCAACCAACTGATTCCAATGGCATGGAAACCACGACGATTGGAGCTGATGGATTTGTTGCAGCCTTCATCCACCTTCACAGCCATTGAGTTCGAAGTAACTTCGTCCGCCTGTTCCACCGTTGAGGTCTTGGTTGGATTGTTCTTTGTCAGGGACCTCACCCTCAACCTTACCACCATGGGTGACCCTACCAGGAGCATAGCTCCAGATCGCATTGCTCTCGGGATCACAGGACCACACAAGCTTCTCCACCATGACAAGTTGACAATCCACGGAGAAGGATGGTGAGATTATACTTCAATTAAATGTGCATTTATTTTGGTTATAGACTGGTTAACCAAATTAGCAATAAAACTGCAGAAACACTAATATTTGTTAGATCAATGTGTTGAGGAGCCAGCTACGGAACAAACTTCTGTGGACTGTGTGAAGTGCATTTATAAAAGAATAACTGATTCTTCTGCATGATCCTTTCGGGAAAAATGCTATATGCCTGAATTCTTTAGCTGCATCAAGAAACACAGTGAGGTAATAGCATTAGATACAAGGATCCTGGATGGAACTAACTGAAACAATTAAAACGTGAGGTGCAAGTTAGCTATTGTAGATTGAGGGGCTTCACTTGCAATGTTAATGATAGATTGACAGTTGATATAATTGGGAAAAAATATATATATTTTACTTATTACTGACTAGTACAGAATAAGTTGGGTAAGTAGGTCCAACCATAATTTGCAAAGGAAAGTAGGATTATTATTGGATCCAAAGAGGCTTAAAATCTTCGTTTATTGGCATTCAACAGTACATACATATACCACCAAACGAGACAACGTTCCACCAGACTAAGGTGCATAACACAAATAACTCACATGTAGCACATAAAGTAATATTATCAAAAATAAATTAACAAATAGTAAGGTTCATACATGATAAAAGTTAAAAAGTAAACAGTATAACACTACTGATGCTTCATACGTGATGAGGCCTGGGTGGTAGCAGGGAGTCCAATAGTCTAACAGCCTGAAGGAAGAAGCTGTTTCCCATCCTAACAATTCTTGTCCTAATGCTACTGTACCTCCTGCCAAAGGGGGTCAAAGAGATTTGCCAGCACAGGTAGCAGGCCTGAGTCTGGGAGTAGTTTAGGATTCAACAAAGGAAGAGAAAACAAAAAGTGGCTTGTCAGGGAAATATGGAGAATGAAAATAATTGGAAATAAGATTTCAGAGGAGGATGCAGGTAACCACTTGGGTAATTGAGGTTATCCAATTTGTTTCTAAAAACAAAGACAAAGGATTTTCCAAGTGGTATTACATTGGGGAAAAGTGAAAATACAATGGGTTCTAGAGGTACTTGCCTTTTAGCAAATGGTGTACAGAGTTCTGGTGCAGTAAGCAATTAAAAAGGCAAATGGTACATCGGGAGCTCGTTGCAAAAGTATTCGAGGATTTGTTACTGTACCTGTACGGGGCTATAAGGTGATCACATTTAGAGTTAGTGTAACACACAAAGGAGAAAGTCAGCAAGTCAGGCAGCATCTGTGGACAGTAAATAAAGAATGACATTTTGGGCTAGGACCCTTCTTCATTCTGAATGTTACTCTGGATTTCCAGCATCTGCAGAATCTCTTGTTTATGATTTGGAGTTTCATGTAGTTTTACTCTCCTTCTCTGAAGAAAGATTTCATGTTTTGAATAGAGTGTAACAAAGATTTAATAAGCTGATTCTTAGGATGAAACCAGGCCTAATTTCAATAGGGTTTGCAAGAATGAGAAGGGATCACACTGAGACAGGACTAAACAGAGTGAGTAGAGGGGGCAACACATACAGAACACTGGAGGAACTCAGCAAGCCAGGCACCTTCTGTGGAAAAGAATAAACAGTTAACGTTTCAGGCTGAGGCCCTCTGAAGGAAGGGTCTTGGCCCAAAACGTTGACTCTGTTTACTCTTTTCCGTAAATGTTGCCCAGGCTGCTAAGTTCCTTCAGCATTTTATGTGTATTGCTTTGGGTTTCCAACATCTGCAGACTGACTTGTGTTTGTAAATAGAGGAGTCCAGAACCAGGATCTCTGGGTGTTCCATTCACAATTGAAATCAGGATAAATCTCCACACCCAGGTAGTGAACCTGTGGACTTCTCTACCAGTAATGCAGTGGAGGCTTAGTCATTATATATTCAAGTTGGAGATAAATATTTCTGAATAACAGGAGAAATCAGGAACTGGCACTGAAGTGAATGATCAGCTATCATCATGTTGAAGTGGAATAAGTCAAAGTCGTTCACCCTGGCTTCTACTTGCCTTGTTTGCATTATCTTCAATCCTTTATGGTTAAGTTTTATGCTTAAAATGGGAATTGCTTCTTTCAGTCAACTGTCTTGGTGAAAGAGCATTATCAACTCTTCCATATTTTGTTCTTTCATGTCTGACTTGGAGGTTTCCACAGGAATTTCTGTCAGATCATCTATAGCTTGTAAGTTTGCACTTTTTTCTGTCTTCCATGTTGAGGTAGATAGATGTGACGTTTTTTTTTAAAGCAAAGATTGAGAAAATAGAAAAGTAAGGAGCTACATACAAACGTGTAACTGAAAATGAATTATTTTTCCAGCTTGTTTATTTTTCATTTGGTTCTCTCATCATTGTTGTTTGAGTTTGACTGCCTGCTTGCTGCCCTGTTAATACGACTGCATGGAGACAAATGGAATGTGACACATCTATGTGTAGAATGGTATTTGTGGTGACGCTTTGACTACAGATAATAAACTACTTGCCCTGAGGTAATCTAATTCTGCAAACGTCTGTGATAAAACCAGCTTATTCAACATGTAAAAAGCATAACTAGATGACAATGTGGCAGCTTCTATTATAGTTTTTCTCCCCCTTTAAAAGTAAATACCTAAAGTTAAGTAATTATGGCAATCTTGCAATTTTTAGAAATACTTGCACTAGAGTAAACGTTTAGACTCGTTAGTCTTAGCAGATGAATCTTTCCTTAATTGTCTTTTGTCAGACGATTTTATTTCTTGTTGTGATAATGTGTCCTGACGGAAAACTTCTGTTTGTTCCGCCTTTGGAAGTTAATTGTATATAATCAGAATCTAATGCAGTACAATGACTAATTGTTTATATTATTTGTGGAGAGACTGTTGAATAAATTTTCTGTTTGGTCGTTGTATTTGCATAATATATTCAGTAGTAGAGACTCATCCGCAGAACAATGTGTTTAGGTTTTCAAATAATATATTTTAATAACATGGGTCAGTATCAGTTTCTAACTTAGGACATATTAATACAATAAATACTGCATTTATAAAGCACGGTACATTAATAAATTAAAGAAGCAATGATAAATGTGCAATGTTATTACTCAATCTTGATTAGATTTTTTTTAAATTACATGTTTTTTTTTCTCGTAGAGAAGCATGCTTCTAGATATTAGTTACAAGAAGGCCCAGCATCATTTATTCCCTAATCTAATAACTACAATATCTTTATGGTCACAGTGAGACATGGCTCAATTTAAATTGTTTGGTGCAGGGAATGCATACTCCGTAAATGTGTTGTACATTTTCAGCATTTGTTCTTTCACAAAGTCCTTGAAAATTTGGTGGGATCCAATAATTTATGGTAGTCACAAACACCAGAGATCCTGCAGATGCTGGAAATCCAAAGCAACACACGAAATGCTGGAGGAACTCAGCAGGCCAGGCAACATCTATGGAAAAGAGTAAACAGCCGAAACCCTTCATCAGGACTCATTTATTTATGGTAGTCTGCTGTATTGATAAACAAGAAAAAAATTTGCAGATACTGGAAATCCGAGCAACACACACAAAATGCTGGAGGAACTCAGCAGGCCAGACAGCATCTATGGGGGAGAAAAAGTATAGTTGACATTTTGAGCCGAAACCTGTATTTTCTTTCCCCATAGATGCCGCCTGACCTGCTGAGTTCCTCCAACACTGTGTGTGTGTGTGTGTGTGTGTGTGTGTGTGTTGCTTGGATTCAGGTGATGTTGGTTGTTGCTGTTGCATGTAGATGTGAAGAATTCCATGAAAGAGAATGTAATCCCTAACTCTAACCCTGAAGTGGGCAGAATGAAAAAGGAAATGGAAAAAGTATGCATGGTTAACTAGCTAAAGGGTTTTCAAAATGCGATTCACTCTTGATGATTCCAAATTATCTTGTGCAAAACAAACTAAGAAAAAATATATCACAAACACGAGGAAATCTGCAGATGCTGGAATTTCAAGCAACACACATAAAAGTTGCTGGTGAACGCAGCAGGCCAGGCAGCATCTCTAGGAAGAGGTACAGTCGATGTTTGGGGCTGAGATCCAAATCACAATTGAATTTGTCCTGTTGTGCAGTTGAACTGTACTGAATTAAGTCCATCATACCCAGCAAGGCCGCTATTTATTGCCCTTCAGAAGGTGTAAATAGATGAGCCAGCTTCCTGACCCTTTGAAGATATTTGCACAGTATTACTTAAGAGCGGTCCTTGAGTTGTATTCATGCTAATGAAAGGCTAGTATATTTCAGTCTTCAAGTTGGGGTTGAGTAGTTAGATTTTCCTCCTGCAGGCAGGCAGTCACTGCCTGGCACTTGGGGACGAATGTTTATTTAATCAGCCCAGGCCTGAAACTTGCTGCAGGCAGTTGTGGATTGCGTCATTTGCTGAACGTTGCAAATGGAGTTGAACGATGTACGATAGTGCGCAAAATCAACCCCTCCTCCCTTCCCCACGGAGCAGCTTGCAACATTACCCTGGTTTCTAACCCATTTTTGTTGCTTAATTGCTTTAACAGAGAACCACACCAGTAGACTATGCCTTTTTTCTCCATTTTACTACATTTACACCTTTTATTGAACTGTACCTTTTATTTTTTTTAATGCACCTATAGATTTATATTTCCCTACCAGCATATACAGCCTTCAAAGCAAATACTGATAAGTTGTACCTGCTTTCGAATATGTTTTATTTTCACCCCAATTGTTTAGTACAAGGTATGTATTACCATTGGACTACCATTCCATCATGGCTGATTTATTAACCCGCACAACCCCATTCTCCTGCCTTCTCCCGACAACCATTGACACCCTTATAACCAATTTATAATAACCAAATAACCTACCAATCAGTACGTCTTTGGACTGTGGGAGGAAACTGGAGCACCTGGAGAAAACCCATGTGGTCACGGAGAGAATGTACAAACTCCTTACAGGCAGCGGTGGGAAATGAACCCGCGTTGCCAATACTGTAAAGCATTGTGCTAACCTGTACGCTACTGTGCCTTCCCAGTAAGGTAATATAAATAGTGATAGGTTTGGAAATATTGATGTCAGAAGAGATCAATAAGCTTGTGAATCAGCCATTGAGAGTAAACGTGCTAGTAAAGCAATTAAGGCAAGTGATATGTTGACTTTCATTGAAAGAGGTTCTGAGTGAACAGGAACAAGGATGTTTTGCTACAAAGAAAATTGTTAAGAGGAAGCGTTGTTACTGGAGCTTGGCACAAGTCTTTGTTTCCCCGATTTTTAAAAAAAATCTGTGATCCCATCCAGCTTCATTGTACTCCCGCTAAGAATCTGTGCCACCTGGCTTCAGCTTTTAGATTCTATGTGGTTCCATGCTTGATGATCTGGCTGGC
The DNA here is from genome assembly GCF_963921235.1 of Mobula hypostoma. Lineage (NCBI taxonomy): Eukaryota > Metazoa > Chordata > Chondrichthyes > Myliobatiformes > Myliobatidae > Mobula > Mobula hypostoma. The sequence continues at coordinate 35,087,725 of NC_086123.1, read as the reverse complement.
ATTCTCCATTTCTTGGTTCTTGCTGCCAATCAGTGTTCCACATTGGCGTTAACTCTAGCACTGCTTCTGACAATGGATACCGTATAGTTCAGTGCAGAGTGTGTGCAATCATGTATGGGATCAAAAAGAAGACCCATCTGCGTGGATTTCAGGAGGTTGCTTTGAGGAGTTTTAAATGATTGACTTTGGTGCTTGTCAAACAACTGTAGAACCTTGTATTTGTTGTTTATTCATAGATAGTGGATTAATAAAGCAAATGTACCTCACATTCTTGTCCATTTATTGTGCAATTGCTACATTCTATTTTTAATGACACCAGTAGGACTTGTAGGATAATGATACAATCATGACTTCTGTCCTTTTATAATTGAGTGTCTTTCAACAGCTGGTGAATATTTGATATCCTCTATTTTATAACAGCTATGCTTTGAGGTTTAAACAGCTTTCTGCGGGAGTGGAACAAACTAAATAAAAAAATGTATTTTATATCATCACATTCAGCAGCAATTCATTTCAAATAAGTAACACATACCTCTTGACGTTTGCTCATGTATGCAACCTCATCGTTATAGTCTGGAGATTTTATTAATGGCAAGCTCTTCTAGTCAAATTATTTCAGTTAGAAAGGAGTATTAAGTGTTCCATTGCGGAAAGAAAACTGGCACTGCCAATCATATATACATTTCTAGTTGAGGAATAGACTGCCTTAACATCAGATAGACTTTAGTTAAAACCTGGAAAACAGAGGCCAATGTGATGTGATTTTTGTTTTTCACCGGTAAAATCTTGTTCTTAAAAATAAATGTCAACCGTATAGAATTCACACTTTGCCTTTAGATTGGTATACCTGTCTTTCAAAATTTGCATGTAGATTACTTTCTAATCCAGGGACTCCAACCTGTTTTATGCCATGGACCCCTACCATTAACCAAAGGCTCTGTGGACCCAAGTCGGGATTCCTTGGACTAATCCCATTTGTCAATGGGACGGGGACGTACTGGTCAATTTGATGATGAAAGTGGGAATAGTAAAGCAGAAGAGTCAGGAAGTTATGTTGCAACTTTATAAACTCTGGTTAGGCTACATCTGGAGTATTGCATACAGCTTTGGTTGCCCCATTATACGAAGAATATTGAGGCTTTGGCGAGCGTACAGAAGAGTTTTACCAGGATGCTGCCTGGTTTAGAAGACAAGAGGCTGGATAAACTTGGGTTGTTTTCTCTGGAGCATCGGAGGCAGAGGGGAGACCTGATAGAGGTTTACAAGATTATGAGATGTATACGTAGAGTGCACAAAGAGTATCTGTTTCCCAGGGTTGAAATGCCTAATACCAGCAGGCATGCATTGAAGGTGAGAGGGGGTAGGTTCAAGGTGGACGTGGGGTAAGTTTTTTGCTCGAGGAGCAGTGGATGCTTGGAATGCACTGCCTGGTGTGGTAGAGGTTTTTGAGAGCTGTTTGGATAGGCACATGGATGTAAGATCGAGGGATATGGATGTGGTGTAGGTAAGAGGGAATAGTGATTGGGTGTTTTTAATTTGCTTTTTAGCTGGTTCGGCACAACATTGTGGGCTAAATGTCTTGTTACCGTACTGTGTTTTCTAAGAGTAAAAGACAAACAGAAGTGGACCAGTAATACAATATACAAAAGATTCTGCAGATGCTAGAAATCCAGAACAACACACAAAATGCTGGAGGAACTCAGCAGGTCAGGCAACATCTATGAAGAGGGAGAAACAGTCAATGTTTTGGGCCAAGGACCACCTTCAGTACTGGTAAGAAAGGGGAGGAGGCCAGAATAAGAAGATTTGCGGGGGGGGGGGGGTGTGGTAGAGAGCAGTACAAGCTAGAAGATGATAGATGAAGCCAGGTGGGTGTGGGGGGAGGGATTGAAGTAAAAAGGTGAGGTTTCAGCTGAAGAAGAATAAATCTGATTGGAGAGGAGAGTGGACCACTGAAGAAGGGGAAGCAGGAGGGGCATCAGGGTAAGAGGGAGGCAAATCCAACTCTGTGCATGATCAAATGAAAACTGATCACCCAAATTTGTTGTTTTATTATTAAGTGCAATTGCGAACAATAGCCAGATCAGAAATGCTGATCAAGTCAACTGGTTCCCAAAGAGAACTCTGATAGGCCAATCAGATGGTTCACTGCTGCTCAGCGATAGAACACGGAGGTTCGACAGAGGTTTTGAGGTTATGTCAAAAAGCATTAATTTTTTTCAATGGCCTCCAGTTTTCAAAAAAAAAGAGAAACAGCCATTATTTTATAAATAAACCAATGAAACATTATGACCAGCAGGATTGCTTTTTTGTGCTATTTATTAACTGATGGGATTGTAAATACATTTCAGACCCAGTGAATGTTTGAATAAACACCAGTATAAATGACACAATCCACTACCATGTCAAGGCTGGCCTTCCTCATGGGTCAATTAATATGGACCAAAATCAATCACATTTAATTTTCACCAAAACTGTTTGTTAAATCCAGAGTTTGGTGTCTTTTAACCATATAAGGGTTATATACTCTCTGCATTGGAAAGAATGTTATTGCTTTTCCCTTCGTACTATCTTGATGTACTTGTGTTTTGGATTTATGTGTATGGATAGCATTCAGAACAAACTTTTTTCACCGTATCTCAGTACTTGTGACAATACTAGGCAAATTACTAATTACCATCTACCAAATGAAGCAGACTTGGGTCACCATGATCATAAAACTCTTGATTGACTGGCTGTAGGAGTTGACAACTAGGGAGTACCAAATGACCTACTCTGCAAGTCAAGCAGACAACTGAACAGATGCATTCCTGTAAATCAAAGTCACAGAACAGGGCAACACACTTCCTTCTTAGAATTTATTTGAGTTGTGTTCACGGAGGTTGGAAGTTTTTGTATTGTTCTCAATGAAGTTTTTTAATATCCAAAATTAACATTAATAAAACCAAGAAAATGCAGTTGAGCTAAATTAAGATAAAAAATCAAATCCTGTGCAACAGCCAATGAAATTATGTCAACTAATCTTGAGAATTGTTGAACAATTGTTCTTTCATATTTTTCCCTTTCTGTGATCTCTAAATAAAAATGTGAGCTTTTTGATTGTTGGCAGCTAATTAGCGGCATGATAATTGGTATTTGCATATATTTGATGCTCAAGTGGCTCCTAGGGTAGTCTGCACCAGCAGGAAGGGAAATGTAGGCATTTATCTTCTATTTTCAGTTTGCCAAAAAGGTCAATATAGCAGGAACCAAGCTAGACTGAAGGGGTGATTTTTGTCACATCGCCAATTAACCCTCAAGGCTCCTCAAAATGAGTAATGATAATCATTGTTATTTGTCAGGATTCATTTAGCAACTTGAGGCAAACATTCAAAATAAAAGCTATCACAAACAAGAGAAAATCTGCTGATACTGGAAATCAGAGCAACACAAAATGCTGGAGGAACTCAGCAGGCCAGGCAGCATCTATGGGAAACAGTGCAGTCAACATTTTGGGCAGAAATCCTTCAGCAGATCTAATAAAAGCTATATTAGAATTAGTATGATCGATCCAAAAGAGTTAAATCATACCTTTTATTATCCAAACTCAGTATGATAGAGAATTTAGTGTTGTCAGAGAATTGATCAATAGAAGACACAGCAGAATAAGATATCTAGTTGGTTTACAGGTTTTTAAACAAATTTGGTACAACAATAGAACAGAGATGAGGGGGAATTTCTTTAGCCAGAAGGTGGTGAATCTGGGAATTTATTGCCATAGACAGCTGTGGAGGCCAAGTCACTGTGTATATTTAAAGTGGAGCTACTTGATTAGTCAGTGTCGAAGGTTACAGGGAGAAGGCAGGAGAATGGGGTTGAGAAAGGTAATAAATTTGGCCCTACATTCCTCCTTAGAACACCTGGAGAATAAAGACGCATACATAAGGCACCTTTTCATTGACTACAGCTCTGCCTTTAATACCATCATTCCAAATAAACTGATTCCTAAGCTCTGGAACCTGGGCCTTAGCACTCAGATCTGCAGCTGGATCTTCAACTTCCTCACAGACAGGACCCAGGCTGTAAAAATAGGGGACAAGCTCTCCTCTACAATCACTCTGAGCACCGGTGCCCCACAAGGCTGTGTACTCAGCCCCCTGCTGTACTCACTGTACACCCATGATTGTGTAGCCAAGTTTCCATCGAACTCAATATATAAGTTTGCTGATGACACAACAATTGTAGGCCGTATCTCGGGTAACGATGAGTTTGAGTACAGAGGGGAAATTAAGAACCTGGTGGCATGGTGCGAAGACAATAACCTATCCCTCAACATCAGCAAGACGAAGGAATTGGTTGTTGACTTCAGAAGGAGTAGCAGACCACACGACCCAATTTACATCGGTGGTGCGCAAGTGGAACAGGTCAAAAGCTTTAAATTTTAAATTCCTCGGGGTCAATATCAGAAATGACCTGACTTGGTCCAACCAAGCAGAGTTCACTGCCAAGAAGGCCCACCAGTGCCTTTACTTCCTGAGAAAACTAAAGAAATTTGTCCTGTCCCCTATAACCCTCACTAATTTTTTTAATAGATGCACCGTAGAAAGCATTCTTCTGGGGTGCATCACAACCTGGTATGGAAGTTGTCCTGTCCAAGACCGAAAGAAGCTGCAGAAGATTGTGAACACGGCGCAGCACATCACACAAACCAATCTTCCGTCCGTGGACTCACTTTACACCGCACGCTGTCAGAGCAGTGCTGCCAGGATAATCAAGGACACAACCCACCCAGCCAACACACTTTTTGTCCCTCTTCCCTCTGGGAGAAGGTTCAGGAGCTTGAAGACTCATACGGCCAGATGTGGGAACAGCTTCTTTCCATCTGTGATAAGACTGCTGAATGGAACCTGATCCGGATCTGGACCATTCTCTGCAAATATCCGGACCTGCCTCTCGGTTTTTTTGCCCTACCTTATTTTCCATTTTTCTATTTTCTATATATGATTTTTAATTTAAATTTTTAATATTTACTATCGATTTGTAATCCAGGGAGCGGGAAGCGCAGAATCAAATATCACTGTGATGATTGTACGTTCTAGTTTCAATTGTTTGGCGACAATAAAGTATAAAGTATCTGCCATGATAGGATGGCAGAACAAAATCAATGGGCCAAATAGCCCAATTTTGCTCCTGTGTCTTGGATTGTAGACGAATTTTCAGATGTGGGTTTACAGTTTGTTTTGTAACTTCAAAACATTAAACTAATCCAAAGGAAGATACGAGTCTGAAATGTGAGGCTAAGTTTGTGTTTACTTTAAGCAAGGCACGCACATATTGCATGGTAGCATGTTGACGTATGCAAATCTCCTATTTTTATATAAGGAATTATATGAACAACAAAAAATGTTTAATCAATCTATATATTTACAAGATTACTCAAATATTACTGAAATATTTAATACACACGGTTTGCCTGATGACGGGTCTTGGCCCGAAACATCAACTGCTTATTCCTTTCTATAGATGCTGCCCGACCTGCTGAGTTCCTACAGCATCTTGTGTGTGTTGCTCTTAGTGATACATGGTGATTTTCTTTTAAAAAATGGCCAGAAAGAGTGAGCTGCCTTTAACTTTACGATAATCCTTAAGGTTGGTGAATTTGTCCTTAATGGAAGTTAATTGATTGTCAGGAGTAGTGTTGGCAATATTGGTCATTGGAAGGTCAGGTTTTGTAATCTTATTTGAAATGCGCTACACTATATAAATGTATAGTGTGGGGATTAATATCACACAAGTACATCTTGGCCACCAATCTATGCTCAAGAATCAATACAGCTGAGTGTGGTATGGTTTCAAGACCAATCGGGCTAGTTTTGTTTATCAAAAAACCACAACAGATTAAAATATTCTTGCCCATCACGTTACTTTCTCCCATTGAATTGTACAACCGCAGATTAAATTCAATGTAATTCCCCAACAGTAAGGTCTACAGATTCCATTTATTGCAATAGTGAATTGCTTCTACCAAAGTTTCAGCAGTTAATCTGAACTTTGATAAAGATGCTTTTGGTAAAGACGTGAAGTTGTTTGACCTTTTACAAGTTGTGCTGATGCATAATTTACAGTTGATTGCTGTTTAAATACATTTCTTTTTCAGCTACATGACCAACATTTATCACAGGGCAGTTGTAATTCCTGTGTGGAGGTGTTCAGGCAGCTTCCTGTGTGAACATAAGGCAATGGACTGAGGGTGATAGGGACTGAGTCAATCATTATCAATGTAGGAATGGTGTTTTAGATTCGTAGATTTACACTGCATCGAATCAGGACCCTTGGCCCAGCTCCATGCCAACCATATCAAGTCATTGAGATCATACCTGGAGTATTGTGCGCAGCTGTGGTCACCTAGATACAGGAAGGATGTCATTAAACTGGAAAGGTTGCAGGAAATAGCATGAGGAGTTAACCAGGTCTAGAAGATTTGTAGTAAAGAGAGGCTGGAGAAGCTGGGATGTCTTTACACTGGAGCATAAAAGGCTGATTGGTGACATCTCAGAGGTGTATAAAATCATAGGGGCTCAGATAAGGAGGATGGTCACAGTTGTTTGCCCAGGGTAGAAAAGTTTAAAACTTGCTGGATATAGATTTAAATTGAGAGAGAAAGATTTAAAATGGATCTGAGGGACATTTTCCACCTCAAAGGTGGTGCGAGTATGCTAGAGAAAGCTGTGGATACAGGTGCAATTGCAATATTTTTTTAGTTAAATGGGTATATAGGTTTAAAAAAAGGTTGAGGGATCTGTGCCAAAAACAGACAAGCTCAGACAGACATTTTGGTGGGGATGGATGAGTTAGGTTGAAGTGCTGCATAACTTTGACACTAGCTTTAGACTCCTATACCCTGTGAAACAGACTGTAACAATGCCCCACATAATTATGTAAGCCTCTATAATGTCACCCTTAAGCCTCCTTCACTCCAGGGAAAACAATCGCAGCGTATACAACCTCTTTTTGTAAGTCAAGCGCTCCAGTTCAATCAACATTCCTGCACAGTCTGGCCTGGTTACATCCTTTCTATGCCATTGTGATGAGAAGTTATGCACAATAACTGATCTCCAGTTGAGCTGCTTGTCAATGGGGATGTGATGCCCAGGAAATTGATGGTGGGAGACCAAGGCATGGTGACTTTTTGTGAGATGGCTTCAAATGATTTATTACCAATTGTTGACAATTCTTTTTAGCATGAATATCACTCACTATTTATCAGCCCATGTTTGGATGTTGTCTAAGTCTTGCTATTTGCAGGCCTAGAAGATAGAACAGAGAACAATACAGCACAGAACAAGCCCTTTGGCTCACAGTGTATACACCAAATGAAATGGTGAATTAAGCTAACTCTCCTCTGCTTGTACATGATCCATGTTCCTCATTCCCTGTAGAATCAAGTGTCTATGTATAAACACCACTAGCATAGCTGCTTCTACCACCACACCTGTTAGCTCTTTCCAGCCACCTCACACTATCTGTGTAGTTTTTTTTTAAAAAAGACACCCCTTCTTCACTTAAATGCTTCTTTTCTGGTATTTGCCATTTCTACCCTGGGGGAGAAAGATTCTGACTTGCTACCTCTTCATTCTATTGTTTTTTTCAATCCTGAATTCCCCGCCATCTCAATTGAGGGAACAGAGTGAAAGAATTGATTAATGTAGTCTGTAAATGCTCAATAACAGCCAATTTCCTAGGTTGCTTCATTGATCCTTTTAACTTCAATAAAATTCAAATACATCTGAATCTCTGGCCGCTGAGTTGTTCTTCTGAGCAGCTGTCTTTAGTTTTTTCGGTAAATGATTGTGATGTAGATGGTTCTTTGAACCCAAGTAATATTTAATGATAAGACCATAAGACGTAGGCCATTCAGCCCATCAAAACTGCACCAATTAATCACAGCTGATTTATTTTACCTCTCAACCCCTTCCTGTTGCCTTCTCCATATGAACTTGGATGCCCTTTGCTCTTTAAGTACCTGTCTCCCTCCAAATTACATATAACCAAGTCTATGTTCTCTGCACTCCTTCACTTTTGTCCTTGTGTTCATTCATCTCCCACCCTGCCACTGGGATTGGGACATTACCTCAACTCTGGATTTCTTCACGTTTTTCTCTCTCTCCTCTTTAATACCCACCCCACAGATGAAGATTCTGTTCATCTGTCCTCATATCTGTTTGTTTAGTTCAACCAAATTTTTAGGGCCGCATGGGAGAATAGTGGTCAGTAATGGTAACTCTGAATAAACAAAAGTGATAAAGTTCAGATTTTTGGCATCTTTTTGTGCACTTCACCTATTCTTACAGTTCATTTTTGTCAAAGAATAGAACCCTATTGTTAAAGATTGACTGACAGTCACAGCTTCTTGCAGTACAAATGAATCTTGTATTCTCTTGAACTGGTGCTAGGTGCCCTCTGAGCAATCTAGTAGTAGCTAGTTCCATTCCTTCACAGGCAGAAGTTATTTTCAAAAGGCAGTAGATTCAACTGCCTTTTGAATGCCACAGTTGAATCTATGTCAACCACAAACCCAACAATGCATTGTATTCTAATCATTCATGTTTTATAAATGTTTTTTTACTTGTCACTTTTAATTCTCCTTGTATTCGCCTCAAGTCTATAATTCTTTGATTCTTAACCCTTCCATCAAAGTTCAAAGTAAACTTATTATCTACCTTGAGATTCATTTTCTTGCAGGCATTTACAGGAAAACAACAAAATACAATAGAACCAATGATAAAATGATACAGAACAAAGACTGACAACCAACCAACAACAATAATGAGAACAGTTTATTTTCATCGCGTTTCATCAAGACTTCCTAGCCTTTTCTATGAAGGGTTTTATTGAAAGCTTTAGTAAAGTCCATGTTTGCCAAATCCATTGTCGTACCCTTATCAATCTTCGTCATCTGCTCAAGGAACTCAGTCAAGTTTGTAAGACAAGACCTTCCCAGCACAAAGCCATGCTGACTCTCCTTAGTAAATCTATGCTTTTCTAGGTGCTAGTAGGTCTTCCCTCTACTTTTTTTCAGTAATTTCCATGCCACTGATTGTAAAGCCTATAATTTCCCATTTTATCCCAGTTGCTTTTCCTCAACAGAGGAACAACATTGGTTATTATCCAGTCCTCTGGGACCTTTCCTGTTGAAACAAAGATCTTTGTCAAGACCTCCCAATCTCCTCTCTTGCATCTCTCAATAACTAGGTTAGATTCTATCAGACCCTGGGGACTTATCTACCTTGATAGTCTTCAAGAGTTCAAACACCTCTTTCTCAATATCAACATTTCCCTTCTCTCTCTGATCAGCCCAAGCTCCCTACTGGCAATCCTTTCCTGGTTTACACGTCAACAAAATATTTTAAAGTTATTGTTTGTTTTCTGCCAGTATTTTATATGCACACTCTTTGCTTTTCATATTACTTTTATTACTTTCCCTCTGAGCTTTCTGCAGTCTAGTCTGTTTCTCACTTGTATTAATTACCTGGCATCTGTTTGATGCTTTTATTGTATGCTGTTTACTTCCTTTCTTTGTGGTTTACCCATGGAACTCTGGCTTTGATTTCCCTAACCACCTTCGTGGGAATATATCTAGACCAACTGAAATATCTTCACCTTAAAACTAACACGGTTATTCGTTCCACCTGCCATAGTATTCACATTGCATTAAAAGATGCCTTCCTACAGTTATTTTCACCTTTGATTTGTCCGTAGCCTTTTTAACTATTCTAAGCTTATTGCTGTTTCTCAGATGTTGCTCCAGAACCAAGCAACCAATGCTGCCTCTCTCACTGGGCCAGAAACTGATCAGCAAAGTTCTTTTAAAAACATTTCAGATGCTCCTTCCTCTCATTCTTATTGTTAAATCTATTAGAGACTCCATTCATATAGTCAAAGTCACCTATCATCACTATTTTCTAGCTTTTTCATATTCCTTTCATTTCTCTGCAGGATTATTCCTCAACATGATTCCCACTACTTGGCAATCTATAGAATACTTCGACTTAATTACATCTCTGTAGTTTTTAAACTCTAAACAATCTTTGATTTTTCCAAGGCATTGTGTCTCCTCAGCAGTGCAGTGTTTTCTTTGGTCAGTACTCTGTTACCCCATTCCTCATTTCCATGCATTTTGTCAATAGCATATACCTAGTAATATTTACAATTTGTTCTGCCTTTTTAGAGCCACCTCTATTACTACCAGAATGTCTTAATCCCATGTTATTTACAACATCTACAATTTTGCATATATGCACATGCAATGTAACCTATCTTAAAACTACTTCCAGTTTCTCTGCACCATTACATGTGTAAAACTTGTTCCCATGCTGTATACAGTGGCATGCTAAAGTTTGGGCACCCCTGGTCAAAATTTCTGTTACTGTGAATAGCTAAGCGAGTAAAAGATGAACTGATTTCCAAAAGGCATAAAGTTAAAGATGACATATTTCTTTAATATTTTAAGCAAGAAAACTCCCCCCCCCCCCCACCTTTTGCAGTTTCAAAATAACAAAAAAGGAAAAGGGCCTGAAGTAAAATTTTGGGCACCCTGCATGGCAGTACTTAGTAACACCCCCTTTGGCAAGTATCACAGCTTGTAAATGCTTTTTGTAGCCAGCTAAGAGTCTTTCAATTCTTGTCTGGGGGATTTTCACCCATATTTCCTTGCAAAAGGCTTCTAGTTCTGTGAAATTCTTGGGCCATTTTGCATGCACTGCTCTTTTGAGGTCTATCCACAGATTCTCAATGATATTTAAGTCAGGGGACTTTGAGGGACATAGCAAAACCTTCAGCTTGTGCCTCTTGAGGTAGCCCATTGTGGATTTTGAGGTGTGTTTAGGTTCATTATCCTGTTGTAGAAGCCATCCTCTTTTCATCTTTGGCTTTTTTACAGATGGTGTGATGTTTGCTTCCAGAATTTGCTGGTTTTTAATTGAATTCATTCTTCCCTCTACCAGTGAAGTGTTCCCCGTGCCGCTAGCTGCAACGCAAGCCCAAAGCATGATCAATCCACCCCCATGCTTAACAGTTGGAGAGGACTTCTTTTCATGAAATTCTGCACCCTTTTTTCTCCAAACATACCTTTGCTAATTGCGACCAAAAAATTCTATTCAAAAAGTTCAAAGGAACATCTAAACAAGCCTGATGCATTTTGGAAACAAGTCCTGTGAACTGATGAAGTTAAAATAGAACTTTTTGAAGGTCTGTTAGACTGATAAATAATTTATTGATCCCAAAGGAAATTGCAGTGTCACAGTAGGATAAATTCCTTAGGAAGAGCTTCTTCCCTTAAATATTGGTTAAAGAACAAGATACTTGCAAATATTTCCCAAATTACCCTTCTACTCATCTTTATCTGTTTTGCAGTAGCCCATTCTTCCCGCTTGAAAGGCTTATCATATGTGTGTTTGATGGCTCTGGGCCTGTACTCACTGGAATTCAGAAGAATGAGAGAGGATCTCATTGAAATCTATCAAATGTTGAATGGCCTTGATAGAATAGATGTGGAGAGGATGTTTCCTATGGTGGAAAGTCTAGGTCCAGAGGGCACAGCCTCAGAATAGAGGGACGTCCATTTAGAATGGAGAGGAAGAGGAGTTTCTTTAGCCAGAGTGGCGTATCTGTGGGATTTGTTGCCACGGGCATCTGTGGAGGCCAAGTCACCGGGTATATTTAAGACGGGTTTATAAATTCATGATTAGTCAGAGCATGAAGGGATATGGGGAGAAAGCAGAAGAATACGGCTGAGAGGAAAAATCGATCAGCCAAGATGAAATGGCAGAGCAGACCTGATGATCCAAATGGTCTAATTCTGCTCCTATACGGTCAGAGCACAGGATATTGATTACACGGGTGAAAGGTATGTCCCTGTCAAATTGTTAAATCAGGAAGATAAATGGACACTGAACCCATGAACATGCCTCACTACTTTTTTCTTCTGTTTTTGCACTATTTATTTGAATTTATCTATTTAATATACATACTGTAATTCAGTTTTTTCTATATTATCTATTGCATTGTACTGCTGCAAAGTTAACAAGTTTCACAACATGCACCAGTGATATTAAACCTGATTCTGATTCTGAAGAGCATGATTTAAATATTTCTGTTAAATTATCTATACTAAAGAAACCTTTTAAATTCCCTAATCTGCATTTAAGCCATATGCTTTTTAAAATTGCACATCTTTAAACTATTCTGCATTTGAAATTGTTTGGTGGTGTTGCTGAAACAAAGAGAAAATTAGTGGAATATTTTTGGTTGCAAATAATTCTGTGATTATTGCCTGAGCTTGACTTAGGGCCTGATCTTGCATGGTCATGGGGTTTAATTTCCTGTTAGTTTTAAGCATCCAATTTGCTCTGGATGTGTGTATGTTGGAAAATATATTCACTTTTTGCAGTTAATGACCCTTTGAATACTTGGAATGAACCCAGAATGAGAAAGTAATGAATTCAACAAATGTATTTTACAGCATTTTTACCATAAAGCAGATATGCAAGCGGCAGTTATTTGGGATTTTCCATTTATTTTATTTTGCCAGCATGCCCACTTGACAGACTAGTTATTGTAGCACCACTTTAATTTTATTTTTGAGGTGCATTTTGCTCATGTGTAAAATTCCATCAAACTGACATTCCTTTGTTTCATTGAGACTCTTATTGATTTATTGTTTGAGTTAAGAACATGTTTCTCATTGAGGAATAGTCTAGAAGCAATGTTAAGCATCCGTGAAATTGCCCTGATATTCTGTCTCCAACAGGGTTACAGGAAACCTCCACACTTGAATCAGATGATGTTACTATTCTCCATATCACATTCAACCCTGTCTACTGTTATTTTTAGCTGTGTTCTCATTCTCCTCTGACCACAAATCATTTGATAATAAAGGCAACAAACTACATTCTCTCAGATCTCTAGCAGTGGTACTTTATTGTTAATTTGTTCCTGAAATATACAGTGTTCAACAAAACATATACATATACAACCCAGAGATTCATTCTCTTGTGGGCATACTCAATAAATCCATAATAGAATAATAACCATAATAGAATCAATGAAAGACCACACCAACTTGGATATTAACCAGTGTGCAAAAGACAACAATCTGTGCAAATATATAAAGAAAGAAATAATAATAATAATAATAATAATATATAAATAAGCAATCAATATCGAGAACATGAGATAAAATGTTCTTGAAGTGAGTCCACAGGTTGTGGAACATTTCAGTGATGGGATGAGTGAAGTTATGCCCCAGTTGAGGAGAGAGATAAATACTGCATATTATAATCAAATTAATAACTGTCATATGAGTTCATGGCTGGACTTGGAATGAATTATGGCCACCACAGCTAGAGACTGTAGGTAATAGTTGCACATGAAATCATATATTTATTTGGTTGAGAGCCTGATAGTTGAACCTGGTGGTGTGGGTCTGAAGGCTCCTGTACTCCCTTCCCGGTGGCAGCAGCAAGGAGAGCGTGTGTCCTGGATGTTGGGGTCCTCGATGATGAATGCTGCTTTCCTGCAACAACACTTCAAGCAGATGTGCTCAATGGTGGGGAAGGCTTTACCCACAATGGACTGGACCATATCCACTACTTTTTGTAGGATTTTCCATTCAAGGGCATTGGTGTTTTCATATCAGGCTGTGATGCAGCCAGTCAATATACTCTCCACTACAAACCTTTGGAAATTTGGCAAAGTTTTAGGTGTCACGTTGAATTGGTTAACTGATCTCTCCTTTCCCCACCCCCACCAGACCACTACAACCCCCCACCCACCACCAGCAGATGCCCTATCAGTTAATCCAATGATATGTTTCAAGCTTTGGTGGCCATAATTCATTCCAAGTCCAGCCGTGAATTGATGTGATAGTCATTAATTTGATTATAATATACAGTATTTATCTCCATACTCAACTGGGGAATACTTAACAATTACGTTATATTTTCCAAAGGTACTGTTCGACATGTTGCACATTGTTCAGACAAAGCCTTATTTTTATGAAAATGTATATTTTTACATGGTTTCTTATTGTGTAACATCCCTCAGGGAGAAGGATTTTCTATGGTAATACAAAGTTTAAAGGAGATTTTAGGTGAACATCTTAAGCACATGAGTAATTTCTGTGAACAAGATATTCCTTTTACTCTGTCTTCATGAGGCACTAGCTGTCTATTGGATGCTGCTTGTTGGAGGGTTGTCATTGGTATCATTTTGCTTTCTTTTTCAGGTGTGGAGCAATTATTCCCTTTGGTTGAGCTGATGATAATAACTATTACAGTTTTCATCCTGTGTGCCGGTTTAGTAGGTAATGAGTAAGCGGGATTGAGGAAATAAAACATATAGCATAATTAAATTTTAAAGAAACACCAAGAATCTATTTTATCACTTGTTGCTATACTTCAGTATAACAAGACTTTACCAACAAGAAATGAACATTATTGCAACAGCTACATCACATAAATGTATTTTTTACTATATTATTAACTGGTGCCCAAAAGAAACATCAGCATGCACATCCATCAGATGGTAATGAGGTTTGTTATGTAGTCATTTTTCTTTGCTATTCAGAAATCTAATTGACTTCATCAGATTTTTCAAATCGGTACTTTTTAGCTAAAGGCCAACATAATGGAGAACACATCTCAAGTACTGATGTGGTTTGCTTGTTACAAAAATGTCTGCAAAATCCCTTCCACAGTTCTAAAGCTAGAAATCTTGAAATTAAGTAACTGAAATCCTTAGTCACAGTTGACCTTCAGGTTGTTAGGGAGAGTGAAGCAGTGATAGACATGAGCTACAGGGAGGTAGTCACCCCAAGGCCGCAGGAGACGGATAAATGGGTGACCGTCGGGAGAGGGAAGAGAGAATGTCAGATAGTGGAGAGCACCCCTGTGGCAATCCCCCTCAACAATAAGTACTCCATTTTGAGGGGTACGACCTCCCTGGAGGAAGCAACAGCGGCTGTGCCTCTGTCACTGAGTCTTGCTCTGTGGCTCAGAAGGATGGGGGACTGCAGAGGATGGCAGCAGTAATAAGGGAGTCTTATGGCCAGGGGGACAGATAGGTAATTCTGTGGACCTGAAAAGGAAACAGGATGGTAGTTTGCCTCCCAAGGGCCTGGGTCCGTGATGTTTTTGAATGCGTCCACGATATCCTGAAAAGGGAGGATGAGCAGCCAGAAGTCTTTGGTACATTTTGGTACCAATGACATGGGTAGAAAAAGGCCCTGGAAAAAAAGAATACGGGTAGTTAGGAAGGACACTGAGAAGCAGAACCTCAGGGCTAGTAATCTCAAGATTGCTGCCTGTGCCACACAACAGTGAGGGTAAGAATAGAATGAGGTGCCAAAGAATTGGAGCAGGGGATAGGGATTCAGATTTCTGGATAATTGGGACTTCTTCTGGGGCAGGCGTGACCTGAACAAAAGGGACGGGTTACACTTGAATCCAAGGGGAACCAATATTCTTGCAATAGAAGCAGACAAAATTCAAAAGGGAGAAGAATGCAGGACTGCAGGTGTTGTATTTAAATGCACGTAGCGTTTGGAATAAGGTGCATAAACTCGTGGCACAATTACAGTTTAGTCAGTATGACATTGTGGGCATCACTGAGTCGTGGCTGAAAGAAGGCCATAGTTGGGAGCCTAACATCAAAGGATATACTTTGTTTCGAGAGGACAGGCAGGAAGGCATAGGTAGTGGTGTGACTCTGTTGGTAAGAGATGGAATTACACCTTTTAGAAAAAGGTGACATCGAGTCAGAGAACGTTGAATCTTTGTGGGTGGAGTTAAGAAACTGCAAGGGTTAAAAAAAAACATTATGGGAATCACATTGGCCTCCAAATAGTAGCCAAGATGTGGGGTTGAGAGTGCAAAGGGAGCTGAAAAATGCATGTAATAAGGGTAATGACACAATTGTAACAGGGACTTCAATTTGCAAGGGGATTGGGAAAATCAGGTTGGTGTTGGATTGCAAGAGAGGGAGTTTGTTGAATGCTTACAAGATTTTTTTTAGAGCAGTTTGTGCTTGAGCCTACTTGGGGAAAGGCTATCTTAGATTGAGTGTTGTGTAATAACCCAGATCTTTTTAGGGAGCTTAATGTAAAAGAACCATTAGGATGCAGTGATCATAATACGATTCAATTCGCGCTGCAATTTGAGAGGGAGAAGTATAACTCACATGTATCAGTATTGCAATGGAATAAAGGGAATTACAGAGACATGAGAGAGGAGCTTGCCCAGGTGGATTGGAGGAGGATACTGGCAGGGATGATGGCAGAACAGAGATGGCTGAAGTTTCTGGGAATAGTTCACAAGATTCAGGATAGATGTGTCCCACAGAAGGAGTAGTTCTCAAATGGCAGGGCTGGGCAACCGTGGCTGACAAGGGAAGTTAAGGACTGCACAAAAGCCAAGGAAAGGGCATATAGAGTAGCAAAGGTGAGTGGGAAGTTGGATAATTGTTGGATTTTAAAAGCTTCCCAAAAGGCAACTAATAAAGCTATAAGAAGGGAAAAGATGAAATATGAAGGCAAACTAGCCAATAATATACAGCAGGACACTAGAAGTTTTTTCAGTTGTACAGAGTAAAGGGGAGATGAGAGTTGATATTGGACCAATGGAAAATGATGCTGGTGAGGTAGTAATAGGGGACAAAGAAATGCAGATGAATTTAATGGGTACATATGTCTTCACTGCGGAAGACACTGGCAGTGTGCCAGAGGTCCGTGAGTCAGTGAGCAGGAATGAGTGCCATTGCTATTACAAAGGAAAAAGTGCTAGGCACACTCAAAGGTCTTAAAGTAAATAAGTCGCCTGGACCAGATGGTCTACATTCCAGAGTCCTGAAGGAGGTTGCTGAAGAGATAACTGATGCACTGGTCATGATCTTTCAAGAGTCACATGATTCTGGCATGGTCCTGGAGGGCAGGAAGATTGCAGATGTCACTCCACTCTAAGAAGAGAGGAAGGCAAAAGAAAGGAAATTATAGACCTGTTAGCCTAACCTCAGTGGCCGGGAAAGTGTTGGAGTTTATTATGAAGGATGAGGTTTTGGGGTACTTGGAGACTAATGATAAAATGAGTCAAAGTCATCATGGTTTCTATAAAGGGAAATCTTGCCTGACAAATCAGTTAGAGTTCTTCAAGGAAGTAACAAGCAGGGTGGACAAAGGATAGGCATTGGATGTCATTTACTTGGATTTTCAGAAGGCACTTAATAAGGTGCCACACATGAGGTAGCTCAACAAGATAAAGTCCTATAGTGTTATAGGAAAGATACTGGCATGGATTGAGGAATGGCTGACAGGCAGGAGGCAGTGAGTGAGAATAAAGGGGGCCTTTCCTGGTTGGCTGTCAGTGACTAGTGGTGTTCCTCAGGGGTCAGTATTGGGACTGCTACTTTTCACATTGTTTGTCAATGATTTGGATAATGGAATTCATGGCTTTGTGGCAAAGTTTGCAAATGTTACAAAGATAGGTGGAGGGGTAGGTAGTGCTGAGGAAGCAATGTTATTGCAGCAGGACTTAAGACAAATTGGGAAAAATGGGCGAAAGATGGCAGATGGAATACAGTGTCGGGAAATGTATGAGAGTGCATTTTGGTACAAGGAACAATAGTGCAGACTATCATCTAAATGGGGGGGAAGTTCAAACATCAGAGGTGCAGAGGGACTTGGAAATCCTCATGCAAGGCTCCCAGAAGGTTAATTTACAGGTTGAGTCTGTGATAAAGAAGGCAAATGCAATGTTGGCATTTATTTCAGGGGGAATGGAATGTAAACGAAGAGAAATGATGGTGAGGCTTTATAAGACACTAATCAGGCCGCACTTAGAGTACTGTCAACTGTTTTTGGGCCCCATATCTCAGAAAGGATGTGTTGACATTGGGGAGAGTTCAGAGGAGGTTCACAAGGATGATTCTGGGAATGAAGGGGCTAACATAGGAGCGTTTGATGCTTTGGGCCTGTACTCACTGGAATTTAGAAGAAGGTGGTGCCAACTCATTGATGCCTACTGAATGTTGAAAGGACTAAATAGAGTGGATGTGGAGAGGATGCTTCCTCTGGTGAGCTATCCAGAACTAGAGGGCACAGCCTCAAATTTGAGGGGCAGGGCATCAAAGGGTATTGTGAGAAGGCAGGCGTATGGGTTTGAGTGGGATCCGGGATTAGCCATGATGGAATGGCGGAACAGACTCGATTGGCCTAATTCTGCTCCTATGTCTTATGGTCTGATAACATTTAGTGGAAGTCGATGCCTACCCAAGAGGTAGTGCACACTGATTAAATGTGCAGAAGGTATGAATTCTGCTGCTACAAATGTTGCAGATGTCTTGTTTTTAGTGGTTACCTCTGCCAGGAATAGAACAAAGATTATGATATGTACATTTTATGATATTCACTTAGGCACAGGTTTCCTGGTACCGACTGTCAATTAATATTGCTAATTTGCTAAATAAGGCCTCTATATGATCAATAACCTTCAAAAATGCAGTGTTTCCTGATGTAATTAGTAAAGTCTGACATTCCTCTGCAGGACTCTTGGTAATCCGACAGTTAATTTAGTCCTAGCTCTAGTTGTCCAGGGCACAAAAAAAAATCTAGCCAGGTTTGGCTCATTAATAGAACATGTAAATATATCATAGGAGCTAGGGTTTTACCTGTCTGTACCATCGCTCCCCTCCTCTCCCCACCCCACCCCCCCAGTCCATTAGCCCAAAGACTAAGCTGCATCGCTGCAGAAAGACAATGGAGCATTGCAGGAGCCATATATCTTTTTTTTGTCTGTATTGTATTTTATGTTGCCCGTTTATCATGGGTAGTTAGTCACATGGGTTGAGGCGTGGTAGAAGTGAAGACTTTAGTTGTGTATTCATGCTTTGTCTTTAGTTCAGTTTTAGCCCGGTTGAGTTAGAGGCAGCTGGGAATAATATCTTTTTGTTGATCGTTTAAATACATTAATGAAAGCTTGGTTTAAGTACATTTAAATATGCTAAGACTGTTTATTTCATTATATCACTAGTTTTATTTTCATTAGTTTTTATCAGTACAAGTTTGTTCTGTTAGTTGCTTAATAAAGGGTCAAATGTATCCTTCCACTTTGGAATTTCGTTATTGGATGGATAGCGTGTCATACAGGATCACCCCATGTGCATAGTCTCTAAGCGGTTTTAGTATGCTTTTGAGTGACCGCTGAGTTGTTTAATTTTAACTAGTTAACTTCACTAGTATCCTTATTGAAACTGAGGAACCCTCGAGCCTTCCGATGGCTTCAAGTTCTCTGCTTCTCTATCCTTGTACGTCCATGTTGACCTCTGAATTACTTTGCAATGATATATGCTTCTCTGTGGATCGTCCCCTTGTCGTGGTGGAGAAGCTTGTGTGGTTCTGTGATCCCGAGAGCAATGCCGTCTGGAGCTATGCTCCTGGTAGGGTCACCCATGGCGGTAAGGTCGAGGGTGAGGTCCCTGACAAAGAACAATCCAACCAAGACCTCAGCGGTGGAACAGGCGGACAAAGTTACTTCAAACTCAATGGCTGTGAAGCAGATGAAGGCTGCAACAAATCCATCAGCTCCAGTCGTTGTGGTTTCCGTGCCATTGGAATCAGTTGGTTGATTTGTGAAGTATCGTGTGCTTCTTGGAGTGCAACATCAAGTACACGTTAAACAAACACACGCACAGGTGTCTTCGCTCTGTGGGCCACTTCTTCAGAACAAAGACCATCATCCTCGACCTCGAGGGATAGCCACCACGACAACGACTTCGCTCAGTGGTGAACGTGATGGATTTTTACAAGTGGGAGATGTAAACTAATGATAATAAGGGAAGAATAAATGCAAGTTTCTGGTACATTTATCCAAAATAACAACAAGATTTGGTAACCCAAAACTGATATAGATGTTGAATCGACAACTTTATTTTACAGAGTCAGAGAGAAGTACAACACAGAATCAGGCCCTTTGGCCCATCGATTCCATGGCAAAACCATTAAAACTGCCCACTCCCATTGTCCAGCTCCGGGACCATGACCCTCCATGTCCCTACTATCCATGTACCTTCTCTTAAAGGTGGAAATCGAACTCGCACGCACCACTTGTGCTGCCAACTCATTCCACACTCTCACGACCTTCTGAGTGAAGATGTTTTGCCTCATGGTGCCCTTAAACTTTTCACCCTTCACCCTTAACCCATGACCTCTGGTTGTAGTTCCACCCAACCTCGGTGAAAAAAGCCTGTTTGTATTTACCCTATCTGAACCTCTCATAATTTTGTATACCTCTATCAAATCTCCTCTCAATCTTCTGCATTCTAGGGAATAAATTCGGAACCTATTCAATCTTTGCTTGTAACTCAGGTCCGCCAGATCTGGCAAGATTGTTGTAAATTTTCTCTACACTCTTTCAACCTTGCTTACATCTTTCCTGGTGATAGGTGACCAAAACTGCACACAATACTGCAAATTAGGCATCTCAATGTCTTCCATCCCATCTCCTGTACTCATTACATTGATTTATAAAGGCCAATATGCCAAAAGCTTTCTTTACAGCCCTATCTACCTGTGACGCCACTTTCAATGAATTGTATACCTGTATTCCCAGATTCCTTTGTTCTACCACATTTTTCAGTGCCCTATCATTTGCTGTATAAGACCTACCCTGATTGGTCCTAGCAAAGCCCAAAATCTCACATTTGTCTGCATTAAATTCCATCTGCCATTTTTCCCATTGATGCAGATCCCTCTGCAAGCCATGATAGCCTTCCTCATTGTCCACTATACCCCCAGTCTTGGTGTCATCCACAAATTTGCTGATCCAATTAACCACATTATCATCTAGATCATTGATTATAGATGTCAAACAACAAAGGATCCAGCACCAATCCCTGCGACACACCACTATTCACAGGCTTCCAGTTAGAGAGAGACAACCCTCTACTACCACTCTCTAGCTTGTCCTACGAAGCTAATAACTAATCCAATTTACTACCTCACCCTGAATGCCGAGCAACTGAACCTTGACCAATCTCCCATGCGGGACCTTGTCAAATGCCTTACTAAAGTCCATGTAGGCAACATCCACTGTCTTGTCTTCATCCACTTTCCTGCTAACTTCCTCAACAAAATATCGTAAGATTGGTTAGACGTGACCTACCATACCCGAAGCCATGCTAACTATCCTTAATCGGTGCATGTCTATCCAAATATTTATATATCTGGTCCCTTAGAATACCTTACTATAAATTTTCCACAATTGATGTCGGACTCACCAGCCTGTAATTTCCTGGTTTATGTTTAGAACCTTTTTTAAACAGCAGAACAAAATTGGCTGTTCTCTAGTCCTCTGGTGCTCTCCTGTCTTTAAGGATGTTTCAAATGTCTCTGCTGGGTCCCGGCAATTTCTGCACTTGCCTCCCATACAGTCTGAGGGAACACTTTGTTGGGCCCTGGGGATTCATCCTCCCTGGTTTTGCCTCAGGGTAGCAAACACCACCTCTGTAATCTGTACCAGGTCCACGAAGTTGATGTCAATTTGCCTCACATCTATAGACTCTAAATCCATCTCCCGAATAAATACAGATGCAAAGGATGCATTTAAGATATCCCCCATGTGTTTTGGCTCCACACATGGTTTACCATTCTGGTCTTCCAGAGGACCAATTTTGTCCCTTTGAATCCTTTTGCTTTACCTTGTCTGCTAGGGCAACTGCATGCCTTCTTTTAGCCTTCCTGATTTCTTCCTTCGTGTTCTCTTGTATTTCTTGTACTCCATAGGCACCTTTTTTGTTCCTACGTGCGCTACACCTCCATTTTTTCCTCTATACTTGTCATCTTTACCTTTTATTCTGACAGGCACATACAAGCTTTGTACTCTCAAAATTTTGTTTTTTGAAGGCTTCCCACTTTCCAAGTCCCTCTCTCAGGAAAAAAACCTGTCCCAATCCACACTTGCCAGATCATTCCTGATGCCATCAAAATTGGCCTTTCTCCAATTTAGAATCTCAACCTGCGGACCAGGCCTATCTTTTTGCATATTTACTTTGAAATTAATGGCATTGTGGTCATTGGATGCAAAGTGTGCTCTCTGGACAAACTTGTGTCACCTGCCCTGTCTCCTTCTCTCACAGCAGATCCAGTATCTCACACTCTCTCATTAGAACTTCTATGTACTGATGAAGGACACTTTCCTGAACACCTTTGACAAACTCTATCCCATATATTATACTTTAACTATATTGTAAATCTCATTTTGAGTGTCTTCATAAACAAGCTATCTGCCTCCATTGTTGACATCCAATGCATTAAAAATAATCTTTTGAAGTTTTGAAGTATATTTTGTAAGGAAAATTATGTAAACAAGCCACTAGAAACCATGAATGGTCATTTTGGGAAACATGATGAAGACTTTTTTCATAATTATTTTACTTTTGACAATTCCTTAGTTCTGAAACTCTTAATTTTATCCCCTTTATCCTCTTTGTTACATTAACTTTAGTTCAGTGTGTAATGGGGAAGTGTTTGTGGAAACAATTTATACTTTTAACAGGATAAGGATAGGATTAAAATGAAGTGTAGAGCTTGGCTAGGAGGCTGACCAGGATCATTTCAATTTTTCATAACCATAATTTTTTAAAGCATTTTCAGCAGTAGATTAATTGATGTTTACATAAATGTTGGGGGCCAGACATAAGCAGTTTTCATTTTGTTTTACTAAATGTATATCCATTTTTCAGAACTGTAACTAAAGAAATTGAAAAATAAAAGCAGCAGTGATAAATTTAACTCACCAATTCTGACAGTAATCTCTCATTACATAGCCTCGGTTATCTGTGTGATTTAAGATGGGAATTACCACAAGAAGTTTCAATGATTGTACTGTTTCAGTTCTATTCTTCTGTGACACCTTCCTAATAAAGTCACTACCTCAAATGTTTCTAATCAACAGGTAAAGTAAAACTTTTAATACTTTTCTCCTGTATCTTCTAAGGGCTTTTAAATCATAGACATGAAATTATTCAGGAAAATGTTGTTTACTTTGACAAATGCTTCCAGGTCTCCTCTTGTACAGTATCATTCCTGAGTTAGCATCAGGGTGATAAAGTTTCTCATCTTTCTTTGACCACTCCGTTAATAGATACTTCAGCACCATACTGTTACATCGTTGTAAGGTTTGCTGCCGATAAAGTAGCCACACATGATTTTCTTTACCTTCAACCCCATTTACATCAATAGGTGTGCCATAGTGGGTCACCAGCAGTACAAAGTTAAATGTTTTTTCTTTTTTCTAATTTCTGTATTTTATTTTATTGCAGGTGAGGCAGTCAGATCCACACATTCGCCACGGTATCCTAGTCCAGCTGAACTTGATGCTTATGCCCAGAAGGTGGCTAACAATCCACTAACAATCAAGATCTTTCCTACAAATATCAGGGTTCCTCAGCATAAGCACCTTAATAGGACTGTAAATGGCTATGACACTACGGGGCAACGCTACAGTCCATATCCAGTACACTCTGGAGGATATCAAGGTCTTTTAGCTATTGTGAAGGTACATAGCAAAAGTGTGGTGAAAAGTACAGATGGCAAGAGGACGCGAATGTCCCCAGCACAAGTTGGAAATGGCAACATTGGAGCCTACCCAGTGCCAAGCACTTTAGCGCAGAGTCAATCCTGTACTGGGCAATTAAGTTACCACAGTAGCCAGAAACCTTTGGAGGGACCTGTTCCACCTAATGTGACTGTTGCCACATCTGTGATTCCATTAGGAGGGCGAAGCCTGGCACTGCAGCAGTCAAATCTCCCCTCCATTCAAAGTATTATCTACCAGATCAACCAGCAGTGCCAGGCTCAGGCATCACAACAGGTTTCAGCTGCTGTTTGTCAGGGTGCTATCATTACCAATCCAAGCCCAGCCACGGCCAGCCGCAGCACTGTCAATGGTTTTACCAGTATGGTCAATGGCAGCGTGGTGTATGCTGGAACAGTTGTACCTGAATGTCGTGGAGGTGCAGAGTTGGCAACTGCTTCAAGTATAACCTCCACAACGGGACCTAAAGCTGGGACCTACCCGGACGGAATGGATTACTTACTCTGGCAACAGAAACAACAGATCCGTATGTATTCGGGCAATGGTGGGGGGGGAGTAATCAGTAAATCGCCGGAGGTTTGTGGTGTCCCAAGACCCTACACCTTGGCACCTACTGTTGAAAAAATTCCTTCATCTCCTTTGAACTGTGTGGGTATGCACTGTAATTTTTCTACAGGACAATATCTAGCCGCCCCATGGAACAGTGTGTTGGTGACACCAGACAGCGACTGTTATAACCCACAGGACCTCACGAATGGGCACCGTGACCTTGTCGTTCAGCCTTCGGATGGACTGGCCAGTGTCTCCAGTAGAACGCTGTGTAATACCTCTATTCTCAGTAGTAGTCTGCAGTCACTGGAGTATCTGATTAATGATATTCACCCACCCTGCATTAAAGAGCAAATGTTGGGTAAAGGATACGAAACAGTTTCAGTACCTCGATTGTTGGACCACCAAAATGCTCACATTCGACTACCGGTTTACAGATAGAAACAGAACTGTTCTTCAGAAAGCTAGTACAATGGTGTTAAATCTTTTAGAGAGGTACACAGAAATCTTCAGCCTCAATACTGTAGTTAAAGGCAAATGAAGTGGCGTGTTTAAAATGGCCCAGGTATTAACACGATGCTGGAATGAGTCTGGGTTGACAAAAGCATGGAATCTGCTGGTATTAATAATGTAAGATGGCAATATAAGAAAAAAAATACAATAAAATGGGGACTAGGATTTGACATTGGACAACAGAAGGCAAGGAGCTATTGGAAATGTGCAGAAAGCTTCGCCAAATGTGCTGGTGGGTCTGCATGCAGAAAAAGTTTAAATTAAAATCCTGCGCTCAATTCTGTGAACATGTGGTCCCGAGATCCTCCTCGCCATTGCTGCTTGTCACTGTCATTGTCATCTTCATCTTTGCCATGATTACTACTGCCTAAATCAGAGTGGAGAGTCGTTATTGCACTGTGTTGGAATTAAAAGTGGGGACAGTCTAAAATATTATAAAAGAAAGTATCTTGGAAAACTTGAACTTAATTCTTGTTTGATTTTTTTAAAATTTTGTGTTGGCTGCTAATAAATGTTTCTTTCCTTCTTAAATTTAGGGAAAAGTTGAAGTTCGTATGAGGGAATTGTTAGTTTTGACAGATTTTCTTACTGAAATACATGCCCACAATTGTGCTGAAGTAGCAAAGCGAGCTGTGAGAAGATGCAAGGGTTGATGCCATTGATAAACACACTCAAAGGAATACTGTACCTGGTATTGCTGTTCTTTCCATAGGATTAGAAAACCCATTAGGTGTTACAATAAGTTGTAACAGCACATTCCTACAGAAGCTGACTTGTCTATATACTGACTCTTTTTTAACCTTATAATTGAAATAAATGCCTGTTCAGCAACATGGAACACTCAGAGATTGTGGTGAATAGCAAACACTAATATCTGATAACAGTTCGAAAGTAATAGTGGGTCATGGAAGAATGGCTAGCATAGGGGGCAACCAGGCCTAGTTATTTTTCATTGTAGTCACAATTATAATACTACTGCATTCCACAAGGTAGTATACCATCTTTCTTCATACAGTTTCTCCTCACATTTGCTGCTTCTGGACTTTGCCAGCATTTTTCTTGAATTAGCCAATAATCCCTGAATGAGCAAGCTTCACAGAGATCCACAAGGCCATTGACATTTTTTTTAACGTATACTCTTCTTCCTTACTTATTTTCTCGAAGAATTAACTGACCACTGCTCAGCTGCTAACTTAAAAACAGAAAGGGAAATAGTAAGATTATGTTTTGCATTTGAACTACCAGTCTTTTGGTTTTAATATCAAATGTTCATTAATAAAAGTTATTTCTAGACAGACAGCATTCGGTTTTATAAATGAACTGCACTTTCACAATAGGTTTCTGTTTAACCAATATGTATTTGATTAGATTAATCAACTTTATTTCCTTCCAGCAGTTAAAATACTTAATAAGCTGTATCCTAGTCAAAACTGATTCAATGTATTGACATGAATATGTATATTTTCTGCATCTCTCTTGTAGAAACCTTTAGCTCATGCATAATTTTTTTTCAACTGCATTGTTTAATGCCTGTGAAAATTTCTTTGACCACAAAGGTTCAGTTTTAATTTACTGTTTGTTACAAAAATGAAATTCCTCTAATTTATCATAGCCCCACACCCCCAACCCACCCCGAACTCCAGCTACTACGTTCAAAGATGTACCTACTTTTTTGTCAGCTGTTACACTGTACCCCTTTAATCTTGAAAATAGCAAACGGCTTCACGTTTTTCCTCAAATTTGTTGGTGTCTCATAATTAGCCATTGGGAAAGATGAATCGGAGTGAGATAGTTGTAAGTTTATCCTTTCTTTAATCTCTTTGCCATCACCTCATTATATAGCTCCAAGCCCTGGCAAATTTGACGCTAGGTTCCACGGTTCAGTTGTAATATTTTGGGGTTCTGTTTAAAGAGAGGTAGAACTGAAAAGGGGTATAATCAGCACCTACAAAGCAGTTTAATATTTCTAAAAAGCATGTTTGCAGTGAGAATATTGTCCTTTCCTACTACATGAGTTGGTGTACCTGCTGTGTATTTCTATTTTTTTAAATTTTATTTAGTGATACAGCACAGAGTCGGCCCTCCCGATCCTCCAAACCATGCTGCTCATCAACCCCCAACAAACCCAATTAACCCTAATGTAATCACGGGACAATTTACAGTGAATAATTAACCTACCCAGTACATCTTTGGACTGTGGGAGGAAACTGGAGCACCCGGGGGAAAACCCTTGCATTCCATTAGGGAGGACATTTGATAAACAGCTAAAATATCTGTTTCGTAATTCACATCATGCATATGATTTGTTTGTCATTTATACTGATAGAGATTGGTCTTAAAAACTTTAGCGTGATGTGATTAATTTAGTCCTTGGTTTCCTGCTATTCTGTAATTTTGTGCATTGTCAAAAACATTCTTGTGCCTATTAATCTTTCCTTTTTAAAATTTTGGAGTTTTGTTTAAGAAATGTTGGTAAATCTCATAATAACCTAGGCTTGAGCTAGTGCTCTACATTAACGTCTTTCTGTAAACCAATGCAATCCACCCAACATTACAATGTTGAACTTGCAGTCAGCTCCTCAAATGCAGAGTGCTTATTCGAATTCATTTCAAAGTTCAAAGGTAAATTTATTATCAAACTACATATAAGTTACCGTACACTACCTTGAGATTCGATTTCTTGCAGGTATTTTTGTGTAGAATGATTGGACAATTCAGTAAAGAGCTCCTACAGACCATATTGCCAATGCATTCAGGAAGTTAGCAGTTTTGGAAATTCTGCTTTAAAAGCCAACTGCCATAGTTTTTTTAGATACTGCTTATTTTTATCTTGTAACTGCTTTAAATATCTCTATTGCCTCATTTACTTTTATTCTCTCTGCACACAATTGTCTTGTAACAGAAGGGGAGAAAATTAGAAACTGCAAAATATATTTATCTCAAATTGCACAATGGGAGTAATTGTTTAAAAAAAATGTGACACTAAAGATACTAATGTTTACTCAGCCTGAGTAAAACTGAAGTGTGAAGAGCATAAAAGCATATTTTGGCATTGAACCATTTGTTTTTCTACTTGATTGTTAATAGTATTCAGATACATTTGACATTTACACGAGTCAATATAAACAATGGTTGGGTTCGTCTAAGGAGTGAAAATTAAGAACTATTCGAATAGATTGATAAGATGTAGTAACAAAAGCAGTGTGAAAGTGTTTTTGTTATATTGTATGGCTCTAGGAAAGGACGGATGACTGGGTTCATTTCTCATTGCGAAGAGACTATAGATGAAATAGTCAATTATACACAGTCATTTCACCTATGGTTGTACGTCTGGTTTCAGCAAAATTATGAGGTGAAAGTCTTGTCACTCAGTTAACTATAAGGGCCCTATATAAAATCAATTTGGAACATCATCTAATTTCTTTTTGTCCCTGACTTACAGTTCAGAATAATCTGCATTAAATTGTTTAAACACAGAACATTACAGCACAGGGTCGGGCCCTTCTATCTATGATATCTATGCCAACTAATTCCATTTCCCTGCACAAAGTCTATTCCTGAGGACATCTGAGTGCCTCTTAAATGTTACATTCATTTCTGATTCCACCATCTGTCCTTCCAACAAGTTCCACTCTAAAACAAAACTTCACCATAAAATCTCCCTTAAACTTTCTCCCTCTTACCTTAACACTATGCCCTCTAATATTTGACATTTCCACTCCAGGGAAAACGATTCTGACTAATTACCCTATCTATTAGGTTTAGGAGAACAAGAATGAAAAGTATTCTACTAAACCATGAGTTTGGAATAATAGGTAAATTGTCTGTATCTCTCTGAGCTGGGAGATAATGATGCTGATGACGAGTATGAATGTTGAAGAACATTCCCTTTTAATGATTACAACTTCAACTCAATAGAACAAATATGCAAGTTGAGCACTAAAAATGTTTTTGCATCTTCCAAAGATCTAATACTGGAGTAAATTTCTAAGATAGTGTGTCTGGAATTTACAAGATAAATGTTTAATTTAGTTAGAGATCATACAAGTTGCAAGACATCTTTTTTCCTCAGTTATTATTGACTTGACCAAAAGTTTCATAGTAAATGTGTACGGTTTTGTCGTGCGGTTTATTTATTAGTCATATTGCATTTCTCAACATTTTAATTTTTAATTTCCTGAGTTCCAAAACAATAAAATATATAGATATTTTCTTACAAGAAATGTGGCCTGATAGCATTAGATGCCCTGGAAATGGAACAGGTGAAATGTTTTCTTAATTGTCAGTTACTTGAGATCAATTGTACATTTGTACAAGTCTGTTTGTTTTTTCAGAACGAGTACAGGGTTAGTAGACAGAAGTCCTCTCTGAAAGATGGTAATCTGAAATGTAAGCACAATAAGTATTTAATAGCAAAGTATAAAGTATTATAAACTCCTTATTTACAGAAGTATTTGGACTGATGTGTTTTCAGAAACACTCATTCGTTCCCATTTTCCACATGCTGCTGTAACGTTAGGATCTTGCTTTCCATAGAGTATTTACATTGCTGAGGGAAAGAACTGCCACAGACTTCATTTATAAACTGAATACCCTATGGCACCAGAATGAGAAATTCTTCATTAGTGTTACCTCTAGAATTAGATTATTATTTTCACCATTCCACAAAGGGACGTTGGAATTGGAATCTGGACCGTTTATAATTTCTCGAATGCTTTGATAATGGTCTTCACCCAGTTAAAGGACGGGGACGAAGAACAAAACCTTTGAATATTACTCCATGACATTTATAATCTCTGCAATTCTGCTCCGCGCCCTGTGGTTATGCCATTTCTATAATGCAGATAAAAGAGCCTGAGTGATATTGATAGAGATTTCTAATATTTCCATAATCACGCAAGTGATGGATGTCGGGCTGTTTTAACTATATTGATTATAATTTACATAAATTACAAATATATTAAAACAATCATGACTTCTAATGGATATATTGTGGCACAATCAATTCCACATAAAAACATTGTTTTTAATTATCCTACACAAGAACCTCTCTGATATCCTTAAATGCTTTCCTTGCCTATTACTTTGTAGGTTACTGATGTATGTAGCACATTGCCTCTGTTATGACACTGGAATTGAGCAACACTTATAAAACAAAACCAGCCTGTAATGATGATGAACTTTAAGACTACACACCTGATCTAATTTTACACCAGATCTGGAAACACAATTCCCATTTTCAACAGGATTGTCAGCAACTAACTCTTCCCTGAAATTGTGTTCAGGTAGTGCTCCAAACTATCTGAACTGCAAGCTTAGAAAAATTTCCTGATTATTTTTTTTTCAAAGCTCAATTTAGATAAAACTCCACTATGTAGCTGCCAATTATCTCCTGCTCAGCACATTGGATTGAGTGTACAGATGGAAACCCCAGTTATCCAAATAGAAAATTAAGTAAAAGTGTTTCTTTGTGGTGGGTTGAGACTGTTACTGAAGAGAGACGCGGCAAATGATTTTCTACAGAGAAAAAGACTATATACAACTTCATCTGATAATCACTGTCAAATTTTGCTGATACAAACAGAATTCTAATGTGACAGGTGACTTTATCCACTTTGGAGCAAGCATATCCTTGGACAAACAATAAGCTCTGTACATAAGAGTAATGGTATTAAATTCAAAATAGGATTCGGTGAAGAGCCACATAGTCATTCTGCTTTTCACCCTCAGCTGTTAAGTCAGTGCAAGTCATCTGGCAAGTCATTAGAGCTTCAACAACTAAAAACCCTGCCTTCCAAAACAAACATTTTTTTTTCCCCTTAGATATTAAGAATAGGCAAGGGAATACCATCTAAAGGATGGAATTTGTGTGAAGTGCACCTCATTTAAAGCCTCTCTGAAAAAGGGTTTGTAGACTGGAGAAGTGGCAAAGAAAGAAGTACCCGCATTTAATTTTTAGTTATTGAACTATTATTCATGTAATAGACTTCAACTCAAGTTTAATTATCATTCAAACCATACATTCTGTAGATACAGGTGAATGAGACGGCGTTCCTCTGGGGCTCAGTGCAAAACATCCAAAATAGCAGGCAATCATTCAAAAATAGCAAGTAACATCAAAAACCTGAGAAAAAGGGTTATCCTTACCAAGGCCAAATCACTGAAGTTGGTTTGCTTGCCTGCTTTGAATTTAACTTGCTCTAGAAAAGGAACATACTCTGTTCATATAGTTTCATCAAAATTTCCAGTGGCATCATTGTTAGAATTTATCCTTCCTAATTAGCAGGAGAAGGTGAGGAAGAGTTTGTCACAACCAACTTGCAAGACTAAAGTATAAAAGAAGCATTCCCTGTACTTCAGGGCAAAATGTATCACTTGGGAGCACTGTCCACATGCAACAAGAATATTGGATAGTAGATCTGAAAGATTGTGCAAAAGACACATATTTTAGTCTTTCTAGTGGGAAGTCATCAAAACTAAATAACATTTTTTTAAAAATTCTTTACTGAGTTCTTGTAGTAAAATGGGCCTGTTTTCTGGCATCTACGAAATACTTTGTTGGTGGTTGTTAAGGAATCTTTACAGAGGGATAAATGGTAAGGAAAAATTACAATTCAGGACATCCATATCTTATTGCCACTTTTAACATTAATGTGGACAGTTACATGGAGTGAAATTTAAAACTAAAAATGGATCTAATTAATTCCCTTTGGAATCTAATTAACATTGCAGATAGACAGAAGTATTGAAGTAGATGCTATTTATTATGTTTATTTTGCAGCATTAAGTTGTTAGTGTAATGGGCATGAATTATTTCACTGCCCTCTTGCTCCCGAGGGAAAGGCTCTGACAGACATCCCTATTATGTTCTTAGCACTGGTTTAATACCAAATTCATTGCTGCCTAAATGAAATGTGGTAAATCCTTTTCCACTGCAAGTCAAAATTCAAAACAGGCAGACAAACCAACTTAAGTGAGTAGAACGGCCTTAGTAAAGTGAACACTATTTCTTGGGTTTTTGATTTAATAGGAAATTTGTTGTGTGTCAAGTGCAAATTAAGCAGTACTTTGCTCTTTCTGAGTAATCGATTTTAAGTTATTTTCAATCATTTCATCTAATTAATTTACAAAATAGAAGTCATCGTGCGTGGATTATTTCTTGAAACTAAAGTATTATGTAACAAAAAGAAAGTTGGATGCCCTTTTACCTTTGCAGGTACCTCCATATCTGCTGAAATCATCCTTCTATTTTGAATAGTTATTCCCAACTGTTATTTAATAGCTTTAACAAAGATTGCTTTGAAGTATTATTACATTCTGGGAAGTTTAAATGACAGAAAAATCAAATTGCTCTAGCACAGGAGTTCCCAGACTGGGGTCCACTAACCCCTTGCTGAATGGTATTGGTCCACGGCATAATAAAGATTGGGAAGCCCTTCTTTAACAAAGTGACTGCTTGCATAAATTGATGGCAACATACTGACTTGTTTTGGAAAATATTTGAATCCATTTGAGCCCAAGCATCATGTCACAGTCCCTCAAGCTACTTTGCATATTGGGAGCAGGAATTTGAAGTGATGGTCAGCAGCATTTTTGCTGTTCAGTAAGATGTTTTGCTCCAGGCTGTTTCAAATAGGACTTCAGTTAAAAGATGGGAAGTATTGCTAATAGCTGATGAAATCCAGCCCAACAACTTACTTTTACAGCACATCTCCTGACCTTACAGGATCCTTCTGGTGATAACATTTGCTACCAGGCCATTTAAGGAGTCCCATTGCACAGCTGATCAAAAGGAAGTTTAAGCTACATCTTACAAGCAAAGTGGTTTAGGAAGAAAATTACAGATCTTAAAGCCTAAAGTGATTGTGGAGTCATACTAATTGGGTAAAGAAACCATTGAATTTGATTTCCAATTAAGACTGCATTTGTAATGATTTCTGAACTAATTAGGCTCTGCTTTCTGGGGCTAATCTACTTCAGCTGGGACAAGAGCCAGAAAAATGTCTTTTAAAGTTGACGGCAACAAGGACTTAGTGAACTGATAAATTGTTATTCTTGCCCTGTACTTCAAAATCTAGGTGGATGTAATATTACTGAAAGAAGGATAAAGTCCAATTCTGATACTTACTCTGGGATGAAGAGCCTGCAATATGACACACGAATAACGTTAGTACAAGAAAAAGTAAGATATTGAAGGTATCGGGGTAAATGACCCAAGTGCTCAAACTTAGTAACGAAGTACTTGAGTAACTAGTGGCTGCAAGAATCTCTGATTTATTGAAGCAAGAAATTTTCATGCTGGTTTTGACTATCTAGTTAACTTATTAAATGTTTTGTTGACTTAATCTTTTTATCTGACATTTCAGCATGGGTACAGAGAGTTTAAAAGGGCTGCACAATCTCACTACAAACTTTCAATGATCAAGCATGGCAAAAACTAACTGTATGAGGATTATGTCAAATTCAATTCTTTCCGTTTACATCAGTTGAGCTATGCTTTGTGTGAAAGAAGGTATTTCGATTACATTCAGTTGAAACCTAAATAATTGTAGCACCAAATGTAATTTCCTCTGTGGAAATTATGTACATATTTAATAATGTAATATGTTATACCTATATACAATATATGTATAATATATTACTACTTGCAAAAAAAAAATTGTCATCACCCAGTGTGAATATTCTTGGCCATCAATCACACAGTACTTGCTGCCAAGCTATTGGTACTGCAATGTATCACTATACATAAAGAAAGACCCAAGAACAAAAGAAATTGTGTGTCACATTTACACTAAACATTTTCTGTATTTAAGATGTTCTAAGGTAATCATTTTCTGCCTTGTAGTCATCCCCAGACATTCGTCATCTAATGTAGTGGTAAGTGCTTCTGAAGCTGTCTTAAAACTTTTTTTGAAGAAATAGCAATTGTATTAATTTTTTTAAGTACAGTGCAATAAGATTTTTAAATACAAAAGTATGAAGCATTGATATAACCCAGCAAAATAAATAATACATTAGAAATTCCATTTTCTATTTTAGTGTCATCAAATAGGCTTCAGGGAAAGGGGCTAAACCTTCATATTTGTGAATAGTTACCTCACATTGTGATATTCGTGAGTTAAAATTCCAATGATCTGCTTAGTTTGTTTTGATTCTGGTCCAGCGTAATCTTTAGATAGTTTTTTAAGATGTACTTTTCCATTCTGTGGCAGATTATTTTCCATTCCAGCTTTTAATTTTTGCTTTTTGAAAATTCTAAACTGAAGTAAAGGTTGATTCTGAAAAATTTGGGCCCAGCCATCTAATCAATTGAGACAAGCTTAGGAAATGAAAAGTAGCTTTCAGGTCAATTTGCTGTGACAAATTTGAGCAAGTTTTTGGTTAAATTTTCTGATCCACACCAATAATAAAGTTGTATGCATCATTAAGTAATAGAAACTTCTTTATTTCTTGGAGAGTTATTGAGTGCTACTGTCTGACCTTGGGGATGATAGAGAAACACATTCCGTCTAGCCCTAGTTTTATATGTGAAACAAACAGAGAGAGAAAGAAGTTCGCGATTACCATCTAAGGTGCACCTTGCTTTTAAAAGCCTGCAGTATTTCCATATTTGTGTTTTAAATATTTTGTAAATGTTTCCTCAGGAAAATAAGGTGTAATATTGTGTATGTATGAATGAAGAAAGCTGGTTTATTTGAAGAAATGTAACTAAATGCTGTAACTTCTCTGGCCTTGGAACTAACTACTCTGAATGTGCCTATGATTCCCTCATCCTACACATATGCTTTCTGTCGCTCCTAGATTAAACAGGGTACAGCCCTGTGTTGCTATTCAGACAACCCTGTCGAATTTTGTGTTTATTTTTTGTCGATCTCAGGACTGAAACTTCTTTATTTTATGTAGATGTTTTATTTATTCTGTTTCTTTATTTTATTATTGGTTAACATGAAATGAATAAAGCAAATAACATCAGATAATGTCTCTTGACTTTCTTCTGTAATATATTCAAGAATATTACTTGGTCATGATTAAGTCAAGTATTTGGTGGTGGGGGCTGTTATGGGACTTGTTTTAATGACTGTAAACAATGAAAACTATTTTAATCAAATCAATTTGACTTGATATACAGATTTTTTTGGTTATCTGAAAATAAATCTGTAAAGTGATGTTTAGATTTAAGCACTTAAAAGTATTTATTATCAGTCGCAAATTCCATAACCACACTTGCATTTCTCTCTTTCAATGTACATGTGATTAAAAAATCTTGAACCTTGTCACTTCGCAAGCAGAAGTGGGCACAGAAATTTCCTGTGTAAATTGAAAGGTGGGGATAGTCTGACAGTGCTACAAGTCTCAGTTTGGCTTTCAAGATATGGCTCTTAGTTCAGCTTTCAAACATTGGGAATGTGCTAATTAAGCCTGAGGTCCTTTTTCATAAATCTTCGGGAGGTGTGAAAATTCTATCCTGTGGTCACTAATGCTGGAAAAGTTACATACAATGCCATTTCATTCTCAAAGGACTGGTGCTTTTCAAAAGCATTGGACACTTACACATCTGGTTTCTGAACAGACACTTAAACTATAATATGGAAAGCAGAGTTGTTTGTGGGGGGATAAATCCAAAACTAAGTGCTGAGTGTATCAATAGAGAGGCCCTTTCAGCAATTTAAATGCCAGTTCTGCAGGTGCTAGAAATCCAGACTAACACACACAGAATGCTGGAAGAATGCAGTAGCTCAGGCAGCATCGAAGGAAATGAATAAACAGATACCCTTCATCAATAATAAAAGTACTATTTTTAATATTTAAAACTATTAGGCCAATCAGTTCCCATTTGATAAGTGTGCAATTTTGAATTTACGGTATGTTGTATTAATTCAGTAATTAAAGACAGTTCTAAGTCAACAAGTTAATGATACCATTTCCCAAAATGACTTTGAGAAAGTAAAGAGCAGCGGGCACTAGATGCGAGAATACTGGAGGGCATGCTTTTAAGGTGAGAAAGAGTATGTTTAAAGGACATGTGAGAACCAAGATTTTTTTTAACAGACTGGTGGGTGTGTGGAATGCACTGCCTGGGACAGTGGTAGAGGCAGATGCATTGGGGAGTCTTAAGAGATGCATGTGAATGTGAAGAAATGGAAGGATGTGGGCATCGTGGATTAGTTTAGCTGGTCATTTGATAGCAAGTTTAATTGGTCCAACACAACATTGTGGGCCGAAGGGCCTGCCTCTGTGCTGTACTCTTCTATTTTCTACCAGGCAGCAACTTCTGGCTCATGCAGATTTTCATGTGTAGGAGAACTGCACTCAGAAACCGATTTCTTTTTTGGCAATCTGAGCACTCACTGCCAGCAAGACCAGCATTTGTCAGTACCCAGTTGTCCTTAAGAGGCAGGCACAAGAGGTTCTGTAGATGCCACCCGAAATGTTGGAGAAACTCAGCAAGTCAGGCAGTAATGGAAGTTTCAGTGGTTCCATTTAATATCAGAGAATGTATACAGTATACAACCTGAAATTCTTACTCTCCTCAGACATCCACGAAAACTTGAGGAAAAACCCCAAAGAATGACAGGAAAAATGGTAGAACCCCAAAGCTCCTCCACCCCACCCCCCCACAAGCAAACCATCAACCCTCCCCCTCCCCCACTTATTCCAGCAAAAACCATCAGCCTCCCCATCACCCATCGTGCAAGCAACAGCGAAGCCCCTAAAGAGACCATGATCTGCAGTCCATCAAAAACCATTGTTCACCCTGTGAGGCGGTCTCACTAACAGGGGAGGGAGGGAGAGAGAGAGAAGTGTCACTCCAGCCATAGGGGAATAATCCATCGATGTTTTGGGCCAAGATCCTTCATCAGGACTCGAAAGATGTTGATGAGCTCTCCATGGTCCATTAAACCTCTGTAGTCCCCAATATTTAAATAGATATACAGCATGTTAACAGGTCCTTTTGACCCAACTCGCTGCCCAATTACACCCGTGTGACCAATTAACCTACTAACCTGTACCTTTTTGGAATAAGGGAGGAAACTGAAGCACGCGGGGGGGGTAAAGAACAAAATCTTCACAGACGACAGCACAGTTGAATCCAAGTCGTTGCTATTAATAGCATTGCAATAACCCCTGACAGGTGTGACTTCCTG
Source organism: Mobula hypostoma (assembly GCF_963921235.1). NCBI lineage: Eukaryota > Metazoa > Chordata > Chondrichthyes > Myliobatiformes > Myliobatidae > Mobula > Mobula hypostoma. Next base: position 35,050,896 of record NC_086123.1, on the reverse strand, counting down.
GATTTAGAACTAATGGCAATTATGAGGCACAGATATATTTCCAAGTGAGGATGATGTGTGACTTCAAGGGGCCATACACGTTTTGGTGTTCCCGTGCACATGAGGCCTTTGTTCTTAGTAGTTGAGCTCAGAGCTTTGCAAGGTGTTGTGGCGAAGAACACCAGTGGTAAAGGTAAAGTGTCTTTGGAATGGTGAATGGAGTAGTGGTGGCCTTGTATACCATTGGATGGCCATTGGAGCACCATACATCCAGGCAGGTTGAGGATACTCCACCATGTTCCTGACTTGTTCCATGTAAATGTTATAAATGTTAGTAATTATCAACAGAGGCATACAGTGTACGCTGCAGTGTTTGTTCTTTTGATTGTTTGTAAATGAACAATTACTGCAGGTAATGGACTGCCTTCATACAAGGCTTTCAACCAGAATTTTATTTTTGCTGTAACCTTCAGGATGATTGTTGATGCCCTCAAATACTTCATAGTTCTTAACTTGAAGTAGAAAAATCATTTCACTTCCACTCCTGGGCATTTCTGGGATTTCCAGGCCTGATTGCTTGGGACAGCAGTGAGAAAAACAGTTTAGAATTGTCTTACTGCTTATTATATACAAGTGACAAAAGTCACTGTTTTTGAATACAAACACACTCAACTGACACTTTAAAAACTGTTCACTCTAAGCATAGTGCACGTGACTGACACTAGTTAGAAACTGTTCGGCAACAGTTTCCTGTCCCAATTAAGCAGCATAGTGTCCCAAATAAAGGAAAGCAATGCCGACTATTTTGTCAATTAGTTTTTGTTCTTTAAAAGTTGTCCCAAAGTGGTGGCCCTGATTAGTTGGAATCCACTGTAAATAGCTGTTCCAGTAAGTTTCTGGTCAATTGTCCCAGGATGTTAACAGAGTGCAGTTTGGGGAGGAGGGAAGAGGGAGGGTGAAGAACTCAACAAAGTGATGCCATTAATAAGGTGAAGTATAGATGTTAAACATGAAGAGTCTAGGCACTGTTTCAAAAAACGTTTTGCCAATCAACTTTCCAGCTCTTGGCTCCATCCCTCCCCCTCCTGTCTTCTCCTATCATTTTGGATCTCCCCCTCCCCCTCCCACTTTCAAATCTCTTACTATCTCTTCTTTCAGTTAGTCCTGACGAAGGGTCTCGGCCCAAAATATGGACTGTGCTTCTTCCTATGGATGCTGTCAGGCCTGCTGCATTCCACCAGCATTGTGTGTGTGTTGCTTGAATTTACAGCATCTGCAGATTTCCTTGTTTTTGCGTTTCAAAAACAAATCTGTTTAGTATTAAGATGAGATTATTTTTCACTCAGAATTCTTAATATTGCAAGACGGTGGAGGCTTTGTTAAAAGTTCAAAGTAAATTTATTATCAAACTATGTCACCATATAATACCCTGCAATTTATTCTCTTGATTTTGGTGGTTGTATTCATTCAAAACTCTGCTCAACCTGTTTCCGGACAGTGAAAGATCGAATGCCATATGGAGAGTGCTGGATAATGGTGCTAAGGTACAAGGTTGGTCATGTCCTTCATGTCTGATGTTCAATGGGCCAATTGACTTTTTCCTACTTTGTGTGCTTTTGTGTCATATTCACTGACCATTACATTTTATAGGAAGAATGTTACTTATCACTTATCAGTCCATACATAAACCATGTTCCATGCAGTTGACAAGTTTCAAATGAAATTGAATATTGCAATATGAACAAACATCCCCAATTCTGACCCTGATTAGTAAGGAAGATTATCAATGAAGAACCTGAAACTGGTTGGGTTTAGAAACATGCCCTGATGATCTGCAGTATTGTCCTGGGACTGGGATGATGCTTTCCAACAAACATAGTTATCTTCCTTTCTGCAAGAAATGGCTCCAACATAACGTAAATATTTTACTGGTACACTTGCATCACATATCACTTGCAATGTGTCATACCACCTTATATTTACTTCTGCTCCGACAAAAGAAATACTTTAATTATCTCCACTGATTTAATTTTTGTGAAGTTTTCAAAAGTAAACTCTGCTAAATCCTGTCATGAAGTTGAGGACAATCACTCTAGCCTCATCCTTGGAATTCAGTTCTCTGGCCAATGATTAGTATGATGAGGTCTGGTTGCTCAGTACTGGGTACACCCAGATCCTGCATTGGTGAGGAAGTTATTGGTGAAATAAGAGCTGCTTGATAGTACTCTCAATGACACTTTGCTTATGATCTCACTTAAATAACACAATTAAATCATACTCATGGCAGTGTATTTAAAGATACCTGTCCAATGGCATTTGCTATTGGAAAATGTTTCCTTAGTAGCCTTAGTAATGTTGGGAGGTTGAGACACAATTTGGAAGATTTATCTGGGGATTTGTTGGCTTCAGCCTTTCCGGTCCTTCCTAACTAATTCTAGACCCAATCATTTGTGATAATTTGCCCAATTTATTCACTGTTTCACCTTGTATTTATTGCTTACCACACCCTTAAGGGTTCAGTGAAGAGTCTCTGGCCAAAGAGTGATGACTCTGTTTCTCTTAGCCCAGAATTTATTTTGTTTTTATCCATAAAGGCCTCTGGGCAAGGGAGTGCTGGTGTCTGATGGCTCCAGTGACCTATATATATCTGAAATGTGTGTGTGTAGTTTCCCCAATTACTCCCGTGGCCTCCCACATCCCAAAGATTTACTAGTTGGAAGGTTAATTAGTTACTGTAACTTATCCCTAGTGTAGGTGGTTGAAGTAGAGGAGCCAGGCATGTGAGAGATAATGGGTTGCAAATAAATTGAAGGGAAAAGGGGTTGACAGCATTGAACTCAATGGGTTAATTGGCCTGCTTTCTCGGAAGGGAGTATGAACAGTCTCAATGGAGTTTAAAAATCCATTTCAATTGACTCTTATTCACACACTAGTTTTTTTTTCCTCATCTTGCCATATTGGCATCACAACTGCAATGAAGAAGGTTGGTAAACACAGTGAGAACCAGCTCAAGTACAGATCCATTTTTCCTCATTTTCTTCCTTTCCTTATGAATTCCTGAGATGAAGCTGCAACATTGGTACATCGGAGATCAAAAGACTGAAGAGCGCTCTTTATGGTGAATGCGGAAAGAATGTGTTCATCCAGGAGGGAATCGAGAATTTATAGACAACATTTTTTAGAACATGGAGTCACTCTTTTAAGAACAAAATGAATAATAATGACTTCTAACATAGTCATGAACCTTTGAAATTCACAACCGCGGAGATATGTGTACTTGATTGAGACTTTCAAAGATTTTTGGGAAGCTTTGTCATAGAACATAGAACAGAACAGGAATGATACCTCCAGTCTTGACGTAGTGAACAATATCTCCAACCCACGATGTTGTGAACAAGCCCCCCAATCCACGACGTAGTGAACAAGCCCTCCAGTCCACGACGTTGTGACAATCCCCCCAACCCATGACATAGTGAACAATCCCCCCAGTCCACGACGTGGAGAACAAGCCCCCCAACCCACGACGTTGTGACAATCCCCCCAACCCATGACATAGTGAACAAGCCCCCCAACCCACGACATAGTGAACAAGCCCCCCAACCCACGACGTGGAGAACAAGCCCCCCAGTCCACGACATAGTGAACAAGCCCCCCAACCCACAACGTGGAGAACAAGCCCCCCAACCCACGACATAGTGAACAAGCCCCCCAGTCCACGACGTGGAGAACAAGCCCCCCAACCCATGACGTTGTGACAATCCCCCCAACCCATGACATAGTGAACAAGCCCCCCAACCCACGACGTGGAGAACAAGCCCCCCAGTCCACAACATAGTGAACAAGCCCCCCAACCCATGACGTGGAGAACAAGCCCCCCAACCCACGACATAGTGAACAAGCCCCCCAGTCCACGACGTAGAGAACAAGCTCCCCAGTCCACGATGTAGAGAACAAGCTCCCCAACCCACAACGTTGGCAAAAGAATAAATCAAGGAAGGTAGTGCACCCGTGGCTGACAAGAGAAATTAGGGATAGTATCAATTGCAAAGAAGAAGCATACAAATTAACCAGAGAAAGTGGCTCACCTGAGGACTGGGAGAAATTCAGAGTTCAGCAGAGGAGGACAAAGGGCTTAATTAGGAAGGGGAAAAAAGATTATGATAGAAAACTAGCAGAGAACATAAAAACGGACTGTAAAAGCTTTTATAGATATGTAAAAAGGAAAAGACTGGTAAAGACAAATGTAGGTCCCCTGCAGACAGAAACAGGTGAATTGATTATGGGGAGCAAGGACATGGCAGACCAATTGAATAATTACTTTGGTTCTGTCTTCACTAAGGAGGACATAAATAATCTTCCAGAAATAGTAAGGGACAGAGGGTCCAGTCAGATGGAGGAACTGAGTGAAATACATGTTAGTAGGGAAGTGGTGTTAGGTAAATTGAAGGGATTGAAGGCAGATAAATCCCCAGGGCCAGATGGTCTGCATCCTAGAGTGCTTAAGGAAGTAGCCCAAGAAATAGTGGATGCATTAGTGATAATTTTTCAAAACTCGTTAGATTCTGGACTAGTTCCTGAGAATTGGAGAGTGGCTAATGTAACTCCACTTTTTAAAAAAGGAGGGAGAGAGAAACTGGGGAATTATAGACCGGTTAGCCTAACGTCGGTGGTGGGGAAACTGCTGGAGTCAGTTATCAAGGATGTGATAACAGCACATTTGGAAAGCGGTGAAATGATCGGACAAAGTCAGCATGGATTTGTGAAAGGAAAATCATGTCTGACGAATCTCATAGAATTTTTTGAGGATGTAACTAGTAGAGTGGATAGGGGAGAACCAGTGGATGTGGTATATTTGGATTTTCAAAAGGCTTTTGACAAGGTCCCACACAGGAGATTAGTGTGCAAACTTAAAGCACACGGTATTGGGGGTAAGGTATTGGTGTGGGTGGAGAATTGGTTAGCAGACAGGAAGCAAAGAGTGGGAATAAACGGGACCTTTTCAGAATGGCAGGCGGTGACTAGTGGGGTACCGCAAGGCTCAGTGCTGGGACCCCAGTTGTTTACAATATATATTAATGACTTGGATGAGGGAATTAAATGCAGCATCTCCAAGTTTGCGGATGACACGAAGCTGGGTGGCAGTGTTAGCTGTGAGGAGGATGCTAAGAGGATGCAGGGTGACTTGGATAGGTTGGGTGAGTGGGCAAACTCATGGCAGATGCAATTTAATGTGGATAAATGTGAAGTTATCCACTTTGGTGGCAAAAATAGGAAAACAGATTATTATCTGAATGGTGGCCGATTAGGAAAAGGGGAGGTGCAACGAGACCTGGGTGTCATTATACACCAGTCATTGAAAGTGGGCATGCAGGTACAGCAGGCGGTGAAAAAGGCGAACGGTATGCTGGCATTTATAGCGAGAGGATTTGAGTACAGGAGCAGGGAGGTACTACTGCAGTTGTACAAGGCCTTGGTGAGACCACACCTGGAGTATTGTGTGCAGTTTTGGTCCCCTAATCTGAGGAAAGACATCTTTGCCATAGAGGGAATACAAAGAAGGTTCACCAGATTGATTCCTGGGATGGCAGGTCTTTCATATGAAGAAAGACTGGATGAACTGGGCTTGTACTCGTTGGAATTTAGAAGATTGAGGGGGGATCTGATTGAAACGTATAAGATCCTAAAGGGATTGGACAGGCTAGATGCGGGAAGATTGTTCCCGATGTTGGGGAGGTCCAGAACGAGGGGTCACAGTTTGAGGATAGAGGGGAAGCCTTTTAGGACCGAGATTAGGAAAAACTTCTTCACACAGAGAGTGGTGAATCTGTGGAATTCTCTGCCATAGCAAACTGTTGAGGCCAGTTCATTGGCTATGTTTAAGAGGGAGTTAGATATGGCCCTTGTGGCTACAGGGGTCAGGGGGTATGGAGGGAAGGCTGGGGCGGGGTTCTGAGTTGGATGATCAGCCATGATCATAATAAATGGCGGTGCAGGCTCGAAGGGCCGAATGGCCTACTCCTGCACCTATTTTCTATGTTTCTATGTTTCTATGTTGAGAACAAGCCCCCCAACCCACGACGTAGTGAACAATCCCCCCCAGTCCACGACGTAGAGAACAATCCCCCAACCCACGACGTTGAGAACAAACCCCCCAACCCACGACGTAGTGAACAATCCCCCCCGTCCACGACGTAGTGAACAATCCCCCTAGTCCACGACGTAGAGAACAATCCCCCCAACCCACGACGTTGAGAACAAGCCCCCAACCCACGACGTAGAGAACAAACCGCCCAACCCACGACGTAGTGAACAATCCCCCCAGTCCACGACGTAGAGAACAATCCCCCCAACCCATGACATTGAGAACAATCCCCCCAGTCCACGACGTTGAGAACAATCCCCCCAACCCACGACGTTGAGAACAAGCCCCCCAACCCACGATGTAGTGAACAAATCCTCCATCCCACGACGTAGTGAACAAACCCAACAATCCACAACATAGTGAATAAGCCCTCCACCCACAATGCTGTGTAAACTAATGAAATTCATAATCAAATGCCTGGCTAAACTCAACACTTCTGCTTGCACAGTCTTCCATTTCCTACAGTTTTGTGTGTAGCCTCTCAAGTACCCCCATCAGCAGCACCACCACCACCCCAGGCACCCACAGCTCTCTATTTACCAAAAACCTTCCTTGCACATCTCCTTTGGACATACCTCCTCTCACCTTAAATGCATGCCCTCTGGTAGTGGACATATCAACCCTGGCTATTTATGCCTCTCATAATCTTCTGAGAGATGTCAGATCTCCCCACACCCATTTGGTAATCACGTAAATACGTACTTTAAAAATGAACTCGAGATGCTATCGGCCTGTTGAAGCGCAGCGAGACATTTGAACTAAAACAAGCACCATGAGGAATGGCAAGTAAAAAACAGCAGTGCAGAGACAGTTGAGTTAAAAAATAGCAGTAAATGGAATTCTCAAGTTCAGAAGCAGTGAGTACCAGGTAAAAATAATCATAAAAAAGCAGGAATGGCTGGCTCTATCGGAAAGATAGGTTTTTAAAAACCCAAGTTTATCCATCATCCCTTATAGCACATTCCCTCTAATCCAGCTAACATCCCGGTAACCTGCTTCTGCAGCCTCTCCAGAGTCTCAACATCCTTGTTATAATGAGGTGACCAGAACTGAATGTAATTCTCCTTGTGGCTGAACTACAGTTTTACAAGTTCCTGTCCATTGAACTTAAATCCTTCACTAACAAGGTTAAGCATGCCATATGCCTTCTTTACAATCTTATCAACTTCTGTAGGGTCCTATGAGCCTGAACCCCAAGATCCCTCTGCTCATCAACACTGTTAAGAGTCCTGCCATTAACAGTACATTAGATTTCCCTAAGTGCAACACTTCACTTTTGGCCAGATCTGCAACTGATCTGCATCCCAGTATATCCTTTGCCAGTCATCTACAAGTGCACCAGTCCAAGCAAGTAGAATTAATCAGAATCAACCTAGTTATCTATTTATTGAGATACAGCGTGAAATCAGCCCTTCGAGCTGTGCTTTCCAGCAATCCCCCGATTTAGCCCTAACCTAATCACAGGACAATTTACAATGACAAACTAATCTACCAACTGGTATGTCTTTGGACCGTGGGACGAAACCGGAGCACTAGGAGGAAATCCACGCAGTGATGGGGAGAGTGTACAAACTCCTTACAGACAGCGGCGGGAAATGAACCTGGGTTGCTGGTACTGTAAAGCATTGTGCTAACCACTACACTACTGTACCGAATTGGATCAGTCAAGATTTCATTGAATGAAGAAGCAGGGTCAAGCTGAAACATCTACTGCGGCTCCTATTTTTTATGACCTTGAAGTTACAAGTTACTAAGGCATACCTTAGTCGTTTTCAAGCCAGTTCCTACTCACGTACAATTTGAAAGATCAGAACTTGATGAAAGGTGGGAGAATGTAAAAGGGGGCAGAAAGATGGAAAAAGAAAGATGTAAGGATACAAATGCAGCAGAAAATGGAAATGACTTTGTTTCAAATGTACTAGACGTGTTGTCCTCGGCTACAGGGTTTATGTTTCTGTGAAAACATTGAAGGCAAATTAAAATACATGTAGAAATTCTGGTTTTAGAATTTTATTCTTGCATTAATTAGGTGTGACTACATTTGTCTCTTCTAGGCACACTGTCAGAGTATTTACAGAAGCATGTTGCTGCTAGTGTTGGAAATCTGCAGTAAAACCTGGAAGTAATAGATCCAGCAGCATTCATGGAACAAAGCCGTCAGCTCAACCCATGGACTTCCTTTCAATAGTTTACCTGGTCCTATTAGTCTCCAAATTTATTAAAAGTAAAGCTAACCAAGAATCTTAGAAGTATTACTTAAAAACTGAATGTTTTGTGAAGGAAACTGAGAGGTGGGACCAAAATAATGCCAATTACACAGCTCTCTGCAACTCTTTCACACTGAAATCTTCAAAAAGCAGAATAAACTGAGACCATCTCATTTCAACCCAGTTGTCACTTTTTTAAAAAAGTTGATTTTTAAGCAGTTTGTCACACATTTTGCTGATGCAATCTATAAGTATCCTGTTTATGAATGCCTGCAAGCTCATGCAGAGCCATGGGAACAAATAGGCAGAAGAAAATAATTTCTGAAGCTAGAAAGTTGTTCCATAGAATGGTGATAATTGGCAGAAAGATGAGGGTTTGCAAATGGGGTTAAAGGTAATGTGAATATTGCACCTGAACACATCCTGTCATATGTATAAACTTCAATATATTTCACTCGAAACTGCCCAGCACGTCAGCGGGTACCTGCATACCAGCCATTAAGGACATGTAGGCAGAAAGGTACTGGAAAAGGGCCAGTAACATCACGAAGGGTCCCACCCACCCTGCTCTTGGACTGTTTGTCCCACTCCCGTCAGGGAGGAGGCTACGTAACATTCACACCAAGACCACTGGGCTCAAAAACAGTGACTTTCTCCCAAGCATAAGGCTGATCAACACCCACACCCACTAACCCACCACTACTTCACCATTTCCTATCCAAGTCGTTAAGTGTACGGACACTTAAGTTCCTGGCACAACTTATGGGCATACAATCTATCTGATGTATTGATGTTTATAGTGTTTTTATTAATTATGTTCTTTATCTTATTGTGTTTTGTGTGCTACATCAGATCCAGAGTAACAATTGTTTCTTTCTTCTTTGAACTTGTGTATAGAAAATTACATTAATCAATAAAACAGTTCTGGTTCAGAAATGATCCAAAATTTTGCTCAGAATTTTGCATACAGCATTTACTCTAGGCTATCTTCCTGATGCTAACAAACAATTTTTAAGATGCCAGAGTTCCCTATTCCAGCCTTGTACAAGAAATACAGAGGAAGTGTATTGTGATCATTATTGACAGCTGTCATTTCTTTGTGAGCTATCCTCTTCGTTGACCTTTGGGACAACATCATTTGTACCAGTTAAAATCCTACCGTCGGCCCTATTAGCATAGGCTCTTGTGCAGCCTCCCTGCTGTTTCCACTCATTACATGTCAAGTGTTTTCAATTAACTTGGCTTTACCCTCTGGAAAATCCTTAAATCTCTTTGTCTTGCCACATGTTGCAATAGGTTTCTAAAATCACCTCAACCCAATTTTACTCTATTTTTAGCAAACTCTCCTCAAGCTTCTACTACCCAGTTAACTTCTTTCCTACCAGCTGCCTGTGGCTATTTTCTTATATTAAAGATGCACAGATGTTTTTTTGTGTGTGAAGAGAAAAAGGGGATGGCCGCTGGTTGGGAATCTGTCAGCAGCAATCGCAGCCGCCCATGCTTTGATGCCAGTGGATAGCTTTCGCAGTATGCGGAAACTGACTGCAGGGTTTACTGTCCTTGTCTGAGAAATGTAAAGCTCTTTACCACATTGCTGATGTCAGAGCAGATCTTTAACCGGAAAATCCTGAAGCCTAGATGTGCTTACGGCAGAGTTCTAAGCCAGGGTCAAAATGAACAATTAGCTATTCTAGTGTTCTCTGTCATTTAGATGATTGTGTGTAAGAACCCGTGCTTCAACATCTCCGAGAATCTTCATCACAATCAGATTTAATATCGCCAGCATACGTCATGAAATTTGTTGTTATGGGCAGCAGTACAGTGTAATACATAATAAAATCTGAATTACAGTAAGAATTGTACATATATTTTAAGTGAAATTAAACAAATGAGTAAAATGAGGGGGAAAAGGTAGAGAGGTAGTGTTCACGGGTTCGATGTCCATTCAGAAATCTGATGGCAGAGGGGAAGAAGCTGTTCCTGAATCATTGAGAGTGTGCCTTCAGGCTCCTGTTCCTCGTCGCTGATAGTAGCAATGAGAGGACATGTCCTGGGTGATGGGGGTCTTCAAAGATGGATGCCGCCCTTTTGAGGCACCGCTCCCTGAAGATGTCCAGGATGCCGGGGAGGCGAGTGCCCGTGATGGAGCTGACGGAGTTCACAACTTTCTGCAGCTTATTTTGATCCTGTGCAGTGACCCCTTCCCCCTCCCCACCATACCAGACAGTGATGCAGCCAATTCTCCATGCTCTCCGTGGTATCACAATAACACGCAAAGCAGGGGGTTCAGAACTGTGCAGGCTGTTGCTTTGGAATGTTTGCTGTTGATATTTTGTGCAACTATCTGTACTTAATGCCCAAATGTGTTTTTGAATACAGATTCTATAAAGGAATAACAGTTAAACGATAAAATTAGCAGATCAGTTTAAACTGCAAATAAGCAATCAGCTTTTGAGAATTGTTCTTTGGCATTCTCGTCACTTTGAGCAATATTCACTTTGTTGCTCCTGAAGCTGACTGTCTGGATTGTCAATGTAATGAATTCAAAAGGCAGCTTCAATAATGACAGGCCACAAGTAAATTGTTATTGCGTTCTCCTTCAACTGTAAATACTGGATCAGTCTGGAACATTATTGAAGTGCGAGCAGTAGCATAGTGCCCTCTGCTGGGCATCTACCTGCACAACAGAATTCAGCAACCAACCATTCTGAAACATTTTGTTAAAGGGGGTAGAGAAATTTAACAAATGTATAAATTTTACTAGGATGTGCTATTCTTCCATAACCTTGGATTACTTTTATAAATAAAGTAAACCCTAAATGAAGTTCTTTTTCTCAGCGGGTGGCAATCTGCACGAGGTTGTTTGTTGGTGACCTAGTATAAGGTTTAAGAAGAGCGCGAATGCTTTTCAGTTTTTCTCTCAGCGGGCGACAATCAGCATGGGGCCAATAAAAGGAAGGGGGGGCATAAGTGGAGCAGACTTTGTTGGAGTGGGACATTGTTAGAGTGGTCCGGCTTTGGCTCAACATGCTTGGGCAAGCACAAGCAGGGATTCTAAGTAAGTCAGAAAGTTTCTAGTAATTTTTTTCTTTTGGTGTGTGGAGAATGGATCTAAAGGGATGTTCCGTATGTGAGATATGGAAAATTTGGGCAATCTCCAGTCTCCCTAATAACTATATCTGCTGGAAATGCATCAAGCTGCTGCTCCTTGGACACTGTAAAGGCAATGGAACTGCAGCTCGATGACTTTTAGCTGATATGGAAAACTGAGGAGGAGGTGCTTACAGGGAGGTAGTCATGCCTAAGTTACAGGGGACAGGTACCTGAGGGACTGTCAGGAGGGGGAAAGGGGATAGGTAGCCTGTGCAGAGTACACCTGTGGCCATCTCCTTATCCCCTTCAATAATAAGTATACTGCTTTGGATACTGTTGCGGGAGGGAATGATCTACTGGGGGAAGCCACAATGATCGGGTCTCTGGCACTGGGTCTAGCTCTATGGCTCAGAAAGGAAGGGGAGAGAAGAAGAGCACTGTACTGATAAAGGGTTCCATAATTAGAGGAATAAAAATCAGGTTCTGTGGACGTCAAAGAGACACCCACATGGTATGTTGTCTCCCAGGTGCCAGGGTCAGGGATGTCTCAGATAGGGTCCAGGGCATTCTAAAGGGGAGGGTGAACAGGTGCATATTGGTACCAATGATATAGGCGGGAAGAAGGGAGGAGGTCCTGAAGGGAGAATATAGGAAGTTAGGGAAAAAGCTGGAAAGCAGGACCTGCAGGATAGTAATCTCTGGATTGCTGTCTGTGCCATGTGCCAGTGACGGCAGAATAGGATGATTTATCAGATAAGTAAGTGGCTGAAGAACTGGTGCAGGGGCTAGGCGATCAGATTCATGGGAAAATTATGACCTGTACAAAAAAGGACAGGTTACATCTGAACCCGAGGGGCACCAATAACCTTACAGGTAGGTTTGGGGAAGGTTTACTAATTTGACAGGAGGATGGGAACCAGGGTGATAGGGCTCAGGATGGGGCAGAATGTAGTGAGGCTGTGAAGAAGGACAGGCAGATGACAGGGCGAAATTGCAGACAGTTAGATGAGCTAAAGTGTAACTGGAGGCCAAAATCTAAAAGGGTGAGGAATAAGTGACTGAAGGTGTTATATTTGAATGCACATAGTATAGAGAATTACGCAAACACGAGGAAATCTGCAGATGCTGGAATTTCAAGCAACACACATAAAAGCTGCTGGTGAACGCAGCAGGCCAGGCAGCGTCTATAGGAAGAGGTACAGTCAACTTTTCGGGCCGAGGCGTTGAATGTATCTCTTCCTAGAGATGCTGCCTGGCCTGCTGCGTTCACCAGCAGCTTTTATGTGTGTTGCTAGTATAGAGAATAAGGTACATAATCTTGTAGCGCAGTTAGAGATTGTCAGGTATGATGTTGTGGGCATCACTCAGTTGTGGCTGAAAGACGATCACAGTAGGGAGCTTAACATCCAAGGATACACATTGTATCGAAAGGGCAGGCAGGTAGGGAGAGGGGGTTTGGCTCTGCTGGTGAAAAAAAAGTAAAATCAAATCCTTAGAAAGGAGTGATGTAGGGTCAGAAGTTGTTGAATCTTTAAGGGTAGAGTAGAATCCTTGAGGGTAAAAGACTCTGATGGGGGTTATATACAGGCCTCTGAACAGTAGCCAGGGTGTGGGATACAACTTACACAGGGAGAGAGAAAAGGCACGTAAAAAAGGCAATGCTGCGATAATCGAGGGGAAATGTTAATGTGCCAGTAGATTAGGGAAACCTGGTTGGTGCTGGATCCAAGAGAGGGAATTTGTGGAATGTCTATGAGGTGGCTTTTTAGAGCAGTTTGTGGTTGATCCCACTAGGGAAAACAGTAATACTGGATTGGGTGTAATGTAATGACCCAGATTTGATTAGGTAAAGGAACCCTTAGGAAGCAGTGATCATGATGATAGAGTTCACCCTGCAGTTCGAGAGGGAGAAGCTAAAATCAGATGTATCAGTACTACAGTGGAGTAAAGGAAATTACAGAGGCATGAGATAGGAGCTCGGCAAAGTTGATAAGATGGGGACAGCAGCAGGGATGATTGCAGAACAACAATGGCTGGTGTTTCTGGGGGAAATTAGGAAGGTGCAGGAAAGATACATCCCAAGGGAGGGTGAGGCAACTGTCGCTGACAAGGGAGTTCAAAGACATCATAAAAGCAAAAGAGAGGGCATGTATTACAGCAAAAAATAGTAGGAAGGTAGAGGATTGGGAAGCTTTTAAAAACCAACAGAAGGCAACTAAAAAAAGTCATAAAGAGAGAAAAGATGAAACTTGAAGGTTAGCTAGCCAATAATATAGAAGAGGATACAGAAGGTTCTTTCAGATATATAAAGAGTAAAAGAGAGGTGAGAGTAGATATCAGACCACTGGAAAATGATGCTGGAGAGGTACTAATGGGGAACAAACAAATAGCGGAGTAACAAAAGATGTATATTGTGCGTGTCTTCACTATGGAAAACTCTAGAAGAATGCCAAAACAGCATGAAAAGCAAAGGGCAGAAATGAGTGCTGTTGCTATTAGTAAGGTGAAGGTGCTTAGGAAGCTGAAAACTCAAGGTACGTGAGTCACCTGGACCAGATCATGTGCACCCCAGGATTCTGAAAGGGGTAGATTAAGAGGTTGTGGAGGCATTAGCAATGATCTTTCAAGAATCAATGGCTTCCGGAATGGTTCTGGAAGACTGGAAAATTTCAAATGTCACTTTAAGAAGGGAGGGGGTGTAGAGAAAAGAAAACTATAGGCCAGTTAGCCTGACTTCAGAGGTTAGGAAGATGTTGGCGTTCATAATTAAGAATGAGGTTTCAGGGTAATTGGAGGCACATGATAAAATAGGCCATAGTCAGCATGGTTTCCTTAAGGGGAAATCTTACCTGACAAATTTGTTGGAATTCTTTAAGGGAATAACAGGCAGGATAGACAAAGGGGAGTCAGTGGATTTGAAAAGGTACTGCACATGAGGCTCCTCAACAGGATAAGATCCCAAGGAAATATATGAGCATGGATAGAGGGTTGGCTGACAGGTGGGAGGCAAAGAGTGGAAATAAAGGGGCCTTTTCTGGTTGACTGCTGTTAACTAGTACTTTCCACAGGGGTCAGAATGAGGACCACATTTCCATGTTATATCTCAATGATTTGGATAATGAAATTGCAGGCTTTTTGCGCACAATACAAAGATAGGTGGAGGGAAGGTGGTGTTGAGGAAGGAGGGAGTCTGCAGAAGGACTTAGACAGATTGGTAGAATGGGCAAGGAAATGGCAAATGGAATACAGTGTCAGGAAATGTTTTGTCATACATTTTGATAGAAGGAATAAAGGAACAGACTACTTTCTAAATGGGGAGAAAATTCAAAAATCCTAGGTGCAAAGGGAGTTGGGAGTTCTTGTGCAGGATTCCCTAAAGGTTAACTTACAGGTTGAGTTTCTGGTGAGGAAGGCAAATTCATTTCAAGAGGACTAGAATATAAGAGTAAGGATGTGATGTTGCTTTCTAAGGCATTGGCCAGGCCATACTTGGAGTATTGTGAGCAGCTTTGGTTCCCTTATCTGAGAAAATGTGTGGTGGCATTGGAGAAGGTCCGGAGGAGGTTCACAAGAATAATTCTGGGAATGAAAGGGTTAACGTATGAAGAACATTTGCTGGCTCGTGGCCTGTACTTGCTGGAGTTTAGCAGAACGTTGGGGGGAGGGGGATCGCATTGAAACCTATCAGATATTGAAAGTCAATATAGTCAATGTAGACAGAGTGAGTGTGGAGAGGATGTTTTCTATAGTGGGGGATTCTAGGATCAAAGGGCACAGCCTCAGAACAGAGGGACATCCATTTAGAACAAAGATGAGCTGGAATTTCTCTAGCCCGAGAGTGGTGCATCTGTGGAATTCATTGCCACAGATGGCAATGGAGGCTAAGTCATTGAGTGTATTTAAAGTGGAGGTTGATCGGTTCTTGGTTAGTCAGGGTATCAAAGGTTATGGGGAAAAGGCAGGAGAATAGGGTTGAGAGGGATAATAAATCAGCCATGATGGAATGACAGCAGACTCAATGGGCCGAGTGGCCTAATTCTGTTCCTGTGTCTTATGGTCTATATTCTGCATCCTGTTAATGGTTTTCGCTTTGTACCATCTCATTGTATTTATGTTTTGAAATGATCTGCATGGATGGTTTGCAGAACACTGCAGTTGCATCTCGCTACATGTGACAATAATATCAATATCATTATCAATAACAGCAATATCAATAAATCCAGTGAGCACAAATCAATATGCTCTTTAAGATAAATTCCAGATTTCCTGATCAATCAGGAGTGATCACTTATGATACTCGCTAGTCTGTTAACCTGAGCCATTGAAAAGCAGGCATTCTGCTACCTGACGTCATAACTTCTGGTTATATTTAACCACCTATTCAATCCTAGCCTAATCACAGGACAATTTAAAATGACCAATTAACCTACTAGCCAGTGTGTCTTTGGACTGTGGGAGGAAACCCACGCGCTCACAGGGGGAGCATACATGCAGTGGCAGAATTGAACTCCAATGCCCCAAGCTATAATAGTGTAGCACTAACATCTATGGCTCTTTAAACCACCTCATCGAAAAATAAACTTCACCTCATCACCTCTATAACATAAAGCCATGATGCTATTAAAAATGTTAATCACCTTATCAAATAAATTCCAATTCCAACCACATGTGTACAGCGAAATCTCAAGGCTTGATAGTAAAATTGATGCGTTATTTTGAAATAAAATAATTTAATTGTCTTGATGCACATTTGTTGTACCAGTTCGTCGTAGTAGACACTCAGCACGCAAAGGCCTGAAGCATTTCAGAAAATTATAAACTGTGCCAATCTTCCGAGTGAATTTGATCTGGCTGCTCACTTGATGTCCAAATCTGCACTTGTTGACTGAATTGTGCACAGGAGGTCTAGCCCTCCTGGACTATCACCACCAGGACTGTTCATGTGCAGACAGGTCATCATAGACACGGGATTGGACAAGGTGTCTGCTCTGTACCCAGTAAACACTTGGCAATTTACATACCTCTACAGAGAACTCTATTATAATTATTGAATGTGCCTTCTTTGCTGTCATCATTATGCGCCGTGTCGTATGACAATCATGATCTCGATCACGATTGTTCTTGGCAAATTTTGCTACAGAATTGGTTTGCCATTGCCTTCTTCTGGGCAGTGTCTTTACAAGACAGGTGAACACAATCATTATCAATATTCTTCAGAGATTGTCTGCCTGGCGTCAGTGGTCGCATAACCAGGACTTGTGATGTGCACCAGCTGCTCATACGACCATCCACCACCTGCTCCCACGGCTTCAGCTGACTCTGACTGGGGGGCTAAGCAGGTCCCAAAGGAAATCTGCAGGCTAGCGGAGGGAAGGAGCACCTTACACCTCCTTTGGTAGAGATGTATCCCCACCCTTTGTTGTAAGGTACACTTTGGAAGGATAAACTCCAAGACAGAGTACAAAGTAAATGGCAGGATACTTGGTAGTGTGGAGGAGCAGAGGTATCTCGGGGTACATGTCCACAGATCCCTGAAAGTTGCCTCACAGGTGGATAGGGTAGTTAAGAAAGCTTGTGGGGTGTTAGCTTTCATAAGTCGAGGGATAGAGTTTAAGAGTCGCAATGTAATGATGCAGCTCTATAAAACTCTGGTTAGGCCACACTTGGAGTATTGTGTCCATTCCTGGTCACCTCACTATAGGAAGGATGTGGAAGCATCGGAAAGGGTACAGAGGAGATTTACCAGGATGCTGCCTGGTTTAGAAAGTATGCATTATGATCAGAGATTAAGGGAGCTAGGGCTTTACTCTTTGGAGAGAAGGAGGATGAGAGGAGACATGATAGAGGTGTACAAGATAATAAGAGGAATAGGTAGAGTGGATAGCCAGCGCCTCTTCCCCAGGGCACCACTGCTCAATACAAGAGGACATGGCTTTAAGGTAAGGGGTGGGAAGTTCAAGGGGGATATTAGAGGAAGGTTTTTTACTCAGAGAGTGGTTGGTGCGTGGAATGCACTGCCTGAGTCAGTGGTGGAGGCAGATACATTAGTGAAGTTTAAGAGACTACTAGACAGGCATATGGGGGAATTTAAGGTGAGGGCTTATATGAGAGGCAGGGTTTGAGGGTCGGCACAACATTGTGGGCCGAAGGGCCTGTACTGTGCTGTACTATTCTATGTTCTATGTTCTATGTAACATTGTTCTAAAGTTGCCATTTCCTTTTATACTTCGGACAACTTTTACCTCTGACCAGTCTTGTAGATACATAAATATCACATTTGCCTCAATATACATCTAGTCCACAGTGCAATACATCTTAACATTTTATATTATAGTTTTATATCTAGGTAACAAAATGTTAACATTTCCATTTTCAGTTCAGGAGCAGTTATTACCCCTCAACCATCAGGCTCCTGAATCAAAGGGGTAAGTTCACTAAAATTTACTTGCCACACTATTGAAATGTTCCCACATCCTATGGACTCACTTTCAAGGATTCTTCAGCTCATGTTCTCAATATTTGTTATCACTTAAACAACAGGAATTCTGCAGATGCTGGAAATTCAAGCAACATACATCAAAGTTGCTGGTGAACGCAGCAGGCCAAGCAGCATCTATAGGAAGAGGCGCAGTCGACGTTTCAGGCCGAGACCCTTCGTCAGGACTAACTGAAGGAAGAGTGAGTAAGGGATTTGAAAGCTGGAGGGGGAGGGGGAGATGCAAAATGATAGGAGAAGACAGGAGGGGGAGGGATAGAGCCGAGAGCTGGACAGGTGATAGGCAAAAGGGGATACGAGAGGATCATGGGACAGGAGGCCTAGGGAGAAAGACGGCGGGGGGGGGGTGACCCAGAGGATGGGCAAGAGGTATATTCAGAGGGACAGAGGGAGAAAAAGGAGAGTGAGAGAAAGAATGTGTGTATAAAAATGAGTAACAGCTCGGGTACGAGGGGGAGGTGGGGCCTAGCGGAAGTTAGAGAAGTCAATGTTCATGCCATCAGGTTGGAGGCTACCCAGACGGAATATAAGGTGTTGTTCCTCCAACCTGAGTGTGGCTTCATCTTTACAGTAGAGGAGGCCGTGGATAGACATGTCAGAATGGGAATGGGATGTGGAATTAAAATGTGTGGCCACTGGGAGATCCTGCTTTCTCTGGCGGACAGAGCGTAGATGTTCAGCAAAGCGGTCTCCCAGTCTGCGTCGGGTCTCACCAATATATAAAAGGCCACATCGGGAGCACCGGACGCAGTATATCACCCCAGTCGACTCACAGGTGAAGTGTTGCCTCACCTGGAAGGACTGTTTGGGGCCCTGAATGGTGGTAAGGGAGGAAGTGTAAGGGCATGTGTAGCACTTGTTCCGCTTACACGGATAAGTGCCAGGAGGGAGATCAGTGGGGAGGGATGGGGGGGACGAATGGACAAGGGAGTTGTGTAGGGAGTGATCCCTGCGGAATGCAGAGGGGGGGAGGGAAAGATGTGCTTAGTGGTGGGATCCCGTTGGAGGTGGCGGAAGTTACGGAGAATAATATGTTGGACCCGGAGGCTGGTGGGGTGGTAGGTGAGGACCAGGGGAACCCTATTCCTAGTGGGGTGGTGGGAGGATGGAGTGAGAGCAGATGTACGTGAAATGGAGGAGATGCGTTTAAGAGCAGAGTTATTATTCTCCGTAACTTCCGCCACCTCCAACGGGATCCCACCACTAAGCACATCTTTCCCTCCCCCCTCTCTGCATTCCGCAGGGATCGCTCCCTACACAACTCTCTTGTCCATTCGTCCCCCCCATCCCTCCCCACTGATCTCCCTCCTGGCACTTATCCGTGTAAGCGGAACAAGTGCTATCACTTGTTTATTTTTGTATTTGCACAGATCGTTGTCCTTTGCATGCTAGTTGAACGACCAAGTTGGAGTGGTCTTTCATTGATTCTGTTATGGTTATAATTCTATTATGGATTTGCTGAGTATGCCCACAAGAAAATGAATCTCGGCATTGTATATGGTGACAAATATGTACTTAGATATAAATTTACTTTGAATTTTCAACTAGGTAGAGACAGAGATTAGGTTTATTTGTCACATGTACCTGAAAATGCACAGTGAAATGCATTGTTCATGGTAACGTCCAAGACGGTGTAAGGATGTGCTGGGAGGAGTCGGTGTTGCTGAGGTTTAGAAGATCATGGGCCAAATTCTGGCCAATGAATGAAGCATCTTGGTCAGCAAGGATCAGCTGGTCTTTAAATAGCTCTTTTCCGTGCCGTATACAGTAACTCTATGGACTCTATGTAAATTGATTGTTAAGAAGGAAATATTTGATGAAAGACAAGTGGCAAAGTGTTTCACATGTTCATTTGGATTTGACCATGAGGACTTAGCTTTTAATTGGTTTTCCATCATGAAAGCTCCTCTGTGAGTTTAGTTATTTTCATAAGCAACCAGCAATTAAAGTGACATAATTTAAACTGTAAGTGTCAGCGTGACTTTCTTTGATAAAGTAAATAACATTTGAGGTAATAGAAATCTGTGACTATTTCAATCAGTTCTGCTGCAGTAATATATGGCATACAAAATCAAACACTAAGTTATTCAGAGAATGCTTCTTTCAGTATTCTATTGTCTCTGACCTGAGCCGCAATTTCACTGCCGAGTTGATTCCAATCATTTGATGAACAATAATCTTAATCTTGAAAACGTTAATTGATCCAGTAACCCCACCCTTGTGGGTGACCGATTTCCATGCAAGTGCATCATAATTCTAACATTAGATTATCCTTTCCCAAAGGGGAGCTAAGGTGAGATCTTGTAATTATCTACCGAAACTGATAAAAGAATGTTAGCTTCCCCGGCTGCATGGCCTAGTTATAGTCAAGACCATAAAACCTAGGAATAGAATTGGGCCATTTGGCCCATCAAGTCTGCTTTGCCATTTCATCGCGGCTGATTTATTATCCCTCTCAACCCCATTCTGCTGCTTTCTCCCCGCAACCTTTGATGCCCTGACTAATCAAGAACCTAGCATCTTCTGCTTTAAATATACCCAATGACTTGACCTCCACAGCCATCTGTGGCAATGGATTCCACAGATTCACCACCCTCTGGCTAAAGAAGTTCCTCTCTTCTCTCTTCTAAAGGATGCTCTTGTATTCTGAGGCTGTGCCCTCTGATTCTAGACTCCCCCACTGTAGGAAACACTCTCTCTATCTAGGCCTTTCAACGTTTGATAAGTTTTAAAGAGATCACCCCTCCTTCCCCAAATTCCAGCACGAACAGGCCCAGAGCGAGTGGTTAGAAAATGAATAATACCATACTGACTTCACAACCAGTCTATGCTGCACTGTAGAGAAACTAAAAACATCAGTTTGGCTTTCCCCAGAGCCCCAGACCTTGGCAAGAGCACTTGAAATCCACACAATCCTGCGTGTAATCGGCAGCTGGATAACCAGAGAAGGGAGTCATCAGTTAATAACTCATCAGGGGTGATTGATAAGTTTGTGGCCTAAGGCAGGAGATGAGTTATTAACTTCAAACTTTCTGCATAATCGCTCAAAGAGTTGAACTGCATGTGCATGTAACGAGAGCTGTATAACTCATCTCCTTCTACCGTAGGCCACAAACTTATCAATCACCCCTGCTGTGGACACTTTCTGGAGGTCCAAGATCCGTATGCTTCACGACCGCTGGACTAAGTGTGTAAATGTAGGAGGGGACTATGTTGAAAAATAAATGTGCTGGGTTTTCTAACATTGACTCCTCCTACCTTAGGCCACAAACTTATCAATCACCCTTCGTACTCCAAACGGTCATGTTGGGAGCCATTAGAATCTGTGGGTTTCTTCTCAAAGTCTAACTTTAAGCTGAGGTGTACAATGAGCCACCAGCATGTAGAACGCACTTGATTCCTAACCATGAGATCTGAGCCTCGGTGACACGCTCTTCTTTTCTTAAGCTGCCCCCCAGGATCATGCAGGCAAGTTGTGTTGCTATTCTGCCATTGCAAGCTGATGTGCTCACAGGCTGTGGTTTGGATCGATTGGGTTCAGATGGGATTGTGCTGGGCAATCGGAGAGACGTTATTCTACGTCCAAGCCCAACAAGCAAAACGTTGATCAGCTCTCTGGGACATTTATTTTGAGCAACTTCCTGTGGGCCCTTCAAGGACCAGAGCTAGAGGTCATAGGGCAGGGGTGAAATGTGAAACGCTTCACTCTGAGGGTGAAACAAGCTGCCACTGGAAGTGCTGCTTGATTTCAGTATTTAAGAGAAGTTCAGATTGGTACATGGATGCCAGGAGGACGGAGGACTGTGGTCCAGGTGCAGATTGATGGGATTAGGCAGTTTAAATGGTTCAGCATGGACTAGATGGGCTGAAGGGCCTGTTTCTGTGCTGTAGTGCTGTCTGACACACCCCCAGTTCGATAGTTTAATACCAATACCGACCAGCGTTGTAAACGCCATCCATTTGTAAGTGATGAGAGTAAATGATAAAACCATGAGTATGCATGTTGCAGTGGCTCCCGCTGAAACAACTAAGGAGTTTGGCCTAGAGGCTGGTGTGTGGACTAGCTGTGCAAATGGAGTGCTGGCCATTCCTGTGCCTAATTAACAGCCCTACCGTGCCCCACCTCACTGGAGAGACGCAAACGGGCACCCTCCTATAGCTAATTAACAATGCTACCCTGCCCCACCACACTGGAGAGACGCAAGAGTCAGAAGATGCTGGAATCAGAAATGACGAACGGTGTTGAGACAAGCCAATGGGGTTGAGAGGGATCACCCATGATGAAATGGTGGAGCAGTCTCAATGGGCCGAATGGCCTGATTCTGCTCCTATGTCTTATGGTCAAATTAAGACTTTAGAAGAATTCCTCGGAACAGGCTAAATCTGGGGGGAATGGACAAGTGAAGGACCTCAACCCAAAACTTCAGCTCTCCATTTTCCTCCACAGGTGCCTCCTGACTAGCTGAGTTCCTCCAGCATCTTGTTTATGGCTCTGTTGCACTGGGAATAAACATTTCATTCAGCTTCAGGGAAAGACTTGTCCCCTCCACCATATATTGTTATCCAACCTGGAAAGAAACTGCATGAAGTGCATTCAAAAATGAAAGGGCGACCAGTTTTCTCCATCTGTTGTCCGTTGGTTATGAAAATCATCCTCTCAAATTGTGAGCCCAAATATCCACTAGTGAGTTAAGGAACAGCCAAGACACTGTTGCATAGTGACTACGAAGTCCAATAGTATAAGATGTATCTTTAATTATCCTTTTATAAGACCCCAACATTCCTAAAAACTACAGACCGATCTCCTTGCTCTGCACCCTCTGTAAACTCTATGAGAGACTCATACTGGAAAGAATATCCCCCTTAGCCGAAGATCTTCTAACACCAGACCAAGCCGGGTTCAGGCCAGGCTGCTCTTGCTGCGGTCAAGTCCTGAACTTAACCCAGTATATTGAGGATGGCTTTGAAATGCGACAAATTACAGGGGCAGTATTCATTGATTTAACAGCAGCATACGACACTGTGAATCACAGAGGCCTTCTACTGAAATTATCTAAAATGTTAAAGAACGAAACCACAGTCAAAGTAATAAGAAGCCTCCTAGAAAATCGTAGATTTTATGTAGAAATGAATGGAATTAAGAGTTGGTGGTGTCCACAAAAGAACGGACTACCACAGGGATCAGTCCTGGCACCTCTACTATTTAATGTCTGCACAAACAACCAACCAACCTTTCCTAACACACACAGGTTTATCTGTGCAGACGACCTATGCATAGCAACACAAACTAACTCCTTCCAAGAAGCTGAAGTACGACTTACAGCAGTCCTCGAAGCAATGAAGCAGTGTTATGAAAAATGGTCTCTGAACCCAAATCCCATCAAAACCTCAAGTGTGTGCATTCCACCTGAGAAATCGAGAAGCAGCTCGGAAACTCAAGATTTTCTGGTGTGGGAAGGAGCTCGAACACCATCCGACTCCAATTTACCTGGGCGTGACACTGGATAGAATGCTCTCATTTGCCATCCACATCCAAAAACTCCGAGGGAAAGTTGGCTCTTGCAATTCTCTCTTGAAAAAATTAGCAGGCACGAAATGGGGAGCTAATGCTCACACACTTAGATCAACTGCCCTAGCACTCTGCTATGCACCTGCAGAATACTGTGCACCTGTGTGCGGTAGATCAGCCCAAGCGAAAAAAATAGACCCGTTGCTTAACATAGAAACATAGAGAATAGGTGCAGGAGTAGGCCATTCGGCCCTTTGAGCCTGCACCGCCATTTATTATGATCATGGCTGATCATCCAACTCAGAACCCCGCCCCAGCCTTCCCTCCATACCCCCTGACCCCCGTAGCCACAAGGGCCATATCTAACTCCCCCTTAAATATAGCCAATGAACTGGCCTCAACTGTTTCCTGTGGCAGAGAATTCCACAGATTCACCACTCTCTGTGTGAAGAAGTTTTTCCTAATCTCGGTCCTAAAAGGCTTCCCCTCTATCCTCAAACTGTGGCCCCTCGTTCTGGCCTTCCCCAACATCGGGAACAATCTTCCTGCATCTAGCCTGTCCAATACCTTTAGGATTTTATACGTTTCAATCAGATCCCCCCTCAATCTTCTAAATTCCAACGAGTACAAGCCCAGTTCATCCAGTCTTTCTTCATATGAAAGTCCTGCCATCCCAGGAATCAATCTGGTGAACCTTCTTTGTACTCCCTCTATGGCAAGGATGTCTTTCCTCAGATTAGGGGACCAAAACTGCACACAATACTCCAGGTGTGGTCTCACCAAGGCCTTGTACAACTGCAGTAGTACCTCCCTGCTCCTGTACTCGAATCCTCTCGCTATAAATACCAGCATACCATTCGCCTTTTTCACCGCCTGCTGTACCAGCATGCCCACTTTCAATGACTGGTGTATAATGACACCCAGGTCTCGTTGCACCTCCCCTTTTCCTAATCGGCCACCATTCAGATAATAATCTGTTTTCCTATTTTTTCCCCCAAAGTGGATAACTTCACATTTATCCACATTAAATTGCATCTGCCACGAATTTGCCCAGTCACCTAACCTATCCAAGTCACCCTGCGTCCTCTTAGCGTCCTCCTCACAGCTAACACTGCCACCCAGCTTCGTGTCATCCGCAAACTTGGAGATGCTGCATTTAATTCCCTCATCCAAGTCATTATAAAATATATTGTAAACAACTGGGGTCCCAGCACTGAGCCTTGCGGTACCCCACTAGTCACCGCCTGCCATTCTGAAAAGGTCCCGTTTATTCCCACTCTTTGCTTCCTGTCTGCTAACCAATTCTCCACCCACACCAATACCTTACCCCCAATACCGTGTGCTTTAAGTTTGCACACTAATCTCCTGTGTGGGACCTTGTCAAAAGCCTTTTGAAAATCCAAATATACCACATCCACTGGTTCTCTCCTATCCACTCTACTAGTTACATACTCAAAAAATTCTATGAGATTTGTCAGACATGATTTTCCTTTCACAAATCCATGCTGACTTTGTCCGATCATTTCACCGCTTTCCAAATGTGCTGTTATCACATCCTTGATAACCGACTCCAGCAGTTTCCCCACCACCGACGTTAGGCTAACGGGTCTATAATTCCCCGGTTTCTCTCTCCCTCCTTTTTTAAAAAGTGGAGTTACATTAGCCACCCTCCAATCCTCAGGAACTAGTCCAGAATCTAACGAGTTTTGAAAAATTATCACTAATGCATCCACTATTTCTTGGGCTACTTCCTTAAGCACTCTAGGATGCAGACCATCTGGCCCGGGGGATTTATCTGCCTTCAATCCCTTCAATTTACCTAACACCACTTCCCTACTAACATGTATTTCGCTCAGTTCCTCCATCTCACTGGACCCTCTGTCCCCTACTATTTTGGAAGATTATTTATGTCCTCCTTAGTGAAGACAGAACCAAAGTAATTATTCAATTGGTCTGCCATGTCCTTGCTCCCCATAATCAATTCACCTGTTTCTGTCTGCATGGGACCTACATTTGTCTTTACCAGTCTTTTCCTTTTTACATATCTATAAAAGCTTTTACAGTCCGTTTTTATGTTCCCTGCCAGTTTTCTCTCATAACCTTTTTTCCCCTTCCTAATTAAGCCCTTTGTCCTCCTCTGCTGAACTCTGAATTTCTCCCTGTCCTCAGGTGAGCCACTTTCTCTGGCTAATTTGTATGCTTCTTCTTTGGAATTGATACTATCCTAATTTCTCTTGTCAGCCACGGGTGCACTACCTTCCTTGATTTATTCTTTTGCCAAACTGGGATGAACAATTGTTGTAGTTCATCCATGCAACCTTTAAATGCTTGCCATTGCATATCCACCGTCAATCCTTTAAGTGTCATTTGCCAGTCTATCTTAGCTAATTCATGTCTCATACCTTCAAAGTTACCCCTCTTTAAGTTCAGAACCTTTGTTTCTGAATTAACTATGTCACTCTCCATCTTAATGAAGAATTCCACCATATTATGGTCACTCTTACCCAAGGGGCCTCTCACGACAAGATTGCTAATTAACCCTTCCTCATTGCTCAAAACCCAGTCCAGAATAGCCTGCTCTCTAGTTGGTTCCTCGACATGTTGGTTCAAAAAACCATCCCGCATACATTCCAAGAAATCCTCTTCCTCAGCAGCTTTACCAATTTGGTTCACCCAATCTACATGTAATTGAAGTCACCCATTATAACTGCTGTTCCTTTATTGCACACATTTCTAATTTCCTGTTTAATACCATCTCCGACCTCACTACTACTGTTAGGTGGCCTGTACACAACTCCCACCAGCGTCTTCTGCCCCTTAGTGTTACGCAGCTCTACCCATATCGATTCCACATCTTCCCGGCTTATGCCCTTCCTTTCTATTGCGTTAATCTCTCCTTTAACCAGCAACGCCACCCCACCTCCCTTTCCTTCATGTCTATCCCTCCTGAATATTGAATATCCCTGAACGTTGAGCTCCCATCCCTGGTCACCCTGGAGCCATGTCTCTGTGATCCCAACTATATCATAATCATTAATAACAATCTGCACTTTCAATTCATCCACCTTATTACGAATGCTCCTTGCATTGACACACAAAGCCTTCAGGCGCTCTTTTACAATTCTCTTAGCCCTTATACAATTATGTTGAAAAGTGGCCCTTTTTGATGCTTGCCCTGGATTTGTCGGCCTGCCACTTTTACTTTTCTCCTTAGTACTTTTTGCTTCTACCCTCACTTTACACCCCTCTGTCTCTCTGCACTGGTTCCCATCCCCCTGTTGTGAACTAACCTCCTCACGCCTAACCTCTTTAATTTGATTCCCACCCCCCAACCATTCTAGTTTAAAGTCACCTCAGTAGCCCCTGCTAATCTCCCTGCCAGGATATTGGTCCCCCTAGGATTCAAGTGTAACCCGTCCTTTTCGTACAGGTCACGCCTGCGCCAAAAGAGGTCCCAATGATCCAAAAACTTGAATCCCTGCCCCCTGCTCCAATCCCTCAGCCACGCATTTATCCTCCACCTCATCGCATTCCTACTCTCACTGTCGCGTGGCACAGGCAGTAATCCTGAGATTACTACCTTTGCGGTCCTTTTTCTCAACTCCCTTCCTAGCTCCCTATATTCTCCTTTCAGGACCTCATCCCTTTTCCTACCTATGTCATTGGTACCTATATGTACCACGACCTCTGGCTCCTCACCCTCCCACTTCAGGATATCTTGGACACGATCAGAAATATCCCGGACCCTGGCACCAGGGAGACAGACTACCATCCGGGTCTCTGGACTGCGTCCACAGAATCGCCTATCTGACCCCCTTACTATCGAGTCCCCTATCACAACTGCCCTCCTCTTCCTTGCCCTACCCTTCTGAGCTACAGGGCCAGACTCTGTGCCGGAGGCACGGCCACTGTCGCTTCCCCCAGGTAAGCTGTCCCCCCCAACAGTACTCAAACAGGAGTACCTATTGTTAAGGGGTACAGCCACCGGGGTACTCCCTATTCCCTGACTCTTCCCCTTCCCCCTCCTAACCGTGACCCACTTGTCTGCCTCCCGTGGCCCCAGCGTGACCACCTGCCTGTAACTCCTCTCTATCACCTCCTCGCTCTCCCTGACCAGACGAAGCCTGCTGAATAATCACGGGCACACTGCGCCCCACACCCACTAACGTCATTTACAGACTTGCAGGCATTGCTCCCCCAGAGATCCGAAGACACATTACAACAAAAATTGAAAAAGGTAAATAGAACTCGGATCCACTACACCATCATGTGCCAGTTTCCAACCACCTAAAATCGAGGAAAAGCTTTGCTACAGTGGAGGAACTACTGCACGGAACATCCCCCCAAACACACAGGATTGACCCCTGGCAACAAACAGAAGCCAGAACCCCACCAAACAATACAGTGCAAGACCCCACAGAAATGTTGCCAGACGGGGCACAGCTTGACAGACGGAAGTGCTGCACTCTCAACAGAGTGAGAGCGGGAGTTTGTAGGATGGGAGGCAATATGGTGAAGTGGGGTTTAAAGACCAGCGAATCCTGTGAGTGTGGCGAAAGGGTGCAGAACATTGAACACGTTCTGCGCAACTGCCCACTCTCACCTGATGTAGCTGACACTGACCTGCTCAACGTCAACCAAACAACACTAGAGTGGCTGGCTGTCTGGTGTGACAAGCTACGATGATCTTTAATTATGATGCAAAAGATCTGAGTACCACCCATATACACTCAGTGGTCACTTGATCGGGTACATCTGCACGTTAATGCAAATATCTAATCAGCCAATCATGAGGCAGCAACTCAATGCATTAAAGCATGTAGACATGGTCAAGAGGTTCAGTTGTTGTTCAGACCAAACTCCAGAATGGGGAACAAAATGCGATCTTAGTAACTTTGACCACAGAATGATTGTTGGTTTGAGTATTTCAGAAACTGCTGATCTTCTGGGATTTTCATGGGCAAGGGTTCCCAGCCTCTTTTATGCTGTGGACCTTTACCATTAAGCATGGGCCCCAGTTTGGGAACCCCTGCTCTAGAGTTTCTAGAGAAAGGTGTGACAAACAATCGTCATTCTGTGAGCGGCAATTCTGTGGGTGAAAGTGCCTTGCTGATGAGAGATCAGAGGAGAATGGCCAGGCTGGCCCAAGCTGATAGTAACTCAGATAACCACGTGAAGAGCATCTCTGATTGCTGAACACATCGAACCTAGTGGATGGGCTACAGCAGCAGAAGAGCAAAAATATACAGGAACCTCCTGTACCTAATAAAGTGGCCACTGAGTGTAATTATCAAAATGTATTTTCTATTATGCAAATGTTAACATTTTAGTTGATATTCTCTATAACAAACATTGCACTGAAATTATTCCTGGGTTTACAAACATATCTTTATTAGATTTATTTTTTAAAATAAACACTTGCACAGATAGCTGTGCCCGTTCTGGACCAGTCAGACACGGTGCGATTGATAACTGCTCCTATTTATCCTGCACCCCCTGGAAATAGAAGGTAATTCACGGACTTGAGCATGGGTCCTCTGCAGCTTGGCTGCATCCCAAATGACCAGCCGAGGCTCGGTGGGAGTAATCCTTTTCTCATGAGTTGGAAATCGAGAATGGTGGAAAGTTCCATCATACTGAACAGTCGTGACGTATCACAGAGCAACAAGGCACGGTTGTTGGTCTGGGCACAACTCAGCTAAAAGGAGCGGCACTGTGGCAGCGGGTAGAAAAGCTAATTTATGCCCTATGGTAATGATTGACCCCTGTGCTCTGAATCTTGAAGCCCATAACAGTGACTTGGGCAAAATTAATGAATCAGAATTATTTACTCTGAGGGGAAACTGGAACTTTAAAAAATTCCCAGAGTTTCCCAAAGAGTTTGAGTCTGAGGAGGTTTCTATCAACCCATCGGCATTGCTCTAGACTGGGGTTCCCAACCTGGGATCCACAGGCTCCTGGTTCAACAACAGGGGTCCATGGCATGAAAAGGGTTGTAGAGGCAATTACAGTAAAGGCTTTCAAGAGACGCTCGGATAGGCAGATGCAGGAAGATGGAGATGGAAGATGAAGATGGAGGGGGAGGGATATGGATATGGTGTAGGTAGGAGGGATTAGTGTTTGAGTGTTATCAATTAGCTTTTTTGCTGATTTGGCACAACATTGTGGGCTGAATGGCCTTTTCTGTGCTGTACTGTTCTATGGTTCCATGTAGATTGTGTATTTCTCAGCCCAAAAACGGTCTTGCTATAATTCTGGAAAGGGTTAAAATGTGATTTCTATTTTCAGACTCTATTCTTTCCCAACATTGTAAATGTAACATTTGTCACCAGTAATACAATTCACATGCCAAACGTACAATGACAAGTTTAGACCAAACAAGGATTTTAACCATCGTTCCTGAAAATTACAGATCAGCTCAGATACATAATTACATCCTGATCCAAGACTGGGGACCCTGTTTTTGCTGCTCACCCAATCCATTCCTCACCAACAATCACCTCTCACCCCGTGAACTCAGTGTGATGTGACCCTCTCAAGCCATTGGTGCTCCATTAAGTTTCCACGTTTTGAAGCTTGCTCCCCAACCCTCAAACAAGAGTCTCTCCATTTACCCAGATGGTTACTGCCAGCCTGATCTGTCCTCAGACCGAAGACCTGAGGACCCAACCAACCTTAACACAAAGTCAGGTCCCAATGGGGTCATTCAATTAAACACCATAGATTACCCTGGACAGTGAGAGAGCTGGGCCATGGTCATGGTAAACTCTTTCTGAGTCATGCTATCCATGACCCCCTGTATCTGCTACTGAGACCAGGGATCCTGCAAGCACAACACCTTCCTTTCTGTAACACTAAAGTATAGAAAATGTAATATGAAGACTTTAGAACAAAACAATTAAGAAAGATGAAAAGCATCAATACTTAATTAAATGCCATTATTTTGCACTGAAAATTTTTACCTCTTCTGATACCATGAGGTTCTCCTTTTCATTCAGATATAATAAATTATAACACACAGTTTAAGTGACCTGTACAATGCATTGTAGGAATCAAAATCACAGTGCAAGATTCCCACCAGAAGATCTGTTTAAAAACTGCACTTACGATTATAAAAACTTCCATTAGCAATTTTGCCCAATTTTTCGGGACGAATTCAGCAGAAACACTGGGAAAAAAATGGCCCAGACATCTGTTACCAAAATCACCCAGTTTCCATCAAACTTTTGCCCAAGAGGATATAAAGTTTCCAACTCATAAACTTTTCTCAAGGCAAAGACAAGGAGGAATTTCTTCACCCAGAACTCTGTAACAAAATCTATTTAAAAAGATGTTGACAGGTTTTTAGATATTAAGGGAATTGAGAGATTGGGGCTAAGTGCAGAAAGGTAATACTGAGGTAAATTGGTCAGCCAGGAACTTATCGGAACACACACGAGGGACATGTTTCTATTTATTACATTTTTATATTGCCCGTGCCATTATTATATTCCATCATGGATCCACGGGCTTGGAGAGATTCACAGTTCATCCAGGCACTGGACCCAGAAGGGCTTGAGTAGGATGACAAATAACGTCACCCAACAGCCTTGGGTGAACAGTGAATGCCTCCAAGATACACTGGAGAGTCGTGAACCACTTGCAGATCATGGTAAAGGACAGGGTGTATTTTGTAGCAACCAATGGAAAATGCAAGAGACCCTACTTAGTTTTTGATTTGATTCTGGCTTTGATAGTCCATCATAAAACGAAGTACACGCTGGCCATAATTTATATATGAGTTTCATCCTTCCTCCCATGGCTATTTTGGTGTAAATTGTTGTATCCATACTTCCTTTCCATGGGAACATGCTCCATTCTGACCACATAATCGTCAGGCCGGGAACTTTTATTCAGCTCTACAACTCGAGGAACAACAGTTGACCAGCGATCTAAGTGAATGGAGAAAGCAGTGTTCATCAATGAGATCAGTTTCAAGGCTCTGCACACAGTAAACTCACTAAAACTTTACAGATAAGAGCAGATTTAATGAATCCCCCATAATAAATGAACTTCTATTATGGGCTGGCATTCTTTTGAAAGTTCGTTGCGCTGGCATCTGGCAGACCTTTTGAAGTTTTAATAAAGAGAATTCTAGTGTGTGCAACGGATCGTCCTCAAGAGGAGAACAGGGACGGACTCTCGAGAGCACTACTGCAGCTCTAACAAATGTAAAACTGCCCACGGGCTGCCTTACAAACTCCTTGCTCATCTCAGCAATGCTGGAGACCATGTCCTTAACGGAAAACATCAAGGCTTTTGTTTTCATGTCCAGTTACATTATCAGGAGTGGCTATTTCAGGTTAGTCCTGAACTTTTGAAGGTTTCTTTATTCTTTGGCAAAGCAGGGGCTGTGATGCCTTAGGCATAAATTCAGTGTCCATTTTGCAATCAGGAGCATGTGTGACCTACACAAACACATTCTTCTAAAAATCAGTCCTATTCCAATGGTGCCAAAGACTAAGATTATAAGATGTGGGGCGGGGGGGTGGGGGAAGCACCCATGGGGGCATATTGTGAATTACCAACAGCTTTCATTCCATCAAGGCCTGGGAACATAAAGCAGAGGCGTGACCAGTTCTGGTATGGATGAGGCTGCAACTTCTGCTGAGTCACGAGCATCTGGCAGCAGCTTTTCTATTAGACTCCTGGTGGTTACGAGGTCAGTTTGAGGCACCAGCGCCTGTTGTGGAATGGGATATCCGTAACCCAGCATGCACTGTGGACGAGGGCCCACCGAGACTGAAAGTGTGGTGTTTGCAACAGGGTGAGGGTTAGGGTAAGGTCTAGGCAAGGGTACTGTGTGTAGTCAGCCTAGCCAAGGAAGGTCCTTGAAGGGTAAAGCTTCCCTTTTGCACTGCAGGGGACCAGGGGGATTTGGCAAACGGAGGCAAGATTAGGATGTAACAAAAAGATGCAAAGAACACACACCAACTGACTTTACTCACTTTAAAGTATCATCGGTTGTTAGCTTGTAGTTTCTATTGACTTTTAAACCTGTATTGTGAATGGTGATTGATCTTGCAAATAAGGAATTTGAACATACACAGTTTACCAAATGATCAATATCTGTAACTGCTCGTCTATTCTGTATAAAAATGGCATTTCTCAGTTCAGATTTCAGAACGGTGTGCTGACCGGGCCGGGCTGCTCTCCTTGCGAGCAAGTAAATAAAATGTGACTGAGGAACCAGTGTGAGCTTTCAGAGCCCAGTTAATCAGCAACAACAAAAGCTTACACAACTACTCCATGAGAGAGATGGAGAAAGAGCGAGAGAGAGAATCACAGATAGATGACAGGGAGAGAGGGAGAGAGAGAGAGTGAGAGAGAGAATCACAGATGCATGATGGGGAGAGAGGGAGAGAGAAAGAAGAGAGAGGGAGAGAGAGAGAGGAGAGGAGAGGAGAGAGAGGAAAAAAAACCCAGCCAGAATCACAGATGGATGACGGGCAGAAGTTCTGCCCATCTCACCCTGACCAGCTCAGCATTCCCTCTTTTGTCTGTCGGTGGATCAAAGCACTGTCAACAACTGCCCATTCTCCCCTCATTTACTCGTGGGGCACACGGAAGCCATACGGACACCTGGTCCCACAGATCCCTGGTTCCAGTTGCCCGTGTTTCAGTAGCCAGACATGTGAAGTATATGTCGTGACGTAATTCCCACTCACCTCGGCGCAGACGGCCCATGGTTTGGTTTAAGCCACCGTCAAATTGGTAGATATCATTCCTGCCGGGGTCTTCGTTAATAATGCCAACGTTCTGGTTCCAGTGAGACCAGTTAACCTCATCCACCCTGGAATACATATAGAGACAGGTGTCGTGGTTACTGTAGGGGGAGAGACGCAGGGTGTCGAAGCTGCTGTAATTTAAAATCCAGCTACAACATGGGACACTGAGCTGTGTGCATCCCGTTGCCACAGTATGAATAAGGTCCTGCACACCTGAAGCAAAAAAGGTGCATGGAGGATAGTTCCTTCTCTTTCCTTTGATACAGGAGACCATTTGGCCCATTGAAATTATGCCAGCTCCCAGTACAATCCAATTCACCTCTTACAGTCATAAAAATGTACAGCACAGAAAGTCCCTTCTGCCCATCCAGTCTATGCCAAACCATTTAATCTGCCTAGTCCCATCAACCTACACCCAGACCATAGTCCTCCATACACCTACCATCCTTGTACCTATCCAAACTTATCTTAAACGTTGAAATCGAGCTCATATACAGAACTTGTGCTGGCAGCTCATTCCACACTCTCACGATCCTCTGAGCAAAGAAGCTTCCCCTCATGTCCCCCTTAAACTTTCACCTTTCACCCTTAACCTATGACTACTGATTGTAGTCCCATTCAACCCCAGTGGAAAAAGCCCACTGGCATTTACCCTGTCTATACCCCTCATAATCTTGTATACCTCTATCAAATCACTCCTCAATTTTCTACATTCCAAAGAATAAAGTTCTAACTTATTCAGTCTTTCCTTATAACTCAGGTCCTCCAGTCCCAGCAACAATCCTTGTAAATTTTCTCTGTACTCAACCTTATTTACATCTTTCCTGTGAGTGGGTGACCAAAACTACACACAATACTCCAAATTAGGCCTCAACATAACAGCCCATCTCCTATCCTCAATATTTGCTTTAAGAAGCCAAGATGGCAAAAGCTTTCTTTATGACCCTTTCTACCTGTGACACCACTGTCAATGAATTATGGATCTGTAGTCCCCGATCCCTTTGTCCTACCACGCTCCTGAGTGCCCCACCATTCAAGTATCCTGTTTTTTAAACATTAATATACATACATAATAGTTAAATTACATAAGTAGTGCAGAGGAAAGTAGAGAGGTGGTGTTCATGGGTTCAAGTTC
This sequence comes from Mobula hypostoma, assembly GCF_963921235.1. Classification (NCBI taxonomy): domain Eukaryota; kingdom Metazoa; phylum Chordata; class Chondrichthyes; order Myliobatiformes; family Myliobatidae; genus Mobula; species Mobula hypostoma. The sequence goes on along the minus strand of NC_086123.1, from coordinate 35,016,568 downwards.
TGACAGTGTCTCTTGCTGACTACTATACCCGATCTTATTCCCAGTAAGCTCACATGCCTATCAACTCTCTTCAGTTCTCCGGCTACTCACAGGCCCTTGGGCCAATTTACCACAACCAATAAATCCACCACCACACCGTTAGGATATAGAAGAAAGCCAGAGCGCCTGTGGGGCAGCTTGGTGGTTGACTGTCTGCAAAATGCACACAGCATCTGGAATCGGAGTCTGGCCGAGCAGCAGCATTAGCAGAAAGAGGTTGTATCTGTTCTCTATCTGCATTGTGTTCTGTGTTGTGTGCTTATTAGGGTAGTTAGTCACGCGGGTGGGGGTGAGGTAAAAGCGAGGAGTTTAGTTACATATTCATGCTTTGTCGTTAGGGAGTGATCCGGGCTGATACCTTTTTTGTTGACTGCATAATCACATCTAAAATCACTTAACTTCACTTGATTATGTTCAATTACATTGAAGAAAGCTTGAGTACATTTAAGACACTACGATTGTTTATTTTGTTAGTTTCATTAGTTTTTACCACTTCAAGATTGTATGCTTCGCTAGTTTCTTAACAAAGGATCGAATATATTCTTCGACTTAGACCATAAGACCATAAGACATAGGAGCAGAATTAGGCCATTCAGCCCATCGAGTCTGCTCTGCCATTCCATCATGGCTGATCCCGGATCCCACTCAACCCCACACACCTGCCTTCTCGACTTTGTAGCTGTGTTTAGTTTACTTATTGAGATACAGTGGAATAGGCCCTTCGAGCCGCAACACCCAGCAACTTCTCAATTACAATTTACAATGACCAATTAACCTACCAACCAGTACACCTTTGGACTGTGGGAGGAAACCGGAGCACCCGGAGGAAACCCACGCAGTCACGGGGAGAAACGTACAAACTCGTTACAGACAATGGCAGGAATTGAACCCGGATCACCGGTACTGTAAAGCTTTATGCTAACCACTACGCTACTGTGTTGAATTGGAACGGTAAAGATTTTACTGAATGATGGAACAGGGTCAAGAAACTGAAAGATAATTGCAGCTCCTATTTCTTAAGAGCTTGTAACTTGTTGTTATTGGATTGGAGAGCAGGTCATACAGGATGAACCCACCCCCTGTGTTTGGTCTCTAGGTGGTGTTAGTTGTTCGAGTAGCCACTACAGTGGTATTATGGAAAGGAAGACAATACTCTCAGTTCTTTCACACCTGAAGCACCATCTACGGTCTGGAGTACCATCAGAATTGATTCCCACAGTAACCATCTCTCCGGAGCGGAACGCTTTCCTCAGGAAAACGGGGAATGATCTCTCAATGTCCAGAATCGTTGTAGCCCACTGCCAAGAATAAATAATAAGTGTTACTTTGACAACCTCGTTTTGATCAGTTTCCTCGTTTAGCAGTTTATCCACCTCCTTCACCAATTCCCTTTTACTCCCTACTGCCAAACGTCTGCTTCCTTTACTCATTCCTCCTTCACCCCACTTCTTCATACTCTCCCTGCACTTCACTTCCGTCTCCCTCTTCCTCCACCCCTATCTCCAGCGCATCAGTTACCACCACACTTTACAGCGAGGGCTGAACGATTGGCATTACTTGAACACATTAAAGTAATCCTAAGGAAGAGAGGAGAGTCTGAGAATACAGGTGTCCCTTCGTCTTTACTTTAAGCGAGGCGCACACGTGTCACGTGGTAGCGTGACGATGTATGCAATTCACGTACTTTTTACATATAACCCATAATTATTTGTTTAAATGAACGACAATGCTTAATCAATGCTTCTTAACCAATAAATGTACAAGTTACTCAATTAATATTGAAGTATCAAATACACAAGAATTGAAGTTCAATTCCCACCACTGCCTGTCAGGAGTTTGTATGTTCTCCCCATGAAAGCAATGAGATTTCTCCGGGTGCTCCAGCTTCCTCCCACATTCCACAAACGTACGATAGATGTGTGGTGGAGAGCGTGCTGACTGGCGGCATTACGGCCTGGTATGGGAACACCAATGCCTTTGAGCAGAAAATCCTACAGAAGGGAGTGCGTTCAGCCCAGTACACCACAGGCAAAAGCCTCCCAGCCACTGAGCACATCTGCATGAAAGGTTGCCGTAGAAAAGCAGCATCCATCGTCAAAGATCCTCACCACCCAGTCCGTGCTCTTTTCTCGCTGCTGCCGTCAGGTAGAAGGTACCGGAGCCTCAGGACTCGCACCACCAGGTTCAGGAACAGTTACTACCCCTCAACCATCACGCTCTTGAACAAAAGGGGATAACTACACTCATTTAAGGACTCTTTTATCTTGTTATTTCATGCTCACTATTTATTGCTATTTATTTATTATCTACAGTTGCATAGTCAGTTTACAGTTCCTGTTGTTTACAGATCCTGTTTATAGTTACGGTACTATGGACTTGCTGGGTATGCCTGCAGAAAAAGAATCTCAGGGTTGTATGTGGTGACATGTATGTACTCTGATAATAAGTATCAGAACTTTCACACCTCAATTGAAATAAGAATCAGAACTTTGAACTTTTAGGGTCAGGATTGGTAAGTTGTGGCCACACTGTGTTAGTGCCAGAAGGGAGGTTACACTTCCACACTGCCCCCAGCAGAATCTTCGCTGATTTCATTTGATGCAAACAATGTGCATGTGGAAAATTAGACAAATATCTCCTCCCTCTTTTCACTACGTATTCAGGCTCCTGGGTGAACTTCTAGATCCTCTTTCTTTAAAAGTCGTGAGTAGGGAAAGGAGTGAAAGGAAATACACAAGACTTGTATTTCTGTAGCAACAGTTCTCATCCCTCCCATGACTTCCACACCATTTTACAGCCAATGACGGCCTTTAGAAATGTAGCCACTGTTACAGTGTACAAAACACATCCACATGTGCATTGTTACAATAACAGCCAGATAATTTGTTCAGTAGTGCTGTCTAAAGTCAAACTACTGGCCAAGCCCCTTGTTTCTCCTCAAAGCCATGCCATGGGATCTCCTAACTGGCCCCCAAGGCAGCAGATGGGGCATCAGTTTAATCCTGACGGAAATAAGGCACCTCTGGACAGTCAGTATCATTCGACCTCCAGGGGGCTAGAAATACTTCCAGGACAAAGAGTCTACAGACTGAGCCGCAGCAGTAGATGGTGGGATCAGGAATGCCTGGTTGGCGTTGGAATGTGTGGTGGCACTTGTGGGCTGCCCTCACATTAGTATTGGATGTGCTGGTTGGTAATGCGAACAATATTCCATCCTGATGACATGAATATCGATTTCTCCTTCCGGTAAAGATGTTTCCCTCCCCCTCCCCTCTTCTTCTATTCCCCACTCTGGCCTCATCTCTTTTCACCTCCCTACCACCTTCCCCTGGGTCACCTCCTCCTTCCCTTTCTCCTATGGCCCACTCGCCTATCCTATCAGATTCCTTCCTCTCCAGCCCTTTACCTGGCTTCACCTATCACCTTCCAGCTAGCCTCCTTCTCCTCCCCCACCTTCTTTATTCCAGCATCTTCCCCCTTCCTTTCCAGTCCTGAAGAAGAGTCCAGGCCCAAAATGTTTACTGTTTATTCATCTCCATGGATGCTGCCCAACCTGCGGAGTTCCCCAGCATTTTGTGAGTGTGGGACGCATTTCACTGTGTGTTTCGATGTACACGTGATAAATAAACCTGAATCCAAAAAACACAAGTGTGCATTCCTCCAATTGCCACCCTCTGGAGGTTTGTTGAGAGCCAACATTTACACAAAATTGTTAACTATCAGGATGGTGAAAATCGCAAACATTTGTAACTTTGGTGATGAGGCTGGCTTATTTATTCATTTTACTATTATTGTTGTGTGTACCAAGATAAAATTAAAAAAACCTTTCGTTTGCAAGAGACATCCAGGCTGTTCTCAGAAACCAGGCATTCATAACTCACTGGAATTCAGAAGAATGAGGGGTGACCTCATTTAAACCTATCAAATGGTGAAAGGCCTTAACAGAGTGGATGTGGAGAGGATGTTTCCTTTGGTGGGGGAGTCTAAGACCAGAGGACACAGCGCTAGAACAGGGAAACTTCCTTTTAGAACAGAGATGAGGAGGAATTTCTTTAGTCTGATAGTGATGAATCTGTGGAATTCATTGTCACTGACAGCTGTGGAGGTAACGTCATTGGGTATATTAAAGGCAGAGGTTGATAGATTCTTGATTAGTCAGGGCATGAAGGGACACAGGAGATTGGGGCTGAATGGGAAATTGGATCAGCCTGATGAAACATAGAAATCTACAGCACATTACAGGCCCTTCGGCCCATAACGTTGTGCTGTCCATGTCACCTACTTTAGAAGCTGCCTAGAATTTCCCTGCCACACAGCCCTCTATTTTTCTAAGCTCTATGTACTTATCTAAGAGTCTCTTAAAAGACCCTATTGTGTCTGCCTCTATCACCGTCACCGGCAGTGCATTCCATGCACCCACCACTCTCTGTGTGAGAAACTAACCTCTGACATCCCTCCTGTATCTTCATCCAAGCACCTTAAAACTATGCCCCCTCGTGTTAGTTATTTCACAATAAAGCCTCTGACTATCCACACGATCAATGCCTCTCATCATCTTGTACACCTCTATCAGGTCACCTCTCATTCCCCGTCACTCCAAGGGGAAAAGGCCGAGTTCACTCGACCTATTCTCATAAGGCACGCTCTCCAATCCAGGCAACATCCTTGTAAATCTCCTCTGCACTCTCTCTATAGGATCTACATCCTTCTTGTGGTGAGGTGACAGAAGTGAACCCAGTTCTCCAAATGGGGTCTGACTAAATGGCAGAGCAGACTTGACGGGCCAAATGGCCTAATTCTTCTGCTTTATCTTATGGCCCATGGTTAATAAGCACATCAAGGTAAAACAGAATGCAGGATACAGAGCAGCAAATTAGATGGTTCTCGGAATCCCTCACCTGTATGTATGTGTTCTAGTCATTGTCTCTTCTGCTCTCCTCCCAAGTGCAGGTTTCCATTTGGCAACAAGTAAATAGCAGAGCAATTCACAAGGTTATGATAGAAACATAGAAACATAGAAAATAGGTGCAGGAGTAGGCCATTCGGCCCTTTGAGCCTGCACCGCCAGTCAGTATGATCATGGCTGATCATCCAACTCAGAACCCTGCACCAGCCTTCCCTCCATACCCCCTGATCCCTTTAGCCACAAGGGCCATATCTAACTCCCTCTTAAATATAGCCAATGAACTGCCCTCAACTGTTTCCTGTGGCAGAGAATTCCACAGATTCACCACTCTCTGTGTGAAGTTTTTCCTAATCTCAGTCCTAAAAGGCTTCCCCTTTATCCTCAGACTGTGACCCCTCATTCTGGACTTCCCCAACATCGGGAACAATCTTCCTGCATCTAGCCTGTCCAATCCCTTTAGAATTTTGTACGTTTCAATCAGATCCTCCCTCAATCTTCTAAATTCCAGAGAGTACAAGCCTAGCCAATCCAGTCTTTCATCATATGAAAGTCCTGCCATCCCAGGAATCAATCTAGTGAACCTTCTTTGTACTCCTTCTATGCAAGAATATCTTTCCTCAGATTAGGGGACCAAAACTGAACACAATACTCCAGCAACATACATCAAAGTTGCTGGTGAACGCAGCAGGCCAAGCAGTTGCTTGAATTTCCAGCATCTGCAGAATTCCTGTTGTTTGCGTTTAAACAATACTCCAGGTGTGGTCTCACCAAGGCCTTGTACAACTGCAGTAGAACCTCCCTGCATCTGTACTCGAATCCTTTTGCTATGAATGCCAGCATACCATTCGCCTTTTTCACCGCCTGCTGTACCTGCATGCCCACTTTCAATGACTGGTGTACAATGACACCCAGGTCTCGTTGCACCTCCCCTTTTCCTAATCAGCCACCATTCAGATAATAATCTGTTTTCCTGTTCTTGCCACCAAAGTGGATAACCTCACATTTATCCACATTAAATTGCATCTGCCATGAATTTGCCCACTCACCCAACCTATCCAAGTCACTCTGCATCCTCTTAGCATCCTCCTCACAGCTAACACTGCCGCCCAGCTTCGTGTCATCCGCAAATTTGGAGATGCTGCTTTTAATTCCCTCATCTAAGTCATTAATATATATTGTAAACAACTGGGGTCCCAGCACTGAGCCTTGAGGTACCCCACTAGTCACTGCCTGCCATTCTGAAAAGGTCCCGTTTATTCCCACTCTTTGCTTCCTGTCTGCTAACCAATTCTCTATCCACATCAATACCTTACCCCCAATACCGTGTGCTTTAAGTTTGCACACTAATCTCCTGTGTGGGACCTTGTCAAAAGCCTTTTGAAAATCCAAATATACCACATCAAATATATCATATGATGAACCCAAGGCCTGCACGCAGGGTGTTGCTGAACCTGATTTTGACCTCCACAGTTCAGCATGAAATCTGCAGATTCTTTAGTAAGATACAAGCTGTCAGGTACCCCCAGATGGACAGTGGTGGACTTGGAAAGTAACATTGGCAGGAGAAGATCTGATTCTCTGAGCTGCACTGGAGCAGGCTACTGTCTGCTGCACTCTTCCATCGTCACTGTTCTCTCTCTAACAAAGCTCGTTCTCATCCGGTGCTCTGGAGACTGGAGTAAACCCACTAACAGAAAACGAATGGCAATAGACAGTCATCATCATCATTATCGGCATGGATATGACCTGGGTGATCACGGTCCTTGACCCTGATTGTTTTTGGCGGAATTTTTCTATGGAAGTGGTTTGCCATTGCCACCTTCTGGGCAGTGTCTTTACAAGACGGGTGACCCCAGCCATTACTCTTCTGCCTGGAGTCAGTGGTCGCATAGCCAGGACACATGAATGCACCAGCTTCTCATACAACCATCCACCACCTGCTCCCATAGTTTCCTGTGATCCCGTCCCTGATCAGGGGGGCTAAGCAGGTGCTACACCTTGCCCAACGGTGACCAGCAGGCTGGAGGAGGGAAGGAACACCTCACATCTCCTTTGTTAGAGACACATCTCCCTGCCACCAAATATACTGTAGATGTTGTAAATTAGCCCAGGTTCAGGAAGACTGTTCATCCGATTGGTTCAACCTCACTATTACCTGTGGTGATGTGGTTTCTGCTGTGGTGTGTTTTCAGTCAGAGTTACTGACTGGTAAAGTTGTAATTGTACAGCACAGCAAGGGTCCTTCAGCCAATCTACACAATGCTCATCCTACACTAATCCTGTTTTGTCTCCCCACATTCCCATCATTTGCCTCCTTAAGGTGCTGGGGAGCTGGTACAGGGGAGATGTCAGGGGTAAGTTTTTTACTCAGAGAGTGGTGAGTGCCTGGAATGGGCTGCCGGCAACGGTGGTGGAGGCGGATACGATAGGATCTTTTAAGAGACGTTTAGATGGGTACATGGAGCTTACAAAAATAGAGGGCTTTAGGTAAGTCTAGTAATTTCTGAGTAAGGGACATGTTCAGCACAACTTTGTGGGCTGAAGGGCCTGTATTGTGCTGTAGGTTTTCTATGTTTCTATGTTTCCTAATTCCGCCATTCACTTACACACTAAGGGCTATTTACAGCGGTCAATTAACTCACCACTATAAGTCGGACATCTTTAGGGTGTAGGAGAAAACCATGGGAGAAGCCCACGCAGTCAGAGGGAAAATGTACAAACTTGCCACAGACAGCGGCGGAGGTCAGGGTTGAATTTAGGTCACTGGAGTGGTGAGGCAGCCATTTTGTTCCTCAGAGGGTCAGCTAGCTGACAGCTTTGAGAAAATATAAGCAATGATCTCACATTTCAAAGGAAATTCCGAAGGGAGGTGGTGGATCTGGCTGCTGAGGAACAGGTGGATATGGATAGAAAGCTGAAGATATACAGGACTGAATACACATTAAACCTCCTTACAGAGTTGTGAGCAACACACAAAATGCTGGAGCACCTCAGCAGGCCAGGCAGCATCAATGGAAATGATTAAACAGTCGATGTTTCGGGCCGAGATATTTCTTCAGGACTGGAAAGGAAGGGAGAAGATGCTGGAATAAAAAGATGGGGGAAGGGGAAAGAGGATGGCTAGAAGGTGATAGGCGTTTAAAGAACTTCTAAAGAAATAGAAACTGGAAGTTCACCCAAGAGCCTAAATAAGTAGTGAAAAGAGGGAGGAGATATTTGTCCAATTTGCCACATGCACAGAGACATACAGCGAAATGTGTCGTTTGCGTCAAATCAAATCTGGCTTCTGCCCACAACTTACCAACCCCGGCCCTGACTACGTCTCAGTATGTGCGGGGGTAGGGAATGGAGACAGATGAAGCTAGGGGATTGGGGGGGTACGGGTGAGGAAAGAAGCTGGGAGGCAAAGGGCTAAAGAAGATGGAATCTGACAGGAGAGGAGTGTGGATGATCGGAGAAAGGGAGGGAGATGATTGATAGGTGAGGAGAAGAGGTATGAGGCTGGAGTGGGGAAATGAAGAAGGAAGGGAGGGGTCCATGAAAATCACTTCCAGGAATAGTAGTGAAAGCAGAAACAATATCAACATTCCAGATCAGATTGGATAAAGGATTGTCAAGCCTGGGATGAAGTAATGTGGGAACAAGTTGGGAATTAAATACTTGAACACAGAACATAGAACGCCTCAGTACATCACAGGCCCTTTACCTAGGATGTTGTGCCAACCTTCTAAACTACTCTGAGATTAATCTAACACTTTCCTCCTATAGAACCGCCCCCCCATTTTCTATCATCCATTTGCCTATCTAAAAATCTCTTAATTGCCCCTAATGTATCTGCCCCTACACCACCCAGGCAGGGCATTCTGTGGCTAATTTTCTTGCATGCTCACAGAAATTCCTGGAGTGAAAATGTCTGCTGCAAGTTCTACAAATTCCGATGTAGATATCTAAATAAGGGAATGGACCGTTAAGATATAGGAGCAGAAATTAGGCCACTTGACCCATCAAGTCTGCTCCGCCATTTCATCATGGCTAATCCATTTCCCTCTCAGTCCCAATCTCCCACCTTCTCCCCGTATCCCTTCATGCCCTGGCTAATCAAGAATCTGTCAACTTCTGACTTAAGTATACCCAACGAACTGACCTTCACAGATTCACCATCCTCTGACTAAAGAAAGTCCTCCTCGTATCCATTGTAAATGGATGTCCCTCTATCCTGAGGCTGTGTCCCCTGGCTCCAGACTCCCTCACAATAGGAACCCTGTTTCCATCCAACCTACCTGAAGCCTCCATATTTGTTTGCTCTTCTTGGACACTTGGCCTACAGTTTCGCCCATTAAAGCAATTAACATGTTGAGCAGGAGCACAAAGGTCAGGATGATGTAGGAGACCAGGAGGATGACAAAGACAATGGGATACTTGGCATTGTTGATGACATCCAGGTCTCCCATGCCGATGGTGAGTCGGAAGAGCTCCAGCAGGAACTTGCTGAATGATAAGTTGTCCCGACAGATGGGGTACGTTGAACTTGTGCAGTTTGGTGAATCCGACGTTATGTCACACGTTTGGAGTCTGCTATCATCACTGGGGCAGGTCATCAACAGTGAGACCAGGGCTGAAACAGAAGTTCAAGTTGGCACATCATTATCATTTCTAATATTTACTCTGGGGTAGCACAGCCGATCTGAGGTTAAATAAAACACCTTTCATCCAGAGGTGCAGAAGGTCTGTATTATATTTTCTCTTTTAGAGTCATAGAGTGCTACAAGACAGAATAGGCCCTTCAGCCCATCTAACGCATGCCAAAGTGTTATTCTCCCTCATCCCATCGTCCTGGACCATACCCCTCCTCACCATACCCATCTACTTATCCAAACTTCTCTTACATGTCACAGTCAAACCTGCATCGATCACTGTTACACACTCTCACCACCCTCTGAAGGAGTCCCCTTCAATATTTCACCTTTCTCCCTCAACCCTTGGCCTTCAGTTCTGGTCGCACCCAACCACAGAAGAAAAAGCCTGCTTTCACTTACCCTGTCTATACCCCTCATGATTTTGTAAATCCCTGTGAAATCTCCCCTCATTTTCCTACTCTCCAGGGGGAAAAATTCCAAACCTATTCAACCTTTCCCTTGATATAATTGGAAGTCAGTAGCTCATTATTAATAAGTTTTAAGAGTTTACAAAATGTGAAAGATTTTCTTTGTTGTATTGTATTTGGGAGAAATTCAGAGTTCAGCAGAGGAGGACAAAGGGCTTAATTAGGAAGAGGAAAAAAGATTATGAGAGAAAACTGGCAGGGAACATAAAAACGGACTGTAAAAGCTTTTACAGATATGTAAAAAGGAAAAGACTGGTAAAGACAAATGTAGGTCCCCTGCAGACAGAAACAGGTGAACTGATTATGGGGACCAAGGACATGGCAGACCAATTGAATAATTACTTTGGTTCTGTCTTCACTAAGGAGGACATAAATAATCTTCCAGAAATAGTACGGGACAGAGGGTCCAGTGAGATGGAGGAACTGAGCGAAATACATGTTAGTAGGGAAGTGGTGTTAGGTAAATTGAAGGGATTGAAGGCAGATAAATCCCCAGGGCCAGATGGTCTGCATCCTAGAGTGCTTAAGGAAGTAGCCCAAGAAATAGCGGATGCATTGGTGATAATTTTTCAAAACTCGTTAGATTCTGGACTAGTTCCTGAGGATTGGAGGGTGGCTAATGTAACTCCACTTTTTAAAAAAGGAGGGAGAGAGAAACCGGGGAATTATAGACCGGTTAGCCTAACGTCGGTGGTGGGGAAACTGCTGGAGTCAGTTATCAAGGATGTGATAACAGCACATTTGGAAAGCGGTAAAATGATCGGACAAAGTCAGCATGGATTTGTGAAAGGAAAATCATGTCTGACGAATCTCATAGAATTTTTTGAGGATGTAACTAGTAGAGTGGATAGGGGAGAACCAGTGGATGTGGTATATTTGGATTTTCAAAAGGTTTTTGACAAGGTCCCACACAGGAGATTAGTGTGCAAACTAAAAGCACACGGTATTGGGGGTAAGGTATTGGTGTGGGTGGAGAATTGGTTAGCAGACAGGAAGCAAAGAGTGGGAATAAACAGGACCTTTTCAGAATGGCAGGCGGTGACTAGTGGGGTACCGCAAGGCTCAGTGCTGGGACCCCAGTTGTTTACAATATATATTAATGACTTGGATGAGGGAATTAAATGCAGCATCGCCAAGTTTGCGGATGACACGAAGCTGGGTGACAGTGTTAGCTGTGAGGAGGATGCTAAGAGGATGCAGGGTGACTTGGATAGGTTGAGTGAGTGGGCAAATTCATGGCAGATGCAATTTAATGTGAATAAATGTGAAGTTATCCACTTTGGGGGAAAAAATAGGAAAACAGATTATTATCTGAATGGTGGCCGATTAGGAAAAGGGGAGGTGCAACGAGACCTGGGTGTCCTTATACACCAGTCATTGAAAGTGGGCATGCAGGTACAGCAGGCGGTGAAAAAGGCGAATGGTATGCTGGCGTTTATAGCGAGAGGATTCGAGTACAGGAGCAGGGAGGTACTACTGCAGTTGTACAGGGCCTTGGTGAGACCACACCTGGAGTATTGTGTGCAGTTTTGGTCCCCTAATCTGAGGAAAGACATCCTTGCCATAGAGGGAGTACAAAGAAGGTTCACCAGATTGATTCCTGGGGTGGCAGGACTTTCATATGAAGAAAGACTGGATGAATTGGGCTTGTACTCGTTGGAATTTAGAAGATTGAGGGGGGATCTGATTGAAACGTATAAGATCCTAAAGGGATTGGACAGGCTAGATGCAGGAAGATTGTTCCCGATGTTGGGGAAGTCCAGAACGAGGGGTCACAGTTTGAGGATAGAGGGGAAGCCTTTTAGGACCGAGATTAGGAAAAACTTCTTCACACAGAGAGTGGTGAATCTGTGGAATTCTCTGCCACAGCAAACTGTTGAGGCCAGTTCATTGGCTATATTTAAGAGGGAGTTAGATATGGCCCTTGTGGCTACAGGGGTCAGGGGGTATGGAGGGAAGGCTGGGGTGGGGTTCTGAGTTGGATGATCAGCCATGATCATAATAAATGGCGGTGCAGGCTCAAAGGGCCGAATGGCCTACTCCTGCACCTATTTTCTATGTTTCTATTATACCCTTCAATTAATAAATAAAATAAAAAATAAGTGATTTTTAATTCTCATTCTAAATATTCATTACATGCATATTACAAAAAAAAAACATTTAAAGTGCCGCATAGTCTTCAAGCCATCTAAATATTTCCTGATCAGAGCATTGGTGGCTCTGCACAGCTTTATAAAAAAGTTACAGAGAGTATTAGTCCTAACTCTCCATGTTGGAGCATTTTTGTCCTACCAGTCAGGAGTATCAAACATATTTTATATCCCCAAGGCACAGAGAAAGTCATGGTCATTCACTGCAACCAAGCAAGACCCCAGTTGTGACAATTACTCACACCACTGGACTTAGACTTCCAAGTTCAAGAGAGCGGAACTTCCCCACTGCAGCAGCGTTCCACTTTAAAAACTCTTGCAGCTTTCTTTCTGCAGTTCTCATCCTCTCTTATACGCAACAGAGCTGCACAAATCTAAATGTCATTGTCGGATAAGACGGACAGCCAATCAATCATATCCCTTATGCAGGAGCAGTAAGAGCTTGGAATTGAATTCCATTTAGCTCTGCAGACAGGGGATGCATGATGATTTGTCTTGGCCCGAAACGTCAACTGTACAGTCTTTTCCACGGATGCTGCCTGACCTGCTGAATTCCTCCTGCATTTTGTTTGTGTTGTGCTAGATTTCCAACATCTGCAGATTCACTTTGTTTGTGAATTTCTATGTGTCGTATCATTTCACACCCACTTCTTCCCTCTCCCCAAACCCTCCGCCTCAATATCCTCTGTCAATACCCACAGCAAAATAATAGTGTGTTTATTGTTACAAACCTGACGTGAAACCGATCATGAATAGTACATAGACGAGAAGGAACCGGAAAAGATCTTTAATCAGAATCTGGAAGGAGAAGACAACTTATCAGGAAATGGAAGTGAAAAGATCACAGTGAAATTAAACGGAGGGGAATGGGGACGGCGCGTGGTGTGTGGATGTGACTCAATGTCTACGTTCGAATGCTAACCCTCAGGTGAAGGACTTGCCTGCATGTAAGACCATAAGATATAGGACCAGAATTAGGCCATTTGGCCAATCAAGTCTGCTCCACCATTCCATCATGGCAGATCCAATTTTCCTCTCAGCCCCAATCTCCTGCCTTCTCCCTGTCTCCCTTTCAAGCCCTGACCAATCAAGAAACTATCAACCTCTGCCTTAAATATACATAAAGACTTGGCATCCACAGCTGCCTGTGGCAAAGAATTCAGCAGATATTCCACCCTCTGGCTAAAGAATTTCCTCCTCATCTCCATTCTGAAAAGGACGCCCCTCTATTTTGAGGCTGTGTTCTCTGATCTTAGACTCTCCCATCATAGGAAACATCCTCTCCACATCCACTCTGTCAAAGTCTTTCCTCATTCGATAGGTTTCAATAAGGTCACCCCTCATTCTTCTGAATTCTAGTGAATACAGGCCAAGAGCTATCAGATGTTCTTCGTGATGCAAGCATTCAAACCTGTAATAATTTTCATGAACCTCCTTTGAACCTTCTCCAGTTTCAGCACATCCTTTCTAAGATAAGGGGCCCAAACCTGCTCACAATACTCCAAGTGAGGCCTCACCAGTGCTTTATAAAGTCTCAACATTACATCCTTGCTTTTATATTCTAGTCCTCTTGAAAAGAATGCTAACATTGTATTTGCCTTCCTCACCACAGACTCAACCTGCAAATTAACCTTTAGGGAATCCTGCACAAGGACTCCCAAGAAGCTTTGTGCCTCAGTTTTATTTGTGTTTTCTCTCCATTTAGAAAATAGTCAACCTTTTCATTTTTTCTACCAAAGTGCATGACCATACACTTCCCGACATTGAATTCCATCTGCCAATTCTTTACTCATTCTCTTAATCTGTCTGTCCTTCTATAGCTTCTCTACTTCCTCAAAACTCTCTGCCCCTCCACTTATCTTTGTATTGTCTGCAAACTTTGCAACAAAGCCATCAATTCCATCATCCAAATCATTGACATATAACATAAAAAGAATCGATCCCAACACAGACTCCTGTGGAACACCACCAGTCACTGGCAGTCAGTCAGAAAAGGCTCCCTTTATTCCCACTCTTTGCCTCCTGCCAATTAGCCACTGCTTTGTCCATGGTGGAATCTTCCCTGTGATACTATGGGCTCGTAGCTTGTGTGGGCTCATGTGTGGCACTTTGTCAAATGCCTTCTGAAAGTCCAAGTACACATCAACTGGCTCTCCTTTGTCTATTCTGGTTGTTATTTATTCAAAGAATTCCAAAAGATTTCTCAGGAAAAATTTTCCCTTGAGGAAACTGTGCTTACAGTGATCTATTTTATCATGTGCCTCCAAGTACCCTGAGTCCTCATCCTTAATAATCAGCTCCAACATCTTCCCAACCACTGAGGTCAGACTAACTGACCTATAGTTTCCTTTCTTCTGCCTCTTTCCCTTCTTCAAGAATGGAGTGACATTTGCAATTTTCCAGTCTTCCGGAACTATCCCAGAATCTAGTGATTCTTGAAAGATCATTACTATTGCCTCCACAATCTCTTCAGCAACCCCATTCAGATGGTGTATACCATCTGGTCCAGGCAACTTATCTACCTTCATTTCTTCCAGTTTCCCAAGAACCGTCTCTCCATTTATGGTAACTTCACACACTTCATGCCCCCTGACAACTGAAACTTCCACCATACTGCTGGTGTTGTTCACAATGAAGACTGATGCAAAATATTTGTTCAGTTCATCCACTATTTTGTTGTCCCCCATTACTACCTTTGGCAGAATTGTTTTCCAGTGGTCTGATATCTACTCTCACCTCTCTTTTACACTTTATGTATCTGAAGAAACTTTTGGTGCCCTCTTTAATATTATTGGCTAGCTTACTCTCGTATTCCACCTTTACCTTCTTAATGACTTTTTTAGTTGCCTTCTGTTGGTTTTTAAAAGCTTCCCAATCCTCTACCTTCCTACTAAGTTTTGCTTATATTATATGCCCTCTCCTTGGCTTTTATGTTGGCATTGATTTCTCTTGTTACCCACGACTGTGGCGTCTTTCCTTCAGATTACTTCTCCTTCTTTGGGATGCTTATATCCTGTGCCTTCCGAATTGCTTCCAGGAATTTCAGCCATTGCTGCTCTGCCGTCATCTCTGCCAGTATTCCTTGAACTTGCTGTATGTTTGAATGATAACCCTCAGGTGAAGGACTTGCCTGAATGTCCTTGAACTTGCTGGATGTTCTAATGATAACACTCAGGTTGACTCTGTGACACCCCCCTTCTCAGCTGCCTCTGAAGCCACCTCCCCCCGCCCCCTAGGATGGTTTCTTTCTGCTGGGCTGTAATCCTCACCTACCATCACCTTCAGCGCTTGGATAAGGCAGCACTCAAATCACGTGTCCAATTTCCTCCATACCCTGCAGACACATGAGACTGTAGCCGCTGGGGGAGCCCAACAGGTTGAGCAGCCTGTGTGAGAGGAACTGTCAATGTTTCAGGTTGAAACTCTACATCAGGACCCAGGGAGTTCCTCCAGCAGAATGCTTGTGCTTCCTCAGTTCCCTTCCTGTCTCACCTGCCCTCCTCTCCCAGTGAGAACCTTTTCAATCCTGAGGCATTGGAAGGAATAGAAGTCCCTCCAGGAAGTAAAGGAGAGAACGAGAGTATCGGACATCAAGTGTCCAGCCTATGGAAAGCTCAAGGAACACAAGTTGTCCCTTCATCTCCTTGAGTCTGTCCAGTGACTTGGCTGATCTGTACCTCAGTTCAATGTTCTCCATTTATTACCACCCATGCTCAACAAAGTTCTATCGGTTTTGACATCTTCATTGCCCTCTCCCCACCACCCATTCCCAAACTTTAGCAGCTTATTATGGGAAGATGATCTTTCTTTCCATTGTCCTTTCTTGAGGGGAAAAAAATGATTCCTTTATCCGGTAACCTAACACATACAAAATGCTAGAGGAGCTCAGCGGATCAGACAGCATCTATGGAGAGCAATAACTAGTCAATATTCTGGTGATGTCTTCTGACTTCTTCCCCCTTCAATTCCGGTTTTGACAAAAGGTCTTAGCCCAAAATGTTGGCTCTTTATTCCTCTCCATAGATGCTGCCTGAATTGTTGAGTTCTTCCATCGTTTTGTGTGTTTTGCTCAGATTCCTGGCATCTGCAGAATCTCTTGTGTTTCTAAGTTTAACTATTTTCCAAACAGCTCAGTTCTAGCTCTGAGATTATGGCTCTCTGCGAGGAAGATTGGTTCGTTTTCACTGAAAATAGACTCTTCAAGGCCATGTAATGGAATGAGCATTGATTAAGGAGAGGGGTGTAGGATGGGGAAGAGGGTCATGGATCGATGGGATCTGGAGGCCAATGTTCAGAGGAGGTTAGTTCAAGAGGAAACCTGGTGTCTTTATGGAAGACAAGTTCTAAACCAGTGATCTTTTCTCTGGAGGTGTGTGTGTTCCAAAGTTGAGCAGAAGAGTACGCTCACCTTCTGTATCATAATGCTGTACGTTCCCGTTAGCTTCAGACCCCTGGTGAAGTATAGTGTGTTTATCCAGCCTAAGACCAGAGCAAACACCATTACAGCAAGGTAGGACTCCTCACCAGCCAAGTAGAGCCCCGCCGACACCAACACCAGGATGGAATAAATAAAACTGCAACACAGGAGCACCACAGGGGCTTGGTCAAGAAATGATGACAGGATAAATGCAACTGCACAGCTAGACCGAGTTCTGGGCAGCTTTCTCAGAACCATTCTGTTATTAATGAGTGAGGTGAGACTTCAGCAACTCTCCACTTCCTGTTATGTAACACGTAGGTCAAAATCGCAGGATTTGCCCCTGAACTCTGACATGTGAAAACCCGTTCTGCTCTCTTGGCGTTAATTAACTAATTTATTTATTGAGATGCAGCGTGGAATATACCTTTCTGGCTCTTCAGGCTGCACAACCCAGCAAACCCTGATTGAACCCTGGCCTAATAACAGGACAATTTACAATAACCAATTAACTTACTAACTGGTATGTCTCCAGATTATTCCTCATCAGCCACTTGAACTTGCAGGACCCAGCTTCCTCAATGATGGATCAATTGATTAATGCTCTGATCTATTAGTATCATTAGCATGAACCATACACAAATTGACAAGAATAGACTTCAAGACTATATGCAGCACACTTTGGATGACAAAGGAAGGCTAGTTGTGAGTAGATGGACCCTCCCAGTTTACAATCCCATGAAGAGGTCTCTTTCAGTTTTGTCTGTTGACACCTGTTGGACTAAGTTGATGGGTCTGTTTTGGGGAAATAACAAGCAGGGTAGACAAAGGAGAATTGGTGAATGTTGTGTACTTGGATTTTCAGAAGGCCTTTGACAAGGTACTACACATGAGGCTGTTTACAAGAGCTCATGGTATTACAGGAAAGATTCTAGCATGGATGAAGCAGTGGCCGATTGGCAGGAGATAAAGGGTGGGAATAAAGAGAGCCTTTTCTAGTTGGCTGCCGGTGACTAGAGGTGTTCCACAGGGGTTGGTGTTGGGACTGCATTGTATGTCAATGATTTGGATGATGGTATTGATGGTTTTATGGCCAAGTTTGCAGTTGATATGAAGATAGGTGGAGGGGCAGGTAGTGTTGAGGAAGCAGAGAGGCTGCAGAAGGACTTGGACAGGTTAGGAAAACGGGCAAATAAGTAGCAGGTGGAATAGTGTTGGAAAGTGTTTGGTAGAAGGAATAAAAACATAGACTATTTTCTAAATGGGGAGAAAATTCAAAAATCAGAGGTGCTAAGGGAGTTGTGAGTGCTCGTGCAAGGTGACCTAAAGGTTAACTTGCAGGTTGAGTCGGCGGCGAGGAAGGCAAGTACAATGTTAGCATTCCTTTTGAGAGAACGAGAATATCAAAACAAGAATGTAATGCTGAGGCTTTATCAGGCACCGGTGAGCCCTCACTTGGAACACTGTGAACAGTTTTGGGCCCCTTATCTAAGAAAGAACCTGCTGACATTGGAGAGGGTTCAGAGGGGGTTCACACGAATGATTCTGGGAATTATCATATGACGAGCATTTAATAGCTTTGGACCTGTACTCGCTGGAGTTCAGAAGAATGAAGGGGGAATCTCATTGAAACCTATCAAATACTGAAAGGCCTAGATTGGACATGGAGAGGATGTTTCTTATAGTGGGGCGGAGCCTAGGACTGGAGGGCACAAACTCAGAATAGAGGGATGTCAATTAGAAAGAAGATGAGGAGGAATTTCTTTAGCCAAATCTATGGAATTCATTGCCACAAGTGGCTGTGGAGGCCACATCATTGGGTGTATTGAAGGCAGAGGTTATGCGTGAGGTTTTCACTCCACTCTGCCCCTCCATGGCTGCTTTCCCAGGCCAGGACTAGGATCTAGAGTGATCACATGCAGGTGCTGGACGAGCAGCATTTGCCACGATGATTACTGGAACCAATGGAAAGAGCAAAGCAGGGTCTGCACCAGTTCACTTTCATTGTGGCGACGTTCAGACCACCAGTAAAATCAAGTGCCTGAATCCACTTTCAGAGACGTGGACCAGCTGGTCCATCCCCAGGCTCGTGTTGATGGGGATGGAGCCCATGAACCTCACCTGGGTAAACTATCCTGTGACTTGGGTCCACAGGAGATTTCAGAGAGATGCAGCTCCAGTCCAGTCCAGCCCAGTACCAGTAAAGGTGGAAGGGTGAAATCTGAGCCTGTATATTTTCTAATGTGTTATTAGCCCTTCAGTTCCTTTAAAGATATTATCCAAGTGGGAGTTGCTTTCTCATATATGTAAACTGTATATGTTTAACCTTCCCCATATTTCACAGCTATTTATTTATTTTGTTTTTCTATTTAGAGATAGAGCACGGTAATGGGGCCTTCCAACTCAACAAACCTGTGCTACCCAGTTCCAATAGGTACATTTAATGTCAGAGAAGTGTATACAATATACATCCTGAAATTCTTTTTCTTCACAAACATCCACAAAAACAGAGGAATGCCCCAAAGAATGAATGATAGTTAAATGTTAGAACTCCAAAGCCCCCCCCCAGCTCCCCCCTCCCACGCGTAAGCAGCAGCAAAGCAACGACTCCCCTCCCCACCAGCAAAAAAAGCATTGGCACCCCCCACCAAGCACTCAAGCGTGCAGCCAAAAAACCCATCTATCTACTAACCCATGTATCTTTGGAGCGTGGGAGATGTGGAGGGAGCTGCAGCCCCCAGAGGAACCCATGTGGACATGGGGAGAATGTAAAAATTCCTCACAAACAGCAGCAGGACTGAACCCAGGCCACAGGTGCTATAAAAGAGCCACACCAGCTGCTTTGCTACCAAGCCACCCCAGGCCGACTCTACATCTCTCAGTTCCCATAAGTCTTCCTAATAAATGATTTATTGTAACGTCACCTCTCCAAGTTTTCCAAATGAGAACTTGTCCATGCAATGGTCCCCAATGCTTTTCAATTAATACATTGAATTAAATGTCACATGTAGCATGAAGCAAACTCCTTTGAGAGGTTTTTTGCTACTGTGTGGACTCACTCTCCTGAACCTTTCCCTCAGTGGTCCATCAGAAGCTTTATTTTCTGCTGGGCAGGTTTTATTCACTGGCATTTCTGACAGACCCAGCAGAAATTAATGTAGACCAGGGGTTCCCAACCGTGTTTATGTCATGGATCAATACCATTAAGCAAGGAGTCCATGTACCCCAGGTTGGGAACCCCTGGTGTAGATGGAGAACCCAAAGTAAACATTACATCATTCCCTCCCACAGCCACTGTCGAATTTCAAGTAATGCTTTATGACTTAGGTGCATCATAAAAGCTTATGGCAAGCAAAGTGGCCATTTGGCCCATCGTATCTGTGCCAACGAATACAAATACAAGGCGATAATGGAGAGAGTAACAAAAGCTAATGGCCATCATTGTATATCTAAGGCAACATCTTACATTCTGGTGCAATTAAGCAAAGCGAACATCTTCTAATCTGAATTTTAGGCAACCCTTAAACAAAGAAACCCTTACTAGAGCAGCTGGAAAGATCCATCGATGAACATGGAATTCACACCTGGACATTTCCTCAGGAATAAATCCTTGACCTTTGGAGGAAAAGAAAAAGGTTTAACGTGTTTCATTTACAGTATATGCAGCTGTTATATTTTCAATGTGGTCCAATTAAGGTGAAATGAACAAACTCAAAGTAATTTAAACAATTGGCATCCAACTTCAGTTAAGAGTGGAAGTGTGAAAAATCCAAACCTCCGTGCTGTTGGATAGGTTTGCCATACTGTCTGTGGAAGAGCCCAGTGGTACCTATGAGTATCATGTTCTCTGTCTCACTCACATATGGACAGCACAGAGGAAGGCTGTACCACCATCTTCCTGGAGCTGGGTATATGCCTGACACCTGAGGAGATGATAGATACAAGAGAAAGCCCAGCAACCCACAGAGGCCATTCCTGCAACCTTCTTCACCACACCACATGCTGCGTTCCAGCTTTCATACTGTGCCACAAATCCCACTTCATTGCCGTCTTGCAGGAGACATTGATGGAGGAGGTAGAGTTGTAATTGTTCTAGGAATTACTGGCCAGGACACGTGAACCTTCCAGCCTTGGGTTCCAAGAGAACCTGCCTCTACCCAGACACTGAAGATCAGTTCACACATGGAAAATGTCCACAGACCAGGTTTTCCAAAGGTGGGCACGGCCTAAGGCAACAGAAGCCACCAACGTACAAGAAGGCATGAACTGACAGGACAAAGTTATCATTTATCCCTACTCCCTTAAATTTTGGACAGAATTTTAAACCATTAGTTTCCATTCACTCATGTGCATTCCACCAAAACAAATAACTCAACACATTTAAAACAAATTTTAAAAATCGTTTCAATAAATATTGTGAGAAATATCCTGTGGCTGCTTCTAGTTTCCAACTTACTTCATGATATTCGGTGTTAGATGTTTAAAGTAAGGTGCTGACAAAAGATGCAGTATCTTTATAAAATGTGTATTTTCAAAGCTGTAAAAATATTTCACTTCCTCCTATTGACAGGAAATTGCCCTGTTTTTCCTTATCCAAGGAAATTCCTGAGTTAAGAGGGGAACCTTCAAAGCTGGGAGTATCCCAGGTCTTTGCCACATTAGATAATCTTGGTTAAAATGGCCACAGTTCTTAATTATTCCAAGATTCCTGCTCAAAAAAACACAGAAAGTGGAGTAAGATCTATGGACCCAAGTTTCAGCATCCGTTGACGTGGGAAGGAAGGATTATATCTGGGGAACAAGGTAAGAAACAGTGACAAGAAGTGACTTCCCCCCCTTCTCACAGCCACGGGACCAAAGGGATACCACGACGAGAGCATGAGTGGACACCAGTGGGAAAATGCAATGTTAGCATTCATTTCAAGAGGACTAGAATATAAAAGCAAGGATGTAATGCTGAGGCTTCATAAGGCATTGGTCAGACTGCACCTGGAGTATCGTAAGCAGTTTTGGGTGCCATATCTAAGAAAGGAGGAGTTGACCTTGGACAGGCTCCAGAGGAGGTTTACGAGAATGATCCTGGGATGAACGGGTCAATGCAGGAGCCATGTTTGATGGTTCCAGTCCTGTACCCGCCGGAGTTTCGAGGAATGAGGGGGGAATCTCATTGAGACCTATCAAATATTGAAAGGCCTGGATAAAGTGGACATGGAGACAATGTTCCCTGCAGTGGGTGAGTCTAGGACCAGAGGACACAGTCTCAGAATACAGGGACATCCCTTTAGAACAGGGGTGAGGAAGAATTTCTCTTGCCAGAGGTTGGTGAATCTGTAGGATCCACTGCCATATGTGGCTGTGGAGGCCAAGTCTTTGGGTTTAGTTAAGTCTGAGGTCGATAGGGTCTGGATTGGCAAGGACATCAACAGTTACGGAGAAATGGCGCAAGAATGGGGTTAAGAGGGAAAATGTATCTGCCATGATCAAATGATGGAGCAGACTCGATGGGCTGAATGGCTTAATTCTACTGCTATGTCTTACAGTCTTATGTTACTTCTTCTCTGTAAGTCACTGACCAACTGTGAACCCTCCTCATACTTTACCCCAGCCAGCCCGAATCTCCAAATTCTGTTGGTTAGACTCTTCCTGCCCAACAATAGCAACAACATCGCTCAGAAGTCCAAAGTCCCCAATTTGAGTTCTGGCTCCCAAGCCGATTCACCAGGAGCACGGTGCTGGAAGTTCTCCACTTACATTCGTGAAGAAAAAGAAGATGGCAGTGATGACGGTGATAAGTTCTCCAGCCATTCGCAGGTAGTCAACTGAGGTCACGTACGGGTAGGGAGGCTGGGGGAGATTTGAAAGAGATAATTATTGATGTGGCTTCAGCAGGTGAAGAAGCTGGTCATTAATAAAGCCCGAGGTACAGAGTTTCCTTTTGCCTTTGCTTTACCTTGATCTGCTATCTCTACCCCATCCATTATCCATTGCTGATTGGGTGGTGGAGCAGTGCGTGTAACCAGAGGGGAAAAGCCCAATTATTGCAGCATGGGCCTCTGAGTTCTCCATCTCCCTTCCCATGTCCAATACACCTCTAACCAAATAATTCCCATTATCATCGCCTTTACCTATCAGATTCCTGTACTGGTAGCCCTTTGTGTTCCTGCTTATCTCCCTTCAGCAAGTGTCATCAACCTTCACACTGCACACCACCCCCCTCCACTTCATTGCATCTCAGTTTTCCCTCTGGAAACACCAGAGATTCTGCAGTTACTGGAAATCCAGACCAACGCATACAAAATGCTCAGTGGGTCAGGCAGCATCTACGAGGAAAAATAATAGTTGGTGTTTTGACCCACTGGGTTTCCCCAGCATTTTGTGTGAACTCCATACCTGCTCCCCACCTCCTACCTAGTGGAAGCTGCCCATCATCTTGCACATCTCCACAATCCATCAATCGCTTTGGGCTCCTGATTCACCAATCCCCATATCCTCTTTCCAAAGGGCGGCTGGCCAGACCAGGACAAGCAGAGATGCGGAGCTCCCTGCTCCATGTCATCAGGTTCTTTACCTCAGCAGCTGAGTTTGTATCTCAAGGTAGCATATGGTAACTTATGCGTACTTTGATAATAAATTTTACTTCGACTTTTTTGACTTTGGCTTATTGAGTGTGTTTCCTTTGGCACCCTGTCATCGAATCTGCCTCCACAACTCTAACTCTGTGTTCTACCATTGAATCTCTTCCCAGGACTCTCTCAGACATTGTATTCTACCATCAAATCTGTTTCCACAACTCTCTCAGACACCGTCTTCTGCGCCCAAGGGGCAAGATGTACATTAAAATAAGGGAGGTCATTCAAACAATGCAGGCAGCAAATGGATGCAATGGCTGGATGTTTTCGGGGTTGTACTTACTTGGCCTTCCGATGGTCTGTAGTATGCAATCAGGGTGAATATGACCATGGCTGTGATATAGGAGATGACGCTGAGGTAGAAGGACACAGCTGCAAACTTCTTCCATTTATCACGGAACAGTTCATTGATTGGTTCCACGGCTAACATCTCGTAACGATTCTAGAAAGCAAAGTTACTCAAGGCACAATAAACTCTTTACCAGCAAAAGCCATTCTTTTTGTGGGGTGAGGGGTAAGAATCAAGCAACCATCTCAATGAGCTGTGCTTTCTAGAGGTTTTACTGAGCTCCTAATCAGCCTTAATCCCAAATGATTGTGACCAGTTTGGGAGATCCAGTCCAACTTTCATCTATGGCCTTCTTGATACCCCTCACTCTCACATTGAGATAATCATGTACAAGAGATTCTGCAGATGCTGGAAATCTTTTTTTTATTTTTGTTAGGATGAGAGTCATGGGGATAGGAGTGGTTATTGTGGACAAACACAGTCAGTGCAGTTCAGGGATTGGCCGGAAGGAAGAAAGATAAAAAACCGAAAACACAAGAGATGCCGGAGGAACTCAGCAGGTCAGGAGGCATCTATGGATGGGAATGTTTTGGGCCCTTGCACCTATGGAGGGGAATAGACAATCATCATTTTGAGATCCTTCATCAAGACTGGCAAGGAAGGGGTCAAGCAGCTTGGGTGCAAGCTGGTGACCGGGTGGGGGATAAAGGAGCATGGATGGGGGAGGAGGATAAAGTAAGAAGCTTTGGGGTGGGGAGATAGTGCTGAAAAGCAGGAATCTAACAGCAGAGGACAGTGGACCATGGAAGAGATGAACAGAGGAGGCAAACAGAGGGATAATTATGCATTGTCACGTGTTTCAGGGATGCAGTGCTGACGAAGAGTCTCGGCCTGAATCATCAACTGTTTATTCCTCTCCATAATCTCTTCCTGACCTGCCCAGTTCCTCCAGCAAGTTGCTCAAACAGCAGCCCTGCGATTATGATTCATTTTGCCTCATGGATATCACAGCTGCGACCGCTACTTGGTCACCCAGCAAGGAGTTAACCAGTCAGTAATCAGGAATTGTGCAGTTTCAGTCCGAGAACAGAAACAAGCACGTCTGTCAGGCTGCCATCGATCCAGAAACAAAAAACTACCTCGTCTTATAGGTTCAAAACAGAAAACGCATCCCACTGCTGGCAGTTCTCCAGTGATTACACGGATCAAGGATCAATTTTATTCAACATATATGTTGACATGTATTAGGAATTTATTGTGGTGGGTCAGTCAGGGCATGACATGCAACAAAAACAACTTTCAACAATTATAAGGATAAAGAATTATAGGAAAAATAAACCCAGACGTTGAAGTATGGATATGGGATAAATGTGCATAAATACATGAATACCATCATGTATTTACAATGAAAACAACATTATAAAAAGTGCTTTGAAGTGTTTACAGTTCAGTGACTGAGGTCATAGATGGAAGAGGGTGGGGTCGCTAACTGGAATGGTTGATCAGATGAACTGCCTGGGGAAGAAACTTTTAAGATGGCATGAAGTTTTTGTTTCAATAGCCTAATAGAGATCTCTGTGTCTGTACGCTGGGCAAGACCATATAAGGTCTGTGGCCTCTCGGCTGAATAATCCATTGAGACTCTGAGAAGTCAGGCAGAAAATGTCCAGTGGTGAAAGTTGTGGAGCCCACCTGGAACCCTCACCCCACAAGAAGGCAACATCTGCAGGAGAGTGCGGAGAAAGTCAACATGACTCTTTCCCCTTGAAGAGAATGTGTTACCTCCATCTTTCCATTGTAGACAAGGATCTCTAGGAGAGAGACCTCCTCGCCGCATGTGTCTATTGCCGAGAGATCGTAAAGTGAAGAATACACTGGCCCGTATACCCAGTCCCGGAATTTGCGGGACAGGTGACGAGCGCTTTCGTCCTTTATCTCCCTCCTGATAATGTGCTGAAAGACCTGTCGGAAATAAGAGGACAGATCATTAATTCACTTAATATTATAACAACCTGAAATAGTCGAGAAAGATCTTGTTTCTGAAGAAATTTGCCTCCCTGGAGAGCAGGAAGTTGAAGATTAGTTTTATTTGTGTCATGTACATTGACACATTGAAACATACAGTTAAACGTGTTGTTTGCATCAACCACCAATCTGTGGATGGGCTGGTGCAGCTCGTAGCCTTTACCATGCCTCCGGTGTCAAGAGAGCACGCCCACAACGCACTAACTCTGACCCGAACGCCTTTGGCATATGGGAGGGATCCACGTGAGGTACTGAATGTTGTGTTGCCCAACAATATGTACAGTGAATGGTGGGACATTAAGGATTGTTGGGGAATAGAGGGCTTCAATGTTCACGTCCTGGGACCGCAGAAAGTGCCAGCACAGATAGAGAAAGCGTGAGAAGCCAATACTTGACTTCACTTGTAGGTGCATACGACATTACAGTGCCAGGAGCATGGTGATGCTTGGGGGCTGTCCCCCACCACATCCCGGAACTGTGTTGGTCGTCGATGCAAACGATGATGTTTCATTGTGCATGTGACGGAAAAAGCCGATCTTTGTAAGTGTCACCGAGGAGAAGGCGCAGAGGTTGAACATCTGAGGTGACCAGCAGGAGAACGCCTCCCCAAGCAGAAACAACCCACTGAGTTCAGAGGTACTGTGTGCCTGAGTTGGTCCAAAATGGCGGTGAGCAAATTCAACCTGCTGGAAATCTGAATAAAAACAGGAAACGCTGGGGCTGTTCGGCGAGTCAGGTAGCGCCTGCCGAGGGAAACACAGGGGCAATGACTGAGGTTGATTAAAATATGAAAACCATTGCTAAAAATATATTTTGTTTTGAAAATGGGATTGATCAGGGTGAATGAAAACGGAGATCGATGGCCGCACAGTACTGAGGGCACAAGACCTGTTTCTAAACTGTGTCTCTGTGACTCTGAGCATCTCTGCTGATTGTTTGAGGCATTTCCAAAATTCATTTTTCCTTGGGCAGTTTCCCACAGTTGAAGTTGACTTCACTGGGATGGCCA